>NC_135839.1:17242500-17917500 GCF_029677425.1 Wolffia australiana | reverse complement strand
GATTACTCTTCTTCATCCTCGCGTCTGACGTCTTGTCCCGCGTGCACTTCTGGGCAGGGCTGCGACGGATCCGTGCTTCTGGCGGACACCCCGACGTTCACCGGCGAACAGAACGCGTTCTCGAACAGGAACTCCATCCGCGGCATGGACGTCATCGAAACTATCAAGTCCGCCGTTGAGGCTGCGTGCAACGCCACCGTATCTTGCGCGGACATCCTCGCGCTCGCCACCCGAGACGGCGTCGTCTTGGTGAGCACTCTATCATCGATCAAACGCTCAAGTACAGGAAGAAACCCCGTAGTATCTATCTATCCTCTAACCAGCTAAATCCGCGTTTCGGAAACTCCCGCAGAGCGGAGGGCCCTCGTGGACGGTGCCGCTAGGACGCCGAGACGCGAGAACGGCGAGCCAGAGCGCCGCCAACAGCAACCTCCCTCTTGCATCCTCGAGCCTATCCACTCTCATCACCAGCTTCCAAAACCAGGGCCTCAACCTACGCGACCTCGTCGCGCTGTCCGGCGCGCACACCTTCGGCCTCGCCCGCTGCGTCACCTTCCGCAACCGCATCTACAACGATACGAACATCCAGCCCGCGTTTGCCGCCACCAGGAGGGCCACCTGCCCGCAGTCTGGCGGAGCCGGCGACCTCGCGCCGCTCGACGTCACCACTCCGAATGCCTTTGACAACGCCTACTACATCAATCTCATGTCCAGGAGAGGTCTCCTCCATTCCGACCAGGAGCTGTTTAACAACGGCTCTGCCGACTCCATCGTCCGCGGCTACGCCAACAACAGGGCCGCCTTCTTTAGGGACTTTGTGGCCTCCATGGTGAAGATGGGAAACATCGCCCTCTCACCGGTTCCAACGGAGAGATTAGGCGAGTGTGCAGCAGGGTGAACTGATTTTCTCTGCCTGCAACCACTTGTTGTTGTCTTCCTATCTTCCTATTTATATTTTTGTTGCTCGGTGGAGCAACACGACATATTCTTCTTCTCTTAATAAAAATCACTTCTTGGCTATAACTTAGTGTAGAGAACTCCTTAGGAGTAGTAAGTACTCGCGATAAGCGTCTCATGGGGGATTAAGGAATGACTTCCTTTTCCCGAAAAATCTTAGCGAAACATTTATTTAAATAAGGCTTTAATGCCCTGGCAGGTCCAGTGTCACCCTTCAGGTCGGTCAAATGTGCGAGCTTTTTTCCAGCTCTGCATCTATTAAAATAAAACCTTGACTTCCGTTAAATACTAAATCTTTGGCAGTTTACGTGGAAGATTAATATTTGTTCAGTACGAAGGCTACACTACTAACATTACGTGGATGATACATAATTCTTCTTGTCACAACATGTTGACTTGCAAGATATGTTTACCACACTACTGAATAAGTGTATATATGTTTCAGCCACCGAATGTGCGCCATTTAAGGTATATTTTCTCATTATTCTATTGATCTAATCCGTCATGTTTTTTAAACAGATTTCTGAGTAGATTGAATAAAATCCGTCATATTTAACTATGCCGCATTATTTTTAAAAAACCAACCACATGTAAACAAACCCATACGCTTTTACGCAATACCAGCCCAAACAACCTTTGGGGTATCTATGTGACCTTAAGATTTTAACCCCATACTACTATGAGCTCATTCAAATAGTACAACGAAATTGCACGGTTCCATTGTCTATTTAATAAAAACAGAGCGCCGCATTCGATAAACTACTACAGTGATTTTATGTTATAGCTTTACTTTCCTTGTAACAGTGCCAAACATACCTAATTTGAATTGTTTCCCATAGAAAGCCTGGTCACAAATTAAGATAGATTACTGAAACATACGTACTCACCTCTTCACACAATACCCATATTTCATCCTCATACATTGGTGGTGATATAGAAACCAAGACTCCTAGTCTACAATTTTCAAGAACAAAACTGTTACATGTATTCAACTTACTCACACTCAGACATCACTCACTCATACGTACTCAACCATTACCCCTCTTGTACGTGCATCATACACTAGCAAATACCTATTTAGTTATTATATTTTTAAAGTCCGATTTTTAAATCAACATTTTGACATATTATCACAAATAGGTTTCTTCTAGTAGATTAATCCATAGGCTTTAACAACTTTCTGTTTTAGCATAACAAATTAGGATGTTTAAAACAGTCTATCTCTTAATTAATTGTCGGGCATAATGGTCAGATCACAAAAAACAAATTACCTTGAAATAATGCAAACATTAGATTCATACAATCATCTTCTAGGTACATCCGTCCGTTTTAATCGTAAAACAGTTGAATTTTTTACTTTTCTATTCTTGATTTTATTTTCATCACACTTGAATATTAGTTTACTTGAGCATGGCTTTTTCAAATAATAATATTTTTAATCCGAAAAATTACGCAAAATTGACACAACATTGAATTCTTGATCATATATTCCATAAAAAAATCTTAACAATGTATGTAAATTTGAAATGGCGAAAGTGATAGACTGAAGAACGGTCAAAAGATTGTCTTCCTAAAAATTGGTCTGAAACAACCATGCTCAAGATCAACGTCCTACATAACTTATGAATGAATACTTGATATTTGAGATTTTAATAACCTTTAGGTCCTAACGCATGTTCCGTTTTCTAGGATTGACAAGCCAAGACACTGAGATTTTGGTATTTGCTTTAATGTACTACACATATAGAGATTAAGAGATTGACTCACATGTTTTATACTCGTCTCTAAAAATTATTTTTGAAGATTATTAATCTTGGGGTTCCTGATGTTTAGGGATGCAAAATTACTTTGAGACTAGTTCTAGAGTCTAGATGCTAGATAAATATCGCGATAGAGCTTTAACATAAGTAGATTGAACCTCTAGACGTCACATGAAGAGAGACCACAATAGAGAGAAAAAGGAGAAAGAGAGGGAAAGGGAGGCTAAGAGATAAAGAGACAGAGAGGGGAGAGAGAAAGATATATCAAAAGATAGAAAGAGAGAGACAAGATGGGAGAGGGACAGATATATCAAAAGATAGAAACAGGGAGAGAAAAACAGACCCCGGCGAGAGAAGAAGGAGAAAGAGAGACCAAGAGATATAGACAGACGGATAAGAGGGAGAGAAAGTGAGGCCGAAAGAGAGAGAGTTAGAGAGAGAGAGAGAGAAACCGAAAAAGAGAGAGTTAGACAGAGAGAAAGAGAGACCAAAAGAGACAGAGTTAGAGAGAGAGAGAGAGAAAGAAAGACAGACCTAGAAAAAGGAAATAAAGAGAGATGGAGAGAAAGAGAGAGACTGAACGAAAGAGAGACCAAGAGAGACAAGAGGGGAAGAGAGAGATAAGAGAGAGAGAGAGAGAGAAAGGAGACCGAGAGAGAGATGAGGAGAGAGAAAAGAGAGACCGAGAGAAAAGGGAGAGATGAGAGAGAGAGGGAGAAGAGAAAAAGAGACTGAAATGGGGAGAGGAAGGGGAGAGAGAGTAAAACCAAAGAAATATAGAGCAAGAAAGACCCAAAGACATATAGACAAAGAAAGACCAATAAAGAGAAGATGGGGAAGAGGGAGACTGAGAGAGATAGAGAAAAAGAAAGACCCAAAGAGATATAGAGAGATAAAGACCAAGACAGAGAAGATGGGGGAGAGGGAGACTGAGAGACCGAAAAAGAGAGAGAGAAAGAGAAACCGATAAAGAGAGAGTTACACAGAGAGAAAGAGAGACCAAAAGAGACAGAGTTAGAGAGACAGAGGGAAAGAGAGACTGATAGATAAAAGAGGGGTTAGAGATAGAGTGAGAAAGGGGGAGAGAGACAGTAGATAGAAGAGGGGAAAGAGATAGAGAGAGAAAGAAAGGGAGTGGAGAGAGAAAGACACCGATAATGAGAAGAGGGGGACCAGGAAGATAAAGAGAAAGAGAGACCAATAGAGATAAAGAGAAGAGGGGGAATAGAGAGAGAGAGAGAGAGAGGAACAGGGGTGATCAGCTGAATTTTACTGTAATGATCTAGGTTAATTACTACCGTTGTTTGTAATCAACTCATACAATGATCTTTATAACAACCCTCCATCTTATGATGTTCATGATGAGTAGAGGGATCGTCCACAGGGAGCAAGAGTTCAAGGATTTAATTCAAACTATTTAGAATGGCGTTTTAGAAGATTCAATATTAATTAGATGTGATCTTCAGTGAAGATCTTATCTCCAAGATGCAATCGCGATGATATCTATTGGTTTTTTTTCTAACTAAAGGGTAGATCCCTAGATATCGCAAGGGAAAATCAGTGAAAAGAGGGAGGTAGGAGAGATGAGAGAATACGGGTAGAATATGGGTCCTCACTCCATTCAACCTGATCTTCAAACGAAGCTCCAGAATCAGAAGAGTACTTAATATAGGGCTTTTAAACACTAATGCTTCATGAAGAATGTAGAGATTTAGAGGAAATTAGGTAATAAATAATCTATCTAATTATGAGTGTATTCTTATGCCTGCTAATATATTTTTATCATTGGCTAACTGCCTTCTTGAATCAGGACAAGGGCTAGTACATTCCGCCCCAGCCAAGGCGATTTGGGAGGCCACAAATCAAGTCAAAGAAGAGAGAAATTAAAGATCAAATAAAAGCCAGGATAAAAGTTGATCCAAGGAGAGCTCCCCTCTGAGTGCAGACTGTGCTTGAGCTTCCTAGAATAGAAAAAATAGAGTTGATTAGGAATTCATACCTAGGGTAGAGGGATGAGATAAATCCACTTTTGCGCCTAGGTATTCCTTATTTTCCTGATTTTTGGACTCTTCTGATCGATCCACCCATATAAGTGGAAATAGGATACAATGAAGAATCAGCCTCCAAAATTTGAGCACAATCCAATGGTTGGATCTTCAGATAACAAGGTTTGAATCTGGGATAACTCTAAGTCCTTTGATCCTTTTGGCCTTCTCTTTTTCCACTAAATTTGTACAAAACCCCCTCCACTTTTGCACAATTTTATTTTGATGCCAGTCTTAGAAATATTTGCATACATCGCCTCTGTTTCTAAATCACCTTTATTATCTCTCCTATTTCACCTGAAAATTTACTGAAAAACCCGCCTATTCTTCCAAAAACAAGTTAAAATACCTACTTCCTGAGGTCCATACTACACCACCAGACTCGAGTTCTGACTCTGCTATCTGGACACTCACATCTGATGGAGCCTACACGTGCGCTCTTCTTGGGAGCACTTTCGCCCAAAATCCCTATACAGCATTGGGGTCGCCGTATCGGCATCCGACCATCCTTACGCGAGTCTCCTTTTCCTTTGGCGCTTATTACATCGAGGGCTCCCGACGATCGAGTGACCCGATAGGGCACTCGCTACCTTCCCGCTGCCATTGCTGTCCTTCACTTCCCCACACAGAGACCATGGATCACCTTTTCTTTTATAGTGAGGTAGCATTGGCATGCTGGCGCCCAATCACAGATCATTGGCGTCTGACCCCGCTTGAGTGTTTTGGCAAGCTCTTTCTCTCGCCAATACACTCTAAACGCCGCCCATCCTATACATCACCATAGCTTATCTACTATGGGAGATATGGAAAGGGCGAAAGTCTTGTCGTTTGCAGGTACACCCATGCGCTACTGTGGACATCCTACGTCGGGTCAAGCTATGGCCGCCGTATTCACCGCCTCATCCCCTCGAGACGGCAGTTCAGCATTCGCTGCGAGCTCCTTGATCCTTACGGATGCCCGTGACCCATGCCCCTATCCGTATTCAGTACAGGATTGTTTATTGGCTCTCACCGCTTGACATCCTCAAACTGAATGTGGATGGCGCGACTAAGGGAACCGGGACCAGCTGGGAGGCGGTATCCGGAATCATACAGGGAGTATACTCTTCGTTTTCTCTTCTTTTTATGGAGTACAAACTAATACAGTAGCCAAGGCTATGGCGATACGCGATGGTCTACTCCTCTGTGAGGAGCGGAACCTTCATAATATCGTCGTAGAGTCGGACTCACGGGTATTAGTTGATATGCTTCGTACAGGTCCATGTTCCCAGTGGCGCCTCCACCGCATATGGCAAGATATCATGTGGTGTCATCATCGAATCAAGTGCTTTCGCCATCAGCTACGACGGCAACCAGACGCGACGCCTCGCCAATCACGCGGTACACAAACGGACCCCCTCCTCCGTCTTTCTCTCTTTTCAGGCGCTTCCTTCTACAGCTAGGGGATGTTACCGAGTCAATCGTCTCGGCCTACCGACCCTCCACACACGGCGAACCCACGCGAAGGCAGGCCTGCGGGATTGGAGAATCGCGCGGAACGGCGGAGTCTGAGGAGCGGATTGCACCCGCCCCGACTAGCGCCCCCCACGCACTTTAGCCCTGCTTGATGACATGAAGGCAAGGATATCTCCCGACCTACACCGATACCGCAGGGCGGCTCTGGAGGGACGATGACGACCACACTTCCCCGAGCGCCTGCAAGGTATCAGTTATGTATCTTTTCTTTTCCTAAACTATGGGCCGTGGACGAGTGGGTTTCGAGTGTAATTGGGATATATATACTCGCTCGACGCCTAAAAACATTGAAAAACACTTCACTTAATAAATAAAAACCTCCTGGGTGGCGTCCAGGGCACGGATGGATCGGTATACAGGCACAACCCTAGGGTTGGCCGTACCCGGCACCGTGTTTTTGCCAATTAAAAAATATATATTTTAAATACCTACTAAAACTTTGATGAAATTGTAGATTTATGCCTGCAAAAACTCAGGAGAGTAGTTTTACATCCGTTTTCTACATGTTCTTAACACATTATTTTCAACAATATCCAGGAAAATTCACGAGAATATTCTAAACGCAAATATACTCTAATTTTAGTATAACGTGCAATTATAATCTTTTTAGTGCAAATAAAATGGAATATGTGTGAAAATGGAATATATGTGAAAGTTACATGTTATCATAGGAGAAAGAGAGAGAGAGAGAGAGAGGACCAAAAAACAGAGAAACACAGAGCGAGAGAGAGGGAGAAAGGAAGGGAGAGGTAGAGCGAGAGCATATGAGAAAGAGAAAGAGACCGAGAGAGAGAGAGCGAGAGAGAGAAAGAGAGAATGAAAAAGAGAAATAGAAAGCGAGAGAGCGAGAGAGAGCGAGAGAGAGAAAGAGAGATAGAGAGAGAGAGAGCGAGAGAGAGAGAGAGAGAGAGAGAGAGAAAGAGAGAAAGAAAAAGAGAAAGAGAAAGAGAGAGAGAGAGAGAGAGAGAGAGAGCGAGAGAGAGATAGAGAGCGAGAGAGAGAAAGAAAAAGAGAAATAGAAAGCGAGAGAGAGATAGAGAGCGAGAGAGCGAGAGAGAGATAGAGAGCGAGAGAGAGAAAGAGAGAGAAAGAGAGAGAGAGACACAGAGAGAATGAAAAAGAGAAATAGAAAGCGAGAGAGAGGGGGAGAGAGGGGGGGAGACGGAGGGAGAGAGGGAGGGAGAGAGAGGAGAAGAGAGAGAGAGAGAGAGAGAAAAAGAATGAAAAAAAGAGAGAAAGAGAAAGCGAGAGAGAGAGAGGGGGAGAGGGGGAGACGGAGGGAGAGATGCAGGAGAGAGAGAAGACAAAGAGACAGAGACAGAGAGAGAGACACACAATAAAAAAAGAGAGAAATAGAAAGGAGAGAGAGAGAGGGGAGAGAGGGGGGAGACGGAGGAGAGATGCAGGAGAGAGAGTAGAAGACAAAGAGACAGAGACAGAGAGAGACACACAATAAAAAAAGAGAGAAATAGAAAGCGAGAGAGAGAGAGAGGGAGGGGGGGGGGGAGAGGGGGAGACGGAGGGAGAGATGCAGGGAGAGAGAGAAGAAGACAAAGAGACAGAGACAGAGAGAGAGACACACAAAAAAAAAAAGAGAGAAATAGAAAGCGAGAGAGAGAGAGGGGGAGAGAGGGAGAGACGTAGGGAGAGATGCAGGGAGAGAGAGTAGAAGACAAAGAGACAGAGACAGAGAGAGAGACACACAATAAAAAGAGAAATAGAAAGGAGAGAGAGAGGGGGAGAGAGGGAGAGACGTAGGGAGAGATGCAGGGAGAGAGAGTAGAAGACAAAGAGACAGAGAGAGAGAGAGAGACACACAATAAAAAAAAGAGAGAAATAGAAAGCGAGAGAGAGGGGGGGGAGAGAGAGAGACGGAGGCAAAGATGCAGGGAGAGAAGGTAGATGACAAAGAGACCGAGAGAGAGAGAGAATGAAAAAAGCGGAATAGAAAACGAGAGAGAGGGGGAGAGAGAGGGGAGACGGGGGGAGGGAGTCAGGGAGACAGAGTAGATGACAAAGAGACAGAGAGAGAGATAGAGAAAAAAAAGAGAAATAGACAGCGAGGGAGACGGGGGGAGAGAGGGAGAGACGGTGGGAGGGATGCAGGGAGAGAGAGTAGATGACAAAGAGAGAGAGAGAGAGAGATACAGAGACAGAGAAAGAGAAACAGAGAGAGAGAGAGACAGATAGAGAGAAAGGGGAAAAGGAAAGAGAGATAGAAAGCCAGAGAGGGAGTATAAGTAAGATGAAGGAAACCTACGATGAGGATAAGGAGAGCCGGAGGCAGGCATTCCATCGAACTATACGAAATAATCGGGGAAAAATATTCGAGAGAGAGTGAAAGAGAAGAAGAAGAAGAAGAAGAAGAAGAAGAAGAAGAAGAAGAAGAAGAAGAAGAAGAAGAAGAAGAAGAAGAAGAAGAAGAAGAAGAAGAAGAAGAAGAAGAAGAAGAAGAAGAAGAAGAAGAAGAAGAAGAAGAAGAAGAAGAAGAAGAAGAAGAAGAAGAAGAAGAAGAAGAAGAAGAAGAAGAAGAAGAAGAAGAAGAAGAAGAAGAAGAAGAAGAAGAAGAAGAAGAAGAAGAAGAAGAAGAAGCAGATGAAGAATAGGAAGTAGAATAAGAATTAGAAGAATAAGAAGAATAAAAAGAAAAAGAAGGCGTGGAGAAACTTTGAGCGAGAGACAAGTTATGTTTACGAGGGCAGCCGCGAAGAAGAGAGGTGCGGAGAGAATGTTAGGGAGACAGATAGAGAGAGATAGAGAGCGACAATGAGACATAGAGAGATATAGAGAGGCATAAAGGGACATCGGGAGATATAGATTGGCTTAGAGAGAGACAGAGAGACTTCGGATTAGCCGGGGCGGGAGACAGAACGACAGATAAACAGATATACACGAGAAATTGCAAGAAAAATAGAAAGCGACAGAGAGAGTATGGCTGAGAGAGGGTTTGGTCGGGCGGTGGCAACGAACATATAGTCGAAGTGAGGGATAGAGCCAACCTTGAGATTTGCCCGGTACCCCGGGTAAATGACAAGAATCAAAGAAAATGTTATAGATACGACATCTCCGGCTAAGCTAGAACGGTTGTAAAGTATGGGGAGATCGTTTGAGTATTAGATCGAGAGAGAGAGAGAGAGAGAGAGAGAGATAGAGAGAGATAGAGAGAGATAGAGAGAGATAGAGAGAGATAGAGAGAGATAGAGAGAGATAGAGAGAGATAGAGAGAGATAGAGAGAGATAGAGAAAAAGAGACAGGCAGCGAAACAGAAAGAGTTCAAGTTAGCCGGGGCCGCGACGGGGACCCGCGACGAGAGTCAGAGAGATAGAGACTCTGCCGTAATTTCCCCAATGGCGTGCATGGCGAAGAGAGTTGACGTTTGGCAAAGTACCATGACGGTCTATCATTATGGATTCGTTTATGATTTCATACCGTTGACCATCGATGGAGAATATATCTCCATGTCAAATCCGCACTCTAACGGTGCTCTCATAGTTTATCCCCCTCCAGTCCCATCGTCTCCTACCCCGTCCAGCCTTTCCTACCTGCTCCGTAGAAACTAGATCAGATAGAAGCGTTCTGACTGTCTTCTGGTCAACCCGTTTGCTTGCCGTTGCAGGTAAGCCTCACGCGCAAAAACGACGACCGGGTGGGTTCCTTCTTCCTGGGAGTCATCCTGGCTTGGCTTCAAATTTAGAGGATCGTGCTGCCGCCGCGCATTATATAAGGAGCTGCGCTACCTGGAGAGTTCAACCGGCAAACGCACCCAAACAGTACAGAAGAGCACTTGTTGCTCACTGCAGAACAATGGTGTCCTTTGGCAGCAGCAGGTCCCTCGCCTGCTCCCTTCACGCCCTTTTCCTGTGCGCGTGCACGGCGAACGCCCAGCTGAGTGCGAACTTCTACACCCGAAGCTGCCCGAACCTCCGAGAATCGTCCAAACTGCCATGCGAGCGGCTGTGCGCAACGACCCTCGACTGCCCGCCTCCATCATCCGCCTCTTCTTCCACGACTGTTTCGTCAATGTACGCCGGGTTTCGCACTCTCGGACGGACTAGATAGACAGTTAGATTACTCTTCTTCATCCTCGCGTCTGACGTCTTGTCCCGCGTGCACTTCTGGGCAGGGCTGCGACGGATCCGTGCTTCTGGCGGACACCCCGACGTTCACCGGCGAACAGAACGCGTTCTCGAACAGGAACTCCATCCGCGGCATGGACGTCATCGAAACTATCAAGTCCGCCGTTGAGGCTGCGTGCAACGCCACCGTATCTTGCGCGGACATCCTCGCGCTCGCCACCCGAGACGGCGTCGTCTTGGTGAGCACTCTATCATCGATCAAACGCTCAAGTACAGGAAGAAACCCCGTAGTATCTATCTATCCTCTAACCAGCTAAATCCGCGTTTCGGAAACTCCCGCAGAGCGGAGGGCCCTCGTGGACGGTGCCGCTAGGACGCCGAGACGCGAGAACGGCGAGCCAGAGCGCCGCCAACAGCAACCTCCCTCTTGCATCCTCGAGCCTATCCACTCATCACCAGCTTCCAAAACCAGGGCCTCAACCTACGCGACCTCGTCGCGCTGTCCGGCGCGCACACCTTCGGCCTCGCCCGCTGCGTCACCTTCCGCAACCGCATCTACAACGATACGAACATCCAGCCCGCGTTTGCCGCCACCAGGAGGGCCACCTGCCCGCAGTCTGGCGGAGCCGGCGACCTCGCGCCGCTCGACGTCACCACTCCGAATGCCTTTGACAACGCCTACTACATCAATCTCATGTCCAGGAGAGGTCTCCTCCATTCCGACCAGGAGCTGTTTAACAACGGCTCTGCCGACTCCATCGTCCGCGGCTACGCCAACAACAGGGCCGCCTTCTTTAGGGACTTTGTGGCCTCCATGGTGAAGATGGGAAACATCGCCCCTCTCACCGGTTCCAACGGAGAGATTAGGCGAGTGTGCAGCAGGGTGAACTGATTTTCTCTGCCTGCAACCACTTGTCTTTTTGGCTCTAGAAGCCGCAACGCCGTTGTCTTCCTATTTATCTTTTTGTTGCTCTGTGGAGCAACACAAAATATTGGTCGTATCTGAATAAAAATCACCTCTTGTAATAATAAGTTGGTGCCGCGGACTCCTTTTGTCACGATTTCTTAAGGATTGCGTGTCTTTTTTCTATATAAAAATCCATGCCAACAACTTTTTAAAACGGGGTTTTAATTGTCCATGAGGCATAAGGTCCATTTCTCACCCCGCTGGATAGGTTAAATGTGATACTTTTTAACGTGCTTTCAACAAGAGAACCACTCTCTGAAGTCGAATCGGTCAACACAAAGCCAACTTCACGGGGAAACCCAAACACCGACCGGCTCTGCAAAAATAATCATAAATTCTTCTACTCAGATCCTAATTTCTGCTCTCACTCGAAAAGCTGTGTTCAAGATTATTAAGCCAATAATATCATATAGTTAGCTATGGAAGGATTGGTATTTAGGTTACATTTCTCAAATCTTTATTTACTGACTCCCAGATATGTCAACAGGTTTATGAATAACTTGAATTAATGCTCATGAAGAGCAATATTTAAGCAATGTTATGTTATCTTCAACACAACAAGCACAAATAAGATTCCATTCATATATTCCATAAGACTCGGAAGATTATCAACCTTTAGTATATATTGGGGAATGCAATATTTACCTACCCAACTGGGATTTGCGTAGAGAGATTAATTAATTTTGGTCACATATTTCCTATTCAAAACCAAGACATCAATAGAAGCCAAACTTTTACATCGATATTTTTATTGTACAAATATTTTCATCAGTATAACGTCAACATGTAGTGAATAATTACTCCTTTCACATTAGATATGTATCATTATTATACTTTAATACACGCATAAGAATTCATTTGCGGTAATAGTATCTGAAATCGAAAATCAACCATACTGCAGCGATAGATATGCCAATGCGCATTGGCTAACATTTTGAAGAATCAAGCTGCTACATGGTTTCTAGTCACCTATGCTCATAGAGCATACATTTCCAGGTACGAATATATCAGAGATTACCCGTCATCTATCATGCCTAAATGCATCAGAAATTATCAGACATGCTTATTAATGCTATTTTATCATATTAACAAACAAAATGAAACCTGATAACACATTCCACTATCATGTAGAAGGGAAAGTATTTTGATAATTATCAATTATATAGACATGGTATTCAAAATAAAATATTTGTGTACAATGTTATGAGTAACGTTTTGCAGTCTCACAAATATCATAACACCTTATATTTTTTAAGTTCATAACTTAGGAACCGAATAGTTATGTAAGTGATCCTTAGCAGTGAGATACTGAATAGATATTTTTCATCAATAGTTGTGCTTAGACTATGACTCAAATACGTGTAGCTTGGATAGCAAATAGATAATCCTAAATCTCATGATTTAAATAGGTGTATCTTGAAAACAGAAACAAGTCCTCAAAATGATTGTGTAGTCAAGATGAAATTCTCCACATATGGTTTAAGAAGATGATGCCAAGGTAGTTGAAATATATGTCCTTACTAGGATGACCAATTAGATTTTAATAGTTTGACATGTGATAACACCCTAATTTCTGTCTTTATGTCATGTTACTAGCATAATTTTATGCATTTGAAGAGCTTAAAACGGGGTTGTTATCATATATTTACATGAAATAGTGCTTTCAAGTGATTTCTGATTTTTCCCTAATTTTCTGTTAATTCTATGAATTTTTAAGGATTTATTGAAGCTCGAAATAATTATTTTTGAATGAAAATGGCATATTTGATATTTTATTTCGACATTTATCAGCATGGGAATGAATCAGTGAATTTTATAGAATTTTTTACAAATTTTTAGGATTTTTCTGAGATTTATTTGAAGAGGAAATGTATTTATTTCAAGGGAAAAAAGTATATTTATAATAGAAAAAGAAGTATTTTTATTATTTTTGAACTTTCAAGGGCCTTTTTGCAAACTTTCGTTGCAAAAAGACCCTGAAAACAGCTCTCGGTCGCCACTACATGTGTAAAGATCCAATAGAAAATTTTACAGGGTTTTATTGCAATTTTTAATATATATTTTTAATCTTTTTAGGAGAAATCGGAGGAGAGAGAGTGCGCTAGGGGCATATACGCAATTACTTTTGGGCGGCGTCCAAAAGCAATTCCAGGATTTTTAAGGACTTTTCTGAAAAAAGGAGGATTCAAAATGCGCCAGCCAATGAGAGAGCGACACGTCATTGCGTGTTTAAAAATTAAATTAATAAATAAATCAATTTTAAAGCCAATGGATTAAATTGGTTTAAAATTGATTTATTAATAACTTTTGATCCTGAAGTCCGATTGAGATGTATTTTTTTATGGATTTGTCGTCTTGATCCCCTCTTTCTATCTGTATGGTTGGATCATTCAGATCCAGCCTACATTGATAGATAAATATTAAGTACTAAACGGGGGTAAAATGGTGATTTTTACCATATAACCTAAGTATAAAAGCTAAATTTCGAGAGGGGGAGCTTATTCTTGATGGTTCTCTATCACAGCTGCAAGACAGAGAGGAGTCCCACCCTGGATCAAGTTATCTTGTACTTTTTCCTTGATTGTATTTAGATTTGTGCATTTTGAATGAGATTAGTTCAATTTCTTGTTTCTTCTTCTTGGTTTTGATATGAAATTCTAAATCGCTTGGCTTGAGCGGCATGTACAAGCCCTGATTAGGATTGAGAGGAGAATTTGAGGGATTCAACTAAGCATTCAACTGCATTCCAAAGAAAAACTCTAAAAAGATTAGTTTTAATTCTTAGGAGATTAAATTACCCCCATTTCAGTTCTGAATTATCAAAGTTGCAAAAACAAACCTAACTCAAATTAAAAATTCCCTTTTAACCTCTCTAATTGACCTCTTGGATCCTTTTATTAGGATCAAAGAAGCCAATTTAGAGCTCCATATTTCTTCTATTCATCTCAACTCTTCTACCACCCTTTCTAAATTCTCATCTAATTAGGGTGACTTGATCCTCATTGAAGATCAAATTCAGTTTAATCAGAGTGAAACGACCAATACAATCACCAAATCTAATTCCTTACTAGCTTCCCTTAGACGACACTCGTACTTATCACTATACGTCTTAAGTGGAGTTCTTATAAATTTTATTGCATAAGCCAAAATCCACAACGACAAGGGCTAAAAATTGCATAGTTTTTACCCCTATTTTCGGCTTATCAGTATGCTACATGATACATAGATTTGTCCAAGAATTATTGTGTGGATGAGAAATTATATGTACTTTGTAACATGTTACAGAAAAGTGTCCACGAAACAGTCGATGAAATCGGTGTACATTCTAGCATGGCACGTCATTTGTTGGCAACTCGACCAACTAATTGGGTCCAATCAATCTAAGATTAATATATTTATATGTTACTTTCATAAATTTATTAAATTTACTGATCATAAGTTTATAGTGTTTTTAACTCACTTTTATGGGTTGTTTTAAACATATAAAATATTTTTTACTTTCAAATTAAACTTTGAGTGTGGTTTGGTTGGCTAGCCTAGTTCAGTCCTTCTAACGGTGCACCAGCCTATCTCTTGGCCAAATTTTGGCCAATTCAAGATGGGGATACCAAGAAAATCACTTGGAAATAGGGCTGAAAAGGTGCCAAAAAATGACAAAATTTATGAAGCTCTACTGTCCTCAACTCCCAAAGTCTTCCATGGAATGACGTCAGTTGACCTACTTGAACTTGGTCCCCAACGCCTACTTCTTATGGCCCCCAAAGCCTTAACCTGACTGACCACAATGATCTAGCAAGAACAATATATTTCTAAACAATATCTTCTCGACAACCACACTTAATATAACAAATCAATCAGTAGTATTCAAGACACGCCCTAATTTCATGTAGTCCAACATGAATATTTTTAGGTTAGAAAGTTATTACTTCTGAGATAAAATTTGCAAATGTAATTATGAATTTCCTGGAGCAATAACTCCCCATTTGTGGCCTTTCTTCAAGTCCTCCTCTCCTCTACTTTTCTCTTTGGATGAAAATTCTCAATTCCTATTTGACCTTTGGTGCTTAAAACTACCATATGTTCTTCATTCTTGTACACAATGAGACGCTTCCACCTGAAACGATTAAATCAAATAATCTCACACAGTTATTATCTCACATAGAAATGTTAATATCAAATCAAATAATCTCCAGATGTCAATCTTTCGACGTTCTTAGTCAACCATCATATTCCTCGTGTCCAAGTTCAAACGCTAGTTACTCTTTCAAAACTCAACCAAAAGATACAATCCCAAGTTCTACGTATTAGTTTGGATGTTAAAAACTATTCATAAGGTGAAAAAAATCTCAAAATCAATATAAAAATTCTTTTAAAGATGTCAAACTTAACACAAGGATGAGGATGTGAAAATTGCAGAGGCTTGCCATCTTTCCTTTGAATCTTGAATCACCCGGCATGAAAAACCACAACTCCAAGTTCTATGGACTCATATTGATGTTTGCAACAAATATCTTTTTTATGAAAGCTAAAAAACTTCTTGAAAATTGCTTCACGGATTGAAAGATCTCTCTAGCTTTTGGACTGCTATTTTCATAGTGCAAGAAGAAAAACTGTACATATGGACGTAGAATCTGAAAGGGCATAATGGTAACTTTCTAACATTCCAACATTCACAAGTATTGGTTATGATTAGAGAATATCCAAAGGTAATAATTTTAATTTCATATTTTTTATTTTTACTATTTTGCCTTAAGTTACAAATATATATCAAGTGTTAAGAGTAAAAACAAGTCGGTATGCTAACAATTTCAGCTTAGAAATAATCTGAAACTTTCTGGTGTGTTCACTACATAATTTTAATCAATATATCACCATTGGATAATAGTATATTTTTGTAATTAATTTTCATTTAATCATCAATAAATTAAGCCTTAAATACCCAAAGGTAGTAATTAGGAATTTGAAGAAGTTGTTGAACCAATCAAATGAAGTCAAATTAAGGCAAATATTTGAACAGTGCTCTAGAATATGTTTACATTCAGGTCATAGAAACTACAAGTACTAAATATATGATTTTGCATGTTGACCATATGGTCAAACCAAGTAGCCTTTTAATATAACTAAGGACGATATTTTACATTCAGTTACAATCAGCAAACTAGTTGAGTGAGGACCTATTGTGCATTGATCACAACCCCTATTCAGGCATGAATTACTTCTAACATTCATGAAAACACATATCAAACTATTTTACTAAAATGCCCTTAAAGCTTAATCTACAGTTAAAAAGTACCAACTTCAACCATTTTTTTCTCTTTCCCCTCCATTTTTCTCTGGTTTTCTCATTGATTATGGGCATTATCTGAATTTATGTGTCATATTTCAGAAAGCATTTTAGTGTTAAATAAATGTGACATTTTGTTGCCCAGGCTCCTTTTACTCCTTTCAAAGATAAAATCAAAATGAATTTTTTGTGCATGTTTCTATTATGACTTTGCTCCATCTAATGCACTAAACCATTCAAAGTATATCCACAAATTTAACTTATGGACAAGAAATAATTCACCAATAGTGAAAAAACTTAAATTCACAAAGAAATAAAGTAGGGTCAGTTAAAAATGAATGTATATTCAAATAATTTATTTAACAACATGATAAATTCATGATTTATTTGACACAAGTACTATTGAATACATGAAATTTTATCTTAATTAATCATCTTATCAATGGGCATTGTTGGGGGGCAGCGGCATAATTATAGATTAAATAAAAGGAAGAATAAAGGAGGCATAATTATAAATTAAAATATTTCAGGATAACTGAATGAAGGTATTGAGATGATCAAGAAGATACCAGTACTCTTTATATAATGCAATGTTTATGATCCAAGAAGGTGAAATCTTAGATGATATTAATGAGACACCAGATTATTATTTTTTTTAATGAGACGGAAAGCCACTGAGTGTTGCTCTTAGGGTAACCATTTGTGCAAGAACCTGTACAGTTACCGCAGGTTAGATGTCATGGGATCTAATAAAATGAACAAAATTAACAAGTGCCTCAGTACACATCACATTTGAAGATAATTAATGGCCTATGGACGCCCTCTTTTTCCTGGTAGACTGAAATGCAAGGAGGAATATAAGTTGTGTTTCACAAGTTTTGGTGATCCCCTCATAGAAACGACGGTGTGGATGGATGAAGGGGAAGTATTAAAATATTTTCTCTAAATTTTAGCCCAAAATTATCTGTTGATAGTCAGATGTCGAGTCTAAAAGTTAGGAAAAACCTGCATAACTAGCGATGGGATAATCAATTTCCCTCAACCATCTCAATCTCCTTTCGATAAGTAGTGGACAACCACATATCATCTTAGGCTCCCCTTTGAAATGATTGAGGCAGTTAATCATTGGCTAGAATCCACCTGAATATGATTGTAACATTTTGAGGACCTGGATTAAATTGTGATAAATCAAAAGTAAATCCGTAGAGGAATATCAATAAGTCAAAGATCATTTATTCTGAGTTGCCACATTATTTCGTTCATGAATCAGGTTGAATAAAATATTCTTAAGACATTATATCTAAAATAAAACTTAATAAATATATTTAACCATTCAGTCCATGACTACACACATTTATGGAAATATACCTTTGAAAATTTTAATATTTTGGAATGAACTAGCATGTCATTCCTAAGAATATGATATCTTGAGTTCAGAATGGGAGTAATAAGAGAAGTAGATGATCAGGAAAGTCATGATGTTCTCTCGAAAGGTCAATATATTCAAAATTTAATGAGAGTATATGTGATATGAGAAGGATAATCAATAAATTAAAAGGATATACACCTTTATTTTATCTTACTATTTAAGATTTTTAGATGGATTTTCTTATGTTCTCGTCAAAAAAATCCATGTTATAGTATGTAACTTCCACCCATGCTATGGGTTTTTTTAATGAGCTATATTGAATCAAGTGAAATGAACAAAAATGTAACTTACTTCTGAAAAATATTTATATAAACCTTTTTATACATATTTCCTTTGGCATCTACTTTCAGGGGTAAGATCCTGAAAAGAGGATAGCCAAAGTCAGTACATTTATATTTTGGGACTACTGGGTTAGGAATAACACAATACTTATAATAATAATATTGAATAAAAAGAGGATGTGTAATGTGGAGGTGCATCAGTGCACTCCACGTTAGTGCCCTCAATTAACCTCTCCAATTCATGAATGATAGATCAGTGTCATATGATGCATGATATGTCATTAGGCACAGCTGATTTTTACTAGTAAAAAAATAGAGAATTTATTAAAATAATGATTTTTAAATTCAGACTGCCTCAGTCTCCAAATCTTTTTTTTCAAAAAATACCTCATTTTTTATTAGGCCACATCACCCCTATGATTAGAGAAATAAGAGAGTGATAACATGCACATTCAGCACTTTAATGTGATTATATTTACATGTCTATTTACATTAAATCACTCATATTTGTATGTTATCAAGCTTCAAATGATCGAATCTATTTTTTAGAATAATTTACGGATTTTCTACTTTCTTTGTGTATTTTTTGGGAATTTTCTGACAATAGATTTTAAAATAATATAATTTTTTAAGACACAATATGATTTTTCCAGAATTTTGCAACATTAAATTTGGAAAGATATGATTTTTCTAAGTCAAAATATATGTTTATATGCAATTTTAGGTTTTTATTAATTAATATGAATTTTAGTTATATTTTAGCCCTTTTATTTGCACCGTCACATGTCGTCTTTTGATTTGTTGAACTGCGATGAATCGTAGAGATCGTGTTGGGTTCTAAAGGCCTTCACAAGGATAAAAATATCAAAATATTTTGCAACAGAAGACTTGAACGGAATCAAAACGGCATCAATAAATTCATTGAAACGAAGTACCTTTGCATAGATCGCATTCGTGATTTCTTGGATCCCAGAACGAGACAAGTCGAGCTGCTCAAGTGTGTAGCCTCTAGATATATCCACGCGATCCTCGGCACATCAAATCTCCTCCTTCTCATTGACGAGCCCCTATCTTTCTCCGTCATCGTCGTTACGTCATCTCAATCGCATCAGGGTTGGAGAGGGGGTGTGGGGAGAAGGGAGAAGAAGGGGAAAGGCCCCTGAACAATTTTGGCCCAGGTGAATTTTGTTCAGGCCCTTCCCCTATTTATACTAAGTGGATGTTTTTCATTAAACCCCAAAAATTTAAGTATATCTTCCAACGTCCAAATGACCATTTGCGTCTGATCCTCTAGGCCCATGTATTAGTCTAGTTAACGATGTCAACAGCCCAATAACCTTTATTGGCCTTAAAATAAATAACTATATCATCATATAGATTAATTAATGTTGGATCAATTTAACCCAATCGATAGGTCGAGTCTCCAACACGTGGGGTGCCAAGCTACACCTCGTGTTCTAAAAGATACAAAGGAGTGTGTACCGGCTTACTTCATGGAACATGTTCGTTATCGGTTACCATGTATGTATAATCCCCCATCCACTTGACGCTCATTGGATGACTTAGATCAACCTGATTGACAGCTCAGTATAATACCATTCAGGGATTGGTACGGATCAATTTAGTGAACTCTTTCTACTAAAGAGCACCCACTATCTATCCTTAATGTCTCCACACTAATGGCTACGGGACCGACCATACTCATCATATGAGTGAGGCTAGATAGTCCTATTCTATACAGATACTTTGATGTCCTTCTCGCATACCCTTTGAATAGGAATGTTTAGAACACATGCAGCATTTATTGTGAAAAAAATGTTTCTTTTTTTTTATTCGTCCACATCATCTTGCGCATAAAAAAATAAGCATTCGATGTGTTATTCATAAATGCAATCATCGCTTCACTAATCACAAAGCAATGATTGCCTGGCTAATGATTGGACGACGCCTATCATGAGCTTCACTAATGATTGGCTATCGTCAATCATTAGCGAAGCTCCTTCTAGTGTGTTTTTGGTGTCCTGGGTGTGTGGGGAGAAGCATTGGAGAAGAGGGGGAGCTTATCGGAACTCGTATATTGCCGTGATCTTGGCAGAACATAACAATCTAAGGTAAGTGCCTTCGCCTTATGTTGTTTCTTTTCCCGACATCATAGTTAACGTAATTAGGTTTTATCATAATCTTTCGCTCGCATTTTACTTCCTTATATCCTCGTACCTCATCTCTATCCTCTCCATCACACTATTTTTCATTCCACCACAACCATCGTCCACGCACTTGACCACCATCATGCCCCTCTACATTATCTAACTCATCTGCATATCGCTACACAAAATTCTATGTTCACCTACTTATTACTAAGTTTAAATTACGTCATTCTACTTGATAGCTCACGCATTGTACTCCCGTCTTCATCTCTTTACATGTTGACCATCACTTAGTCATCGTTCCCTATGGAGTCAATCCATACTCATCACCAACTAAATATTCCTAAGTATGATTAAATATGCTTTTTATTGAATAATCTCAATTACCAACAACAAATTAAGTCCCATAAAATTGAGATTATCAGAGAGAGAGAGAGATTATAATTAAATACCATTCTGGCATCGTTAATCAGGATGCCATTACAGCTTAATTTTAATGTTTGGTTGTCACCAATGGATGTATCTAATAGTGACACGTGGCATTAAAGAAACCAAACCCAAAATTGCATTAATCATTCATATAAAATTAAATATAAAATCCACAAGTACAAATACATATATCTTCTGAATTAGAAAAGTCATATATTTATGAATAAAATATCCAAAAATTCGGGAAAATGTCAGTATGACTCAAAAAAGTCATATGAACAACATGTCACCAGAAAAAACCCTAAAAGTACTTAAAATTTACAGTATGCAAAATGACACTCTACAAATGGATTGAATCATTATAGGCTTCATAACACACATATAAAACCACTTTAATGTCAATAAGTATGTACATATTGTCATATTAGCATATTAATATTGTGTGTTATCAGTCTCTGAGTTGAGTAAATTAAATCTGAAACCATGTGAGAGGAAATGAAAAGCCAAGTGTTGGCCAGTTCAAAAAAAGGAAATTAAATAATATAAAACCCAATATATAGTTTTCAACTTTTTTCTTTCTTAGAGTTTTGTTCATTTTCTTTTAAATGGGTAAAAATGACCTGTAAAATAAATGACTAGCAGCAAACAGAATCAGATATTTTGAAATACATGAGGGAATGAATGTAATAGAAAATACCATAAAATATATCAGATATAAATTTTTTCCCTGTTTAGGTGTACTTGATAGGAGTGTAGCAGCACCAACATATGAACAAACTTCTCTTTTAAGGAGATATAGTATCCATATGGGAATTAAATAAAAGACTGAAGTTGTGAAAAAGAATGAATAAAAATAATAAAAAAGTAGAAGAAGATATCATTGTGGCCTTAGTTCCAAAATAAGAGAAATAGATGGAGTTAGGAATATGCATATCATAAGTATTAAGGAATAATTATGAGATGAATTCCTATATTGATACATACCATGAACGGAATAAGGTAAGGTTGGATAGGAGGAAGGTGTAAAGAGGCTAAATAGAGGTAACCAAGGAAAAAAGGATCAAGGTGGCTTAACGAGAAGACATTATGTGCCTAGGAATTGAAAATGTGCTTACCGGTACCCCCTCTTGGAAATTGATTTAATGAATGAGCTAGGCACATAAGCAGGATCTGATATCTATTAGGTGAGGTGTAACTTTACTTACACCAAATCACTCACTCTCTTCCAAATCTGCTCAGAGTATTACAAACTTTTGATTTTTCAACCCCCCCAACACATTCTAGTAGAGAACCTCACTAGATAGGAAATATCATACAAATTTGGATAAAAACGTATGTAGCCTATTTGGAAATCACACATTTCATATCACATTCAGTGTTCAATAATATGATTATTTATTATAATACATGTGTGATGTTTATGATGAAGTCCATAATATGCTCTAGTGTGCCTTAGTGAGTTCCAATGAGATCATAATATGGAGATCACTCATCTTTAAGCGTGTGTTATAAATATTCATATTATAAAGATACTCTAGAATGAGATTAAAGTATTCAGATAGAACAACACTCTCTATCCTGACTCCTATGATGAGTATGCCCAACCCCATAGCCATTAGTGCCAATTAGGGACGATAGTGTGTGCTCTTTAGTGGAAAGAGTTCTGTAATTAGTTCATATGAATCCCTAAATGACATCATACCAAATTTTGAATCAAGTTGATTCGCGAAGCGATGATGGCTGTCATTACTAACTCATTTGTCTTTACTTGGTTGGCTCAGGGGTAACGTGGTGTGATCACGTCCACATGTTTAAGTCAAAAGTAAAAGAAAAGAAGAATGAAGGAGAGAGAGAGAGAGAGGATGACGTGGCGCGCGCAGACATGCCACCACGTCAGCCTCAAAAAGTAAATATTTTTTAATGTTTTTTCTCTTTACGTGCACCTAAAGAGAATGATGAGCGCCACATAGAATATGAAAAGCATAGAATTTGGAGTGCTTTGACTTCTCAACGTGCGTGAAAAATGACGACGATGATGAGGATTGAGAATATTTCAAGGGCTAGGATTTCTTCAACTTCAAACGGCCATGACTTTTGATCTACAACTCTGATTGAGCTGAAATTTTTAGTGTTGCTTTGTCTTCCATTCCTCTTTCTATCCATACCCTCTAATCTATAAATACAGGCCTGGATCATTGTAAAATTCATCTTGAACTTTCTTCCTACTTGTGTGGGTTGATTGAAAGATAGTGAGTTTTGAGATCCATCAAGTGTGTTCTTGGTGTCTTTGGTGTGTGGGAAGAAGCATAAGAGAAGAGGGAGAGCTTACAGGCACTCACAAATCACCTTGATCTAAAGTCAGTGTCTTCATCGTACCTTATTTCTCTCCCGACATCATCGTTATCATAATTATAGTTTCTTTTATCAACTTTTCATTTATCATTTCACTTACTTACATCCCCATTATCTCGTCTCTCTATCCTCCCCATCATACCACTCTACATCCAACCACTACCCTCATTCATACCAGCGACCATCCTCGTGTTCGTCACGTTCACTTACTCTTTTCTTTAAGTTAAATTAACATATAACTTACATCTTTTTACTCGATATCACTACCTAGCATATTCAATTCTCATATTTATCTTTTCTTATACCGATGATCACTATAGTGAGAAAATTAAATCATTAATCATCGTTCCCTATGGAAACGATCCATACTCATCAGTAACTAAGTATTCTTCAGTATGATTAAACATTATTTTTATTGAATAATCTCAATCAACACTAGAGTTAACTATATCAATACTTTTGGGTTCTAGAGGCCTAGATATGGATGAATCAATCAAAATGATTCGCAGCGGAAGACATGAATGAATCGAACGACACCATTAAAATCATTGAAACAATGTACCTTTGCGCGGATCACATCCATGATTTCTAAGATCTCGGCGTGAGACGAGTGAAGCTGTTCACATGTGCAGCCTCTAGATGTATCCACGCGATCCTCGGCACGTCAAATCTCCTCCTCCTCC
Source organism: Wolffia australiana (assembly GCF_029677425.1). Lineage (NCBI taxonomy): Eukaryota > Viridiplantae > Streptophyta > Magnoliopsida > Alismatales > Araceae > Wolffia > Wolffia australiana. Next base: position 17,893,574 of record NC_135839.1, on the reverse strand, counting down.
TTAACGAGCCCTGTTCTACCTCCAACATCGTCGTTATGCCGTTTAGATCGCATCGGGCATGGAGAGGGGTATGGGGAGAAGGGAGAATAACGGGAAAGGCCCCTTAAAAATTCTGGCTTGGATGAATTTTGTTCATGGCCTTCCTCTATTTATACTAAGTGGGTATTTTTCATAGAAACCCCAAAACTTAAGCATACCTTCCGACGTCCAAAAGACCATTTGCGTGTGACCCTTTAGGCCCATGTATCAGTCTAGTTAATGACGTCAGCAGTCCAATTACCTTTATTGGCCTTCCATATTAATTAACTATATCATCATATAAATTAATTAATGTCAAATCAATTTAACCCAATCAATAGGTCGAGACTCCGACATGTGGGATGCCAAGCAACACCTTGTGTCATAGAAGATACAAAGGAGTGTGTATCGACTCACTCATGGAACCTGTTCGTCATCGGTTACCGTGTATGTATAATCCCTCATCCACTTGACGCTCCTTGGACGACTTAGGGTATGGTCAACTGTCAAATCCTAATCGATCATCCGAGTTAGTACCAATGCATTCAAAAATCATCGGAGAACTATTCTCCTATATTTCACTACCTTGGCCAAGGACTTCATCGCATCATCTTCCTTGAGCTGTCACCTTTTATGTCGAGGGTGTATGATCTCATCTTGACCACTGAATCGTCTTCGTGAACTTCTTGATGTATCCACGTGTATGATCACTAAGATCGTTTAGAATCCCATGATTAGAGACTCATTGGTCATAGCCAAAGTACAACTGTTAGTCTACAAGACGTCTTTGGTGTCTTAGTTCTAAGGACCACTTACACAACCGTGAGTAAATCAACCTGATTGAGAGTTAGGTATAATACCATTCAAGGATTCTTACGGATCAATTCAGTAAACTCTTTCCACTAAAGAGCACCCACTATCTATCCTTAGTGTCTCCGCATTAATGGCTACGGGACCGGCCATACTCATCATCTGAGTATGGCTAGATAGTGTTGTTCTATTAGGATACTTCAATATCCTTTTCTCGTATCCTTCGAATAGGAATATTTAGAACACATACTTAAAGACTAGTGATCTCTGTATTACGATCTCATCATAATTCACTAAGTCCGATCATGTATTCATGGACTTCATTATTAGCATCACGCGTGCACTATAATGAATATGTTGTATTAATGAACATTGAATGAAATGTGGAATGTGTAATTAGCTTGCCGGCCACATATATTTCCATCAGATACATGGTTTTAAAGGCTCACACTCAAACAGACATCAAAGTATATACTTAAAGTAACCTTTAGCTTGAGTTTTAAGGTGCGACAACACAAATTTAGGAGCATATACTGATTGGTCTTCTTTATATATTAAAATAGGTGTGATTTGAGGAGCGGTACTTAGGATGACCTGGTTTATATTCCCTATTCTAGTTGGAGATTCAATATGTCGAGTTTACATAGGTAGAACCTGCATCTACGCCACTTGGATGCTAGAGCAGGCAAAGGTATGGATGTCCAATACCTGGATGTATGATCAATATATTAAGGTCTAAGACTATATGATCTGTGCTTAAGATTTTTGGAGTATTATTCCATGCAGCCTTCCAAACAGTCTGTCATCCTTTTAGCTGATACTGCTCACATTCCTAGATCTTCACTACAGGCCCCCCCCCCAAACCTTTGAGTTGGGAGCAGCTTTGAATGCCGTACTTAAAAATTCACTTTATAAAGTCAATATCAACATCACCACAAGTACATTTTGGTTGCCCATTGATCTGATCATAGGTGAAATCTAATCACTTCACTTAATGCCAGGTTACAAAGTAAAGCCTGATTTTGTAGAGCTCCCTTCATGTTACCATGCCACTACATCTATAATGACTAGGGAGTCAGAACATGTACATTGGGGTTTATTATTAAATAATCATTTTAAATTGTCAATATGATGAAACAAGGTGATTGAAAATAATGTGATTTCTAAACAAGAATTTTCATCAATGTATTCCAAGATCAAATAACTGGTCATGCCACTCCATAATAATAGTTTTATTTCAAAAAAAATTTAAAAGGAAATGGTTAAAAAAATTATATTTGTATCTCAATGGTGGGCCTGAATTCCTGATATTAGTTTAATCAAAGGATCATTATCTACTTCATAAAATTGGCATGCATACTTATCAAGAAAATATCAAACAACGTATGGATATCATTAATAGCTTCATCAAAAATTTTATGAAGAAATTATTGATTCAAATTTACCTCAACAAATTCTTTGTGTAGAGATTCCATAAAGATGCCATGTTCATAATATTTATAAAAAATTAGACTCTTTATATATTTATTTAATTATATGGTATTTTAACAATTTTAATTATTAAAGACAATGCATGTGACTCCACATGTAACAAATCTTCAGGATCAACGGAAGCAAGAGCATAGGATTGATCTGTGTTCGACATTCATTTCATGAATGGAAATTTTAATTCAAATATATATTTATTTAAAATTTTATAGGGTTTAAATGCTATTTGATATTATAATCTGATCTTCTCGTATCTTTTTGGTCGTTTTATTATACTTTATGCTGTTGAAATAATTAAAAAAGAATCTAATAAGTCACTAAATATATTTTGTATTTATTTTAATAATTTTAGGGTTTATTTTATTTTAGACAGATATTCTGATTTTTTCTATGTTTGTGCAAACAAAAATTTGCATGCACAATGCAAAAATTTGCACCGCACATCACAAGCTTCTCTAACGGTAAACTGGACATATAATCAAATTATTTTCAACTTTAATTGTTTTTTAGTAGATGCATGAACAATTCATACCTCTACGATATACTTTATTCGCTTATTTGATTGTCAGTTTTAAATGTGTCTACTTTTAGGTAGTCTGAGGTGCTTTCTTCATAAATCTTTTCTATTGTAAGCTTTCTTAATAATTGTTTTGTGTGCTTCTTGATTCAAATGAACATATCAATTTTTTTGGTCAATTAACTCAAATAAATAGTTAGGATATCTAGTGAGGTTCATTCCAAATTATTTTTATGAGGTGTGAAAGTACTTCATATTTGTCTTTATATTAAAACATGATATTAATCTTATAGTATACCGGCTTTCGGTTCTCCTAACTTTTTTGAGGGGGTGAATTAGGAAGTCTAATTTTCATTTAACTTTTTTATGTGCAGTGAATGAGATACAAGATAAGGACAGAACGTGTTATTCAAAAAAAAATAGCGAGAATATCTTGTAGGCCTTTACCAATTTCTCGCCTTTCATGGATGCTCAGTCACAAACCACCTAATTAAGTCTAATAACGTAAATTATCAGTGTAAACATTGTTATCCTACCAAGGTTTTCTCGACATCAATGGAGTCCACACGTGTGAGACTTTCACAGGTCTCAACTCCCATACCAGTAACATTGCTTCTTCTTGCTTATGCCTTCATTTTCTCCAGCGAGCCACCATAGTGAGGAGCAAAATATCACTTTCCTACTCTCTCAGCCCCCACACAATAATCATCTGAATATTGTTGTAGATCCTCGTTGATGAAGATTTGTTTCTATTTTGGACATCTGATCTTTTTGTTATCGCACTTGGTATATTAGCTTAGTTTGTTATTCGCATATAATTCTCTGTCATAATTATTACTAATTCACTCAAAAAACTAGATAAATATTCCCCTCTACTGCAATGAATTCGTTGGTCAATTACTTCCCATAAAGCTAAGTATTTTGATAAGTAAATGAAAATTGTAATAAGCCAAATAAACTTCATAGACAGAATTTAATGAATGTAAAATATGGATACATAGTTTAACTACAGATATGGCTGGACTTTAATAATCAAGTAGGGAATTATGTACCTTTCATACCAGGTATCTCAATCATGATTATTTCACTTTATTTGAGTTTCTAAAATTAAGAGTGTATGCCATTACTTTTGTAGATCTTAATTGACTGCAGGTTAGTCCCTATGACATCTAATATTACATTCTCATAATATTAAATCACGAGTATTTTTTAATGCAATAAAACTCTCTAATGATAGTTTTTTCTCTTGATCATTTTGTAACTACCACAAAAGTAACAAAGATATAAAATAAGATTTTTCAAAGAATTATCGATATAAGAAAATGACATAAACGTTTTGAAATTATTATATAGTTTTGTAATGCTGGTTACAAATTGATAGTAACAGCATCAGATCCAATTCCAAAGTTCGATTTTCCAATTTGAGAATAAAACTCTAAAGCTCCAAGTTCTGGATTCCAGGGTTTAAATCTACACAAATAGGAATATATTGACCAAACTTAGCACTCCAAGGTTGGATTGATGAAAAATTAACACGTTGTTCAAGTGCTGTTTTCATATTAAGATTATTCGATACAAAATAATTAAATATGAATGTCTACTTTCAAGGTTTATATTGACTGATAAATATGCTTATTGTTAAGATAACATGTTTATATTTAAATAATAGAGCATGTAACTACAATATTAATATTCAGATTATGTAATGGATACTATTACTTACTTTTCAGATTTAAAATCCCACATTTACGACAGTCCAATTAAATAATAATGATATTTAGAATTATACTTTTATAATTTTTATTTTTACATCATACGAATCAAATTTTGTAATTGGAATTTATAATTTAGAGCAGAGTGAATACGTACTTTCTGAATATAAGAATGAATAAGTATTTTTATGAATATAATAATAAGACAAAATATAAATAATGTTATGCTGATCAGGATTTGGATATTTCATATATAGATATGTATGAATGATAATCACAATCCCCATGTTATTATAATCATAAGTTTTGTGTATTTATGTGCTTATATGTTCATTAACATTATCATAAATGCATGATATTCTTTCAAAGGCCCTTTCATATTGCATATCAGTAACATTTAGTCATGTTTCCTGCCTCTAAAACACAGACCAACCCATGAATATAATGACTTTGCGGGAAGAAGTCACATATGGGGGTAAAATCACTTAACTAATTGTTATACTGGTAACATTTATAACTGGTAGCAGTGTCATGACCCAGATTTAGTATCTTCTTAATCCCCTGTTATTATAACATGGAACTGAATCCACATGTCATTTACATAAACACACACACACATATTTATATTTATATCTAAAATTGTTGAACTCTCTTTTCTCACTCAACACAATGTCACTCTCTTCTCTAGTCCACCGCAATCTCTTCATTAATTTCAAATGCAGGTTAATTATGCTCCTCATTTTTTGTTAGATAATGATTGAACTTATCATTCTATCCTTTAATCCAGAATCCAGTCCAAAATCCCACTAACCCTAGATCAAAAAAAAAACTCAATAGTAACCAGATATTTGTTTGTCAACTATATTTTATTGAAAAAAAATGTGGAGTAGAAATTAGTTTGACCTAACTGTATGTATAAATCTTAAATTATAAAATGCAGTGCCAGGTCATCGATCCTGGCATCGCCGCCCTAAAAGACAAATATAAAAGAAGAACGAAGTCTTGGAAAATCGCTCGCTTGTCTAGCCCTCGTTTGCCCTAGCGAGAGAAGCCGAGGAAGTTCTTGAGAATCCCTCGTATCATGAAGGGAAAGAAGCCGAATAGAAAGCTCAAGCTCACCATTCCCGAAGAGGAGAAACCCGTCTCCAATTACTTGTTAGTCCTGACCACGCTCGGGCGTAGAATGTTTTCGTTCGACGTCTCATCTCGATCTCACGTTTCATGAAAAGTGTCGGGATTTCTGTGTTTCGAATCGTTCGATTTTTGTTCGTTTTTTTATTCAAATCGTGAGGAGCATTATCCTTTGGCATTCACAGGACGGCTAGCGGAACGTTCCAGGACGGGGATCTCCTGTTGAACAAAAAGGGTCTGAGATTAAAGTCTGCTGTGGATTGTGCTCCGGTAGGCCGCCCTTTCGAGTTTGGATTGTGCGTGTAAAACCAGTTTGGCGCGTTTAAAGTTCGTCTTTTTTTGGTTTAATTTACGGGATTGGCGCACCACGGTTTATGTAGCGGGGATTATGTGCGTGTCGATTCAGGACTTTCGGTGATTCCCACTTTTCTCTACGAAACCGTTTCATTTGTCCGATCATTTGGGAAGTGATTTCAGAAAATATCATTTATCTGTGAAACTTTCCAAGTTATCGAACCGCTTCAGGACTTCCGCACATCTGCTGCAATTCATATAATTTTTTTCAGATAAATCATATTTTCTCCGTTTTCTCTTACCCTTATGGCAACCTCCAAATTTTGCTTCCGTTGGATGGTTCTACCAGTTTCTGAATGCAGTGGTAGATCTCAACTACCCATTATAATATTTTTTGATTGTATGAGCCTAGATATGCCATTAGCTAATGGTCTGATTGAAGTTCTGACTAAAGTCATCCGAAGAGTATTCTTTATTTTTATCTGCCCGGACTCCGTTGATAGTGAGTATTTTGAAATAATTATACTGGAAGGCGTTCAATTGAGGTTTTCTTCTTTATCATTATCATAAAAGAAATTGCCTATTTATAAACTATGCTGACTCTAATTATCCGTATTTCTAGAAGTCTGGTGAGCACTCAGATGATGTTAAAGGTTTGGAATTCCACTTAGAGGACTTAGAGACGGTCAAGGTCATAGGCAAGGGAAGTGGAGGCGTTGTCCAGTTAGTGCGGCACAAATGGACGGGGACTTTCTTTGCTCTAAAGGTGATGAGTTTAGCACTGAATTATTGTCGCTCTCCTTTAGAAAACATGTTTTTTCCCGTATTAATATGATATTTTGCGCATGCTCATTAGCAAAGTACTATTCTAAACCGTTTACCTCTTTTCCTTGAAGTTTAGGAAACAACTGTGGGTTTCTTTTAGCTGATTAGGTAATGCTGATACATATTTATCAGGGAATTCATTTGAACGTCCAAGAAGAAATCAGAAACCAAATAGCTCAGGAACTTCGAATCAATCAAGCATCCCAATGCCCTCAAGTTGTCATCTGCTACCATTCCTTCTTCCACAACGGTATCATATCAATGGTTCTGGAATACATGGACCGTGGATCGTTAGCTGACATATTACGGCAGGTCCAAACTATTCTTGAACCCTATCTTGCAGTCGTGTGCAAACAGGTATATGTTCACTTAAAATATCCCATCATATTCTCACCTACCCTAAGACCAATGATTTTACAACACTCCTTTCTAATGCAGGTTTTGAAAGGTTTGGTTTATCTACATAACGTAAAGCGCGTTATACACAGAGACATCAAGCCGTCAAATTTGTTGGTGAATCACAAAGGGGAAGTAAAGATTACAGACTTTGGGGTGAGCGCAATTCTTGCAAGCTCCATGGCCCAACGAGACACCTTTGTGGGGACTTACAACTATATGTCGGTATGTCAGAAATTAACTTGGTTTTTGGTGCTCGCTTGTTTCTTCTTACCTAATTATTGATTTACGCTGAGTTAACAGCCCGAGCGGATCATTGGTGGCAGCTATGACTATAAGAGTGATATTTGGAGCTTTGGTCTGGTTATACTTGAATGTGGAATAGGGCGTTTCCCGTACGTACCCATTGACCAGGAAGGCTGGCCGAGCTTTTATGAACTTCTTGAAGCGATCGTTGAGCAACCTCCACCTGCTGCCCCTGCCGACCAATTTTCACCTGAGTTCTGCTCTTTTATTTCAGCGTGGTTAGCCACCCGAATATTCTTTTTTTTTCTGTTTAATGTGTCTGATATATTGACTATTTATAAATTTAGTTTTTATTGGAACTTGTCATTGATAACTTTATTGTCTTTTCGTGTCCGGTCTCAGCGTGCAGAAGGAACCGAAGTTGAGAAGTACAGCTGCGGAGCTTCTGGTTAGTATCTTTGTCTTAGTTTTGAGTCTCTTATTTTTTCTCCTTGTGTAAATTGTTTCATGACAGATTCATCCTACTCACAGGATCATCCGTTCATCAAGAAATTCGAGGACAAAGATGATGACTTTAGGATTCTGGTGGAAAACCTTGAAACGCCATTTAATGTAGGACTATAGCCTGTCCTACTTGTATATATGGTACAGGTGCTGTGTATGGTATTAATTTCCCGAGGTATATTGGATTCTGGCCCTGAGGAGAAACGACAAGTATGTTCTATCATATTATACTTCTTTGCTGCATCTAATATTTATATGAATTTATTTCGTTTTTTGAAGAGCTATGCGGCTATATTCCTTATCGTATCCGTAAGACTAGGCAATTTCCTCCTGGAAAACAGATGTGAAAGTGACTTCCCTTTCCAATTTTATTGTACCTGGTTGTAACCTACATAGAAAAAGGAAAGGGAGCATTTTTCCTCTTATGGAAAAACGGCAAACACGGCTCACACGGTGAAGTGTCTCTCCCTGTCTTTAACATTTTGCAATGAGTCGCATATATTTTTAGCTTGTGATTTTAATCTTCTTTCATCATTCGGTTATCTATTGATGTTGTCCTCCTGCTCCTTCATGCGTTCACTTCTGATCAAGGGGCTGTGAAGCTGAATTCCGACGTGTGCCCATGTAAATTTATTCTTCTTTCATCAACAATAATAAGGGTAATATGTACTGATGGATTTAAACATCGGTATTCTTTCTATTTTTTATTTCATATTTCTCCTGTCGAGTGCTTAAAATCGAAACTATGATTCAAGCTCTCTGTCTTATGTACCTTTTCTATTGCGAACTCCGGCTGCAGGACAGTGTGTATCGACACTTTGCTCATGACCATGTATTTACAGTCGAAAGTGTGGTCTGCGAAATGGATTATTTTTTCTTAGAAAGAATAAGGGGAAGATGGGCAGTCAGTTTCCGAATCATGATTGGAAATTATCGACAATCATCTTCCCCACATCCCTTACGTCGACTTAACTGCATTGTTCCCCATTGATTTGGGTATTTGCTGATCAGCTCCTATGTTTTCTCTTGATGTCTCATGATTTTTCCCTTCTGATGTTTCAAATTAAAGGGTAGCTCTGCCGTAGGCTATTCCTGTTCTTGGGCAGCTTCTGCGGTGGGAACTGTTACTGCAGGACAGTGTGTATCGACGCTTGCTAGTGGCCATGCATTACAAGTCGAAAGTGTGTCCTGCAAAATCGCTTATTCTGAAGAGTAAGGGGAAGATGGGCAGTCGGTTTCCGAGTCTCCATTGGAATTTCTTCGACAATCATCTTCCCCACATCGCTTCTCCTTTAAGCTTAACTCTCCTAGTCCCCCCGGTAAATATACATATCCGATTCTTTAGAGTAGTTATTTGCGTCTTGCGCGTACCCTTATTATTCATTGGCGTCTGCCAATTTTTCTCTTCCTGTTCTTGGGCAATCGTTACTGATGAGAGTTCTTGTTCTTAAACCTCGCTTGAAGCATGTACTTTTGCCGCAGGACAGTGTGTATCGACGCTTTGCTATTTCAAATGCATTCTGAGTCGAAAGTGTGTCCTGCGAAATTGTTTGTTCTTTACGAAGAACAAGGGGAAGATGGGCAGTCGGTTTCCTATTCTCCATTGGAATTTCCTCGACAATCATCTTCCCCACATCCTTTCTTTCAACTACTTAATATTCTTTTCCCCCAATAGATTTCGGTTGTTGCTGTTCAAGTTCTGTTTTTCTCTGGTTCTTAAGATCTTCCCATTCTAATTTTTCCAACCATGCAGCCATGTTATTTCAAGTAGGATGTGTATTTGTTTGCCAGTTTCTCGTAAGAATTTTTTAGAACTATTTCTATGTCTTTGTACCTTTTTTCTTGTTCCTCTTTTCTTCGTGCTTAGGCTGTTTGTCTAAGTCCCGTTGTGGTTCACCTTTTCTGTCTATCTTTATGATTGTCTTCTCCCCTCTTCTCGACTACTGCTGCAGGACAGTGTGTATCGACGCTTGCTAGTGTCAGTGCATGTATAGTCGAAAGTGTGTTCTGCGAAATTGATTATTCTTCCAAAGAATGGGTGGAAGATGGGCAGTCGGATTCCAAGTCGCCATTGGAATTTCTTCGACAATCATCTTCCGCATAGTTTCTTTTTCCTTGTTGGGCTCTATTCTTCTTTTAAAGGGTTCTCAGAATCAAGCTTTTTTTCTTTTACAGGTTTCTCGACTTATAGAAAGTTTCAAAGGACCAGTAAACAATACCTGCGTTTCGGTTTTAGAGTTCATTTTTTACAACTCTTGATATTCGTTTTCTTGGTGGATATACTCATGGGTAAATTAGTGTGAATCAGATTTTTTTCATCTCCCGAATGCAATTTCTGTTCTTTAATATTTTTGCAGCGGTAACTGCTGCTGATGAATAGTTTGTATTGACTTTAGCTTGTAGCAATGCATTGCTAGTCGAAAGTGTGTCCTGCAATAGTTGTAAAATTTATTTCAATAGTTGTAAAATTTATTGCTGCAATAGCTTGTAGAAATGCATTCCCCACATCGCCCTTTCTTTCAGTTGCATCACTTCTGTCATTAAATATGATTTAAGTGTTCTTATTACAATATATCAGGAATGGAAGTGTGGGTTTTTTGGAGAATAATCCTTATAACGCATGCATCGAGTCAGATGTATCTCAATTGATATATGTAATGAAAATTTGCCCTTTTTCCGATTTATTTGGTGCTCACTGGTAATTTGGGATTTCCCTTAAATGACCTCTCCCCATGCAAAGAGCGCTGCAAAGTCTTGCAATCTTACTATACTTTGAAAATACTTCAATTTATCATCTTATTATGCGTCGTAATGTATTCTCAGAAATAGGGTATTATGCATGAGAGACGTTACTCTGCCGCTGTTTCTCACCAACTTCAATATCCCTCGAATGTGCTTTTTAAGGCTATTCAACCTCCACCCGCTAAAACGTTACACAGCAAAATTGCATGTGATTGTTAGTCTCCTCTATCAAATATATGCATATTACGATAGATTATACTCCCTAAATTTGAACCCCTACAATAAATTCACATCATGATGCTCATAGCTCCCTATTGTTTAAGGAACCCATTTTTTAGGAATGTATTCACATATGTTACCTCACTTGTGAGGCAAGCACCTACTAATACATCTATGTCTAGAGCTGCAAGACGGACTGTCAAGCCTACATGTGAAAAATGTGGATCTTCATCGTCTGGAGTGATGGATGGATGACTGAATGGAGAGCTATCAGCCATTTATCATCTGTAATGGATGATAGTTGACGCAAACAATGAATGGATGGAGACAACAACAACGTAGAAGGTAATGTTGGCGTCGCCAAGGGCAGGGATGAAGACTATTAAGCCAATGAACGTCAAATGCCAATGGAAACCAGTGTAGTCGAGGGCAGCAAACAACGTTATCAAAATTAGGATAAATGTTCTGGAACTAATATAATTGCCATAAAGTTATCAAAAATTTATTACTGAAATCATGTCTTACACCCAAGGAAAATTGCAATTTTAACGACTTCTCATAGATACCTAAAGTATAATTAGATTAAAATGTTAAGAAGTCAATAACAGACAAACTACCTCATTTATGTTTTCAGATGAAGATTAGTGAACTAAAGTAAGAATCGTATCCCCTAGTAAATGAATCATAGTAATTGAATTGGTGAAATATGAAATAAGATCGCAGTTGAATAAAGGAGATCAAGTTTTATAGGATTTGAGTAGAAGTGGACTTGTATTGTAGTTTAAGAATAAATGAAGTAAAATAAGATTAGACGGAAGAAGAGTGTCAGAGAGTATTTTTATGATATTCAATGGGTTGAATATTAGGATTTTGTGATGCTCCATATATTTTATAATTCTTGACAATTCATTTCACAAGACTTGTATAGCCTTGCAATATCTAATAATGGTTTGGTATCCAAAGCTATAGCAACTTTTCCACAACACAAAAAATTGCTATGTTTTACTACAGAATTACCTTCATTACATGATAAGAATACTTCAGATCCAGACCTCATGGAAGCACACCAAACCTACACCATTCCGTTAGCTGCAGGTTTGTGTATATTGACCAATCCAATATGATGCATGCAATCATATACCTTCTAAGGTTATTTTGGTATCATTATGTTATATTATACTCATTTCTATACAAAACTATATTTTGTGCACTAGTTATGTATTTTTCATGATTTCCTAATATTTGATATCATGGAATCGTGTATTTCGCCATTGCAACTTTAAAACGGGGAGTATGTTTTCATGCTTTATTCTTCTCTAGAGTTCATTGTTCGTAATTTTACAAATGAATTGAAATAAAAATAAAGAATATGCAAAAAAAGGACGTGCAGCAGCTGTAAATGAAACTGGCTAGCACAATATTGCACATGCCAACCGTAGGCTAGTCAGCTCTACAGCACTCAAGCCAGCCAGCGTCCAGAGAGTGTTGGCACACAGCCATGGAAAATAATAGACGTACGTCCAGGTAAGGGCCTAGGCACAGCGAGCCAAGGCAAAAAACATGGGCCCATAATAGTCCTAGGATCAAAGGACAAAGTGGTGTGCCCGTGTTTGGGAAGAGGTTTTGATTCAATTAGAAATTCATCTAGTTTTGGAATCGATGTATAATTATAATTTATTACTTTTAGATACGAGATTAATTTGTGTCTTTTAAGTTTCAGCACATGTTGGGTGGGCAAAGATCATAGACAGATTGTGGCCCAACAGGCCAAGATCTTGAGGAAATAATATTTAAAACTGAATGTGGCTTTGTAGCAAAAAAGACCAACCTTTAAGGGGAACAACATAATCTTGACCATCCAACCTTCTTAATCAAGATTAAAAGACCCAGCTTTTTCCTATTTTACCTTATTTTGGTAGGTGTGTGATTGGGTAATAAGAGACCCATTCTTGGCTGGCCAGTAGCAGTAAAAGCTATGTGAGAGCTCGACAAGCCAGGGGAGGAACTAAAGGAGCTCCATAACAGCTTGGATTTTCCCTTGCATAGAGCAAGGACGAGCAAGGATGCACATCAAAGTTAGGGGGCGGTCATTGGGGCCCCCATCCTCAGCTCATCTGAATCAAGTAAATCCTAATTTAGTTTTTGAACTCTTATGATAAATATTTTCATTTTAATAATAGTTGTGTGCATTATATTAGTTTTAATAAAATGGAAAGCAGATTTTGTATTGAGATCCATTAAAGAAACACATTTGTGGCATTTTATTGAACATATATACATAATCTGAATATCTGTTGATATTTGCTTATTTCCCTTCAAAGTGATATTAAAAATATGAAAAATTTCTAGAAATATTTAAATCCTACTATATTAACTACTTCTATAACTAATCAACTCGCTCACCTCCTTTTAATACTTATGATAAAATCTTGATTCCCCTTTGATTATTCTTTCTATTATCATCTATTCCACCCTATTTATCTAATTTCTCATATATCCTCTTAAAAATTAAAATATCATTCCCCTTTATCTCCCTAGATCTTAATCTCTTTTTAAATGCTATAACTAGCTCGCATCTAACACATAATCTATCTATCGGTTAAAATAAATATTAATAGAAAGATATCATATAATAAGAATATTATATCTAATGATCTCTCTCTTTCTCCCTCTCTACCTTATTACTTTAATATCTTGAATAAATTTAATAAAAATCCTATCCTACAAAAAATCTAAAAATTTATCATCTTTATATCACCATAAACTATCCTTCTTCTCATATACATTCACTTCTTATCACTTATAAATAATAATTGAGATATAACTATTTCGTCTCCCAAAATATTATCATTTCTCTCTTCCACTGCTGTCTAATTGGCAATATTGAACCATTGACCCCTATCTCATAAATATATTGATGACACACAAAATATGTGTTATTTCTATGCACTTTGACATATTTTTGCATTAAAATAACTATAAATGTGCGCCATCGAGCTCAAAATGATTAAATTTTTTTTAGAGTGAAAGCCTAATTTTGTGTATTTAATAATATTTTAAGGAATTTTCAAACATTACATTCTTAAAGAAATGAATATTATCAATAATATTGTGTATTTTATAATATTATCATTTGGAATATGTTATTTGTGATTTTTTTGATATTATATTTAGGGATATATTAATGTTCTAATTCAGAACATATATTTACTATATTTTGTACGACATGGTTTGTTTTATAAGGATCGATTATAAATTTATGGTCTTAAAATTTTGCCCCTCCATGTGGCACCATTCAATTCGATCAAATCATGATCGATCAAGAGTTTCAAAAATTATTGGCATAAATGATCATTGTGAAAAGATGTCATTATGACATCGCAAATCGTGATACCATAATGCCCAATCATTGACTAACACCTTTTTTATTTTTTATTCGTAGGAGTGATGTAGGCCAATAGAAAAAAATCTGATTTAAATCACAATAAAAGTGATGCCAAAGTTGAGAAAAGATAAAATAAAAATCAAATATTCAAAATTCGAATGATACTAATGTGGCGCAGGGAAACATGTCTCCATGTCACACAATCATTGGGAGTTTCATGGCTTTTTAGACGCAAATGACACACACTAACATGTTATTTAATAGAAAAATAGAAAGAAAACAGCGTGGTGAGGTGGAGGGCGGGGATGTGTCGCCATGCCACATAATGATTACTTAATAAATATACATTTTTAACTTCTTCCTCCCCGCAAGGACACATGGTGCTCATGGAGTTGACATTTGCAAAAGACGAGGGATTCACGTCAATCACTAAAGAGGAGTATTTGTGATTTTCAACTGCCAACATAAAATGATGAAGTGATAGTTTTGCTGAAGACAGGAGAAAATAGATGGATGGATAGGATTTCTCCAACCTCAAAGCTTCATATCTAATGATCCAATAGTTTGATTGAGCTGAAATTTTGTGGGTGTCTTTGTCTTTACCCCCTCCTTGCATTCATGCCCTTTATGTAAATTGAGGTATGGATGTTTATAAAATTCATCCTTAAAATTTATTTGTATATTTGTTGGATGATTGAAAGCTGGTGAGTTTTGAGATCCACCAATCTTGTTCTTTTTGTCTTGGGTGCTCGAGAAGTGGCAACTAGTGTTCGCTCGTCCCGATATCGGTACCGGATGCCGGTATTGGGACGGATGCTATATCAGATACCAGAAAGGCATTTTACAGTATCCATTTTTTTCGATATCCGGATATCGGTTGCTACAGTGCCGATATCCGATACCGATATCTGTCTCGATGTCGGCATCTGTCTCCGTCTCAACGGGGCAGATGACGATATCGGATATCGGATACGGATATCGAAAACCATTATCCACATCGAATTATATTAAAAATAATATTAAATATGAATTTTCTAACATTTCACATAGTTTAACATGGGCACGAGAGTAACAGAAGAGCTTTATGAAAGTCACACATCTCGGTTATTATATACAGTTGAGTATTTTTAATTTCTTCCATGTGGGATAACAGGATTCGGGTTTTGTGTTAAACTAGGAATTCCTTTATCCCATATGGAAGGAAATAGAACTCATTGTTTCTATTTATTAGACGGTGTCCTCATAAATTAAATGATGAATATATATAAGGGTCTTAAAATATAGCGATAATTGGTATAAATATTATTTTAACATTAAATTATTGTCGGACTCACTTAATATACACAGAGAAACTTTTCTGATATCTTCCATGTGGGATAACAGGATTCTGAGTTTACATTAAACTTCAAATCCAGTTATCCCATATGGAAGAAAAAAAAGTTTGCATTATATATATTAACCAAGATTGAATATAAATCAAAACCATACAACGTTAAACTAACTCGTCGTATATGATGCGAAGGCTATTTATTTTGGTCGATACTGGATATTGATATCCGGATACCGAAATCCGATATCCGGTATCCGATACCCATTTCATCCTCACCCCCCCGATATCCAGTATCGATATCAATCTACCCCTCAGAGACGGATATCGTTCGATTCTGATATCCGGTACCGTCCCATTTTTTCCCTGATATCGGATATCGGTTGTCCGATACCGGATATCGGATGGATATCGGTTGGGCGAACTCTAGTGGCAACAGAGAAGAGGGGGAGCTCACCTACACTCTTAAATTTCCATGATCCTAGCAAAATGTAAGGAACTACGGTAAGCATCCTCACCTTGCATTTGTTATTATTAGCATCATAGTCATGGCATATTCCTTTCATCGTTGGGTTCTACCATAATTTCACATATTTGGAAATTTTGATAATGTTTCACACCTTTCATGTCACCATTTTGTCATCATCTCACTCTTCATCTCCCTTATTTTCATCACACCGTTCCCATCTGTTTACTTGATTACATTGTTATTGTCACTCTATCCACTCTCTCTTGGTCTTCTTTGTAACTCATAAATTAGATCAATTTTTAAGTACATGTCCCTGTGGAGACAAACTCACTCACCACTAGACGTCTTTGAGTGACTTGAACTATTGAAATTTTTTATTTGATAGAAGCAAATTAAAATTTATTTGCTTAGGGAACTACATCTAATTTGCTTAGGGAACAATGAAATCAATATACACACACCTAATTTTCCTTCCTCATGTATTATGCATTATCATTTGTTCTCCCGCTCAAATAAGTGGGCCTAGGTCTCATGACTACATCAATTTTCAAGTTCCCTAAGTTTTTGGTCCATATTTTTTTTATGAATATTAAGTGGCCAGTCACACTGCCAGATTATCTTAACGTTCATTGAAATATGTATCTGTATATTGGTTTTATCATGTGATGTGTTTAATGACATCTATGAATTCATGCAATGACTTAGTGAACTATAATGAGACCATAATACAATTATTACTGTATTTAAGCATGTATTACACATATTATTTTTATAAGGATACTCGAGATGGAGATTGAACTATGTAGAAACAATAACATTATCTAATCCTACTTATATACTACCTACGACTGATCATATGGAATTAGTGTGGATACACTAAGGATAGACGTCAAGTTCTCTTTAAATAAAGAGTTCAATGAATTGATTAGTATTAACTCTTGCATGGTATTTTACATAAATGTCAATCATGTTGATTCATATCATGGTTCTAAAAGTGATCCATTGTCCTAAGACACCAAGGGCATGTTGCGCATGGGTATGTTTTGAGTAAGACATATGAGTCTCTAATCACATGACTCGGATATGTCTTAGCTCGGATAAAGCAAGAAGTGCACAAAGTTGATTGAGTGGTCAAGATGGGACCATTGGCCCATAGCATTGGAGGATATTGACTAGCGAAAAAGATACATAAAAATTTAGCCACAATAGTAGATATGTTCGAGAAAATGTTCTCCAAAGTTTACTGTTAGGCATCAATACTTAATGAATGGAAGACTAAGTTTTGATGTGAATGATACCCCAAGTCATTCGAGAGTCTCACTTGGATGAACAATGATACATATACGGTAACTAAAGAGGGGGTATAGCTAGACACCACATGGGCTGGAAACTAAACCTACTGATTGGATTAAATAGAGCCTTGATTAATTCATATATAGGTTGATATGGTTAATTAATAAAGTTGGTCAATGAATATTCTTGGGCTATTAAAGTTAACTAGATAGATACATGATCCTAGAGTTTTAAACACATAAGGCTTTTTAAAAAAGTTGTAAAATAAGTACAAATAGAGGGAGACACCCATTTCAGGTGCCCATATCAACAAGACATGGGCACCCCCATTTTCTTATTTCAATTGTTATTCTATTCACTCCACTCGAGAGACATCAAGGTGAGATCTACTAGATATTGAAGATGAGTAAGAGAATATGAAGATGAGACCCATCCTCCCATCGATTGCATGGATATGTCTAGAGGCTAGACACATTAATGACTTCAAGAGACTCTAAGGAGAAAATCAAGAGTGGAATATGTTTCCCAAAAGGTAATGTGATTATCTGTAGTTTTAGATAAATTTTGAATTAGTTTCACCTTTTACTACTTGAAATTTGATTTCAATTTTTCAATCAAAGCCAGTTGAACTTGACATACTTATGGGTAGGCCCTAATCAATATCATACATTTTAATGTGTACCAATCATACATTGGAATACATGACCTTTGTGCTGTAATTGATGCAATCCTGCGACTTGACCATGAATAAAATTTTATATGGATTTATAAGTATTAAATAATATTATTATTCACAAAATTATTTGAAGAGGTAACTAATTTCGAAAGAAATTATTTTGTTCTAGTGTGTATACTTTACTGGTTTGAATAAATTAACAGTGAAATTATTTAATGTTAATAAAATTATAAAAATATACATTTGTTAATTTTTGGAGTATTATTTAAATTTTAAATTTCTTGCATTTGAAATAAATCCTTAAAAGAATTAGCAAAATTTTAAACGACTATTTTCTGATGTTTAAGTATGATTGTCAGGTTTCTTAATTAATATGACTAAAACTTTAAATTATATTTTATATATTTATTTTCAACTTTACTATCATATTTTGGTATTTTATATGGATTTAAAATCTATACAAATTAAACACAACTATTGTAGGTACCCTTACATGAGGTTGACTAATATCAAGTGACATTAGTCTTTTTTAGGTATGAACGACTCTTGTGACACTATACTCACATCTACACACATCATAACTGAACTATCTGAGATGTATGCTATCATTCTTTCTAAATTAGTTACCTCTTTAAATAATTTTGTGAATAATGATATTATGTAATACTTATAAATCCATATAAATCAATCACAACAAAGGTCATGTATTTGAATCACTCAAACTCAAGTTATAAAAAAACCAATTTTGTGTCTTAAAACTACTGACCATGTGTTAGCACACAGGCCGGGCCAGGTTGAGGATACAGGCTGGGTCACACTATCTTGCAATCCAGGCCTACCATGGCTGGAATATTTGAGTGAGTGCTTCTGCCCAAATGAGTTGGGTCACATGATGTAGGCTGGGCCTCCTTAATAGGTCCTACACCCTTTGGATTAGGCCAACCCATGGCGACCTTGCCTTCTATGGATCAAGTCAAGCCCAATCATGCCACTTAACCTTACCTAAAAAACGGGGCCCATTGGCTAAGTTTCAAGTAAAATCCAGTAGTCTCGAGGCATACATTTAAATAGCCTCGTCCAGTGTGTTTGGTGTCCCCCTTTGCAAATAAGATCAATATTGATCCACAATTTTTGGCCTGCCGTTGGACATGTGTGCTATGTGCAGGGCCCTTGTAATTGGTGGGCCTACCTTTAGTGCCTAGTGGCACTGTTCTATCATCCTACAAAATTTGCCCTATTGATGTCAGGGTTTCTGATTTTGGGTGTCATGGCATTTGACGACAACATCGGCACTTGCGCTTGACACAATCACTAGCATCGGTGATCACATTATCAACATTTTAAGCTGAAAATGGAGTCCTGATTTATATGTCATTCATAATGAAACTAGGGTACCTTTTTTATGTTGATCATCCTGAGTTATAGTCTTTATTATGTTCTATCCATGACCAATGACCAGGATCTGATCCATGTGGCTTGCCATATTGGCCAATACTGATTGTATCTCCTGCTCCGTGATGGCAGCTCAAGAGCACATGCTATTTGGAAGAAAGTCCTGTTGGATTTCAGCTCACACTTTTATCTAGTATTCTCTTAGTGAGGCTTCCCAAAAGGTCAAACTGGCCAGTGTGTGGCAAAGTGCACTAGTGGGCAGCCTGGACTATGTCTGCCTAAGCATCCCAAAAAGCATCCCAATTTTTTGTTTTCTAAATTCAATAAACTTTATCCACTCAAAAACATTAAAATGGGTTTAAAAAATTCTAGTTAATCATAAAAATACAAATATACTATTAACTTATGGCCGGGTTTCATCTGAGAATGCAAGGACATAATAATTCTATTATATGAAATTTTACATATCATTCTTTAATTTTAAGTCCTTATTTATTAAGACAAAATTTCTAATTTTAAGAAATTGTGTTAGATAAAAACCTAAGACCTTATAAAGAGTTAAATGTTCAATACAAGTTATTAAAATGCCTGGATTTTCCAATATGAGTTCAGTGGAATGATAGAATATCCATCTTGTCATCCCAAAAAGTTAATCAATTATAAAGTTAGGCATTTATAAAATGGGAAAATCCAGAAAATGCTTTCATAAATGGAGTCCAAGAAAACAGTAACATTTACAAAACAATAATATGCTAGAATTGAAGTTGATAATTGATAAGCCAAAAATAGGGGTAAAAACTATGCAATTTTTAGCCCTTGTCGTTGTGGATTTTGGCTTATGCAATAAAATTTATAAGAACTCCACTTAAGACGTATAGTGATAAGTACGAGTGTCGTCCAAGGGAAGCTAGTAAGGAATTCGATTTGGTGATTATTGGTCGTTTCACTCTGATTAAACTGAATTTGATCTTCAATGAGGATCAAGTCACCCTAATTAGATGAGAACTTAGAAAGGGGCGTAGAAGAGTTGAGATGAATAGAAGAAATATGGAGCTCTAAATTGGCTTCTTTTATCCTAATAAAAGGATCCAAGAGGTCAATTAGAGAGGTTAAAAGGGAATTTTTAATTTGAGTTAGGTTTGTTTTTGCAACTTTGATAATTCAGAACTGAAATGGGGGTAATTTAATCTCCTAAGAATTAAAACTAATTTTTTTTAGAGTTTTTCTTTGGAATGCAGTTGAATGCTTAATTGAATCCCTCAAATTCTCCTCTCAATCCTAATCAGGGCTTGTTCATGCCGCTCAAGCCAAGCGATTTAGAATTTCAGAT
This sequence comes from Wolffia australiana, assembly GCF_029677425.1. NCBI lineage: Eukaryota > Viridiplantae > Streptophyta > Magnoliopsida > Alismatales > Araceae > Wolffia > Wolffia australiana. The sequence goes on along the minus strand of NC_135839.1, from coordinate 17,872,800 downwards.
CAAAACCAAGAAGAAGAAACAAGAAATTGAACTAATCTCATTCAAAATGCACAAATCTAAATACAATCAAGGAAAAAGTACAAGATAACTTGATCCAGGGTGGGACTCCTCTCTATCTTGCAGCTGTGATAGAGAACCATCAAGAATAAGCTCCCCCTCTCGAAATTTAGCTTTTATACTTAGGTTATATGGTAAAAATCACCATTTTACCCCCGTTTAGTACTTAATATTTATCTATCAATGTAGGCTGGATCTGAATGATCCAACCATACAGATAGAAAGAGGGGATCAAGACGACAAATCCATAAAAAAATACATCTCAATCGGACTTCAGGATCAAAAGTTATTAATAAATCAATTTTAAACCAATTTAATCCATTGGATTTAAAATTGATTTATTTATTAGTTTCGTTTTTAAACACGCAATGACGTGTCGCTCTCTCATTGGCTGGCGCATTTTGAATCCTCCTTTTTGCAGAAAAGTCCTTAAAAAGCCTGGAATTGCTTTTGGACGCCGCCCAAAAGTAATTGTGTATATGCCCCTGGCGCACTCTCTCTCCTCTGATTTCTCCTAAAACATTAAAATATATATTAAAAATTCAATAAAACCCTGTAAAATTTTAAATTGGATCTTTACGCCTGTAGTGGCGACCGAGAGCTGTTTTCAGGGTCTTTTTGCACCGAAAGTTCGCAAGAAGGCCCTTGAAAGTTTGAAAATAATAAAAATACTTATTTTTCTATTATAAATATACTTTTTTTCCTTGAAATAAATGCATTTCATCTTCAAATAAATCTCAAAAATATCCTAAAAATTCGTAAAAAATTCTAGAAAATTCACTGATTCATTTTCATGCTGATAAATGTCGAAATAAAATATTAAATATGCCATTTTCATTCAAAAATAATTATTTTGAGCTTCAATAAATCCTTTAAAATTCATAGAATTAACAGAAAATTAGGAAAAAATCAGAAATCACTAGAAAACACTATTTTCATGTAAATATATGATAACAATCCCATTTTATGCTCTTTAAATGCATAAAATCATGCTAATAACATGAAATAAAGACAGAAATTAGGGTGTTATCAATAATTATTCATAATCACCTTGATCTAGGAATCATGATGCCTCACTAAAATAGTACTGAAAAAATCAACTATCCAAAATATGTAAACATTATAGTCTCTCACACTTTTCCTCTCAATTAGTTGATAAGATACAAATGAATTCATAATATTCAATAAAAAATGTATGCGTCCAAATAATCACAATTGTATTGTAGCATGGTTTACTTCATTGAAATATCATTTAACATGATTTATTATGTTTTTTACAGATTTTTATGTCTTTGATTCATTAAATATTAAAATCTACACGTCAATGTTGTATTTACTACTAAACGTATTTATTAATTTTCGTAGACTTTCAGAATTATAAAGACATTTATGATGCTAGATTAGATGAGAAATTAATTCAGGTTAGAGATTGTATTTATCGATGTATTAAAAGTCTTAAAGTGTTTATGTAATTTAATTGATTTTGTGTCAACCCTGACAATTATTGGTTTTACCAAACATTAGGAGATATGTTGTTTTGATCTAGTAATTTGCAAAGAAGAAACTACCAATCAGGTACATATCATCACATTTTTAAGCATGTAAGGGGATGTATCTTTCAAGGAAACTAGCTATTTGAATCACATTTAATAAAATTTCTATGATGTCGATGTAGGCCAATGAAAAAATGAGAGTTTTTTTTGCACAATAAATGCACACAAAGTTTCAATGACATGACCCAATGAAAAAAATGTGTATTTCTCTTGCAACACATGCATGCTGATTCATGACGATGTGGTCAAAGTCAAAAAATGTCAGCATCTATTTAGATTGATTTTAAAGCGTAATCAAAATTTTCTAGAACACGTGGCATAGTACGATTGAAAAAAATGTATATTTTTTTGTTATGTAATGGTGATTGATTGCAATCCCACTTTGAAGAGGCACATGTATGCGTGGAATTTTCTAACATGACTAAAACACATGTAAAATTTTGTGCGCTAATCATGGTATGTATTTTTGGAAAAATAAATGGAACAAAAACCTAAAGAGTTGACATGTGAATGGAGTGGAGAGAGAAGGCAAATGTAACGTCCAATATTTTCCATTTTGAAGACATGATATTTCAGTATCGAACTGTGAAAAAAAAGATGATTTTTCTTGAAGGTTTCCCCTGAAAGATCCCTTTGGTTTTTTGCAAACAGATTGGCCTCAAATTCTACGGGCACCTTTATATTTTTTCACTCTTTCAGTGTATATAGACAATTGTATTAAGACTTTGGGAAAGTAGAAAAATTGCTTCGGGACCCATCCCAACTTAGTTGCCCAATAAGGATGCATCAAGCTTCTGAAGTCCAATTTTTCGTGGTATTTCTGGGAAGAATATTCTATGTTTCATCCTTGTACAGACCCCTTTTCTCTCTCTTTCTCCCTCTATCTTACTCCTTAACCTGCATTTCAGATTTTACACATCTTCTTTCCTGGACCAGCCTCTTCTTCCCTGTAATCCTATTTAGTGATGAAGGAAATTTAGAAATATTATTACCCATGTCTAAATACTTTTGAAAACATTAATGCACATTGATGAAACCCAATGTTGGCTTATCAGTAGTGTATCTAGTGTTCATTAGAAACTTGCTCTTGTAGGAGGATTTATGATGGGGGACGATCTCGCCACCAGCACAGAATGACGTCAACAGCCTCGCCGAGCTGCTCGAGCCGACGCCCGCAACTCGACGTTCAAGTACTCCGCTTGATGACACAACAGCACATGTTCATATTTTATCGTTTATTTTCGATTGTAATTCCCTCTCGGATTGTGGACAAGGCCTATTTTGTATTGGGCCTCGTCCTTTTTGAATGATTTTATTCTCTTCGTTTTGAGAGGGGTGCTCATCAAGAGACGGTTCCCTCCTGTTATGGCCAATTAGGCATGCCTTTGACCCTATATAAAGGCCGGCATGCCCAAGAGGACCTTTTGGAGAGAATTTGAATCAAAGTGAAAGTTTGAGTTTTTTTTAAGTTTTCTTCTTTCATTCATAGATAGCCCTGTAGTTGGATCGTGGGAAGATCATGGTCACCACTCCACGACGTGTCATCCATGGATTGTTGTCATTGCCCCACTCTTGCCGTTTTGATTCCACATTGCCATCAAGAATTGCCAATTCTTGATCCGTCATCACTTCAAGAATCGCGGAGGGAGTCTCTTCTTGGAGAATCATGGAGCTCGTGTTCGCCCTCTGCCGCCGTCGCCTTCGCCGTCGGCTGAATATCATTCCGATCAGGGTGCCATCGGCCTGCCGACCCCGCCATCATCTTCATCGTCGGTTTTGCCCGCTGTACTTGGAGTCCCCCCACACCAAAACGTCCAAGAACCTTGTTTCTTGGGGTCTCCTGTTCAAGGCTTTCAAGAATTGCCGTTCTTGGGACCCATAGCACCAGGACGTCCAAGAATTGTCATCCCTTGGAAGCCCTGCGCACGTCCGTGACCTCCACATTGCGACGCCCTGCCACACCCAACTCCTGCCGCATGATTGCCCATCCCGCACTTGCACTCTGCCACGCCAAACCCTGCCGTGCCACGTCTTGCCGCGTGGCAACCCTCCACCGCACATGCCCACACTACTGGTCTGCGCTCAGCCGTGCCCAAACTTTGTCACGCGCCGCCCTCGGCTGCGTGCACGCCCTCCATCGCACACACGCGCGCGCCTGCTGCCCTATGGCGCCCTGCCCGCCGCATACTCTACTCGGGCCCGGTGTCCTGTCCACACACCACACCCTGTTGGTGCACCTGTTCTTGCTCGGGTCGGCCCACGTTTCTGCTGTCAATCGACGGATATCACACCTATTAGGTTCTATCGTATTCTCCTTCATCTCAGATCAATTGTTTCTTACAGTATTGTTGAATTATGATTCACGCCTCCGAGAGATAGGGTTGTCCTTGACGATTGAACGTAAATTCACCCTAGTGAGTGATAGGATGTCTTCTTGTGGTTAACCACTAGTAGTTTACTGTGGAGCATTGGACACCGGCCGATAATTGATTTTACCCCTCATCTTGAAGCGTCTAATTGGTCCAAAGGGACATTGAGGAGTCGACTGTGAATCATTCGATCTTCGTCGATTTAATTGAATGTTCGAATTTAATAGTCTTACTTCGTACTTGTCGTTAAATTTCAAATTTTGCATCATATCATTTTGCCTCGATTGTACGCGCCGTCTCTCTGTGTTGTAATACGTGCCGCTTGATCCCGCCGGACTTCGTACTGCATCAATTTATTGTGATGTCTATGACATATCTTATGTATAGAAACTATAGAGATCCTTGTGACTATGACATGTTAAGCTAACGAGGATAATTAAGGAACTCAAAGTGGAAAAACTTGAATTTTGAGATACTTGTGTCTTGTCATAGGTACCATTTAACTTTTTTGTGTTAATTTTTTATATATATGTGCACATACACGCGATTCATTTTTATGCTTAGCGCAAGTGGAACCATGCTGAGCTAGATGATGTGAGAAGATCCAATGGATGACCACATGTGATGGCACCCTTTTCAAAGTGTTGGGTTCTATTGCCATGATTGAAGATCCAAAACAGTGCAACAAAATTTGAAGCACATCAAAACTGACATTTAAACAAAAAACTATTGGATGATCTAATGATCTTACACCAACTTGAATCCATGAAAAAATGATTCCTTTATCGAATATATTTGAGATATTTAAATGATTCCTCTAGTTCTCAAAAAGAAACACCAGAGATTTGTGAAGATCTTCTCACCATATCGATCACAAGACGGTTGGGGAGAGCACTCTAGAATAAAGAGAAGAAGGATATATGTGGAAAGTCTTCTGACATGGGTGAAATTTCTTTATTGCTTTCTAGTATTTATAATTAGCATAAAGTTTGTACATAACCCCCTAACTGTTAACTATATCTACCAAAATGTAAAAACCCTTCGTGAGTGATCCTTTGGGCCAATGTACAAGTCTAGTTAACAACTCTAGAAGACCAACGACATTTTATTAAATAACCTTAATGATGTCGGACGTCGTCGGTAACGCCGTCTGACAGATAATAACCTACGGAGATGTAACTATGTGAATGCGATGTTCTAGGTGGGGTACGTGCAGGCCCTGACTCGTTGGGGTTTCACCGAGCTCCAAGCTCCGTGTTGAGAGACACGTGATGATGTCGATGACCTCCTGACCCTCGTCGGATCAACAATGGCGCCTACAGCACCGTGCAGACTTAGTCCGTTGGCACTCACACGTAACGGATGGGCTTGGCCCGTAACTAAGAAATCACTCGAGTAAAATCTCTCGTGGTAGTTTATCCTCTCACCTATTCTAACCCGAGCACAGTGGAGTGCAGTCGAAAAGTACACGACAGAAGATAAATTAACTTGGCGAGCTAGGGGAGAGAGGTACCTCTTTGGTGGCGCCGTCCCAAAGTTGAAAATACTCGTTGGTGCAAGAGCCGGGCGGGCCGATTTGGTGGAGCTGTTCTGGAGATAGGCATTGCATCTCTCGACTGGCGACGAAGTCACGGCTCAGGAGACGTGACGCTGGAGAAGAGAGATGAGGCGGAGAACACAGGGCGTGACAGCAACGGCGCGGGACACAGCGGCAATGGCATGAGGCATGGCGGTGTGCGACGTGGCCACAACGGTGTAGCGTGACGGCAGGGTTCCGCCATGTGGGCGTGGCGGTGCACGGACGCATCATCGACGACGTCGGCAATGCGGCAACGCGGATTTAAACGATAGTGCGGTGGCGTAGCTCGGCAATGGTCGATGGAGCTGCGACACAAGCGACAGCTTAGCGGCGGTTTGGGCGCATGGGACGCACCTGCGACGAGCAAAGCAGTTGCCTGGCGGCGCTGCGGTGCAAGCGACGGCATGATGTGGCGGAGTTCGGAGTCGTGGGGCACATGGACGGCTACGACGACCGGCGGTAATGGCAACATCAATGGGCCGATCGATGGCAGACGATTGACAGGCTCAGCGTCAACGTCGACGAGCGTCGGAGGCGCTTTGGCGGCGGCGAGGTCGACAGAGGAGGCGAGCAGCGGCGTCGGTGAGCGACGGTGGAGGTCCGGCGGCTGCGATCAGCCCTCCCCCTACACTCTCTCTCTCTCTCTCTCTCTCTTTTCTCCTTTTTTTCTTCCTCTTCTTCATCTCACACGATCGTGGAGTGGAGTGGGTCCCTTTGAAAAAATAACTTTGACTTTGACCAAGTTGTTAGGGTGCCCAACCCATCCGTTATATAGGGATGGTAATGGGGCCCTTTTTAAGGGTCTACAAGAGGTGGCCCATTAGACATAGTGGCCCCCCTTAAAAACCAAAACAAACGAACATATATAAAACATAGATTCGAAAAAAAAGAAGGGCCATGCAAGTGGATATGGCCTGAAACCTATGAGCATGGGCGTATTTTTGACTTTGCCTCGGCGTGCCTATCAGGCTGGGCTTGAACCGGCGGATGTCGATGACGACGATGTGGGCTTCAACGTCGTCCTTAATGGAGTGGGATTGTTCGTTCCATCACTTAATTAATCAACTATATCTAAAATAAAATACTTAATTGTAGATCAATTAAAACCAATTGATAGATGGGTTTGTTACCTGGTGAGGTTCCAAGCTAAACCTTTGACTCAATACAATCCAAAGGAATTTGGCTACTCTTTCATTAGTCAAAAGATCGGCCTAACCTTACAATCATCATCCCTTGTCCATGTAAGACTCTTAGAATAACTTTTGAGTATGTATAATCACTAGAATCTAGTCGGTCCTTCTTGCTTGTAACCCTGGTTAGGGGTTTAACAATATCCTCTTCCTCCAGCTAATCTCCTCTTATAGTGAGGAAAAATGATACTATCTTGACCACACAAGTGTCTTGGTGGACTTTTTGTATCCAAGCTAAAAATATTTATAATTTAATGATTATTAATTCATGGGTCTTTTAAAAACACAACCATCCATCCATAATATGTTTTTGGTGTCTCAGGTCCATGGAAAACTAGTACACTTATGACATGAATCAACTCAATTCGTGGTTAGGTATAATGCCATCTAGGGATTTATATGGATCGAAATTTCCCTAGAGAGCACCTTCTGTGCATCCTTTATGTCTCATTTGGTCCTTCTTTCTAGTGACCCCAGTTAGGGGGTTAACAATATCCTCTTCCTCTAGTCAATATTTTCTTATAGTGAGGAAAAATGAGCCTATCTTGACTATTAACTCATTGTTGCCTTGTCGTGTCCAAGCTGACTATTTTGAATTTCATGATTATTAACTCACTTTAAAAAAACAACTGCCATCCATAATTTGTCTTTCCTATTTCAGTTCTAAGGAAAACCAGCATACTTGTGAGATGAATCAACTCGATTGGTAGTTAGGTATAATACCATCTAGGGATTCATATGGATCAAAATTTCCCTAAAGAGCACCTTCTATCTATCCGTTGTCTTATCTGGACAATAGATTATAGATACACAATGATTGACGACAATAAGATTCTGATTCAATAGATCTGTCATACTCATCTAAATATTTAAATATTCATCCAGAGTATTATTTGAATATGAATATTTTAGAGCACATGTTTAAAGACTAGCGGTCATTATATTATGATGTCATCATAATTTACTAAATGATTGAATGTATCCAAGGACTTCATTATTAACACCACACAAGAATAACAATGAATAATAATTTACGTGAGACATAGGAGTATGATTGGCTTTGTATAATCACATAAAACCGTAAAATAGGGAGACCCTATTTTATAATCCATTAATTTTCATTTGTAGCTCCTCGCACAAAATTCATGCCAAAACTTTCTTAGCATTGTCTTCTCTAACTTGACCGATAGAAAGGCCAAAAGGTACAAGTTTAACCAAACCTAATTATCTTTACCACCATCAGTATAGTTATGGGCCTGGGCCATTCATTTTCTGAAAATGGGGGGATTTTCGACATTTTTTCTGGAGGGATGAAGAGCGGTGGAGACAGGGTGAGTTCACAGTTCATCGCGGCGAAGTGCAGCGAGCAAAACCCAAAACCTCGCTCGATCGTCCTCCAGAAATCTAGGGTTTTGGCGATGGCGAACAGAGCGGGATCTTTCCACCGGGCAGGCAGTTCCATGTTCTACATGGCGCGCTTCACAGTCGGATCCCTCTTCCCCGGTAAGATCCCACGCCAAGCTTTCCAGAGAATCGGCTCGCTCTCTGATCAGATCATCTTCCCCGCGAGATGCCTTAGCACCATACCCGGCATTCCGAACATCCCTCAGTGGTCTCCCCAGAACCCTCCTCACCCAGAAAACAGGGCTTTCCATCCAAACCAGGCTCCAAATCAATGGAATCACGCCGGGCAACGTCTTCCGAATGATGGGCAGTGGAGCAATCAGTGGAATCAACCTCCGCTGAACCCTAACCCTAATCAGCGCGGACCGCCGCCTCAATATCAGAACCCTAATCAGTGGAATCAGCAGAGACCACCTCCCGATCAATGGAGCAATCGAGATTTTCAGACCCAGAATCCGAACCAGTGGGCGCCGCCGAACCAGAGAGTACTCCTCGACAACAGGGCCACCCCCGAGGGCAGACCTCCCCCAGGCCCCATGGATCTCGCGGCTATGGCGCGCGAGGGGAACTTGAACGAGGCCGTCAAGCTCTTAGAAGAGGGCGTCCCGGCCGATACCGAAACTTTCCGGGCTCTCATCAGAAGCTGCTCAAACCCGAAGACCCTCGACGATCTCAAGAAAATCAAGGACTTCTTCCTTCGCTCCCCGTCCAGAGCAGATCTAGAGACCAGCAACTTGTTCTTGGAGAAGCTCTCTCTTCTGGGCTCTGCCGCCGACGCCCGGCAACTGTTCGACAGAATGCCTCAGAGAGATTACAACTCCTGGCATCTGATGATCGGCGGGTACGCGTCCAACGGCCAAGGAGACGACGGATTGGAGATGTTCGAGTTGATGAGAAAGGCAGGAATTCCGCCTATCGCGCAGACCTTCGTTCACGTCTTAGCCGCCTGCGCGAACGCGGACGCCATCGAAGAAGGCTTCATCCACTTCAATTCAATGGGAAAGGAGTTTGGGATCGAACCGGGGATCGAACACTACGTGGGTCTGATCGAGATTCTCGGCTGCGCGGGCCATCTCAAGGAAGCGGTGGAGTTCGCGGGTCGGCTGCCGTTCGAACCGACATTGGAGATTTGGGATTCTCTCAGAAAGCTCGCGAGAATCCATGGCGATGTGGACCTCGAAGATCGCATGGAAGAGCTAATCGCGATCTTCGACCCGTCGAAGCCTCCCAAGATCGTCTCAACTCCGCCGGCGAAGAAGCGGTACGACCACCACATGCTCGACGGAAAGAACAAGCTTACAGAATACCGTCTTCCTCCCCCAAAACCCGAGCCGAAGCCCGTCAAAGAAGAAGTCTACGTGCCCGACACGAGATACGTTCTCCACGACATCGATCAAGAGGCCAAGGAGCAAGCTTTGTTGTACCACAGCGAGCGGCTCGCCATAGCCTACGGTCTGATCAGCACTCCGGCGAGAACCCCTCTCAGGATCATCAAGAACTTGCGCATCTGCGGGGATTGCCACAACGCGATCAAGATCATGTCGAGGATCGTCGGGCGGGAGCTGATCGTCAGGGACAACAAGCGGTTCCACCACTTCAAGGACGGCAAGTGTTCTTGCGGGGATTACTGGTGATGGTTTCTCGCTAAAGATTTCTGCTTTTTTTTTTCTGAGTTTTATTGTGATTTCAATGCGTACCAGAAAATCGACCCTCTTAATTCTGCGAGATGGGTGAGAAATTTCGTGGGTCAGGGGTGGTCCAGTCTGTTCTTGTCCTTTTGTTTTTTTTTTTCTCATAGATGGACCCGGGCTGAAGGCGACGTGCCGCGAAGCGTCTGCCAATGGCGCTGCCTTTCGGCAGATGACGGCAGCGATGGTGAAATGAGAGAGCTTTAAGACTGAGTAAGAGCTCACCATCGTTGTCTGTCTGATTGAAAGGTTCAAGCTGCGTTCTCTCGCTCGATCGGAATCGGAATCGAGCTCTGTCGTTTTCTGGGATTTATCTTCTGAAAGAGCGAGGGATTGTCTTCTGCGGTGAAGGATACTTCCAAGGATTTGAACTGTTCATCCTCTCTAACGGATCTCCGCCGGAGCAGGCTAGAACTGTCTTTTCGGCGGAGGGGAGAAGGCTAGGGCATGGATTAGTTCGATTTCTTCTTCTACTTGTTCGTTTTTTTCAGCCTCTTGTGGGAGATCTTCTGGGCAGTATGATCGACGGCCGGAAGTTGGAGGATGGGGAGGAGGGCTTCGACGGGGGGAAGAGCGTCGTTGTGGCGGTGAAGCTCTCCAAGGTCATTCCGAGGGGGGCCCTGGTTTGGGCTCTGGCTCACGTCGTTCAGCCCGGCGGCTTGATCACGCTGCTGGTCGTGGTGCCTTCTCAAAACCCAGGTTCTTCCTCTTTTCTTTGATTTCTCTTCTTGGGTTCTTTGGATTGAATCTTGGGCGGGTCTTCAGGGAGGAAGTTATGGGGGTTGCCGAAGTTCGCCGGAGACTGCGGCAGCGGCCACCGCCGATTCCCCGGCGGGAACTCCATGGAACTCCGCTCCGACATTGCGGAGACCTGCTCTCAGCTGATGCTTCAGCTCCAGAGCATTTACGACCCCGACAAGGTCTCTTCTCCTTCTTCTTCTCTGGGTTTGCGATCTGGGTTTTCTTCCGATTTTCTAACGGTTCGTCTCCAGACGAAGGTCAAGATCAAGATCGTCGGCGGGGCGCCGCCGGGGGCCGTCGCGGCGGAGGCTAAGAGAGCTCAGGCCAGCTGGGTCGTCATGGACAAGTAATGTGTTACTTGGAAGAAAATCTTTTCCCCTTGGAACGAACCAATGACACGTCTCTTTTCTTCCTCTTTGTTAGGCACCTGAAGCACGAGGAGAAGAGGTGCATGGAGGAGCTCCAGTGTAACATCGTAGCGATGAAGCGTTCCAGGCCGAAGATCCTACGGCTGAACCTGGTCGGCCATCCGCGGTTGGAAGCCGACGGTGGCGACCGGAGCGAGTCGGTCCGCGGGCCAGTGGTCTCCCCGTCGAGCAGCCCCGAGCCTGGCACGTCCTTCACTACCGAAGCCGGGGCGTCGTCTGTGTCCAGCTGTGACCTCAGCGCCTCGCCCTTCTTCCCGCCCAAGCTCATCCACAGGCTGAAGAAGGATTCGCCGGCAGCCGGCCGCGGTTCGGACTCGAGCAGCTCCGGCTCGGAGGCGGCGCCGGCTGCGAAGGCCCTGGCAGCAAAATTCAGCAAATTGGACCGCACCTTCAGGTCGCCGGAGGCGGCCGACATCCGGGAGGCGATCTCCTTGACGAGAAGCGCGGCGCAGGTGCCGCCGCCGCTGTGCTCGCGCTGCCAGCACAAAGCCCCCGTCTTTGGGAAGCCGCCGCGGTGGTTCTGCTTCTCTGATCTGGAGGCGGCCACAAACGGCTTCTCAGAGGCGAATTTCCTAGCTGAAGGCGGGTTCGGGTCGGTCCACCGTGGGGTGCTCCCCGACGGCCGGGTCGTCGCCGTCAAGCAGCACCGGCTCGCCAGCTCTCAGGGCGACAACGAATTCTGCTCTGAGGTGGAGGTCCTCAGCTGCGCCCAGCACCGCAACGTCGTCACCCTCATCGGCTTCTGCGTCGAGGACCGCCGCCGCCTTCTCGTCTACGAGTTCATCTGCAATGGCTCCCTCGACTCCCATCTCTATGGTGCGTGCTTCCTCCCCCACCATGCACTCTCCTTGGAGAGAACATGAGCGCGTTGCTTGCATTCTTGCAGTTCATGCTGAACCTTAGTTCTTATTTAAGTTTAACTGCTCCAGCGTTCAATTTGGACTGTAATTTGCAGGGCGGAAGGAGAAGACGTTGGCGTGGTGGGCGAGGCAGAAGATTGCGGTGGGTGCGGCACGAGGGCTGCGGTACCTTCACGAGGAGTGCCGAGTCGGCTGCATTGTGCACCGCGATATGAGGCCCAACAACATACTCATCACCCATGACTTTGAGCCGCTGGTCGGGGACTTCGGCTTGGCGCGATGGCAGCCAGACGGCGACCGCGCCGTCGAAACGCGGGTCATTGGCACTTTTGGGTAATTATACCAAATTTTGAGAGTTGGGTTGAGTTCAGATTTGCTTGAAAATGTCGCAAAATGCAGGTATCTGGCGCCGGAATACGCTCAGAGCGGGCAGATAACAGAGAAGGCAGATGTGTACTCCTTTGGGGTGGTTCTGGTGGAGCTCGTGACGGGCAGGAAGGCTGTTGACATCAACCGCCCAAAGGGCCAGCAGTGCCTCACCGAATGGGTAAGAGAGCTGCCTTTAAATCCGAGACTTTTGCATTGGGATTCTTCATGTTAACGTGGTCAATTATCTTCCTTGGCACTCAGGCTCGGCCTCTGCTGGAAGAACTAGTGGTGGAAGAGCTGATCGATCCGTCACTGGGCGGTAGATACGCGGAGGAGGAGGTTTGCCGCATGTTGCACGCTGCGGCGCTGTGCATCCGAAGAGACCCGGAAGCGAGACCACGGATGTCACAGGTGAGTGTTGGTTTTTTTTTTTAATTTTTTTAATTTTTTTTTCTGAGTTTGATGGTGGAGAGAAGATGACGGTGCTCGTCGGTGCGTTGAAAGGTGCTGCGGATACTTGACGGGGACGGTGCCGGGCTACAAAAGCGGCCGCAGACGTGGGGTGGCGGCGAGGGGCCGAGCTTCAGGCGGCGTGGCGGTGGTGGCGGGGCTCGTGGAGTGGTAGAGGGACGGCTCTCTTCGGAGGCCTTGCTTGCAGCCTACAGAGAGAAGTCAAGGAGGTAGCGGTGGTGATTCCTCTTGTGCATTCTTCATTCCACTGTAGCTGATGTTAGTGCGTTTGTTAATGTTTCTGCGTTTAATTCTTTGTAATGATTTGTCAACTGCAAGATATATGGTTGGTAAATCCTCTAGCATAGTCATAATGCCTCATCTTTAATGTAGTATTCTAGTGGTTTCTATATTGAAGTATAATGTGTGGAATAGGGGGTTAATTAATGATAACTATCAAGGATGATAACAAGTTTGATCACTGAATTAAGTATTATATTGAAGTATGATCACTGAATTAATCATATTATATTGAAGTATGATCTCTGAATTAAGGATGATAACAATTTTGCTCTTGGAAAAAAAATCCATTTTTGGAATGAAATCCATTTTTTTCGGGGACTTGTAGAAATCAAACACGAGTAGCGGAGAAACGCTTAAGGTCAACAATACCTAAAATTATTTTTGGCATATAATTTCACAACAAGAAATTGTTGAAAAGGAAAAAAAGAAATATTACAATCTCATTGTTTTAGAAGTAGTCCTTGTTGGGTTCTGTAGTTTGGTTCATCCATGAAAAATACATTCCATGGATGCGGAAGCATGGTCGATCGATTCTCAATCGATCTATCAAACAAAATTTTGTAGTACCTTTTGGGGAACACGTTCCACCCTTGACTTTGTCGTTCCGAGATCGTTCTGAAGCCGTTCACACGTCCGGCCTCTAGAAGTATCCACGCGATCACTTAGTGCTTGGATCTCCACGTCTTCTTCTTCACTTCTTCTTGAGAACCTTGAAGATCTCCTCACCATGAAGACACTCTTCCTTGGATGAGTGTAGAAGAGAGTGGAGAGGGGAGGGGCTCTCAAATGAAACTTGCATGGGTGCTTAAAATGAGACCCCTTTCCCTCTTTATATTTCACTTAAGGTTTTTCTCAAAAACCCTCCAAAGAAAAATATATCCACCAATGCCCTTATGACCTTGTGCGTGTGACCCTCTAGGCCCATGTATCGTTCTAGTTAATAACTTTAATGGCCCAATAACATTTATTGACCAACCTTATTAACTAACTATATCAACATATAGATTAATTAAATAAGGATCGATTTAACCCAATCGACAGGTTAAGTTTCCAGCCCGTGGGGTGCTAAGCTACACCTCGTGCTCTAGAACATACCGAGTAGTCTCGAACTCTCTCATGGAACCTTTACCGTCATCGGTTACCGTATATGTATAATCCATCCTCCGCGCGAGACTCTCGAACGACTTAGAGCATGGTTTATCGTCAAACCCTAATCCGTCATTCGATTAGTACTGATGCATAATGGGGATCATTGGAGAACGCCTTCTCCAATATCATCACTACCCTGGCCAGGGATTTTCCTGCATCGTCTTCCTCGAGTCAATCTCCTCTTATACCGAAGGCGGATGATCCCATCTTGACCACTCAATCATCTCCGTAAGCTTCTTACTACATCCAATCTATAACTTATTTGAATCCTATGATTAGAGACTCATATATCACAGTCAAAATGTAGTCGTCCACTTACGAGATGTCCTTGGTATCAGGTCAGTGGATCACTTATACAACCGTGACTTGAATCAACCTGATTGACGTTTAGGTATAATACCATTCATGGATTCATACAGATCAATTCAGTGAACTCTTTCTCCAAAGAGCACCCACTATCTGTCCTTAGTGTCGCCACACTAACAGCCACAGGATCAGCTATACTTATTGAATAAGTAGGATCTGCTAGTGCTATTCTATCCGGATAATTCGATGTTCGTCTCGACTATTCTCCAATAGGAATATTTAGAATACATGTTTAAAGACTAGTGATCACTGTATTATGATCTCATCATAATTCACTATGTCATTGCACGTAGTTGTGGACTTCATTATAAACATCACATGGAATAATAATGAATGTAAATAATTTATTCAATGAACTTAAATATACATGGTAGTGTGATTGGCTTGACGGCCACATAATATCCATCAGCCCTCAAGATCATTATTTCTTATGGAGATAAATAATATGCAATATAGTTATCTGGATAAGTATGGAATCTAAAGATGTTAATAATGAATGAAAATTTTGAATTGACTGATTTAATATATCAAACTTATTAAGTCGTTCGATTACAGTAATACACGCAAATAATGTAAAAAGTATATAACTTAGAAGTAGCCCAACGAGGACAATTTTTTTGTAAAACTCATCGCACCACACTCCCTATCCTAAAGAATTTATGTATCTCTGTTCTTGTAGTGGTTTTTTATGGCATATTTACTTGATTTTATTTCTTCTTTTTGTCGTTCTCTTTTCTAATGTTTCATTTATGTTATTAATTTGTTAATTCAAAACTTTTTTTATTTCTCCGACTTAGATACATGAATAAAAAAATATTTTATAAGGTATACTTTTATTTCATATTTCCCGTTTTCCAAATATTTATACAGTAACTCTTATTTCACGTACTTTGCATATGATCTATTTTTTGGACTACATATTTTCTATGCGTCTATTTTGTAATTGTCAGCATCTTATGTTACTTTCGTTGGGGACTTCCATTTTCAAATCCTAACTTGTTAATCATTACTCATTATCAATGTATGTAATATTTCTAACCACTGTTTTATTACTCATTTTGATGTTTCATAATTTTATTCCATAATTTGTGATTATTTTATTTTGATCGTTAAATTAATTTAATTGCTAAATTTAATTGTCATTACTCATTGACTTTTAACAATTTTTATATTTGCAGAAGGACACATCATAGAGCCCCCCTAAGGGGATTATGCAAGGAACAAATAATTATAAAATAATGAAAACACACAATTAAATTTTCATAGAGAGAAAGAGTGCAACATAGATATCTTACTCCGGCATCATTCTGCTTCATGTTTGTCTCTAAACCTTATTCACATGTTGAGAGAAAATCTTACTTCCATGTCAGCGAGAGAACTATATACTAAACGTCAGTGAGATCTCCTTGTTTTTTTTATCATAGGGGTTTAAGGGATTGGGAAATGAGAGAGCTAACTTGACTCGCTCTCTTTCAGATCCATTGACATACTCATGGGTTATCAAGAAAGAGATTCAAGGCAGAACAATTTGTAATATTGATCATACTTGGTTCTCTCTCTTGCTGATCTTTCTGCTTACCTATTTGAAATTTCTTTGTGGTTTGACCAACTTATTTCTGCAAGTATTCGTACAACCACACTAAAAACAGTGTAGCTATTTCTTGAGAAGAGGATCTCCATCAACATCACAAAAGTTTGACCATGGATTATAACATGCAGTCATGATGTGCGTTTGTCTATGAATAAAAAATTATATAAATAGTGCATATTATCACTTATTTTATACCCATTTATATTATTCATGCATAATCGTGTTGTTCTTATATTATATTTCAAATAATTAAATAGAAAATTATAGGTATGAACACAAGTCCTAAATTTCTTCTAGAATTTTCCATCAACATCATATATTCCCCTGGTTTAGAATGTTCCAGGTTTTATTTTAAAAAGAAACTATTTATTTAAGTCATTATATCCATTATACTGGCTTACATGTATTTACTTTAGGAACTATGGGCTTATAGCTTACATTTATGAAGTCGCAGAGAGCTCCAGAAAAGTGGACTGAGGGGGTGGTTAGGGGGGCAGAGAGAACCAAAGATTGCAGGAATGTATAGAGAGAATAGGCAACTAAAACTACCTAAATCAGGCAAGCAAATTGAGCCACCTAGCATGAATCAACCAGGAGAATTTGGCTACAATAAGGCAGCCAATATTAAAGTGATCTCATCGGTATGTGGCCCCTGATTATTGGGGCTACATTGCTGTATGATCTTAAGAATTAGGTAGATAGATTCTTATTGGATTGCTGTATGATCCGTTTGTTCATTGTTGGTTTGATACACTCTGATGTGTGTTTGTAACTGTTGAAAATTGAAATAGAGGCTATTAGAGTTAACCGGTATTTATATGCATTAATAGAGATTTAATTAGTACTTTTTGGCTTCCATTCATGTGTGCCACACTGCCAAAATCAAACTCAGCTCACCTTCATGTTTTCAGAAATATTTTTTTACCTAAGTTAAGCAACCTTAAAGTTTTTTAATTCACTCTCTTAGGAGTGTATTATATTCTTTAGAATTGATAGCAAGTCATCCCCCATTGATGCATATACATATCACTTTATAAAGCTCACATGCACAATTTTTTACAGCAATACTGATAAATATCCTGGGTGCTTGATACCCACCCCGACTCCATCAGATAGACATCATGAGATACCTTTACTATTCCTAAGGCCTAATGTTGGGTTCTATCCATGTATGAAAAATATGAATCTGATTCACTTATCATAATATATGGAATTGAAGAAGGCTTTTAAACTAAACTTGAATTATGAGACGATAAAATCAACTTGTGCTGAATTGGATCCATTATTTTTTGGTTCCTTGAATGAATGCCTGGCCCTCAGACACATCCATGTGATCCTTGATGTGTCGAATATCCTCACCATCTTAGTTTTAAAACTCCTCATCAAATAAGGGCCACAATATATCAGGAAGGTTCATCTCACTATTCCAATAGCATTGGGAGGGTAGGCGCCCAAGGATAGATGTTGAATAACATAGATGCTGACATTAGTATTTCTCAGATGAAACTTTATGGTATTTTCTATTGAAACAGTTTTTCATAAAAAACCATCACATTTCAGGAATCTACTCTGTCGTTTAATTAACATTATGAGTGCAACCCACAAAACCCATGTACTAGTCTAGCCAATAATCCATCAGTCCAATATCCAGCCTATATATTAATTAATATTCGGTAAATTTTACCCAATATGTAAGCTGAGTTTCATACACATGAGGTGTCATCTTTCATTAATTATTCATAATAGTATAAGGGGTTTATCAACACTTTCATGTACATATAATCCTTCATTCGTCCAAAAATCTTTGAATGCCTTACGATACAGTCAAGTGTCAAAACCAAATCACTCATCCCACTTAGGACTTGTGCATTGGAAAAAATTCAGAAAAATGATTTTTTTCCATGACTCCTCTACATTGGCCAAGGTATTCATTGCATCTTTATCCTGTTATACTAAGGGGGGAGAATTCCATCCTGACCACACAATGACATTCCTGGGAATGCTCCATTTGAGATAAGGTATGAAGCCCACAATGAAGGACCTATTGGTCATAGTCAAAACATAATTGTCTACCCAAAAGATGTCCTTGGTTTTACAGGTGTAAGGATGAATTGCATAACCATGATATGAATCAACCAGGTTGAAATTTAGGTGTAAAACCATCTAGGGATTCATAAGGATAGGGGAATGTTTAAACCAAAGAGATCCCTCTATTACCCCTTTTATCTACAAACAAATGGTTTTGGGATCAACCACCGTTTTCTTAATATTATACTATATTTATTGCCAACATTAAAAAATCAACATAATAAGTTTTAGAAAGAAGAAATATTTACATATATTTTAAAGATTCTGAGAAATTCAGTTTCTGATTATGTCCTTGCATGAATATGAAGGTATGATATGCAAGCAGAAATATAATTATCCATATGATAGTATGACCTCACTGTAGTTTCCTTATCATTGCATGTATCCTTGGATTTATTGATAACATAAGATGATAATTATAATGCTATGTGTATTCATGAACATCAAAAAGATATGAAATGTATGATTGGCTTGTAGCCACTTAAATCCATCACCTTGAAACCTTTTTCTCGGATGTCCTTATGTTTATCAGTAAGCCTTATTGATCTTGATGTACATCTTTCCCACAATCACACTTCATAATATTGACCTTCCGCAGCTCAGGTTTTTAAATTCTCCCAGGCCAAGCACTTACTCTTGTCCATTCATTTCTGAACTAACAATGAGTTACTTCATTACTCTTCGAAAATCAAACACTACACTTTTTGTCATTATTAAACATTAATTGTGAGTGAGACTTACTAAACAAAGAATAAATGGAATATTAAAATACAAAATCTCCATTTATCTCAGTTAGATACAAGGAAACTTTCACAATACCAAATATAAAATCAGAGAAACATGTAAACACCTTATATATGATTATTTATAAATGTGTAAAGTCGATCAGCCAAACATTTGTCAATGATGTTAAAGCGATGCCAAAATGATATCTCATTGATAAACCCTCAATGCTATTATCTAATATGATATTTCAGTCATCCTATATTACCCTAGTAATGTGATCAATCACCAAAATGTGATAAAGTTCCAGATGATTTTCTAAAGGTCATCTCAAATAAAATTAATCCAAACATCTGCTACTGTTATTATACTCAGATGTCAATATATCAAAGTCGTATGAATATTATAATATATTTAATCTCCAACATGCAAAAATCAAAATTTCAAGTTTTCGGACGAAACAATCATTACATATGTTTTAAAATTTTTTACAAACTTAGTTTCAGATTTTAAGAAAAATGTCACATTAGATGAATCAATTTCATCCATCTGACGTGTTATTAGCTCAACATAATGAGATTATGAATTTCAAGTAAAATTAAACAAAATAAACTCATTGATAACCGTTGAGGATAGAAAATTTGAGAAATACAGGTAGGTTATGTGTTGATTTATTGAACATTAAAAAATGATGAATTACATAAAATAAGATATAAATTTTATATTGATTTTTTTGGAAAACCATCTCCATAAAATGTTCTACCAGATCAAATCCAAATCAGGTTAAAATTTTTATTATCAAAAAAAATTATTTTAGAATTAATTAATTTTTTGATTTAAAATATATGATGAATTTCAATGACACAAGTTTAAAGTATTACAGATATTTTTGGATTCAAGAATCACAATGCACATATTCAAATTCTGATATTAAACTTAAAATTTTAGGTGCTAAAAATTGCATGAGAAATATCATGGAATTACATAAATATCCTCATCCATTGCATTTGATTTGAAAATTTATTTCTTACGTAATTTTATTTTTTACATTTTTCTAAACACTAACGTTATATTTAATTCAAATATATAATTACATAAATAATATTAGATATACACAATCTGAATTTTAAATTATAGAAAAAAAAATCCAAACCAACTAATAAGGTATACTAGTCAACTTTTTATATATAAAAAATTAAAGAACATAGAGGTAAGGTGGGTTATCATCCTTTCTAGGCAATATTATTTATGATAAAGTAAAGCTCCGTGAAAATAAAGGGTTACAAAACCTTTTCAGGGGAACACGCTGCCTATCTACTAAGGATGGCACACGGGAAGGATGAGCATCATCACAAGAGAGATGTATATAAGTGGTGTAAGATTGAACCACATAAAAAGAGAGATGTATATAAGTGGTGTAAAGTCTTTATGTTCCAACCCCCATTCATTCTACATCTTCTTATATCAGTTTCATGAGGCTAGAAGCCTGTTAAAAAGTGTAAAAAAATCATTGCCAAGAATAATAGAAAAGAAAAAGGTAGAATTAGGATGGAAGCTACCTCATGATGAAAATATATGTGTGCGGCAAGCAAATCAAACATTCCACATATTGCTCCATATTCATTAAAATAGCATATTCATTATAATGCACGTGTGAAGCTTATAATGAAATCCATGAATAAAAGATCTGACTTAGTGAATTATGATGGGATAATAATATGGAGATCGCTAATCATTATGCATGTGTTCTAAATATTTTTATTCGAAGGATACTCGAGAAGGACATTGAAGTATCAAGTTAGAATAATACTATCTAGCCTCACTCATTTGATGGGTATGAATGGTCCTGTAGTCATTAGTGTAGAGACACTAAGGATATATAGTGGGTGCTCCTTAATTGAAAGAGTTCACTGAATTGATCTGTACAAATCCCTGAATGGTATTACACCGAACTGTCAATTAGGTTGATTCACGTCACAGTTGTGTAAGTGGTCCTTATACTTGAGACATCAAAGACGTATTGTGGAAGGACGGTTGTACTTTGACTATAGCCAACGTGTCTCTAATCATGGGATTCGGAATGGTCTTAGTTCGGGTGGTCAAGATAGGATTGTCCACCCTCAGTATAAGAGGTGACAGCTCAAGGAAGATGATGCTATGAAGTCCTTAGCCAAGGCAGTGAATTTTTGGAGAAGAGTTCTCTGATGATTTCCAAACACACCAATACTAACTCGGATGACCTATTAGGGTTTGACAGTTGACCATACCCTAAGTCGTCCTAGGAGAATCAAGTGGACGAGTGACTATTTATACATGGTAACCAATGATGAACATGTTCCAATAGTGAGTCGATACACACTCCTTCGTATCTTCTAGAGCACGAGATGTAGCTTGACACCCCACATGTTGGAGACTCAACCTATCGATTGGATTAAATTGATCTAACATTAATTAATCTGTTTGATGATATAGTTAATTAATTTGGAAGGCCAATAAAGGTTATTTGGCCGCTAAGTCGTTAACTACACTGATACATGGGCCTAAAGGGTTACACGCAAATGGTCTTTTAGATGTCAGAAGACATACTTAAGTTTTGGGGGTTTTTATGAAACATACTCACTTAGTATAAATTGGGGAAGTCCCTTAACAAAATTCACCCATGCCAGAATTGTTTATGGTCCTTCCCCTTCTTCTCCCTTTCCCCACACCTCCTCTCCATTCCCGATGTGATCAAGACGACGTAACAATGACATCGCCGTGTGAATGGGGCTTGTTAACGAGGAGGAGATCTCATGTGCCGAGGACCACATGGATATGTCTAGAGACTGAACACTTGAACAGCTCGACTCATCGCACTCAGGGCCCCAAGAAATCAAGGATGGGATCCATGCCGAGTTATTTCGTTTCAATGGTTTTATCAATGCCATACGATTTCACTCAAGTCTTCCAATATGGATCTTTTTTATATCTTCATCCAAATCTAGGCCTCTAGAACCCAAAACCTCCCATGTGTTTTAGCCGATTTTATGTATAGCGACTATAGAGAAAGGATGATAATTGAACCTACTTGGCACACTCACTTCATCCATCCTCCATAGTGCAAGGAGGAAGTCAACACTAGAACTCCAGAGAGGGTGAATTCTTGCTCCATTACTACCTATGTTATTATACTTATGTAGAGTAAGAGGAGATCCTAGAATTTAAGGTCAAATGAAATTATATACCTAGGGAATACCCTTTTCCTAATGGCATCTTATACATCATGAGCCTAATTAAACATGATTTGAGATAAAACTTACATTTCAGATTATATCAATGCTCAAACCATGAATTATAAAGTTCCTTACCTATCCAAGGACACATTTTAATTTTATTCTATTGCTTAGGGACTAGTAATGATTTAATTAGGGCTACGTGATAACATGCATCATGTACATACATATACACGTCAAATTCATGCTTTTAAGGCTTAATTTGATTCATAATGATGCATGTTATCATTGTTTTAAGTAATTATCTCCATGGACATGTCATTACCTCAATTTATAAATTTTTAGATAATTAAGGGTAATTATTTGATCTAATGATAGTTGACCTTTCTTAACATTAAATTCTTTTCAGTTTAACCATTCTCTTGAGCTAAATGATGCAGAATTTGAGTGGATATGCACGCCAAGAGAACGATAAGAGGATAGGAGGAGAAATTAAGAGTCAATTATTGCAGTCGATTAAGTTCTCCCTAATAAGGTAAAAGTTGGTATTTTACACAACTTTTATTATCTTAATTTTGGTTTCAGCTGCCAAGATATGAAAGATAATTTAATTTGGAATCCAGTGGAATCAAATTCAGCAAAAATGGCCAAGTATTTCAATTTCTATGATACTTTAAAGTATAACGTATTGAATGCTATTTTTAAATGCAGAAACAATTGGTAAAAGGCAGGGCCTATACTTGCAGCTGAACTTACAGAACCGTTAGGTGTCAGTCCACCAGAAAGCTAGTCCGGCAGGGGCACCACAATTGACATGGCAGCGCCGCCAAGTGTAAAAACATTGTCGTGGATCAGAAGTGGATGGCGGAGATCAGAAACAGATGTGGTAGGACCCATTATGTCGCAACATGGCCTACCGCATCATGAAACACATCTCCCTGTTGACCATCTGATCTGACTAAAATGGATCTGACGGTCGAGATTTCCCGAGTTCTTTTGTTCTCTTTTGTAACTCTCTCCCCTCCATACAATAAATGTATAGTTTAATCTTTGAAAATCTGTGTGTGAGGTCATATTATTTTGTAAAAAATCAAGATCTGGGCATGTTGAGAACTGAGTGACTTCTGATTTGGCACCAAGAGCTCAAAATTGGTCAATAGAGGAGCAAAATTAAACCTCTTCAAGACAACTTACCAAGAAACCAGAAATTTGATATAATCATCCCATAATTTTTTTTTTAGTTTAAACCGAGTTGGGTAGGAAATGCAGTTTTCTCCTGCCTTTGAGTGCATTATCTTATATTTTAATTTTAGTTTTATGGATTGAAATTAGCAAAAAAACTTTGTAAAATTACTCTTTTAGTCACAATTTCTGTAGATGAATTGATTCTGGGCTTTTTCCCTAAAAAATCAATGGTTTTAACTAATTCCAGTTTCATTCAAACCTATATTGATTTAGATTTTTTTCAGATTTTATTTTATTAAAATTAATTAAAACTTCACACCAGAATTGTTTTTTTGACAAACTGCATATCCATGGGAGTCACGATTTCTGGATTGTGAATCACAGTCTTGATTTCTCCCAAGTCTCTTGATAAATCAACAAGATTCTTTCAGGAACATATGCTCTGGAAGATTTTGTTCCAATTGTCGAGTAGGTAACAATAGAAGAGACTCTAAGTTAGCTATCCATTGCCACCAATTTCATTACATTCTGAGAACGTTTGGCTACTGAAATTGTCGTTTGACCAAGACATTCTCCTGCTCATCATAATTTTGAGATCTTGACTTTGATTGGTCATAAAACCTTGGTCAACCATCAATTCTCTTAGTTTCACTGTCAGTGGATTCCTCTCATTAAGATCTTTCCATAATTATGAATTTTGTAAATTTTGGTTGGGATTTGACCCTTCAATAAACCATTGAGTTTTTCTGTTTTGCACATCAAAGTCAATGACTCTGATTTTGACCGGTCAACCTTCGAAGGTAAAATTTGGATCGGATCTTAGACAAAATTAAGGTTCCTTAAGGTCATCTTAAAGTTTTCCTTTCATTTCCTTCCAAAAATTCCAATATTAGAGTAGTTGATTGAGTCAACTTCAAATAGTCAACCCATAAAAGTTTAACCCCAAGTACCCGTTGATTTGACCCATACTTATCACTATATTCGTGTTTGTATTTATAGTCAGTGTAAGGATTCATTCTTTTTTGCACTTACCTAGTGTCTAAGTTGTGGTTTTTGATGTGCTACCCGACATTAATTTTATTACCCATGTATTAATGATTTCATTATCTTATTACCCATCTATAGGTTTTTCCAATTAACTTTGCATGTTTAACATATAGATTAATTATTCATGGATAAATTGAACCTAATCTAAATTTAAAGTCTCCAATATTTGTAGTACCAAGCTATACACTATATATTCTACAATGTGATGAAGATTTCAGCAGCTCTTTCATAGAACTTGATTATGATTGTATGTGTTACCTTGTATGCGTTATCACTCATCCTCCTGTAATAACTTAGAGGTAGGTCAACAATAAAAACCTGATTGGCCATCCTATATGCGACTTATCCATTAGGAAATTACAAATTTTATTTTATATATTTACACTAACTTGGCCTAGGACTTCATTGCATTATTGTTCTTGAATATTTCTCTTCTTATAATGAGTGTGGATGATCCCATCTTTGCCATACAATCATCTTCATAGACTTGTTGCTATATATGAGCTAAGATTGTTCAGAGTACCATAGTTCAAATTCAAGACGCAACCATCGAGCAAGAATATGTCCTTTTTGTGTCAGATCTAAAGACCTCTTACACAATTGTGATAGGAATTAACATGGTTGACAGTCTGGTGAACTAGCATCCTTTGAATCAAATCATTTCTCTAAAGAACACTCAGTATCTCCCCTGAATTTCTGCAATGAAATGGTTCTATGATCAAACATCCTTATCACATTATCACGATGAGACATTGCGATTAAATATAAACATTTGGGTCACCATCTCAAATATCCTACATTTAGGGGTGTTTATGATATATATTGATGATTAGTTTCCAAACTTTTAATTATAATTTTATCATCATTGTGCATATCCTTAGACCTTATCATTTAATATTGCATGTGACTTATAATATAAAACTTATGACAATGATTCAAACACATAATAGATGTGTGATTGGCTTATAAGGCATCAACTTTCAAGTGAAATTAAAAGCATGTTGAGCTGATGGATTTTCTTCTTGATCTTCTATATTTTTTTAATTGATAGAACTCTTTCCCTTGTGATATCTCCTAGGTAATGATCTCAGTAGACAGGTGAAAGTGATGTGACTTAGGATGAGATTGTGGAGCCTCACTTTTTCTATGACACCACTATTGTCATAAAAAATATTATCATTTATAGTGATGTATCAGATCATCTCTTCAAGTCTTGAGGGGTTCCCTGCTCAGAACGTTTCCAAGCGACTGCACCTAGATTCATAATGAATAATAAGCTATGTGTAGACTTGTTATCACATGGATATGATTGAAATTCAAGTCTGTGAGACCTGTGATTTTCAAATCCTCCCCCATAAATTTGAAATATATCCTGATTATTTTAGAAGTAATTTAGAATACAGTTCACAACTATGCAGTGTTATTCTCCAGGGATTAATTTGAAGTTTGATTGTAAAGCTTAAATCACATACTGAGTTGACCCGGTTAATTAGTCTCATGTGATTCTTTTAATATTTGCATTCTGTTTAGAAGTTTATGGTTAATGATACTGAGCTATTTTGGACTTTATACCCCATTAGAATGAGCATATTCTCCTTGTCAAATAAATTGAAAAATAAAAATATTTAAATATATTTTGACAATATTACTAATCATCTAAATATACCTCTAAATATTCTTATTCAGAATATGTAGGCACCTTATCCTGCTGATAAGGTATTATCAGAACCAACTCTATATTTAGGGTAACCTTTTAACAGCACATTTCGGTTAAAGTTTCAAATTTTCAATCATAATTGATATGTGATTTAAGGATATACTATACCTTTGGGTGGGTCTCCCAAAATGAAAACTGATTTGTGCGGTGGACTGAATTTAACAATTCAATTTCTCACTCATTACCAGAGTCCAGATCATAGGGTGCCGGATCACCGTTCTTGAGATGTAGTGTCTTGAAATTACCTGAATTTATGTGTCTAACATATTGATCTGGTTGACTGGATACTCAACTAAACAGGATCAGTTTTTTGTTTTTATGTGAAATGATTCAGGGAATGTGTTCTCCAATGACATTGACTTTATGGATCTTCAATTTCTTCAAAAACTAATTCAATGAAATTATCTTCATATAGAAGATACACTAGATACATTGTCAAAAATATATACAACCACTTCAACTATAAATCAATAATGAAACACCAAGGATAACTAGAATTTCATCATGGAGTACATCATGCCCATCATGTTTTAATTCATCATCGTGTAATATTGGTTATCAGGTTGAGCATTATGGAAGGTCATTTCAGTTATGACGTCACTATCCTTTGGGTGAGTTTCATACTTAATTTCCATTTTTTCTGATAAAAACTCTACAATACTCTTTCAATTAAGCCTCGAAAATGCTCTGAGAAACATAGAAATCATAGGATGAGAAAGGGGTCGATCCACCAAAATCTGAGTATAATCTATTTATTAAAGATGTAAATAAATGCCTAGTTAAAATTATTTTTAAAAGTATTTATAGAACATTATATAAATTTAATGGGTTTTAATTTTTGTTTACTAACTTCATAATTGGAACTTATGCCCAAGCTTAAGCTCAAACTGAAATTAAATTGCACAATGAGGAGAATGATCTAGAGAGAGAGATAACATAGATAGGGAATTTGATTTTATAAAAATATATTGCCAATCTAAAGAAAAAAATGAGGAAAATTATCTAGAGAAGAGAGAAGAAAAACTTTGGTAATATGGGTTTTTAAATGAAATTTGAAATTGATATAGGAATATAGGACAAGCAGAGAGATAAGAAACAAGATAGAGTAATACTTTGTATTTTTACTTTGATCTTGAATGAAATGCAATGCTTTTCACCAAGCAAATACCTCCAACGCATGTGCATTTGCCTATGCCTTGGCATTCTAGAAATATTCAAGAATTAATTTAAGAATGAATAAGAATGTCACAAGACTTATCCAAGAATCAACAAAATTTTTAATTCCAGAAGCTGCTGTCCCCTTCCAGGCTAACTGGGGTTTTGTTGAGCTTCCGTCAATAATATCTTTATGTTTTTCCAACTTTATTTTAATAATCTAACTCTATGGATTGATAGAGGGTCAAAAGAGGGTATTGCCATCCGAATTTGGGCTCCATTGGACAGTTGGATCTCAAGTTATTGTCATTTTTAAATGGTTTTATCTCCACCATTGGATAAGATTTATCTCTCCTTCACACATCACCAGGGGGATTCAAATCTGATTGGTCATGATGGTTTTCCTTGTTTTCTCCACTGTACAATGATCAACTGCCACGTTTCCTGCATATGGAAATAAGTATAATAGTTTAAACATTTTGTAATCAAACCTGAAATGCGAGACACCACATTATTGTCGTATCTTTTTATCCATAGGATTCCCCTCATGTGTTTGCATGATACATAAAAAGAGAGAGTTCCAATAAACAAAATTCACAGCTTCCATACAGGGATTTCAGCACTCTAACAAAGCTTTATTTCTTCCAATAAAAATGAGCCACATCACCTAAGAATACTAGAATTTACCTTGCTTAGTTTTGGGGCATTTCATCCAAACAAAATGACCAATTTTTTTTTGCCAATGGGGGAGTGTGTGTCATTCACATTTATTGAGAAAAAATATCTGGATTTTTTCTATCAGTCCATGTATGTATACCATTAGGATTGCATTTTGATTCATTTTTTATGTAATAGGTGACAGTGGTTTGCATGTTGTGAAAACTCCAAGAATATGAGATAATATTTTACTTGATATTAAAGAGTCTAGTGGAAGCAGTGATAAACATGATAAAAATTTTGTTTCAGAAAACTTGGAATCAGTTGAGGATATGTAGATTGGGAAAGGAGAAACTAATGATGGGCACACAGTGGAAGCAGCAGACCAGAAGTGGAGATGGGTGATTTCAAGTGCAGAGATGCTGCAATATATTATTACTAAAATCTGATTTTCTCCAATTATGGAGGAGAAAAAATTATTACTATCATTAATCCTTGTCTAGGTAGTGCCAAGACTTAGCTCCTCAAGAAAATAAGAACCTCCCCTTCCACTTCACTCTATGTAGGAATGGGAATAATTATCAGCACTGAAAATCAATATTTCACTCTACCAACAGTTGATAGGTGATGATAAAAAAATGTTTATAGGTCAGAAAAATGTTTCAGTCTACAGTAGCCTTTACAGACAATATTGCTTCTAATTTGAAATCCTAAGACCAGATATTCAAGGTGGATTTACACTTATGTTCCTTAGATCCACTTCGTAAAAAGGTTCCATATCATAATAAGGTACATATCTGAGTTTGATCTGATACCTTAAAAATGAGATATCCTCTGGTTGATCCATCAACTTTAATTTTTGCTTGGATAATATGGGGTTATCCTTTATCCAATTTTACTTCTCTATTAAAATAAAACTTACAAGTCAAACTAAAATAAACTCCAAGATAATCTAAAAGATCGACTGCATGACTTCTTGGAGGTTGAGTGGGAAAGTCTGTTATAACCTTAAATGCATAAAATAATGCCTAATAGAACTTAATTAGATAAATCTAATTATTCATGTTTTAAATAAGAACTCAGTGCTAAATCTATGTTTATATAATAATTAATGGTTTAATATTTAATATAAGTGCACTATAACATATCATGATTTATGATCCTCACGTAATTATTTAAACCTCCCAATAGTTATCATCGTAAAATGTGTTTCTAATGGGACAAAAATAATACACATTATGCCTAACTATGTCATTGGATTGAGGAATATTAATCCCTTTTCTATAGACTTCATCCTTGGTCCATTTAGTCAAGACTTTACCAAAAAAATTTGGCACATAAAGACCTAGTTCAAATAGAAAGGTCTGATCTAGAGGTTGTAAGATAGGTGCATGCATGTGATCTTATTGAGGAGTCCTATTGTGGGTTTTAAGGAAAAATTTCTATTCATAGGACATTTGATAAGGACGTGAAAAATAGACAAAGTACCACTATCTTTTTTCACATATGTGATGATCATGGTTGATTTTTTGACCATCAGTGTTGAAAAACTAAGGGGAATATTGGGTATTTTATCAAGAAAGAGTTCACTGAATTGATTTGTAAGAACCAATAGATGGTTTTACCCCTAAAAATTAGGGTTGTGTGTTTGACTATGACCTATGAGCCCTTGATCACATGGTTTAAACATTCTTAGCTTAAAATTAGTAACAACTCCATGAAGGAGGTTGAATGATTAAACGTGATTCCCCCCCTTAGTATAAGAGAGGGTATCTCAAGGAAGAGGATGTGATGAAGTTATGAGAAATCTAATATTAATTAATGTATGTATTTCATAGATTGAATTATTTAGTTTAGCCAATAAGAATTAATTTATTGTGCTTATGGAGTTGTTGTTGGTTCTAAAGGCCTAGATATGGATGAACAATTCGAAACAATTTATAAGGGAAGACTTGAACGAATCGAATGACATAAACAAAAACATTAAACGAAGCACCTTTCCACGAATCGCATCCGTGATTTCTTAGATCTCGAAGTGAGCTGAGTCAAGATGCTCAGATGTGCAGCCTCTAGACATATCCACGTTGTCCTTGGCACGTCGTATCTCCTCCTTCTTGTTGACGAGCCACGTTCTTTCTCCATCGGCGTCGTAACGTCATCCAGATCACATCGGGGAGGGAGAGGGAGTGTTGGGAGATGGGGGAAGAAGGGGAAAGGCCCTTGAAAAATTCTGGCCTGGGTGAATTTTGTTCAGGTCCTTCCCCTATTTATACTAAGTGGGTATTTTTCATAAAACCCCCCAAAACTTAAGTATATATTCCGACGTCCAAAAGACCATTTGCATGTGACCCTCTTGGCCCATGTATCAGTCTAGTTAACGACTCTAGTGGCCCAATAGCCTTTATTGGCCTTCTATATTAATTAAATATATCATCATATAGATTAATTAATGCCGGATTGATTTAACCCAATCGATAGGTCGAAACTCCGACACGTGGGGTGCCATGCTACACCTCGTGTCCAAGAAGATACAAAAGAGTGTGTGTCGACTCACTCATGGAACCTGTTCGTCATCGATTACCGTGTACGTATAATCCCTCATCCACTTGACACTCCTTAGATGACTTAGGGTATGGTCAACTGTCAAATCCTAATCGATCATCCGAGTTGGTACTGATGCATTCAGAAATCATTAGAGAACTATTCTCCGATATTTCACTACCTTGGCCAAGGACTTCATCGCATCATCTTCCTTGAGCTGTCACCTCTTATACCGAGGGTGTACGATCTCATCTTGACCACTCAATCATCTTCGTGACCTTCTTGATGAACCCACCCTAAGACCATTTAGAATCCCATGATTAGAGTCTCGTTGGTCATAGCCAAAGTACAACTGTCCGTCTACAAGATGTCTTTGGTGTCTCAGGTCTAAGGACCACTTACATAACCGTGACGTGAATCAAACTGTTTGACAGTTCAGTATAATATCATTCAGGGATTCGTACGGATCAGTTTAGTGAACTCTTTCCACTAAATTTCACCCAATATCTATCCT
This sequence comes from Wolffia australiana, assembly GCF_029677425.1. Taxonomy (NCBI): domain Eukaryota; kingdom Viridiplantae; phylum Streptophyta; class Magnoliopsida; order Alismatales; family Araceae; genus Wolffia; species Wolffia australiana. Next base: position 17,841,864 of record NC_135839.1, on the reverse strand, counting down.
TAGTGTCTACACATTAATGGCTACGGGACCGGCCATACTCATCATATGAGTGAGGCTAGATAGTGCTATTCTATCCTAATACTTCGATGTCCTTCTCTCTTATCCTTCGAATATGAATATTTAGAACACATGCTTAAAGACTAGTGATCTCTGTATTACGATCTCATCATAATTCACTAAGTCAGATCATGTATTCATGGACTTCATTATACGCATCACATGTGCACTATAATGAATAGGTTCTTTTAATGAACATGGAACGAGATATGGAATGTGTGATTGGCTTGCCGGCCACATATGTTTCCATCAGGTGTTGCCTTTTTGGGTACATTGGCCAATACGGTCAAATGCTGGTATTCTGTGAGGGTTAAGCGGATTTGTCTCACATCTTCTTGGAGTTTTATTTCAAATAAATGAATTAGGTAAATTATAGATCCCAATGGGAGAAAAAGAGAAGCCCAAGCCACTTAGGGGACCCATAAAGGGAACTCAAACCATGTAGAAGATCATAAAAAGATGCCCAATACATAAGATATTCATTCTTCCGCCCCATTTAAGCCCTTTTTAATGAACGGGGTCAATAATGGCACACATTGCCTATTTTCAGGTATGGGCAGGAAGAAACTTGTATCCACTCTGAAAATCTAGTAATCCTATCCCTCTCAATTGCTGTAACCAAATCCAAAAACTAGGATAATTACTATGATTCTTTTTAAACTATTCTTCTCACTTCTCTTGATATCACATCTTAGTTTTGTTCTCCAGCTTGCTGTTGGCAGCCTAGTACATCATATTTATTTGAAAATTTCATTTTCTGTAAGAGTGAGAAAGATAGAGTTCAAGTTTCATCAAGAACCTTCTAGAAAAAACTACTCAGCCCTTGGTGGATGTGACAACAATGTTTGTGTGATCTCATGTAGTTTTTATTTGATTTTTTTTTATTATTTTACCTAGGTATAAAATATAGTGGATAACCTAGAGAAGAAAAAGGACGGGACCCACCAACTGTATAACTCTATGTGACACTATGGCTTTGCTTCAAGGCACCCTCAACCACCATCAACACTCTCTCCAATATTATAATTAATATTGATTCATAGAAATATAATATTTTGGTTTTAAATGTTAATCATAATAAATTCATAAAAAATATTGCATACTTTCAAATATTTACTATACATCACATGTTTTCAATTAATGGGAAAATATGAACAATAACAAATTAGAAGGGATTGAAATTAAAATGAGAAATGCTCTTTTTGGAATAGAGTCCGCTGACCTAGCTTGATCCAAGATAGCCTTGTAAGGTTGGTTGGATAGTTTTGTTGAGTGGGTTAAACTATTTGGACTCGATCATACTGCTGAGCGCTAGTTGCATGTTCTCCATTTTGGATTTGGATAATTGGGGATAAAAGGAGTTATAAGGACTTGAAGAGATGGAAGATTTGACATAAATATGAGATGGAGTGTTGGGATGGACACTCTAACACAAAGTCAACACAACCCCTAACCTACCTTCTTCGTTAAGCTTAGTTCTGTTAACCCATGGTTAGGTTAGGTTGACCTGAACACAACTCATCAGGACTAGCAGGTCAATGAAAATGACAATGTGATATACAATTTTAATGCCATGAACCCCTAATATATTTGGATACAACCTATTATTCATTTTACATTCGAAAATTTTAGATAACACATATGATGCATCTTAATTATTAATTGAAAGATTCAACTTACATCTCTCAAATAATGAGCCAAATTATTCAAACTATAACTTGAATTAATAACTATAAAAAATCATGTTTATTTATCATATTTATAGAATACCATCCTGTTCAGATTATCCGTACCATTGTTAATTTGAAGTGTTTCCATGATTCAATTAGTTTGTAAAACAAGTATTTAAACTATCCCCAAATTTTTTTTGATTGTTATCAAAGACAAAGACTTATACATTCCATATACGTATGAATAAAGTTTAAAAGATACAGGAAACATACCGTATGTATTTAATCGTCGGCCTAATGAAAAATGAAAAAAATCTAAAGAGTTGAGAAAGTGAGCTTACAGAGCTGACACGACGGCTGAACCTCGCAGCAGTGAGTCTGGAACCAGGACGGAGGGAGAAGAGAAGAGGAGAGAAGAGAAGAGGAGAGGAGAGGAGAGCAGAGCAGAGGAGAGGAGAGGAGAAGAGAGGAGAGGAGAGGAGAGGAGAGGAGAGGAGAGGAGGGGAGAGGAGAGGAGAGGAGGGGAGAGGAGAGGAGAGGAGAGAAGAGGAGGAGAGAGGAGAGGAGAGGAGAGGAGAGGAGAAGAGAGGAGAAGAGGAGAGGAGAGGAGAGGAGAGGAGAGGAGAGGAGAGGAGAGGAGAGGAGAGGAGAGGAGGAGAGAGGAGAGGAGAGGAGAGGAGAGGAGGAGGAGAGGAGAGGAGAGGAGAGGAGAGGAGAGGAGAGGAGAGGAGAGAGGAGAGGAGAGGAGAGGAGAGGAGAGGAGAGGAGAGGAGAGGAGAGGAGAGGAGAGGAGAGGAGAGGAGAAGAGAAGAGAGGAGAAGATGTTATTGCAAGCAAAGAAGAGTGTTCAGATAACGTAGTCGGACCACTGGGAGATAAACGACGTGTGATCCATGGACTCCCCGGGAACGTCCTCAAGCTGCGACGGGTGAGTCTTCCCTCCGATCAACCTCGCCGGATTCCCCACCGCCGTCGTCCTCGGCGGCACGTCGATCAGCACGAGCGACCCCGCCCCGATCTTCGCCCCCGCCCCTATCCTCACGTTCCCGAGTATCGTCGCCCCAGCACCGAGCAAAACTCCGTCGCCGATCTTCGGATGTCGATCCCCCACCGCTTTCCCAGTCCCACCAAGCGTGACATGGTGCAAGATCGAAACGTTATCGCCGATGACGGCAGTCTCTCCGATCACAACGCCCGTAGCGTGGTCTAAAAGAACTCCCTTTCCGATTCTCGCCGCCGGGTGTATGTCAACGGCGAAGACGTCCGACATGCGAGACTGCAAGGCCAGCGCGATGGGCCTCCGCGCTTGTGCCCAGAGGATGTGAGACACGCGATGGGCCTGCACCGCGAGGTATCCCTTGTAGTTGAGCAGGCAGTGCGAGAAGGACTCGCATGCCGGGTCCCGGTGTCGAACGGCGATCAGATCCGCCACCGCTGCCGAACCCAGATTAGGGTTGGTGGAGACGAGGCCGAGGAAGATGTCGTAGAGTAGCGTGGAGAGGAGGGTTGGGGAGGAGAGCTTGTTGGCGAGGTGAAAGGCGAGGGCTTGCGAAAACGACGGGTGGGATAGTATCGTGGCGTAGAGATAGCTCGCTAAGGCGGGCTCGGATTCCGCGTCGCGGCGGGCTTCTGCTTTTATCTGATTCCACACCCACTTCTCGTCTTCTTCAGACTCCGGCGGCTTCATGGAGGGGATTTCGCCGGACGGCGGCGAAGCTCTTACGGGCTTCGCCGGAGCCGATAACGGCTGCCCTACTGGCGTTACCATTGTGTGGAAGACTAACTGATGAATAGGGTTGGGAGCTTCGAGTGATACTTTATCTTCGCCCTGGGCTCTGGCCCAGTATTTCTTAATTGGTGTATTATATGTTTTACTCTCCTAACGAGGTGCTCTCCGCTCTTGTTGAATCTGGACGGGTTAGCGGGATAGGAGCTTCATCCCGCTCTTCTTAGAAATAGTTTTGAGTACGTTGTATCTATGGGGAGTGACATCTGTTCTCTGCGGGCGCCTGTATACCGCGGACAGGAGATGATGCAAACGAGACAAGGACGGTAGAGTCAACGGTTCGATTCTAGAACACCGGCCGTCCCTGGTCTTTATTTTGATCTATCTCTCTTTATCATCTTCTTCTTCAACAAGTTCGTCATCATAATAATGATGATGATGATGATGATGATGATGATGATGATGATGATGATGGAAATGATGGTGATTCTCAATCTCAGCTGGCTCGGATGGCGGGAGACTCTGCGTCTCTCTGGTTTCTGCGATCCCCTTGCCTATCCTCGCCGCTGTCCTTCTTGTTCATCTCTTGGCACATATCTTCAATCATGGGCTTCCAGAGGCGGACGCGGGCGTTGATGAACCAATTGGAAACCTGAAAACAAGATCGCAGACAATATCACTGGCGACCAACCCTTTCTCTCAACGCCTTTACTGTTAGAGCATACCTGGCTTCGAGTTAGCCCGCTCTTTATCGCTAGAAGTTGCTTCTCGCTGTCCTTGGGATACCTGAAACGGGTATAGACAACAGTTAAGGAAGTAGTCCTTAACTGCGACGAATAGAGCTCGCTTACTTACGGGTGAAGGAAGTTTCGAAACATCCAGCTACGGAGAACGGCGACGGATTTCTCCGGCAAGCCGCGCTGTGGCCGCCAAGCCTGGTGATCGCTCTTCAGCTGCTGCAACGCCCACTGCCTTTGGAGAAACGAATATTCCAACGATTCCTCCGTCTCGAACAAAAACTCGCCGCCGATTTGCTGCCCCAGAGAGAGCACTCTGCCGATTATTCTCTCCCTCAGGCTTCTGTAGAGAGCGGACACCGAGTGAAGCACCGAATCAGATGGCTCCTGAGTTACTCCGGAGTCACCGGCGGTCCTGAACTCGGTCACCACGCTTTGCACCCGACCCACGCATTCGCTGTACCCCTGGTCGATCTAACGCGAGAAGATAATCAAAATAAAGAAGAAGGATTTTTTTTCAGGGAAATCAGAAATTTTTTGATCATATTCCTCACCAGCTGAAGCATGTTGATCAGATCGGTTTTCAGAGTCTTGGGTTCCCGAGCGGTGAATTCCTCCGTTTTGGGAGGCGATGACCTTCCTTCTTCATCGTTCTGTCTGCTCTGATCGCAGAGTGCGGGAGCGGCGACCTCGGCCAGAAGCTGACGAGCGGCATGAAAATAAGGAGAACCCACCACTGTTTGCGAGACACGAGCGTGCCCAGAAGAGCCGCCAGCCGTAACGCACAAATCTCCATTGCTTGGAAGACGATGGAACTGAGACGAGGCGTGAAACTCGGGGACGTCTCCGTAACAGTTGTCTCTTGGAGCAGCCTGGGTAATCCCCGAGCAACTCATTTCCGAGCACTGATCAGCATGAACGCCGCCCATACTAACGTTAGACTGGCGGCGAGATCCCAGCGTGAGAGACAGCTCGTTGCCGAGAACTCCGTAAGCGTACTGCTCGTTCGCAATCATAGCAGGTTTGCTCGAGACCCATGTTGGATCCGATATAGACGAGAATCGGAAAGATGGGGATACCCCCGCCATGGATCTGGCCTGGAGCTCGTCTAAGCTCCATCTGAAACTCGGGGCATCCCCGTGGACGTCAAAGGAGTTGAGAGAAGAGATGGAGGAACCAGGCGCCGAGAGAAATAAAGACGAAGGCTGCCCCGGTAGAAGGTCGTCTCCGTCCACTCCAGCTCCTCTGTGAAGAGTGTTAATGGCATCTTCTTGAAGGTTGGTGAAGGACGGGCACCCTCCCATCAGGTAATATTGTTGGCCGCTGCTCGTCAGCTCAATTGCCGGCGCTATGGCCTCCATCCCAGCGCTACCGTGATTGAGAAGTGGGACCGAGACAGTGAATATCTCGTTCTCCATCTTTCAGGACTTTGTTTGAAGAATTGCGCAGACGGGTGGAAATTCGATCGGGATTTGCTTTGATGCTGCTTCACCTCGGGGTAAGAATCTGCGATCAAGGAAAAAAGATCAGATTAAGATGAAGCGCTGCCATCGTTATATTCTAAAGCAATTATATCCCGAACCAAGCTGTGGCGATGAGACACAACTCGCGGCGGTATTTAATGAACACCGCGAATCTGCTTATGGTCCAAGACCCACAAATCCATGAATGGATGAAAATAAACATTGGAGAAAACGGGGAAAACGAGTGATCAGGTGGCCCGAGAGTCTGTGCTTATCGAATTTGTGTTGATGCGGGACGGGTTGAACTCTTACGAGAATATCACAAGAGAAACGACGTTATCAGAAGCAGGAAACTTTTAAGATGTTAAGGACCGAGAAACGAAGACAATCTCCGGATTATTCGCTATCACGCTTAATGATGTGAACACAAGAGGAAAACAAGCATTTTAAGTTCCTTGCGAGGTAAAGAAAGGAAACGGTCGGAGTTTTCTCCGCAATTGCGCCGACGAAAGAAAGGCGACGGAACGGAAGAAAGAACAAGCATGAAGGTCAAATATCAAAGTACGCTCATCTAACATTATTTTTCAGGAGAAATATAGCGGAAGAACTTACCCAGAGAAGAGGGCAGCTCATTCCCATAAAAAAGGCAGAGATGGATGGCCTGGGCTTGATGGCTGCGCTCGTCGTCTATTCAGCACAGCCGGACCTTATTTATCCTCTCAAACTAGAGATAGAAAGAGAAAGTCATTTTTTATGGGAATGCCTCTTGGAGATAGAGAGAGAGGGTTTCCCCAGACCTGAAAACGAGCAATCAAACGACAAGTACGAGCTCTGCCAGGCATCTATCACTTCTCCTATGTAAGGGGAAAAAATGATCGCGTTAAACACAGAGGCGACCACAGCCGTATGATGAATTCTCTCTCCCAATCGATCATAGATCTGGTTTTCCACCCCACGCAGAAAAAGGAAACACAGCCGGGTCCAGCCCTGACGAGGAATCCATCACCACCAGCGCAAGATTAAAGGATCAGAGTAACTTCGTGCGGGTGAAAGATCAGAAAAGCGAGTACTTCTTTAGTTCTTTACTGGCTGCGTAGAAGAAAGAAAAAATATTTGATTTTTACGGCGAGGTCTGTACATAATTTATCTCCCAATGATTGCTCGAGGTTACGGATGCTTATTAAATCGGCCTTATCTAGGGTGGAAAGAGATTCTTTCGGCAAAGGACAAAGCGGGGGTCATCATCTTTTTAATCCACTAATCACCGGATCTGCAAACCCAGCTTTGGTTATTCTTTCTTTACGCTCTGAGGTGTAAAGCCATGAAATTGGAGACGCACGCAGGCTTTAGCCACTCCGTCACGGAAGCCTGGCCCGAAGCCGCTCCATAGAACAGTATAAGTTGAATGCAAGGCGGAAGAACTGAACGGGACGGGCTCAAAGAATTAACAACAACGGGCTAAAAGAGTGGCACGGAGCAAATGAGCAAGAGATGGGGAGAAAGCTGGGGGGAAACAAGAGAAAATGGCATGTTCAGTCTTCAGGAAGTGGATTGTTCCTGTGTACCGGCTTCTCTGGCCCACATCTCGTTCCCATCTTTATCATTTTTGTCGCCTCATTCGACCTACTCCTCTTCAATCCCTTGGCGGTGCCTGAAGTGTCAGGAATATCTGCGGCGGCCACTGTTCTATATCTTTAACCAAGTAAGTTTGAGAGGAACGACGGCATAGTAACCGCAGACCTCATTATTTTCATTGGGAACCGAGGAACGGCAGTCTAGTGTCAGCAAAAATCTAATGCGGACTCTGACAGACGACGACGACCAAAGACGACCTCCGTGAGAAATAGAGCAGGACGGTGAATCCTTTAGACGATCTTCATCAACGAGGGCTCGTTAGTGATTTGGTGAACTTAAAGTTGGTTAATGTCTTGTTCGGGACGGTGTGAGAACGGGACGATAATCTTCGGAAGAGAAAGGGCCTCCTAGAGACTCAGTGAGTGACTCGTCTCGTCTGACCCATCTCTGAAATTTCTCATAAGCCGCCTGGCTACGCGGAAACCCATGAATCGGATGGAGTTGCGTGCACTCTCACGCTTTACGTTGTAGGGACAGGAGAGAGAAACCTCACCCGTCGGGGCACCCAGGTGGTCTGCAGGCAACACGACGGGGAAGAACGGCCAAGAATATCCCTTTGCCCTTAACCCCCTCAAATACTCCGCCCTCTCCTTCTCTCTCAGAATCATATTTACTGTGAGAGGAAAGCCACGGAGTTACTGCCCCGGCGTGGGCCTTATTTTAAGTACACGTCGTCTTCCTTATTCGTGCACAGTGACCTAATCTGATACCCTATCCTGCACCTGTCTCGTGCATCTCCGACATCGACCAGCTCTCTCTGGACCCATCTTCTTCTATCCTCTCGCTCAGCCATTATTGCCCAATACATGCTTCGCAAGTTCTCTGCTGTTCGTGCGCAGAAGATGAGATAAAACTTGATATTTGACCGCGTGTTCGACAGCTCGGTAGACAGTTTGACCGGGCAGTCTCGCGTGTGACGGAGGTAAAAATTTGAGTATAATTTAACCGCGAGGCTGGCCCTCCGAAGCAGTGTTCTTTGATGAGAACTTTGCTGGGTCCTGGTGCACTTTGCTGTCACAAAGAAGGATAAGTTGGCGAGCTACGTTGAGGGACCCCCCGGCCTGAACTTAAGTGGTCCATTGACATGTGCTTGTGTCTCTGCATTATTTTGGACTCATGGGTGTTAAGAGTCAAGGGGCCACTTGCCTTGGTAGGCGACAGCGAGAGTTGGACTTGAAAGTTTTATCCAACTACAATGCCATGGATCCGTCCAACAGGTTCTTGATTTGAGATTTTAATCCCCTTTCTTCGCCTTTGATCCCTTCTCTATAGATGATCTGTTTACCAGCCCTCTCATCAGCACTAGGGAAATGTAGGATCGATATAGAGTAAGTCTCTCATTGACATTTACAAGTCTTATTGTCGCCTGCCACTCCGTGCTCTTCATCTTTTTTGTCCGTAATCTCTTATCCTTAAAGCCTCATTCCAGCTGGGTCCCTTTGGGTGCTATTGTGACGTGAAAGGTGTGAAAAAAGAGAAACGTGGGGTCGCCAAAGTTCCGCTTGAATTGAATCTGTACTTCGAGTCCCTATTCCGAGTCTCCGACCTAACTCATCTTGCTGAATTTTTACTTCCCTTGAGTTTTCTAGACAATACTCGTAGTTAATCCAATTATTTATGGTTGTTTATTAAGTCTAAACTTCGAACTTTCAAAATTTCCACACGCGACTGTAGAGACTTTTCCAAGCCACCTATAACTACAGCCCTGATCCCACAACATCTACCGGGGCCAGCAAGCTTCTCACCCACCTAGGCGCAGAGGTCTCTTCTAGCCCCTTGAACCGGTAAAACAAATCGCAGAGAAATCATAGATCCGATGGTTCTTGGTAAAAAAAAACATAGATGATAAGAGAAAAAAAACTAAGAAGCTCCATATTTTATGACAATGTAAATAAAAATTAGTTATAAAACTTCCATTATAAGAATAAGGTATCGAGCTTAAACTGATCCAACTTGAAATGCTTGTTATCAGTGTGATTTTTTGTTGACTTCAAACAAAAATTAGTAATCTCCGAGCACAAAAACACATCTAAGTTTTTTTTTAAGCTTGACTTTGAAACAAAAAAATAGGACTATGTTTTTCTCAATGTAAGAATAAAGTTGGGTAAATATTTTGATAATGTCTGTACACAAAAATGTATCCCTATTTTCTAAGCAGAACATTAGTAAATATATAAATGTCATATATATATATATGAGAGTAAAAAAATAACCGCTTGTAAAAAAACTAAAATTATCTCTGCATAACCAATATGTGTGTAATCAAATCTTTGTTGCCATGGAAATTATTGGGCTTCCTTTTTTTGAATAGCATAAAAACTTTACGAGGAAGTTTAAAATGTAGTTGATAAGGCCCAAATTGAAATTGGAAATATTTGATTTTACCAATTTCAGAACTGTAGTTTGAGGATAAGAAAGCTCGTCATAACCGCAAATCTTGATGCAGATTTAACTTCACACCTCCGATGGAGTTTATGTGACGTGTACATAGAGATACCTTAATTATTGAAGAAATTGAAGAAATATCCAAACCTTGATTTAGCAGAAATTGAAATTGGGAATATTTACATTTATCTATTCCAGAAGTGTGGTTTGAGGATAAGAAAGCTCGTCATAATCACAAATCGTGATGCAGATTTTACTTTGCCTCTCCAATGGAGTTTTGCTACGTGTTCACAGAGGTACCTTAGTCACTGAATAAATTGAAGAAACATTCAACTAGTAGGACTATGAAAAATGGAAACCTTACTAAGTTATTATTTAGTGTTTCAATGGATGGCAGTGCTAAGTTATTATTTATATTTTCATTGAAATTATTTCATATTAGATGAAAATCAAACTTTCACAGAGATAATCCACATAATTTTGATAGTATTTTCTTATATCCTATTATAAGTTGTAGACATATATTTGATGAAAAAAGGCTCATGCTTCAATTAATTTTGTTTTTTTATGTGAAAGGAAACTAACAATATTTATCTGTGATGAAATATGCACAGTCCCAACTACACTTAGTTAGTTTTGTCTTGGTCTTATCTTGTTTTGTCTTGCTACGTATTCCAGTTGTTGGACTATATATGAAATGAGGCTTGGTTTTTTAAAACTCAATATCATTATCTGAAGCATAATGGAGGAAAAAGGTAAATTATAATAACATAAATATTAATAATGGATAAGAATAAAAAGGAATACCATATGGAATATGCGGGCTTCTCCTTATATAATGAAGATAATACATCAACAATTGCATTTAAGGAATAAACCTCTATGACTGCGATTTTCATCGCTTGGACTACCATGAGCTATAAATTTTAGCCATGAAAATATTATTCAAGACATCATGATTGAAAAAAAAATTGTTTTTTATAACAAATTTCATTCTTTCAGGAAATATTTTTACGGTGATATTGATTCTGTAAGTTTCATGCCACGAAATAACATCTCCACAAACATCAAAGTATAATTCTAATGATACATGTTTTATTTTTTCATGGTGTTACGTGATATTTTTATGCCATGTATTGATCATTTTAGCAAGTATAGTATGGTTCATATGTCTTGGACAATTTTAACAAGTAAAGTTGGGATGAATCATGTTGCCTTAGATCATCATGTAGACATGTTTTAGTGTGTTTCACTGCTGAAAATTTTGAAGATACTAAATACACTAGAAAGGTGTTTAAATTAGTGTAAGGGTTATTAATATAACAGATTCTGCATACCAATATTAGAAATATTAATTTTCTATGATGGTACCTCTGAGCATTATGATTTATTAGATAACTAATTACAAAAATTAATATCAACATGTGTGAATTAAATATATATTTTCATTATTTATTTTATAACAAAAATAAGTGTTAAATATTTAATTTTCAATTATTAACAAGACCTATATAAGGAATAGGGTAGGAGAAAAGGAATTCAGGAAAATGTAACTCTCATTACTCAATTGAATAAAGTAGACAAATTGGAAAAACTTATCTGCATCATTGGATAGATTTTTATTAATTTCCAATTTATTCCCTGTTCCAGCATTTCAATAGCCCAGATTAGGATTTGAAAACTTTAAGAAGCACCAATAATAAGAGCATACATGAGATAGAGATGCCTCAGTCCTAAAGACAAAAAATATGAATTGGACTATAGTGTGACATATTTTGTATTATATGATAATTATAAATATTAAATATAATTTATTTCTATCAAAGTCATCTAGAGCGACACACATTAAATACTTTAATGGTTCAAGATGTGTTCAAAATTTAATCCAATGATGACTGAAACTATCTTTAATAATTGAGGAAGATATATTGATCTTTACAGGAATTTCATAACATATTGATTTAATGATTCATTCATTTTTATTCATAATTTTCTCCCTTCACTTTAATTCAAAATAAATACACCAAGGCATTAATTATTTCAAATATATAAATTCATAATTATGTGTGCCCGTGTGTAGTTATTCTCCTCTATAAAACTACGGATCTATACATTTAATATCCACATATATTCATTCAATATTGTTTCTCATAAAAAATCTGAGTAAGTAAGAAAAAATAAATCACTTTGAACTTGGTTACAAAATTCATTAACCCAAGAGTTTCTCTCATGCCATGACCCATATATTTTTATCTCTTTTGTGGTGCCTTGTCTTCCAGTGAAAATTTCTTTTCAAGTGATATTTATGAATAGTCTAACTCAATCTTGTGAGTCCTACTCTTATGAGTTTAGATAAAGTCTTTGTGAGACCAATGCATATATTATTGCTCAGGTTATGGTGCTTTAATAACAGTATACTTCATAAGCTAAAAACCCAATGCCACATATTTCAAAGAAGTCCATAACCGACCGAAATATATCAAACCCATGGATCTATCTCAGAACACTCAAGATAATTAGTCAAACCTAGAAAACCTAAGATTGGAAAGTGACAGTGTATATTATTCACTTAAAATCCTCCATAATTTTCTCTTTGAAGAAATTTTCAATTTTTTTAATAAACGAATGTTGTATCCTGAAATAAAATGATAACAAAATTTTCCATTTTAAAGAATGGCCAAATGTATATGTTTATGTAAGTCTATTTCTGTAAACTATAAGTGACCTGTTTGTATCAGTTCGTAACTTTAAAGAGTTACTGAAAAAATTATTCTCAAATAATTTCTAACAAGATATTATTTGTTGATATAAAATTTGAAAAACACCCTTAAAATAAATTAGATTTTTTACAAATTTATCAACATGCCCCCTTTGACCAGCATAGATATCAAGGTCTTTAAAGTTTTCTCAAAGATATAGACACGGTTAGAGGTTTTATTTTCTAAAATTTTAATTTTTTGACACTATGTTCCAAATCCTATATCTTAAAACACTTACCTTATGTACCTTGTCTTTATCTATGTATTAAAGACTGATAATTTTCACTTTAATTGCTAAGATATGTTTTTTATTGATTTATCTTGGCCCCTTGATCGTAAAAAATCATGCGGTCATTTTACCACACAATTCATAAATAAATAAAATTTTTTCAAGCGCACTCAAATGTGTAAACACGAGTATGATGATGAGTAAAGGTTGAATCCACAAAGACATAGGGTTTAATTCTGTAAAACTGTTGACTCAGTAAAACTATGCCAAAATTGTTGAGAAGAAAAGTAGGAATTAATAAAACTTATAAAATTAAAATCAATCATTTTTATAATTAATTATGTCAAAACAAATCAAATTCGGATTCTAAATCAGATTAAATCAATGATTAAGTCAATTCATGTGAGTGCATTGAAAAAGACAACTCATTAATTTTAAGGGCGATTTTTTTTTATTTTGATATTTTCATATAGTGGATAATGAAAGGATTATTAGATTTTTGTAAAAAAATTATAATTTTAAATAATAAATCAATGGACAGGTCAAAGTGTTGACTTTTACAAACCATTGACTTTAAGAGAATTGAAGGGCAACTGGTAATATAATTTTAAAAAGTTATATTTTCAGAAACTAGAAAGATAAATGATAATTTTCACTTAAATTTGGCATTGGCTCGAGAGAAGATAAAAGTAATATAAAATTTTCAAAGTCAAGGATTTGAAAAAGAGTCTGTGAATGACATCTAGTCAGTGGAAAAATTGACCAAGAAATTAATGTCATAATGATATGAATGTTTTATTTATGGGAATATGATGAAAATAGGTTCCCAAAGATACAAAAAAGATGCAATTGGGTGATTTGAATAGAGAGATAGGGATCTTACAATTCAATGCCCAAAAATAGGTCTCCCATGAGGATGCAATGTTCAAAAAATGATTGAAGGGAGAAATCTCAATATCTTAATATATATACATATTTATGAATTAAGAGACATCTAACTCCACAAAAATCACGATATTTTTTTTAGTAACGAGTTGTGACAAGGTGTCCAAAGTTACCATAAACATTTGATGCAAACTTAAGAAAAGATCATGAGGATTCAATCTAAACTTCTATTTTGTATAATCTAATTGCCATTTATCTCATTATAGATAAAAATCAACAAAGAGTGCAACTTTCCAATCTGAAATCCCAAAATTAGGCCTTAAATCAGGTTCATTAATCACCCCATTATTTGCTTTTGGAGAATTTAAGTGTGTTGGTGATGATTCCTCCTCTTCTTTTGATGGATTGACAAGATTTTTACACCTCGATGAGCTTCATCAAGTAAAAAATACAAATCACTCTATTCTTCACCAAAGAAACATGACTACACACTAGATTGATCAAGGATTTATGAGGCATCTTTCTAGTAAAGAGGGAAAAAAGCTTAACTAAACTCATATGAACCGTATGAGCTATTGGCCATCCATTATTCTTCATTAACTTTAGCAGTTGAGATGATGCAATGTGGCACCTTAGAAGAGGCCAGGTCTTGCATGTTGTGGGGTCCAAGTCGTGATCATTAAATCAACATCCAATGAGCCACATTCTTCCATGTGTACCTGCTTACAACTTGAAAATAGTAATATTGTATGGAAATGTTTCAAGTTTTGCTACTGAAGGCTAGTATGAATAAAATCTTCTTGGTCTCCTTTGGGTCACACTGTGCCACATAGGCTGTGCGCTGAGCCTTTGTAGTTATGGGGATTGTTTGAAATAAGTTCACATTGTTTCATCCATATCAGCTGCTGCTGTTGTCCTGTGCCAATTACGTTTTGCAATTTAATGCCATAAACATCATTAAATTCTGAAATAAATAATATATTGTACAAGATTCATATATTTTAATTTATTAAGGTGTTTTAATGAAATATTCTCTATTGGCTTGTAGTTTTTATCTTCTTTAAACCCATGCCACCTCAAATAAATAACTAGACATAAAATGATATAATTTGCATGAATTCCTAGTTTGATTTGAAAAGAATAAAATATTTGATAATTAAATAATAAAGATTATTGGAAAAACGGATTCTAAGACATTTAAAAAACACATGCGAGTAATTAAATTTAATATTTGATGACATTGAGGAATATTATAATTGAGATGATCATTTATTAAAATTGAAGAAGTTTAAATATAATTATAGGCATTAAAATTATGTTTTATTATATTAAAATTATATAAATATAATTGAGAATCATGGGTTCAAGACAAGAATTGAGAGATTCTTGAATTGAGGGATTTTTGGATATTTTTTAAGTAAATTGTGCTACTTTGAGACATAAAGTGGAACATAACTACTAATAATGAAAATAACTATAAAATTCCAATTTATTTAAATTATGTACTATCATTTCAGAAAAAAAGAAAGTCTGAATAAATGAGTAACAGGAAATAGAGCAAGTCACAGTCAATTTGAGGTACTGTGACTGATAGAGATGATAAATGACCTATTATTGTGGAAGCATTGGTGGACAAGGCCGGGAGGAGATATCCCCAGGGGTAAATAAAGTTTGAAATACTTTTTTGTGGATAGTTTGTTTCCCTTCTTTTGGGCTAATACCTTGGTGGGCTAAGTAGTTTACAAAAGGCATATTGAGAAGCAATGCTATGAAAAAAATTTAGCACCCTGACACAATTAGGAAATAGCCCTCACCAATATAAAATACCATGTCCATATACATTTTTATACGGGACTAGATGGCTATCTAGGGGTTTTCCATCTAATATCATGCCTCATTCTTATTTTCAATTATTATCTATGCTCAATCCAAAGCCTAATATCTTAAATGCACTGAAAATTTTAACACCTATTCCATCCCCCTCCCTTAGATGTTTTCCCAGTATAAGCCATCAATTGGACTAGATTAGTCCTGTGCAAGTGGTTTTCAGTCATCATTCACTCTGTCTCTGATTTGTTGCCAGTAGTTCTCCCTGTTCCACTTTTATGTGGACCTGGACAGGTCAATTAGGGGATGTCCTTCATCCAAAATTAGAAACCATTTTAAGTTTATGATAATGTTTAACTATATCCACAAGACTAGATTCTCAACTTTACTCAAATATGCATTGAAATGAAGATAAGATAGTCCTTAACACACCCAAATCTATCATTTGGGAACTGGGATTCCCATTTGAATGTGTAATTTGGGTATGGATGAGAATTAGTTATGGTATTTGCAACATGCTGTGTGAACGTTGCCCATATTGTCATTTTCCAAGCCATGTGTAGATATTTCTCAGTCGTGATCTCCGCAATAGGGGGGGATGATAATCAGCAAAAGATCCAAGTTCCGTCGCCTACACAATTATCGTCTTTTAGAGCCATTTGCAGCTTCGAAGTGAACCACTGCTGAATAATTTTGCGAAGAAATGGCCGAATTGGCGGCAAAAGGATGGGAGAAGTACAAGCTACAGCTCCAGCTTCATCCTCTGCGCACTAAGGTCGGCCATTGATTTGAAATTTTCTTTTTTTTTCCCTTTTCCTGTTCTATTTTCTCCCGATTTTAAGGTTTTCGGATGTTTCGTCGTCGTCGTCGTCTTGTTTGCGGGATTGCCAGGCCATCACTGCCGGCGTGTTGGCTGGAATCAGCGATTCGGTGGCCCAGAAGCTCTCTGGCATACCGAGAATCCAGTTGAGGCGGCTATTTCTTAAAGTGGTTTGTACCATTCCTTCCCATTAATTCATCAGCATACATCAATTTCCATATGAATAATTGTCAAGTAGGGGAAAAAAATGCTTGATCTAGACGAATTGCTTCTGATTAAATTCAATAATCAAATGTCAGAAGCATTACGGCGAGGATTTATTTCGTATCATCCGTCTTTGTCTCCCGTTCTCTATAGTGTGTTCCTTTCCCCAGCATAACATAAGAAACTTTGGAGAAGTTGTTACGCAACTTTGCTAAATTATTTATCGAAGAAATGCATCTTCTTCATTATCTCTTTTTGATCATACAGGATTATAAATCTTCTAAACTGCAATAAAGAAATTAACCTTCCTTTTAATTGACAATTTGTAATCAAGAGTTCAAGACACTCGGAAAACCAAAAATCTATACCCTAGGATATTAGCTGTTAGAATAAGAAACACTGTATCATAAAGCTTGAGCAAATTGCGAAATGGGATCTCTAATCGATTCTATTGCGAGTCCCACAGATCGTTCATCTTTGTACCTAAGTTGAATTGTATGGTTCATTTTTTTTCTGCATCTTAGCTTTTCGGGTTTGCATATGGAGGGCCCGTCGGGCATTTTTTCCATAAGCTGATGGACATCATTTTCAAAGGAAAGAAAGACAACAAGACAGTTGCAAAAAAGGTCTGGAACCATAATCCATTTCCATTTCTTTCTTTTAATTTTCATGTTTAATGTCTTGCTACCTGAGTCTTATGTTACCCGTCTGATTCTTTCTTCTCATAGGTGTTGCTGGAGCAGCTGACCTCATCTCCTTGTAATCATTTTCTGTTCCTAGTATACTACGGCCTAATTGTCGAGGGTGAGCTTGTTATGTATAGCTTTAATTATTAGCTAACATCTTGAGTCAGAAATTAAAATAACTTGGATGAACATGCTGAAGTTTTAGTATCTGGGCACTGAAATGAACTGCGATTTAACTAAAATCTCAGTTCATTTACGCAAATATTTTTTTCACATGAGATTAATGCTGATGCTGTTTATAGGGAGACCATGGCCGGAGGTTAGGAAGAAAGTGAGGAAGCAGTACCCTTCTGTGCAATTGACTGCATGGACGGTCTGATCAATCATCGCAGCATGGAAAATTGATAACTTCTCTTCTTAATCAAATTACTGAACAATGTTTCTTCCTTTTTGCAGTTTTGGCCAATAGTGGGGTGGATTAATTACAGATACATGCCGCTGCAACTGCGCGTGGTTTTCCACAGTTTTATCGCTTGTTGCTGGTGCGCAACTTATTCTTCATTAAGTAGAGTCTGAATTGAACGATGATTTACGATTATGCTTGTTTCAGGGGAATATTCTTGAATCTCCGGGCAAGGACGTTGACCTTGACCAAATGAAAGGGCCGTGTTGCGGACCATGGATAAAAATCCAGTTTGTAATACACTAAGGTGTTTTCTCATTTCCGGACTTCACAGCTGTATATATATTACTATTATTATTATTTTTTGGGCCTACTTGGTCTGGAGTTTGATACTGATGATACAGTTTGTGACAATTACCAGCGGAAGAATATAAAATCATGAAAATTTCCTGGCGTGTTTGATCGTAACTCCTCAATTATCGTGTATACAAGGACCCATATCATGATAATCAAGTTTATCCTGATCTTGTCAGTTCTTTCATAAACAATTCTTTGTTGGGAAAACCGCGAGAATATAATTAAACCCACAATTAGGTAATATAATTAAACAATCTTAACTTGGACAATAGTTTAATGGAGCACCGATTGAACGGATGAGCCAATTCGAAATGAACTATCGGCCACTTTCTCCAGCTATATAATTGACCGACCAAAACTTCCAAAGCCATGTAAAATTTGCTTTTGGATACTTCCCAGACCTGCTAAAGAATAGCCTAAACGATGAAATTGAGGAGTTTTTTCGATAAAAAAAAACCTGAAAAAAGGACTTCGTAGGCAGGACAGTTTCCTCTTCTTGGACAAGCCGACGGCGGTCAACGATAACGTGCTCCGCCATGGTCAAAGCTCGACACTTTATAACTCCGACTCAGCGGCCATCTCCTCAACCCACTTCCTCTCAGTCTGAATCTTCTCGCCATGGCCGCCATGCAAGCCATTCTCCCCGTACTCGCCAGCGCCACTCCGTCCGAACGGGTCAGAAGAACAAGAAGAAGAAACGGAACGGTACGCTCCGTCTACAACAGCGTGTCGACTGAACGGATCATCTCCGAGCCCGGCCCCGCCGTCGGATCGAACGATCTGACGGCTTGCAAGCTCTACGCCGTGATGGAGGCGGCGGCGGACCGGGCGGAGATGCACCAGATAATCGGCACGCAGAGGAATAACTGGAATATCCTTCTTCTAAACTCCATCAACGGCATGACTCTCGCGGCCACCGTCTCGGCGAGTCTGGCCGCGGTACACGAAACCGCGGCGCTATCGACCGCCGCCGTTATCCTGTTCTCGGCGGCCACCGCCATGCTGGCTGCAGTGAACTCGATACAGCCGTCCCAGCTAGCCGAGGAGCAGCGGAACGCGGCACGTCTGTTCCGCCTGCTGGAGAGGAAAATCCATGCAAGGATTTCCCGCCGAGCGGCTTCCCATGCGGACGTGAACGAGGCGCTGGATATGGTGCTGGCTCTCGACAAGGCGTACCCGTTATCGCTGCTCCCCGGCATGCTCGATAGGTTCCCCGAGAAGGTTCAGCCTGCGGTCTGGTGGCCCGCGAGGCAGCGACTCAGCCTTAGAAAAGAAGAGGAGAGAACCAGAGAAGGAAACGGGTGGAGCGATGAGCTCGAAGGCGTCGCCGAGGGAGTTCTGAACACGTTGAAAAAGACTGATACGGATGATTATGTCAAGTCGGGGGACTTGGTCGTGAAAGTTAACAAGGCTCTGGCGTTTATCGGCCCGGTTTTCACTGGGTTGGCCGCTGTTGGAGCTGCTCTGTTGGGTTTTGAGAGTGGTCTTGGGTCGTGGCCCGCGGTGGTGGCTGTTGTGGGTGGAGCGCTGGCTGTTGTGGTTAACTCGCTGGAGCACGGGGCTCAGGTGGGTATGATCTTTGAGATTTTTAGAAACTGCGCCGGGTATTATCGTCAGCTTGAAGAGGAGATAGAGCTTAACCTGGGCGAGGCGGAAGTGGAGGAGAGGGAGAACGGGGAGATGTTTGAGCTTAAGCTGGCCTTACAACTGGGGAGGAGCCTCTCCGATCTGCGCACCCTTTCGTCCTCTTCCTCGAGAAAAACCAAGGGCGATGTCTACGCGGGGAAGCTCTTCTAGACTTTCTCGGCCGCCCCGGTTCGTCAGACTGCTCATAAAAGAACGAGCTAAAGCACTTTAAGATAGTCTGTTCATTCTTTCATTAATGATTCGCAATTTGTTGTATGGTTTATTTTTTCGCATTCAATGTTGTCCTCAATGAAATCTCTGTCTTAACAAGTGTGTGTTGGTTACGGCCTGACGATTCAATCTGGAATAGTTGTCTCAGCCATTTCATTTCAAGTTTCCGGTGCTTCTCAATTCGTCTCAGTTCAACAAGGCCAATGAAAAAAAAGCGTTATCCTTGTTCTCTACGTCTTCTTCTTGTGTCCTCAACATGCATCTCTTTTGAGAATTTTGTACACTGTTAATCTGAAAGTTCCAACCAAGAAAGTACTAATGGTGCACTGTTATCCATATCCAGATCGCCTGAAATCCTTCGATTGGTAAAGAGACATAGCACATGTAAATTTCCTCTGAAATATTTTCCACATAGATTTGTTGTGCCTTGATCAGAGTTTGCATGAATATATGCTGACATATGGGAAGCTACTCTGAGATGGTTATATTACTGATTTTTAAGTACTTTACTAGGTAATCTCTCGTCAAATATTACAGTTTGAAAAGTGTGTTCAGAATATTTTAATCTATTATTCAATCCTTATATCAAATTTCTTCACGTCTATATATCAAATTCACGAGAGAGTATCATATTATTAAATTATTCAATCTATTATTCAACCAAGAAAGTATCATATTTCAAACATGGATATTTATTCAATCCTATAGTGATTATGATGCCACAAAAATAAAATATGAAAATTGGTGGCAACAGCATCAACGCATTGACACCGGAAGCGCCACCACCATCATCCGAACCAAGTCAACGCCACTGCTAAGGACACGCCGCCATCGCCACCGAACCAAGTCAACACGCCAGCGTCAGGCACGTCTCCTCCCACGCACACCCCTTCACGCGTCCTGACACGTCGCCAAAGGCAGATCCAGAACTGCCCCCTGACGTGACACGAAACCACGTCGCTCGTCTTTATTTTTTTATTTTTATTAACTATATTTTCTCTTTCCTCCAAGGCCTATATGTATAGGCCAATGTTTCAAGAAACAGTTAGGCAAGTCATAATTCAGGAATTGAGTTTTCTTTTCACTCTTCTTGGAGGACTTGCCCTAGCCTCCCCTTCCCCCTCCGATCGTCGCCACCGTCGTCGCCATCATTGCCGCCGCTGACTACCATCTCCATTCTCCCTCTCCATTCTTCCTCCCTCTCCTTTCCTCTCTCTTCTTCTTCTTCTTCTTCTTCTTCTTCTCTCCCCACCAGCACCTTGCGCAGGCCGCCCCGCCAAGGGCCGCCTGCCAGCCCCTTGCGCAGGCCGCCCCGCCCAGGGCTGCCCGCACCAGCCCCTTGCGCAGGCCGCCTCGCCCAGGGCCACCCCCGCCGAACGGCCAGCGCAGGCCGCCCCGCTCAGGGCCGCCCGCGCGAACGGCCAGTGCAGGCCGCCCGCTCAAGGCTGCCCGCACCGAACGGCCAGTGCAGGCCACCCCGCTCAGGGCCGCCCGTGCCGAATGTCAGCGCAGGTCGCCCCCGCTCAAGGCCGCTTGCCCCAAACGGTCAGCGCAGGCCGCCTCGCTCACGGCCGCCCGCGCGAATGCCAGCGCGGGCCGCCCGACCAACGCCGCCGCCGCCAGCCCCTTGCGCTAGCCGCCCGCCTAGGGCGCCCGCGCCGAATGGCCAGCACAGGTTGCCTTGCTCAGGGGCCGCCCGCGCGGAACGCCCCAGCGCAGGCCGCTCCGGCCCAGGGCCGCTCGCGCCAGACCCCTGCGCAGACCACCCCAGCCAAAGCCGCCCGCGCCGGACGCCAGCGACGGCTACCCCCGCTAAGGGTCGCTCGTGCCTGGATCCCAGCGCCGGCCACCTGCGCCAGCCGTCCACGCAGGCGCCCGTGTACGTCTGCGTTTGACGGTACCCACACACGTCTGCATTCGCCTGCTCGTCACTTCGTCCAAGCGCTCTTACACGTCAAGCCATCCAGCCCGCTCGTTCGATTCATTACCAGGGCCGCTCAATGCCTGGAACGCCCAGATATTTCGTCAAGTGAGCCATACAATGCCCGGATCACCCAGTCACGTCACGATCAGAATTTCCCGCAACCTCATCACGCACTTCGGTGCTGAGGTACTCCTGAACTCCTTTAGTGTCGTGTGTTCTTTGTCTAGTGTTCCACGAGGATTCTCCCATCGCCGACAGATTTGATTTGATTTTCTTTAAACTTCCACAAATTCATCCTTTCGTGAGATTTTCCGCGAACGTGAATTCGAGTATTGGATTTGGTGCTTAGGCATAGTCGCGGTGGTTGAAGACAGAACTCCCACCCTCGACGAGAAACGGGGCTGCACCATCATTATTTCATCGGTTTGAGGTTTTCGAATTCGATCGTGTGAATTTTGCGGTCTGTTTTATCCCTCTACCCAAACCCGTCCAGCATCTTCCACCATCATTGTCATACCCCTCTCCCTAGTCGTCTCTCCCCTAGTCGTCCTGCGTCTTCCACCCATTGTCGTCATTCCCATCTCCCTTAGTTGTCCTGCATAAAAAATTGTTGGGAGAATACTGAAATATATTATGTCAGTTTACTGTTTCAGTACATATAATAATTTTAAGGACATGAATCGTGTCCTTTCAAACTCAAGAATGACTTGTTTCCTTGATAAATATTAATTAATATATATGTATAGTCCCCATGATAGTCGAATACATACAAGATGGTTGTATGAGTCATCAACCTTTTTAGCTTTCAAAATGCAGAACTAATAATTATTTCTAACTACATTACCTTAATGATTCTTTTGGTTGTGCCAGGTGACGAGGATTGTTTGGCTCATGCACTAGTGTGGTCAAGATTGTGACAGATACGTGGAACATGAGGGGGGGCTCTATGGATAGATCCGAGACCATGGATGGATGGTTAAAATAAAGCCAATAACTCATTCTGAGAATTAGATGTTGGAGAAATCTAGGTCGTTAATTATTTCTCATTCCTCCTTGATCCACATCACAGATTTCCAGCACGTTGATGTAATCTCATATTTCTCAAGACTTTGTATTATATTCCGCATTTAAAATGACCTTCAATGTGCTGCTGTCACATGTTCTTGGATTCAAAAAAATTACCGATCCTTGACACTAAAAGCGGTACATTTGATCATATGCTGAAAATGTTCCTTGAAATCACAAAAAATTCCAATGATTAGCATGAAAAAATACATTAAAACCTTTTCTGCAATCATGATTTGCCATGCGGATTTTTAAAAGGAATAAAGTAAAGAATATTTAATGTGATTTTAATGCATGGTTTCCTTCATCGAATCACATCTTGCCGCATTTCCTTGATGGATTTAAGGGGTTAGGTCCATTATAAACACCACAAAAATTTTTATCTTACAAGTGTGCTGCAAGTCAGTTAGAATTTATTACAATTTTTAATCAGCACTTTTTCTTCTGGCTGGGTATTTCAGAGGCCGTTTTGATTGGTGCAACTAATGATTGGTCGGCACCAATCATTTGTAGCAGCCAATGATTCACTGTAATTACAATGAGTCTGATTGCGACAGCTTCCATAACATATTAATTAAAATAAAAATGAATTTAAAATAAAAGAATTAGGTAAATAAATCCAAAAATTTAAATTCTGACTTATAAGATCAATTTCGTGAAAAATACTAGAAAACTCACAAATGTCAGAATATCATTCGAAAAATATAATAATCCTATAAATATTTGAAAAATACAAAAGCATATTTTGGCTTGAAAACTTATTTTATTTATGAATATAACATAAAAAATTCATTAAGTACCAAAAATGTGAAAAATCAGAACGACATTCGAAAATGAATAAATTATTTTAAGCTTAAATAAAATGCACATATGATAATTTGAATAAAACAAACAGTTGAAATAAATAAAATAAATAAATTGAAATAAATAGAAGAAGTAAAATAATTAAATTAAATTAAATAAATAAATAAATAAAATAAATAGAAGAAATAAAATAAATAATATAAATAATATAAGTAATATAAATAATATAAATAAATAAAATAAAATAAATAAAATAAATAAATAGAAGAAATAAAATAAATAAATAGAAGAAATAAAATAAATAAAATAAATAATGTAAGTAATATAAATAATATAAATAAAATAAATAATATAAATAATATAAATAATATAAGTAATATAAATAATATAAATAGAAGAAATAAAATAAATAAAATAAATAATATAAGTAATATAAATAATATAAATAAAATAAATAATATAAATAATATAAGTAATATAAATAATATAAATAAAATAAATAAAATAAATAATATAAATAATATAAATAATATAAATAATATAAATAATATAAATAATATAAATAATATAAATAATATAAATAAAATAAATATAATAAATAAATGAAATAAATAGAAGAAATAAATAGAAGAAATAAAATAAATAAAATAAATAAAATAAATAGAAGAAATAAAATAAATAAAATAAATAAATAAATAAATAAAATAAAATAAATAAAATAAATTAATATTTAATTATGATAATCTGAAAAAAAAGTTATAAGTTACTTGTGATTATCAGAACCTCGAAAATATAATGAGTTCAAGAAAAATCTGAGGTATCTATATTGGATGGCTTATAATAACTTTTGTATCTAACATTGACACTTAAGTAACAAAACACTCTCGTTATACTTTAAAAAACTAACCATATGGATGTACAAATGAAAACCAATAGAACACCCCTAAGATGAAGTTATTTACAATTTGATGTTTTGATAAAAGTCCCCACTATATCTGAAAACATGGAAGATAAAATTTTCTAAATGTGTTCATATGACGAAATCTTCACCCAAAAAATACTGTATAATAGAAGAATCGATGAAAACTATTTCCATGGTTTGTTTGATATGGAGGAATCAAGTAATCTTGTAAACCCTCAATTCGGACTAACCATTAGTTAAATTCTTAGAGGTGACCCTGAGGTATATATTTCTCATCATGCAAAAAATTTAATAGAAAAGTATATCTATATAAGCCAAAAAAAAAGTATCAATGAATATTTTAAATAATATAAATCATAATTAATGGACGTTAACTAGGCAGTTCATTTAATGAAAAATATGCTGGGGATCTTTTATGGGCCCAAAACAGTAGGAGGTGGGGAAATATTAATCTTCATAGATATTTCCGAAGACATTATTTGTCTGGAGATGTTTTTTGATTGAAAACTTTTTGAAATGTGTTATTTATTTATTTAAAGCACAGATCCAAAACAAGAAAATGTATACAATTTTGTACAAAAAGTGTTTAGAAAGGCAATATTTTATATGAATCTTGCTAAATATTCAGTTTGGGATTCCAATCAAAATCTGTTTTCAGCATTCTTAGCATCTGTCAACTGGAAAACTGAAATTTTTTATAATAGCACCATTGGTTTGAACGTCAAGTTATTTCTAGAATACAGTAAACAGCATGGGTATTTGATTTCTGGAATAATAACATATTGGTCATAAGAATAAAGGGTTCAAAATCATGAAAACCAAACACAATATATTTCCTATCATATAATTGTCCTACTAGGGTTCTCGAGTTTGGTCCTTTGCTAACAATTACCATATTTGAAACGAATACTAGGAAAATAAACCACACAATTGTGGATAGGTCATAAAATTAGAGTAATATCTAAAAAGTATTCGAGGTTCTATATCATATATTGATATATGATTATAATATTTTTTTAAGGAACCAAGGTTTATAAGATCTGCATACTAGGTCATGAAGCAAGCTGTGGAACGGACAATACTTGGTCAATTGGTTGTGGAGTAGATTTGTAGTATGAGATGTGGGCCCGATGAAGCACGTTAACAGGCCAATTAACTGTGTATAAATGGGCTGAGCACATGCATAATAATTTGGGTTGAATCATTTGGGCTGATTCAATCAAGATTTAAGAACACATGGGTACACAACCATGATTATTTGGACCACGATGACATAAACTTCTCAAGAACAGGACCAATCTTAGCCATCCAATCGAAATCTATTGTGTCATATCCTTACTGCTTGAACATCTGTTAGAATATATTGTGTAGAGATTCTCAACATAAGTCTTCCAGATCTGTTAACACATTTTGCAGATCTTGTGGAATGCAAAGTATGTTACTTGATTTTATACATCTCGAGGTAGTTTTCTTGCTTATGTAATATTAAATTCATTAAATATTCCATTTTAATGTAGTTTCTTAATCCAATATTCTTCCCTACTTTCCAGATTTTCCTGCATCAGTTTTAGCCCTTTGGATAACCCTGGCACATTTTATGTAAATTTATGATATTTGTGATTTTTATTATTTATTTAATGTATGGATAAAATGTAATATGCCTCATAGTTATTCATGTTTTGATTCATCATTTGAAGCTACAACTCAGAATATTTCTCCATAAATATCTATTTTATTTAACTTCCTCCCCTTTATTGTGTTTTAGCCTATATTTATTTTGTTAGCAATACAAAGTTTGGCCTGTGACTGTAAGAAAATACCTCAAATGGAGAAAAATTATTTGATTTTAAATTAGACATTTAGAGGTTTTACGATTCAATTTAATTGAAGTAAAAATTCAAAATTTATCAAGAAACTTTTGCCGGTCCTAATTTGTCTTCATGAAGATTTATTTTAGATTTAATTGAAGTTTACCAGGATGGTTTAGGAGGGCACAACAAAGCTGAAGTAATAAGGTAAATTTTCTATACCCTGAGTATAGTTTCAATAATTTGATATTTGTATTCAATTTGCTAGAATTTTACATTGGAAAATAGCTATGCTACTGTTGTGTATATTTATGTTTTTATTTTCTAAACAATTATTTGCAAGAAAAATTTAGTTTTAATTTAGAAAATATATTTCTTTCATAAAAAATGATTATATGTATATACTAATAAAGATATATAGTAATAGTAATAATAATAGTTTTTGGAATTTATTCAACCTCTCTTTGTATGATCCAAAATAATTGTTTAAAAAATACCATTCTTTACCATAAGTTACTTCTATTTAATTCATATGTTTCACATCTTTAGATATTAAAGATTGAGGATTACTATAATTTAGTGAAAATGACTATGCATGTGCTTTTAATAATTTTGAGTGGATTATGTCAAGTCATCCATTAGATAATGGGTTTTACATCATATCATACATGATTATTTATATCAGGGAGCATGCATATGTGGAGAACCTACTTCAGACAGTTCACACTGTTGAACTTACAAATGCATTATGGAAGATTTCATGTATTTGAGGACATCTGACATTTGACCATACAGTAAATGGAGCAAAACATTATGATAAAACTTGACATTTGTATGGCATGTCAGTGAACATGTTATATGCCCAATAGTATGTCAATGAGACATCAGTTCAATAGTGAATATAATGGTCAACGTGGACTTATTATGTACCTACCATAGATATTCATATATCCATATACAATTTAATGGATTATTTTGTAGGCATTAAATTATATCAATAAAAGAATTTTTTTTAGTATTTTGAAGTAGATGATTTAAGATATCTTACATAATATTTGAAGACTTTTTTGAAGTTAAATTCATGGAGGTACCATACTTGAAAACAAAGTTTCCACATCACCATCTACTACTTCAGTTATCCAAACTTATTGTAAACCCTCATGTTTGCATTCCCAAATACGACTTGTGGCCTTGACAATAATTAATCACTACTTACAGAACAGTATCAAGGTATTACAAGAGGAAAAATGCAAAATGAAAAGGAGCACAGAGAAATGTAGTTTGGATAATAAAACTTTGCATAAAGATATTGCTGATATTCCCTCAACCTCCATGCCAAAGAGGAAGAACAAAAGAACAACAAATAATAGAATAAGGACAAATGCTGGCATGAAGAGGATGTTTGTAGACAAGAGGAATCATCAAGGGGGCAATCAAATACATGAGAAAATGAAATGGACTCCTAGGCAATCAATCTTTATGAGGCCGACGGTCATTCTGACCCCAAATCTACGGCACCAAGTATGGATTCCTAAATCACGTAAGGCGTTATGGATCCCTAAATCCATACTAGTACCTTTTTTTTGAACCCCTTGGAGTTTTATTTTTATCCTTACTTTATTTTATTGTTAGTTTTATTTTCTTGTTAGTTTTATTTTCTTGTCCATTTTGCTCGCTTTGTTTTTGGTTTTGTTTCAGGAATGGGGCCTTGTATCCGCAGCTCTCACGGGAAGATTGTCAAATGCAGCATGACGTATTCAAGATTTTATATCTATCATCTCAACAGCAAGCCACAAGTCCATCCCCACTGTTTGCAATTCTCTCCCTCAATTTTCCTTTTCGTTATTTTAATCGTTGTGCATTGAGGACCATGCATGTTTTAGTGGGGGGAGCTAGTTCATTTTATATGGAAAACGTTGACTCATGTGATTAATTTTAAAGAATACTACATGAATTGAACCTGCTTTTAACGATCTTTAACATGCACATACATGAATTAATTTTATTTCATCCAGTGGTTTGGAAACATGTGTAGAGAAGTTAAGCTCCTAGAGCGGATCAGGAACATGTTGAGGTGCAACACAAGTGATTTTGAGCAATGTGGGTTCAATGTCAAATTGGGGAGGTCGTCTAGTGGGTGATTAGATGATGGAAAGTCTAAGGGTAGAAGCTCTATACTTGAAAGGAGAGTGATGAGTGAATTGAGATCCCCCATTCCAATCAGTTCAAAATAGCCGATCCCACTTATGTATTTCGTCCCACCATTAGCCTACTTTCATTCCAAAATAGTGCGCAGTCATTCTCCAAGTCCTATGCACAGAATCCACCATCTCCATCCACCTCATTGTTCCACACACTTCACGCCATATCCATCATAATTTGACTCCACCACCTTGCTCCCACTACCAAAGATATACCTATCTCCCAAGTACGTCTATCTCTCTTTCCACGGTATTACTCCGATACTGCCTCTTCAACTCTTTTTCTGTCCATAATTCACTCTGGATTATCTAAATCTTATTCTTCTCTCTCTTCTCCCTAGACCAATGTGATTGTTATAACACTCATGCTAGTTGTGACAAGATGTTTGGAAAACCATTTAGATCATGGAAAGTGTTTCATTTTTTGTCATTCCCCTCGTTGATATAAAAAAAAAAGCAGAAATAAGTTTGGAAAAAAAATAAAAAATAAATAAAAGAAAAGACAAGAAAGAAGGAGAAGAAGACAAAGAGAAAAGAGGGGTTTGACTTGCACAATTTCTGGTGTTAACTTTAAATTCAGGGTAATATGGTTCTATATCTTTGTATCATCACATTGGTCCCATCTCTACTATCTCCCCCACTTCTTCTAAAAATCTTGGGAGTAGGTTGTCGTAGGTAGCACCACATTCTATCAACCATACATCCACCATATTTTTGAACACACTTATTCAAGTCCCCTCATGTTATTCCCATCTCTTGCATCACAACCCCAACAATTACGCCATATATCCCTTTTTGTTACCTTCATTTTCTGTGCTAAAGAGGAGGAGAAATTGGCTGCCTCTATTTTTGGGGTGGAAAAAATACTAATGGGAGACAAGTACTCGGTGGCCGCCACCCAGGGAGAGAGTGATCTTGCTTGCGAGAGATGTGAGGCCACTTTCAGATGAGTGCAGAGAGTTCACCTTAGGAGTATAGCATCATACCTAGCAACGAGTACACTCCCTTCTCATCCACTTAGGCATTCAAACCAAGGAGAAAGGAACCCCACATTCCTGAAAAGGCCGTGGCTGAAATTGTCATTTAGTGTTTTAGCTCGGCTTCTGATTGATGCACTTAACACTTCCAACACTCATTGTCTGACCTACAGGATGAAAGAAATGATAATGTGGCAAAATACTTAGATGCTGCTAAGGGACTAACAATGTCTAAGCAGGGGGGTATATGATAACACCCTAATTTGTGTCTTTATTTCATATTATTAGCACAATTTTATGCATTTAAAGAGCTTAAAATGGGGTTGTTATCATATATTTACATGAAAATAGTGTTTTCAAGTGATTTCTGATTTTCCCCTAATTTTATGAATTTTAAAGGATTTATTGAACCTCGAAATAATTATTTTTGAATGAAAATGGCATATTTAATATTTTATTTCGACATTTATCAGCATGGGAATGAATCAGTGAATTTTCTAGAATTTTTTACAAATTTTTAGGATTTTTCTGAGATTTATTTGAAGAGGAAATGTATTTATTTCAAAGAAAAAAAGTATATTTATAATAGAAAAAGAAGTATTTTTATTATTTTTGAACTTTCAAGGGCCTTTTTGCGAACTTTCGTCGCTACTACAGGTGTAAAGATCCAATTGAAAATTTTACAGGGTTTTATTGCAATTTTTAATATATATTTTTAATCTTTTTAGGAGAAATCGGAGGAGAGAGAGTGCGCTAGGGGCATATACGCAATTACTTTTGGGCGGCGTCCAAAAGCAATTCCAGGATTTTTAAGGACTTTTCTGAAAAAAGGAGGATTCAAAATGCGCCAGCCAATGAGAGCGCGACACGTCATTGCGTGCTTAAAAACGAAATTAATAAATAAATCAATTTTAAATCCAATGGATTAAATTGGTTTAAAATTGATTTATTAATAACTTTTGATCCTGAAGTCCGATTGAGATGTATTTTTTTATGGATTTGTTCGTCTTGATCCCCTCTTTCTATCTGGATGGTTGGATCATTCAGATCCAGCCTACATTGATAGATAAATATTAAGTACTAAACGGGAGTAAAATGGTGATTTTACCATATAACCTAAGTATAAAAACTAAATTTCGAGAGGGGGAGCTCATTCTTGATGGTTCTCTATCACAGTTGCGAGACAGAGAGGTGTTCCACCCTGGATCAAGTTATCTGGTACTTTTTCCTTGATTGTATTTGGATTTGTGCATTTTGAATGAGATTAGTTCAATTTCTTGTTTCTTCTTCTTGGTTTTGATATGAAATTATAAATCGCTTGGCTTGAGCGGCATGTACAAGCCCTGATTAGGATTGAGAGGAGAATTTGAGGGATTCAACTAAGCATTCAACTGCATTCCAAAGAAAAACTCTAAAAAAAATTAGTTTTAATTCTTAGGAGATTAAATTACCCCCATTTCAGTTTTGAATTATCAAAGTTGCAAAAACAAACCAAACTCAAATTAAAAATTCCCTTTTAACCTCTCTAATTGACCTCTTGGATCCTTTTATTAGGATCAAATAAGCCAATTTAGAGCTCCATATTTCTTCTATTCATCTCAACTCTTCTACCCCCCTTTCTAAATTCTCATCTAATTAGGGTGATTTGATCCTCATTGAAGATCAAATTCAGTTTAATCAGAGTGAAACGACCAATACAATCACCAAATCAAATTCGTTACTAGCTTCCCTTGGACGACACTCGTACTTATCACTATACGTCTTAAGTGAAGTTCTTATAAATTTTATTGCATAAGCCAAATTCCACAACGACAAGGGCTAAAAATTGCATAGTTTTTACCCCTATTTTCGGCTTATCAGAATCTATCCCTTTATGATTTACCATAATTAAGTTTTTTATTATATTTTTGAAATATCTACTTATAAAATTAAGAGAATATAAATATAATTAAAACTTCATTTAAATTACATTTTGAGATTTAGGATGAAAGAAACCTAGACGTACCGTTTTAATAAAAAAGATTCCTTATTTTTAATGTCGGAAAGGGGGAAGAAAACAGCCGATAAGCTCCGAGAAAACGTCGGCGTGTAGACTGCTAAAAGGCTGTCGGCGAAGATGAGTTGATATTAGCAGCAACCAGAAAACGAGTCTATTTATTTAGCTCTGTACCATCACAATTGGTCAATCTTCATGATAAAAGCACATCAAACTCTGTAAACTTCATTCTGTTTATTGCATACGAAACCTTCAAGTCGGGCATTTCCCACGCCCTCAGAAACACGTACAACGACAACGACACGTACAAAAGATACGACTTTTAATGGGTAATTATTCCCCGTCATCAACACCGAAATTTTAGGCGTCAACAGCCCAGACGACGTGATCGGTGGGGAGAAAATGGCACACGGGAACCGTGCCTGGCCTAATCTTGAGCAGCTGAAAAGCGATGTGTTTAGGGTTCCAGCTCGATGTGTCATTATGACAAACCACAACGGCCTCCGCCTTTGTTCCATCAGTTCCACTCAGCTTCACCAAGTAGGACTTAGTTGCGTGGCTGGCATGGCAGTAGTACACAGCGTACGCGTAGGGCTCAGCGTGACAAGCCACGGCCTTACTATCAGAGACCTTCTCAACACCGGACTGTTCTATAACGTAAGCCTGCTTCGGTGAGTTGGGCTTACTCACCTCCGTAGAAATCGCGTGAAGATCGCGAGAGCCAAGGCTGGCAGTGGCGAAGTCAACCATGGATTCTAACGACGTAGCGCAGTACTTAGTCTCTCCTTTTACGGGTTTCTCCTCGCATGTTTTTAGGGTTTGGCTTATGATCGCGGCCTCCTTGGAGTTGGATTTCAAGGAGAGGCGGCTAAGGACCTCGGAAAACTTGGAAGAGGAAAAGGGTAAGGAGTTAGCTACCGAGCGTGGGAGAAAGGCGACGTTGGGCGTGGTTTTGCCGAAATGAACTGTCATCTTGGAGCCTGGGAGAAGATCCTTCTCCAAGAAGAAGAGAGCTGAGCCCACGTTATCGTGGACCTGAGTTTTAGTAGCTGCATACTGATATATAAAAGGATAGACGTTGACTATGGTTCCAGTTCCAGGAGTTCCTACGGCAACTCCAACTCCAACTCCTGGGGTTCCCACGTTCACGACGACGCCTTGGCTGGTTCCCACTGTAGCCCCATCATCTGCCAAGGAAGAAAATTTCAAGCAAAAGTTAAACATTAGTTATCCCAGGAGCATATACGTGAAGGAGGTATAAGAAATATAAAACCATTGGATCGGCGGAAAGTTGAGCTTCAATATAACTAACCAATCATTTAAGATCGAAATCTAATACACCAATAACGAAAACATGCGACCACAAACAAATGATAGAAATAACGAACCATCTGCCAAGATCAAATCTAATACACCAAAACTCCTTGACGAGACTTAACAACGCATAATTCGATAGAACTCAATCGAGCCAATTTAAGGGGACTTAACCGCATACTATAACAAAACTTAATCGAACTCCCCTAAAGGTACCTAACCGCATGTAGTCAGACAAATAACAACACAGTTTCTATTAGATTTGTAACACAACCATTAACGAAGTTTTAAAATCGATACATACGACGTTATTCTCTGACTCCGTGTCTCGTTCTCTCTGTTTCTCCCTCCTCCTTTTTCTCTCTTCTCTTTCTGGATCTCGACTATTCTCAGGAAGCAAACCGTGTGACTTAGTGGGAGTAAAAACCTGATTGGAAACGCTGGCGCAGTGCGCTAGGAATGGGCGTGTGGGGCAAAACAGAGTGCCAATAGTTTTGAGGAGGTAAACTTCCAGCAGATACGCCAATGACCGCCATCTGTAAAAGAGATGATGTTCATTATCCTAAAAATGCTGAAAAATATAAAGGGGAAACTGGGACTTGACTCGAAATGCTGATTACCATGAGAATAGCGACGGTGTAAATAGATTGCGCCATGGAGGAGAACGGAGCAGAGTTAGCCTGTTTTGGGCTGTGGAGCGATTGGAGATCGATGCCATTCCTTCGAATGTAAACTTGGTTTTATAAGAGGTCCTTAATTGACTGGTCTGGAGTATTATTTGCTAGCTACGGGGTCGGTATTAGCTCATTATTGTCCGCTTAACTGCCCTCCATTCCCCCTTACCCGCCACTTTACGATTTTGGCGCTGGCTTCCTAAAAAGTGTTCACTGGATGCCTTCAGGCCTTCTGAACCTTGGAAGAGCTACAAAGGGAATGAAGACATAGAAACGAACCTTCTCGAACTAGTTGGAGGAAGGCTATTTTCTTCCCAGCGAGCCAGGCTATTCTTCATCGGATTAAAATGGTGTTCTCCGTGTCGGTTTACGTCTGAATGAAACCAACATGTTCTCGCCATGTGAATCTGGATAAGAATTCGGGGAAAGCTCGAGGAAATGTCTCGTATAGGGAAAAATTAATGCAATGAATGCACCGTATTCGTCACAAATTCAATATTGTAGGGAAAAATACTTGAGGATAATTCTGTATTATCCTCAAAAACCTTTGCAGGCTTTGCTCTGACGCCACCTCCATGATTCAAACCAGATCATATCTTCTTGACCTCCAATTCACTGATCAAGCAATGACGCTCGGAAGATTTTATATCACTCTATGTGCACCCACCAGACGGTGAGTTTCAATAAAATAATGGAAATACATTTTACTGTCACGTACATAATATTCCTTAAGGATACTTAGATCATGTTTATCACTATCTCGTTTAGTTTTCCAACTTTAATAAAATTCATATTCGAATGAGAACAATCTGGCAAGTATGTTTTGATGATTTATCAATAGGTGCTAACCTATTATTGTGCTTCTCCTAACGAGTTGCATTTATTTAATAATTTAAAAGTCAATAGCATGATAATTTCATCATTGGCACTTGATGTAGACGTATTAATTCAACTATCATAGAAGAATGGTGTTCTTTATGTCAAAATGTCATGATTCCCATCCTTGAATACTGTTAGGAGATACTATTAATTAAAATATTGATTATATTTGAAAGTAAAGTGGAATTTTAACAATTAGATGATTGTAACGCTATAACCATATTCATAAGATTTATTTAGTCAGCCTATATGTTATTACATTTACCAACTTTCTTAAACAGTTAAGCTTGTTCTAAAAAGTGTTATGCCTATTAAGTAAGTTTCCATGAAATAACTATTTCTAATGGCATTGTTTTCTCACTTTTTAAATGAGGCTTAAAATAATGTTAATTCTATGTCCTTATTATCATGTTTACCCTCCCATTTTTCATGAAGCCCATATATTTCATGCATTCACGACTTGTACTATTTTTCTCTTGTAATAATAACTGAGCTTGTTTTAGGGTTCCTACTCTTTTTGGATGAAATTTCAGTTTATTGCTTTTATTCATCATTTTAGATATGTTCCATAGTTTCTGGGGTCATCATGTGATACTTCTAAATGTTTCTTTAGTGATTATAATGCAAAATACCCTGATCAATGTTTTTGTGAGATCCACGAGCATAAAATGGTTATATTTCTTTGATTATTTTCCTATGATGCAATCAGTTCACCTTCACATGCATGAATTGATATAAATCATGATCTTAGATCTGATGGGAGTC
Organism: Wolffia australiana; assembly: GCF_029677425.1. Lineage (NCBI taxonomy): Eukaryota > Viridiplantae > Streptophyta > Magnoliopsida > Alismatales > Araceae > Wolffia > Wolffia australiana. The sequence goes on along the minus strand of NC_135839.1, from coordinate 17,806,835 downwards.
ATGATACTTATCATGCATATCAGGAGTATATATGAGCAATATCATTATAATTCCACCCAGCTAACAGAAACTTTTCTAATTACCCTAGATAATTTTCAGAATGACATGAAAATTGGGTTTCTCATTATTTTTGAAATTGGGTTTCTCATCATTTAGCTTAAAGTGAAATTTCTCCTTTGGTGATTCTCCTAAAAATGATGAATGGCTATTTTTTTTTGTGAATCATCAAGAGCATACATCATGAATTTCGAGACTAATTTGTGTAAAAAATGATTTTATTTTAAAACTCAGGAACAATGTGCATGATCTATTTTTGATTCTATCTTAAGGGTGCAATCAATCTGGTACGTTATATCAATTTCTTCTGAATCATCGAGGGGTGCATGATTAAGTTTTTGATGAATCACCTAGATGATACAGTGTAAATTTCATTACCATTTCAATTGTGTCAATCTGAGTTTGAAAATAACTTCGAAATAAATAATTTGTGAAAAAATGATATGATTTTATAACTCACGAATGAGGTGCATGATTTATTTTTTATTATATCTGAGGGATGAAATCATACAGGGACATTATATATATATTTAAAATAAAGTTGATATAAATAAATGCTAAAATATGTTTTATATGCATGCTTATATAAAAGAATCATGTAAAGTTTAAGAAGAAAATGTGTGAACTCTAACCAAATGCAGGTCAAGAAGAGTGAAGAGACTACTTATAGAATTTTTACATGTTCTTTATCATGCTATACTGATGATCTGTCAGATGCATAATGTCCAACTTTACAGATTAAACATATACACATCTTAAAATCATCATATCCATGATTTTATTAACATTATCTGTATTTTACTACAAATTCCCTTTCCATGCATTAATTCTTTAGAAGCTTAAACATACCATTTATTCTCACTAAAATTCTCTCTAACGCCATCGAAAGGGGGGAGGCCTTATATAATGAGGCCCCATTACAACCACATAAAAAAACCAAAATAAAAACATAAAAAGGGGTAGGGGATGCATGTGATGTACCAGATTAGATAACCTCTCCCCTTTCTCTCTCCTCTTATTTTTTCTATTGTTACCTGAATTCTTCTAAAATCAAAAAATGAATTAATCTCTCTTCCTATTTAGTTAACTCAAATATATCAGATATTCTTATTCTTGATTTACTCAATTCTTTTACTAATCAAACAATCCCTATACCTCTACTTATCTCTCCTATTCTTGAAATTTAAGCATACATATACATCTTCTCACTAATCTAATCCATCACTCAACTTATAACACTCACTTTCCCCAATCTTTATAATACTTCTTCTCTCGCATTTATTCTTCTTCCTACCTCATACTAAACTAAATACCTCTATAAATTAACTACCTACATCTTATTACCATAAAATCTTATTCCATATCTAACAAAAATCTTAATATCATTATCTTTATATCGACTTTCCATTTTCCATACAACTTTTTACTAATTAATTAAATAACCTCTCAGTACTATTCATAGTATTTTAATATTTTATCTATACTATTAGGCTTCTGTACTTCTTCTGCTACGTATACTAAAATTATATTTAACTAGAACTCAATTATTAAATTCACAAAGATATGAGCGAGGACCTTGCTCTAACTATACATCTGAGAAAGTTTATATATTTTAACAAATTTATTTGGTTTTATACAAATTAAAATTACAACGACATTAAAAACATTAACCTACGTAACTTGCTCTATCTGATTCTAAATCTGATTAACTTCAATGTAAATATTAATAAATCCTCAACACGTAAAAAAAGATGTGGACAGTGATAAACTAGTAATATGGGTTAATGGAATTGTTTAAGGCATCTGATTTACACAACAATATTTATACTTTTCATTACAAGCACAGATTAAAATAAGGGTCAAATACACAAGACAGTATTGAATACTATAATTAGATATTTTTGGGAAAATAATTTTAAACATTAAATTTAATTAAATAAAATCAAATTAGCTATTCAACCTAAGATGACATCAATTCAAAATTGATTAAATTTAAGAAATTATTAAACTATTTAAATTAATAAAGTATGAAATTTAATTTATTATTATAATTCAAGAAAGTATTAAATTAATTTAAAATAAATTGAAGATGGATTTGTTTAGAAATCCAACCTAATGGCTTAAATTTTTACGAAATAATTGTGAAAATATTAAGGATTTTTCTATGCAGAAATATTAATTAAAGTTAATTAAGTGAGATTAAGTAGCACCATGGCTGTGTGGATAAACGGCAGATTGAATGAGTTGTACAGATTTAGCTTCATTTGTGGCATGGAGATGAAATCAAATATGCACCGGCCGGTGGGAAAAATGGTGATTATGTGCATAATAGTAAAAACTAAGTCTATCCTGAATGTTGATAATATGGAAAAAAACAAAGATGTGTCTAAAAATGATGAATATCACCCAAAATTTTATTCCTGTGTCTAAGAGGTCTAGTGATCATGAGTCTTGAGATATCACTCCTTGAATTCTTCACTCTCAGAATGCATGAAAGACTTAAATAACATTTTGATGGAGGAAATCACTCCACTAATGAAAATTTGGAGAGAATTCTAAGGTGCTATTTTTTACAATAAAAAGGGCTATTTATAGATCAGATGCTATGGATGGATAAAGGTGAGAGGTAGGAAGAAACCCACAAAATTTCAGCCCAAAACCCCTCACAAATCATTAGCTATCATAACTTGAGTTTAAATTATTCATTAGCATTTGATTTTATTTATCCTTCTTGATCCACGTGGAAGATTTCCAACTTGATACTAATTTTTAAGATGACCCAAAAACAAAAAATATCATTTAAGTACTAAAAAAATTTGAAATATATGTTCCGACTTATAAAATCCTCTCTTTGCATGTATTGTCAGAAAATTCCACAAAATTACCATAACATAGAAAAATCAGAATATCTGTCTAAAATAAAATAAACGATAAAATTATTCAAATAAATTCAAAATATATTTAGTGACTTATTAGATTATTTTTTAATTATTTCAACAGCATTATGTATAATAAAACGACCAAAAAGATACGAGAAGATCAGATTATAATATCAAATAGCATTAAACCCTATAAAGTAACCGACACTGCACTAGCGTTATCGCTAGCGTGACGCCGATGGTCAACACCCATTCGGGCCGTCAGTTGTCCCACCTCTAGAATGACTCTCACTCGTCTGCGCCCCACAAACATTGCAGTTCGACCGGGTGGTGCAGTTCCGTGCCATCTTGGTCACGATGATCCTATTGCGCCCAGATCCGCTTGCCTGCATATCACGACCGTCGCCTGTGAGAGCCTCATCGGACATTGAGCATTGACAACGCCCCATCGCCTCCTCGACCTCCAAACGTCACTCGGCCTTGTGTGGCCGCGTTGGTCTGTGTTTGCGCCAAGTTTTCCGTGTCCTGTGTGATAGACAGTCAAACTATCTCGTGGATGCGCAATCGTTTGTCTTGTGTGATGGGAAAACGATTCACCGTTCTGCGCGATCATTTGTTCCGTGTGACGAAACCACACTTCTGATGTCCTCATCGGAACGCGTGCTCTGTGCGGCCTTGTTCGTCAACTGGATGCCCCTCCTTATACGAGCCCTATAGGTCGCCAACCGCGGATGTCTTGCTTGCAACCGACGCCACCTTCTGTGTATCCATTACTACCGCTTCTCCTGCCGGTCACCACACTACACTTGGTGCTGCCACCGACACCGCTCCCACCGCCCATAGCTGTGTTGTATGTGATGAATACATCATCACCGAGAAACACTCTTGACCTGCTCCAGCCACAACGACCCTCCGATATAGACTCGCCCGATGAGCATCTACCGTTCGCTCGTAGAGCTTTGCCTCTGCACCCGTCCTCCTCGCCTCCAACCTTCGGTATCACGCTCTTGTGCCACAACACCGCCAACAACGACATATTCCCCCTCTGCATCAACCTGCACCGGCAACCGCACCGATGAAGATGCCGACAACGAACATCACCACTGGCGATGCACGCCGTTCTCCTGCTCATCAATTACATTACGTCTTCCAGTATCCTTTTTGGCTGTACTCCACCGCACTCGGGTTAGTTTAGGTGAGTGAAATATCAAGAAAACTGCAAATCGAGTGTTTCCCTAGGCACGGGCCGAACCTGTACGTTACGTGCAAGCCCCTACGGATTTATTCTGTTCAGCGCCGTAGTTGTTGTTGTTGCTCTGATGAAGGTCAGAAGGTCACCGTCATTGGTCATCCGCCCTGGTACTCTGAAATTGACGAATTCCCCAAGTCGGACCTGCACGTACACTCCCACTTAGGGTTCCATCGCATCACGTAGTTACATTCACTTGGTGAATTATCCGTCGGACGACGCCATCGACGACGTCTGACTTAAAAAATGAATCATTCCAGGAAGACAAAATCACCACTCGGTCCCTCTCCATCCACTTTTCTTCTAATGTAAATATGAACCACAGTTTTTACCAAGTCATCTCTTTGTTTCCATGACACCATTCCCAATGGATGATATTCATAAAAATTGAGAAAATTATTTATTCACTTAAAGAAAATAGAGAAGGTCCTTTCGTGCAACCTAATCAGATTTGGTGCAATTTTGAGGTTCGGTGATAATTTTGATCCTCACATCACATACGATCTGTCGGAACCGCATCACACTTCGCACAGCCCTTTGTGCGATGTGAATGTGAAAATTCGTGCGATTTTTTTTTAAATGGCAGCATTTGGCGTAACTTAGCTATTTACAACATATTACTCATTTTATTCCAAGATTTTAAAAAATGTTATTTTCAATATGCCTATTTACAGCGATGAAGAATAAAACTATCTCTTTTGAAGGTGGCATTATGGCATTCAGTGGACTCACCGGCATTCTGGCAGTCAGCAGGATTCCGGCATTTGAAGGTGACTCAATCATGACCCTTTTTATTTGGGACTTCTCTCCTTTTCTATCATCTCTCATGATTCTCTCCCTCTTTCTCTCTCTATCACTCTTTATTTATATAGCTGAGATATATTATAGCATGATCTGTTGAATGATGTGTATTACTTACAAATATAATTTCATACATGCTGAAATATTTATTGAAATATTTTTTAGAGGGTTGTGATTGTAATTTGGTTGTTGAGTTAAAAAATATTGTGTTTGACTCAAGAAGATTACTAAGGATGACTTTTGAAGATTTATAGGTTTATTCCGGCCAATTCAAGAAGTTGAATTGTGAAAGTAATTATGACATTATCTACTTGTTTATAGGGAAGGGTGCATATAGGTTGAGAAAGAATACTCAAAAGATTCATGGTGGTGTGGAAGATGGTAGTGCATCCAAGATAAATGCTGGGCTAAAGATAATAGGCAGTGGAAAGGAAATCTTGAAAAGTCAACACATGGAAATCAGAGACAGTGCATAAAGGAGACACTTTTAGTAGTGAACATACGGCAAGAGTTTGTGTGCTTTACACACTAATCCAAAAATATTAATATTTTTTGGCATGTTACCAAGGATTGTATGGGGTTTATTAGGTTCCAAAGTGGCTGAAGGTGTGGAATATTATGGGTCCCCAACCCGGGGTAACAATTATCGGGCCCAAAGAAGACTCAAGGTGAGAGCAATTCAAATAACTTTAAAATGCGTATATGAAATAAAAACAAGGGCCAAAAAGGACTCCTTAAACCTATCTTAGTTGCATATCACTGCCACTAAGTCCCTTCATTAAAAATATTCCCTCTTGAAGGAGCATGGAAATGAACTTCTACTTAACCATCAGGGAAACAAGAATAAATGACATACAAATAATTTAGGGAAATCGACAAGGGTATTTTAGGAACCACGCAATCTACATAAATACTATCTTTTTTCTCCACCCTAGTATTGGAATTATTCTTAGTACTGGATGGTCAACAAGATAAATTGTGTTCGAGTAACTAGGTTCATGTCTTTATAAAACCTGTGGGGGAAATATTTGTATTCATCGTAAAGCGTAAAATGTCAATTCAGACCCACTATCTATTTTTGAAATTATGAAAATCATATTTAATATTAGAAATGTCTTTATCAAACACCTATAAAATTATATTGATTCCTTGTTTCCCATTTTTCAAGGACTTTTTGTTATCGTCATCACAGTCACAAGATTCATCGTTCCACCATCCACTTTTCACGTATATTCTAATGTTTCCTACAACATTGAAGAAACATGTGTTTCAATAATGCATGTGTCCATTTCTTCTGAAATCGAGTCACCACTTTGTTTTTGCACTATCCACATGCTCCCAGACTGTCATTTACATGTGATTTCTTCCTCTTTAATGAATTCTTGATGGAGGGAAATTAGAAGAATTAGTGGATGAATCTATGACTTGGATCTGACCCCTCTAACTGATCCCTTGAAGCTCAGATCTGAATATACTTCAATATGGCCAAATAACAAAAAGATAGATGTAAAAAGCAAATATGTCACAAATTTGTACATTATTGTAATCATTCCATTTAATTATTGTAAACTTTTACATACATGGATATGAAAATATTCAGTATTTAGTAATAGAACTGATTGACATAAAGTTGGGAAGGGCTAGTTTAAAGGTCCAAAGTATGAATCAAATGATATACGTATATAATTCAAAGATATTAAAAAATGTATTTCGCAGTATGACATTTTCAGTATTCAGATGCAACAATTCATAATGATTGCATGGAATTACGGGGACATTATCATGATATTAGTTTCTTGCCAATATGTGAGATGCCAAGCAGCACTAACTGTTTTAAAAGGTTGAAACTTTTTCATGGAACCTTTCATTCATAAGAATAACCTTTTCATGTATATATAATAACTATGGGCATGGTCAATGATAGAGAAAAAATGGGGTGTTATTATTATTTTTGTTTCAATCAAATAAATTTTTTAATTTGTAAACTTACTCAGAAATGTATAAGTGAGTGTACGGTAGTATCCACAGGGATTGGCTCTTAGAGGTAGAATTAACTAATGAGTTAGGGGATATAGAGGGGATTTATTTTAATGATATTGCTACTTAGGAGTGTGTATGTATATATATATATATATCTATGAAAATAATTCTCCCTATATTTTTTATATAGACTTCTAATTTTATATAGAGGTATTAGTGATTTTAGGAAAATCTTTAGAATTATTCAGAGTCAAATTATAGGAGAAACTGTGATGTCGGGTGTCGTTGATGACGTCGTTCAACGAACAAATCCCTTACGGGAAATGTAACGACGAGATGAAATGCAACCTAGGTGGAGTGTACGTGCAAGTCCGACTCATAGAAATTCACCGAAATTCCAAGCTCCGAGGCGGCGACCAATGACGGTGACGGTGATCTCCTGACCTTCATCAGAGCGACGACGACAACCATGACGTCGAATGGTATAATATCGTTGGCGCTGGCACGTGACAGATGGGCTCAGTTCGACTCGTAATTTGCTCGATAATTTCTCTCACTTAATCTAACCCGAGCGCGGTGGAGTGCAACCGAAAATATAATGTAAAAGGTAAAGTAACAAACGAGCAAGGGAATGGCGTACCTTGTTGGTGGTGTCACTCGTCGGCGGGTTCTTCGTCGATGCAAGTACCGGTGTGGGTCGACGTGGTGAGAGTGTGCGGGAAGAGTGCACGATATAGCTCAACAGCAAGCAATGTCTCAATACTGGAGCGAGGTGTTGGAGAGCCGATGCGATGAAAGAGTGAAAGAGAGAGAGATTGGAGACGACGTGAGTGGTAGTTGTGGCTGACAGACACACTCCTTAAAGTTCAGGTCGGCGCTGGTGGAGTACAACAATAGGGCTCGTAGGTGTGAAACGCACAAAGAGTGTTGGGTCAGCAGCACAAGGCATAGACAGTGCGTAGGGCACAACATCGGCGATGTGGACTAAGGATTGAATCAGACCGCAGCGCGGCAACGTATCAGGCCATCGTCATTAGCTCCAGGCAATTTACACGATCGTCAGTCGTTGGAAAGTGCGCCTGATGGGTATCACGATGTCAGTTGATCGAATGCTCATGGCACCAAAGGACGGGCGTTTGGTTTCCAACGAGTGACGGGCTAGAGAAGCAGCGCGTTTAGATCAAATCTTTGAGTCAGCATCGCGCACAAGAGTGTGAGTCGTTGGTCTGGTGATGGGCTGGCTACGAACCCCAAGGAGGCAGCCACCATGTGTCGCGCATACCAGCGTTTAGCGCACATTCAGTGCAACACACACAGCGTGCAACACGGTCATGTTGACCGCTACGGGCCCGTTCGTGGTGCCTGGATCTTCTCAGTCGCAAGGGTGAGACACGCGGCATGGAAGACTTTTCAGGAATCGGCACAAGGAGATGCGCGGGTTGCAGCATTGACCAGAGCACTGGTTCATTTGCCGATCATAAGTCCCAACACCTCTAGCGTTAGCGCATGGTGGGCATCGATCGGGTCTCGCGACATGGGTAGCGAGCACAGCGCACGATAACAGGGGCATCAAAAAACGACCGATCGGCACAACGTCGACCAATGGAGGTTGTGGCGGTGCTAGATTGGTTCCCTGCGGGGTATCACGACGCTCGCACGGGCATAGAAGTGGACCTCCGACGATAGCGAACTGTAGCGGTAGTCCCCTTTCCCTCTTCCTCGTTCTTCTTTTTCTTCTTCTCCTCCCTCTTCCTCTTCTTCCTCTTCCTCTCATTCCCTCTTTTCTTCTCTTGTGAGACCTGTAATGTGTAACTGCTAAACAACCAACCAGATCTGAGTTGTGACATACCCATAATAGCCTTATATAGTGCCATGATGGGCCCATTACAAACAGCTCACACAAGGGGCCCAACCAGGGACCCCTTTTACAACACTTAAAATAAAACAATGGGGAAATTTTAAAACGACTTGGAATAAAATGACAGATAAAACACGACAATACGGATCCTTCAGGATGATTAAGGCGAACTCATCGTGATGAACACAAACATGAATTGGACAAACAAAAAAGAAAAATTAAAACACAAGCATGTGCGCGGACATGCTTTACCTGGGGTATTTAAACTCGGGCGTCTTCACGGACGCTTTGGCGTGCCAGTCGGTTTGGACACGAACCGGCAGAGATGCTGATGATGGCAAAGGCAGCTCCGATGACGTATCCTGAAGGTTGTTTGGACGCGTTCCTTCAAATTGAGAGTCAAATCTTGCACATAAGTTGTTTGATCAAAATGCCTTGAAATGGGTTTATTATATGTATTTTTCAGAAACAACAAAATTGATTTTAAGGTAATTTTATCTAGGAGATAAGTAAAATAGCGAGTATATCGTCCTATGGTTTATTCATTTTTTAGGTATTTTAATTTACTTTAAAATATTTAAAATGTTTTTTAGTCGTTTTAAGGAATTTGCATGAAAGGTGTTTGTAGGAATGCATTAACGAGATTTTTTGATAGTTTGGCTTTTGCTCGAAATTGAATTATTTCGATTTCAAGGGAAATGGATTGAGGATGATTAATCAATCCTTGATTAACATTCTAAAAATACTACTAACTAAAAAATTGAATTACTTATCGGATTCTACAGCAGCTAGAGATCACCGACAACTCCAGATCCCGTTCCGGCCGCATTGTCCTTTAGGTAAGTCTTCTGGACTCTCTCTTCTTCTATCACTCTCTCCACATTCTCTCTTCAGGTTGCGGCTCTGTCACTGCCGTCGACCGATAGAATCAAGAGAAAACACATGGAAGGAAGATCTTCCCCTCTGTAATTTTATTTCAAAAAGTGAGTTTGAGTTTGGCGGCAAAAGATAGTTTTTTCAGGCATTTTTGAGAGCATTTTATAGGTCTGTAATAGTCCAATGACTTTCCTGACCAATATGGGACATTCTCCCCCCCCGTCTCGGGTGACAAATCGGCAGAAATTTATCTTCTCATCGCCAAACAAAATCTCCGCCAGCGTAGACGGTGATCGTAGGAGGACAGACGAGTTTATTCTCGACCATCCGATCCTCTATAAGAGGGTTCGATGGCTATGTTTAAATCGTAGACGTGGACCCTCTTTATTTTTGGTGGACCCTGCACAATCAGCTGCACACGTTAGCTCAAGCTTTCCACGTGTCGGCGCCTGATTCGTCCACGTTAGCGCTCCTCGCTGAGTTGTCACCTGAAAATAAAAGAAAAACATTAAAAATTTGACAGAGATCTTGACCGGTCGATCTTCTTATTGAAGATTAACTGTCAAGATTAAAACCCTTATTTTATGAAAAGCCCATCCCAACTTGGGCTTGGGCTTGGGCTGTGCAAAGCCTGCAAGAGTTTTAATATCTAAATTGTGTGAACGTTGGCCCGCGAGTCTGATAAGGGCTTATCAAGCCTGACCTGGCCCAGCCTGATCCTCTCTTGGGTGCGGGCAGACTTGGGCTTCTTGTACTTGTTGGGCCTCTTTGGGAAGTTGCGGCTTGGATACGACTACGGGTGTCGCCTGCGGTTGCAGCCTTGGCTGCGCTCCTTGGCGCTCAAAAAATATTTTTTATTTATTAGTATATTTTTATATAATTATATGTATTTTATATAATTTTTTTGTATATTCTTTTTTTTCTTTCTACTTTATCAACGAGTTTCATAAAATACATATAATTATATAAATATATACTAATAAATATACTAATAAATAAAAATATACTAATGTAAAAATTCATTAAAAATAAGAAATTTTACATAATGAGTGAATACTTGCATAAAAATGAAATAACATAAAAATGCATGTTAATTTCATTTTATGAATTCATAAACCTTGTAAAAAAATGTAAATTTTCAAGCATGATATTTGATACGACAGTCAACGATCAAATTCTAATTGGTCATAATCAAAACATAATAGTCTATCCAAAATATTTGATTGGTCTCTCAAGATCACTCATAGAACCTTAACATGCATCGACCAGGTTGATACTCCGTCAAAAAATAGGGATAGAGCTTCATAATGAATCAGTTAAGTGAGTTCTTTCCGAGATGTCTCTCACTATCTCTCCTCTTTGCTTCAAAAATGGTCATGAGATCAACCATCCTCATCATCTGAGAAGCTTCATCATCTTAATATGATTTCGTCACGATTCACCCATCATTACACATATCCTTAAACTTGATTATATTTCATGTTAATAGTAATGAATATAATTTGTGTTAATAAATTATGAATGACATATAGAATGTGTGATCAGTTTGTAGGGCATAAAAGTGTATCATGTGGTACTATCTCTCTTGGGTTTATCTTCCATCTTTAGCATGGTTGTATTCATACAGTATTAGAAGGAACCAAATTCAACACTTAAGGATGATTTTTTCATACACATTAGAAATTACCATTATCCCTGTAAAATGAATCCTTTCATTGATCACCTCAGGTATTGGAGACCATAAGGGTCTGACTGGATGTAAGTTGAAGATCTCTAAATATGGGAGCTTTAGAAAAAGTATAGGTGTGTGTTTTATTTTATCAAGCACACACCACCACATTCTATCTTTACTTACTTCCTAGTATCCGGAGGTTAAAAAAAACACAGATAATAGGTTTTTGATCCTAGAAGACATATATTTCTAGTTCATGAGTCATAAATAGGGGTACATGCATCATATACATTTCAGAGAAGGAGACATAATCACATTAAGACTTTGATACTGATGCATCAACAAAAAATACATTGATGGTGCAACTTGCCCCTTAATATTTTATAAATGTATAACTTTTATCCTTAAGTGTTGACCTCAATTTTTTCTGATTGGGGGTACTTTACAGACTCAATTTGAAAGTAAAAGTATGGAATGATGATGAAGGGGATCCATGATAATGTAACGTTGTATCTAAATCTATTATCATCCAATTATCTTCCTCTATGAAAAAAATCTAGACAATAAGGTGTAATTTGTCAACTTGCCCCTTAATCTAAATCCATTATCATCCAACTTTGTCATCCACACTACCTTAACTAGACTGGTTTTCTCTACAGTCTAGGCTGGGCTGGTGATTTGTACCACTTGGCTCATCTCTGTGCATGGTTACCACCATGAAAAGGAATAAAGTATGTATCCACTCACCAAAGATTCAGATAAAAATAGACTAAAGTTTGGGTTTTACCAGAGTATGGATGCCTGTGATAATGTGTAACATGATTATGGATTAAACATGGATAAAGTTTTATAGTTCATAATTGTGATAAATTTTCCATCACTGTCATACACATTGTCCCTATTGAAAATAAGAATAATATGAAAATAATAATAAGACGGAGAATAACATTAAATACACAAATTGAGATATCTGATATGGTTATTGATGTCCTAATTTGATTTTTGATATCTTGAGAATTCTCACTTCTCATGATAGTACAAAATCGTATCTTATGAAATGTGTAAAGATATTGAATGAGATAGATTGCTCGAGCCTAAAAATTATGTAACAATACAGTAATTTAAATGAAAAGGATAAACCTCCATGATTCCAGTTCAAGAAAGAAGAGTCCAGAACGATGTAAGATACAAGGACAATATTGTGAGAGATAGAGTATGATAAAAAGCAAGGAAGAAAAAATAGTGAACAACAAGGAGTCACCGGATCATTGATTTTCTTCTTTGGAATAGACCACCTCTTAGCTCCAGCCTTGGACGAATGACTCAATTATTCAAGAAGTCCTTTCTTGGACATCTTGTATATTATTTATAGGCTCGGTGTAGGGTTGGTCTTTTCGTGAGACCGGTGTGAAAAGAGTCTGAAGTGCGTCCAGTTCGATTTTATGGACTGCACATCGGACAGTTCAACAGTACTTCACACCACACATTGTGGTAGCAACAACGTCAATGCAGCGACACTAGATGCGTCACCACCGTCATCTGAAGTCAACACGACTGCTAAAGACATGCCGCCATCGTCACATGATCAGATCAATGAGCCAGTGTCAGGCACGTCTCCAACCACGCACACCCCTTCACACGTCATGACACGTCGCCAAGGCAGATCCAGAACTGCCCCTTGACGTGACACGAAGCCACGCCACTCGTCACGTCGCTCGTCTTTATTTTTATTTCTTTTAACTGTATTTTCTCTTTCCTCCAAGGCCTATATGTATAGGCCATTATTTTCAGAAACAATTAGGCAGTCATTCTTCAAGAATTGAGTTTGTTTTAACTCTTCTTGGAGGATTGCCCAGCCTCCCCTATCCCGTCTCCTCCCAACCGTCACCGCCACCGCCATCGTCGTTGTCGCCGGCCTCCCTCCTGCTCTTCCCTCTCTTCTTCCTGTTGGATTAATATCCTACGAATGGTCTAAGAGGGGGGGGTGAATTAGACCACTCCCTATTTTTCTTTTACTTCTTGTATTATTATTTTCCTGATTTCTCTACCTATTTTCTAATTATAGAGAGAGAAGAAGTGGACACCCAGAATTTTTATACAGGTTAGGGCTAATCCCTTAATCCTGTCCCGGGATATCCAGCCGGAGATTTAATATGTCCCTAATCAAGTTTTATAGCCCCCCAAGCTAAAAAACAGCCTGGTAATAGGGACACACGGATATCTCCTATCTAGAAATTGAAAAACAAGAATGACCTTGAGCCCCCTTAGTCTTTTGACGGTATCCTCGCTTTCACTTCTTCTTCCGATGGACCACTCAAGTCCTTCTCAGCTGACCAACATTGCCTTTACTCATCGTAGTATCTCTATTCTCACAAAGGCTGAAAGACCTTGTGAAAATATTGAACAACTTGTATTCAATTTACCTGAAAGGTTTGCCCAAGAGTAAAAGTATTCCAGTATAATCTTTTTTTTTCAATATGAATATTTTTCAAGCCCTATTATTAAAAATGTAAAGAATAATATTGATACTATAATAATACTACTTTCTTCAGATATCAAAACTCTTGAAGTGAAGAGAATCAAAAATCTGATTCCTCTCTCTCTACTGTCAATGTTATCAGGTAATCAAGATTTTTTATTCAGATTTAAAATTCAGTTAAGAATAAGGTCGACAATGCAATAATAGTATTTTCTTCAAATGTTAGAACTCTGAAAAAAAGAGAATTGAAAATCTGATCCCTTTCTCAGATTTGAAATTCAGCAGTTAAAAAAAATATTAGAAATCCAATTCTCTTTTCCTTTCAAATAATGATTTCAGCAGGTAATTATAATTCGTTCAGAGTTTAAACTCTGCAAATGAAAAGAGAAATTAATCTTGATCTCTTTCTATATTAATCAACGATTTCAGCAGGTAATTATAATTCGTTCAGAGTTTAAATTCCGCAAATGGAAAGAGAAATTAATCTTGATCTCTTTCTATCTTAATCAACGATTTCAGCAGGAAATTATAATTCATTCAGAGTTTAAATTCTGCAAATGAAAAGAGAAATTAATCTTGATCTCTTTCTATCTTAATCAACGATTTCAGCAGGAAGTTATAATTCGTTCAGAGTTTAAATTCTTCAAATGAAAAGAGAAATTAATCTTGATCTCTTTCTATCTTAATCAACGATTTCAAACATTCAATTTCGCCAAAATCTCAAAATGTCAATGAATTTAAATTTCTGTTCTTACCAAGATTGCTGAGGTCGTGTAAAACATCACACTTACCAATGTTGCCAATGTCTCTTAGAACCTTCACCCAAGATCTTCAGGATTGCCAAGTTTGATCAACGTCAAAGATCGCGAGATTGATCTAAGTCGCCGCACATGGACTTCCACGTTTCCCCAAAAATCTGAGTTGCTGCACACGATTTCCAAGTTTGCCAAAGAATCTAAAAAATCACCAAGTTTGCCCAAGGAACTCAAAGATCGCCAAATTTTCCAAGAATCTGAATCACACTACTCCTTCTCCATCTCTTTCTTTCTTTTATTAACACGACTAACCACCACCCTTATTTATTTATTTTACATATTTCTATTTCGTGCCTACTTCTCTCTTTTTCTAAAATATCCCTGCAACTCTAACCATAATAATATTTTTTTCATTTATGGTAAACTAGGCAAACAAAATTGAAACTTATGCATTTTGAAAAACTAATATGTATTTTTTATTTCTCTTTTACCCAAAACCTAAATCTTGATTATTCACTATGTTTTGAAATTCATAAAAATTCCTAATCAACAATCTTCACTTCCTTCGTCACCCCTCTCTCCCTCTCTCGCTCTCTCTCTCTCTCTCTCGCCATCCCCCTCTTCTTCTTGGACCGTCTGCCCTAGGGTTCAGCCATGTGGTTCCAGCGGCCCGCCCAAGGGCGTCCAGTAGCCGCCGGCCACCCACAACCGCCAGCGCCAGCGCTAGCGTAGGTGGCCCTCTCAAGGCCGCCTGCGCCCGCGCCCTAGCGCCGGCCGCCCCCACAGAGTAGCCAGCGCAAGCGCAGGCCGCCCGCTCAAGGCCGCCAGCGCCTGCGCCTTATCGCCGGCCACCCACACAAGGTCACCAGCGCCAGCGCCGGCGCAGGCCGCCCGCTCTGAGCCGCCCACGCCCGCGGCCTAGCGCCGGCCACCCGCACAAGGTCACCAGCGCCAGTGCCCGCGTAGGCCGCCCACGTCCGCACCCTAGCGCCGACCACCCGCAACTGCTAGCGCTAGTGCCAGTGCAGGCCAGTGCTCACCGGCACTAGCGCACGCCAGCACCCGCCAGCGCCCGCGCCCGCTGCGTGCTCGGCCGCCCGCGCCTCCGGACGCCCTCGAAGCTTCTTACAGCGGCGCACACCGTTTAGGTTTCGGGGCGCTGTCCCGAACCCTGCAAGGGGGCGAGGCCCCCCTTGACCCTCCGCCAACTGACTGCGCAGTTGGATCCGCGACACCTTGTCAAAGCGCACATCAATCGTCCCACCAGCAATGCCCCACGCCCACGCACTCCGGTCACTGAGCAACCAGGCTTAATCCAACCGTCTCATTGCCAGGGCCTCTCAACGCCCGGAACATCCAGATATTTCGTCCAGTGGGCCTTACAATGCCTGAGTCGCCCAGTCACGTCACGACCTAAATTTCCCGCAGTCTCCTCACGCACCCTGGTTCAGAGGTATGCCTGAACTCTTTGGTGTCGAGTGTTCTCCATCCAGTATTCCTCGAGAATTCGTCCACCACCGTCAGATTTGATTTTGAATATCTCTTTCTTTCCTCAAAATTCCCCCTTTCGTGAGATTTCTTGCGAAGGTGAATTCGAGTATTGGATTTGGTCCTTCAGCATCGTCGCGGTGGTTGAAGACAGTACTCCTGCCCTCGACTAGGAACGGGGCTGCACCACCAGTATTTCATCAGTTTTAAGTTTTGAATTCGATCGTGTGGATTCTGTGGTCTGTTTTGTCCAATCCATCCAAACCTGCCTTGTATCCTCCCCCGTCGATATCCAACCTATCCCCACAGTCGTCTTTCCCCTAGTTGTCCTGCATCACATCAACCATGGTTGTGTGTGGTACAACTATGTGATCAAGTACGATCTTTGTAAGGCTCATCTGTCTCTCTCATTCCTCTCTCTCCCTCATTCTCACTCGCAGTCTTCTTTCTTGTTCCTCCCTCTTATGTCTCTCTCTTGTCCCTCTCTCTCCTGCATTCTCTCTCGTTCCTCGCGCTCATGTCTCTCTCTCACTGCTCTCTCTCCCTCTTTCTCTCTTGCGGTCTTCTCTCTCATTTCTCTCTCTTGTTCCTCTCTCTCATTCTCTCTCGTGCTCATCTCTCTGTCATTCCTCTATCTCCCTCTTTCTCCCTCACGCTTGTCTCTATCTGTCATTCCTCTCTCTCTCTCTCTCTCTCTCTCTCTCTCTCTCTCTCTCTCTCTCTCTCTCTCTCTCTCTCTCTCTCTCTCTCTCTCTCTCTCTCTCTCTCTCTCTCTCTCTCGTTCCACGTTCTTTTGTCTCTCTTTCTCTCTCGTGCTCATCTCTCTCTTTCATTCCTCTCTCGCTCTATCACTCTTCTATCTCGCTCTTCTCCCTTTCTCACTCTCTGATACTCATCTCTCTAATCTGCTAGAGAAAGAGACTATCCTCTTCTCTTGCTCCCTCTCGCGCCCTCTCGCTCTCTTCTCTCTTTCTTGCTACTCTCTCTCCAGCTCGTTCTTCCCTCTCTAGGATAGTCTCTTTCTCTCTAGCGCTCCCTCTATCTCATTCTTTTTCTTGCTCTCATTCCTCTCTCTCTCTTTATTTATAATTTTTCTCTCTCTCCGAGAGTCGGTCGTTGGCTCTCAGTGAAAGCAACACGTTACGGCTGCCGAGTCGTGCAAAAGCTAACTAAGAGAGAGAGAGTCTCTCGCTGGCTCTCTCTCCCTCCGTCTCTAATCTCAATTTTTTGTGCGAATTTGTGCTATGTGCAATGCAATTTTTTCTCACAAACTCACACCAGCCATCGAACAGGGATTTCATGCAACCTAAATCGCACAATTGGCGAAAACTTCAGACCGGACCGCATGACCAACCCTACATTGGTTGGAGCCAATACTCACTGTAATTTGAACTACCATGTTGATAACATGTAATTTACAATATCACTTTCATTCATATTACATTTTTATTGGTACTAAAATAATTTCAATTGCATGTTATCATTCTAAAAATGAAAGAAAATTTTCTTTAGTATAGTTTTCTGAATTTTCCTGATGTTTATTGTTTTTTTCTAGAGAACATGCTGAAGAGAGCTCTAAAACTGCTCTTGGTAGTTTTTAAAGACGTAAATATCCTATTTTATAAAAGTCTTTGGTATTTTAACTTGTTTAAGTAGAACAGAGGGTTTTTTTGAAATTTTATAGGTGAAATAGGAGCATAGAGGCATATATCCAAATATATCTAGAGTGGCATCCAAATAACATTTTGTTAAAATTGAGGGGTTTTTCTGTAAATTTTGTGGAGAGAGAGACGACCAAAATGATCAAACACCTTAGATTGCTACAGATTCAAACCTGAATGCCTGAAGATCCAGCCATTGGATTGAGCTCAAATTTTGAGGCTTAGTTCTTGATTGTATCCTCTTTCCATCTGGCCTGATGGATCAATGAGAAAAGCCCTTAAACTAAAGAAAATTAAGGAAAAATTAGGGGCAAAAGTGGAATTGTCTCACCCCTCTACCCGAGGTATAAATCCCTAATTTTCTCTCTCTTTTTTCATTCTTGGATTCTCATCCACAGTCTGCATTCATAGGAGAGCTATCCTTGGATTGACTTTTGTTCTGGTATTTTATTTAATTTTTAGTTTCCATCTTCATTGGTCTTGATTTTCGTTCTTTTAAATCATCTTGGCTAGGGCAAAATGTACTAGCCTTTGTCTTGCTTCAAGAAATGAGTTAGCTAATAATCAAATTCTACGATCAAATATAAGAATATTCTAAAAATTAGATGGATTTTGTATTCCTTAATTTCCTCCACATCCCCTCATTCTCATCTCTCCTACCTCCCTATCATCAATTTTCTTCCCTTATTATCCGAGTATCCACCCTTAATTTTAGAAGTGAAATTAACAGATATCATCTGCATTTAACATTGGAAATATGATATTCACTAAAGATTATATCTAATCTAGATTAAATATACTCAAACTATGTTCTAAATAACTTGAATTAAATCCCTGAACTCTGCCTATAAGTATTATTGCATAAGTTTACTATAAGTATTACAGTATAAGTATTATTGAATAAGTTTATTACAAACAACGATAGTAATTAACCTAGCTATCAGCTAAAAATAGTAAAATTCAGCTTATCAATTGGCGTCGTTGTCGGGGAGGCAAAACCAAGGAGTTTAGTTTCATCTACTCAGTGACATTGAGTCGTGAAAAGTTTATTTTCTTTTGGAGAAGATAGTTAAATAGATATTCTTGAAGTTGATTTTTACTCTCAAATTTTAAAATTTTACACGTCTCTGCCTTAAATATTTTATATTTCTTAATTGTACTAAATTGATTGATGAATTTGAGATCCTTGAAACATAAACAACTAATAGTTGGAATCGTCAATTATATAGTTCTGAAGAAATTTTAGGTGTAGACTCCAGGCCTGCATATTCTTTAAAAAAAAAACCTAAAACTGATAATCCTACAGATCCTCAAGCAAACAATGCAGGACGTCCTGAAATAGCTCCTTGAGATGCGGGGAGAAGGTCGAGGGATTATGTAAAAGATGGATGAAGAGCAGTATGATTTTTTGGAGAGATTCTATGAGGCAAGTCATGCTTCCAGTGTCCCCAGAGTAACGAAAGAAGTAGTAAGAATGAAAGTGTTCCCCCATGACTTAAAAGAGGTGGAAAATGATTGGTTTAGAGCCTTAGGAATGAATTTCAGCTCAATTAGTGAAATGGAGAAAATATTTTTAAAAAATATTATTTTGTGTCTAGAACTAATTCTTTCTGGAGAAAAATTAGAGCTCTTAGGCAAGGTAATGATACATGCACTAAGGCATGGGAGAGATTCATGTGATTGCTTATAAAATGCCCTCCATATCATATCTTTATGGGATTTGGCTGAAATGTTTTATGATGGTCTAGATGAAGAAGATAGAAGGAGAATACATATGCTTAGTGGAGAGTATTTTGCAGCTATATATGAGGATGAAGCATTGTCTTCCATGCGAAAACAAGTTGAGAAGGTTGCATACCAAAACAAGGTAGATGATTACGAGAGAGTACCACCTGGAAGAGGTGGACTAATAAATGTAAAGGTAGTAGAACCAGAATTGAAATTTGATAGATTGGAAAGACAGATGGGGGAAATGGGGAAGGTAATGGGGAAGATGAACTAGAAGTTCAGTTATCTGTTCCAATCTCAACTTCCATCTAATCCCTATCAACATGAGAGCATGGGACACCATGAGCATGAGGGTAGGGATGCTAATGTGAACCAAATACAAGAGGTCTGTCTTTTTGCTATGCAGGCAAAGACTTTAGAGAAGCTTGGAAGAGGGCAAAGGACGTGGAATCAGAGGAGTAACTTTGGGAAAAAACATTGGAGTCAAGGGAACAGCTCAATGAACAAAAAAGAATCCACGGAGGGCTCCCACTCTACAAGAAATACCAACATACAAATGAAGTTCAATCTCCTCAACAACATTTTCAGCATTATAAGTGTGTTACATATCGAACTAATGCCAGGTGAATGCAGGTGATCCATAAGATGAATGAGATTAAAAAGATGATGCAACAGCTCATGGAGGGGCAAGCAAAAATGCACAAAAAAGAGAAAGAAATAATAAGGGAAGGACTAAACTACTGTTAGTCATCAAATCAGCAAAGAGGTACAACTCTAGATGCAAATCCATTGTATCAAAAGCAAGGTCTTTTTCCAACTCAAGCACAAATAAAATTCTAAAAATATGATTAATGTGGAAATTTATTTTTGTTGATGAAAATGATAAGGAACCACATAATAAAGCATGGTGCAAAAATATGCAAGCTATGTTATCTAATTATCAAAATTAGTATTTACCTAGTTCTTAGAGTAATAACAAAAGCATGCATACAATTTCACATCTTAAGAATGGTAGAGTTCTACTTGATCCTCATGAGTCTAAAATCAGCCATGAAGAAGGAGAAAATCTAGGAGATGACTCAGATCTGGGAGTAAGGAAACCAGTTGAAGAATAATATATTATGGGGGAACCAGATCCTGATATATACAATCCTTCTGTACTACGTCCTAGTGCCCGCACAAGAAAAATGATAAAATCCTGTTTGAGATATGGATTTTAGGATCAAAATCCTGTTTGTCTGTTATCATTTCATCAATATAAAATTCATAACAAGAAGAAAACTTACTGAAGGTCTTAACAAAATATAAGAAAGAATAGCATGGACAATAGATGAAATTAAAGGGATTAGTCCAAAAATCTGCCATCACAGATTTTTCATAAAAGAAAATTATACCCATGTGAAGCAACATAAGAGAAGGATAAACGCCCATCTTCATGAGGTTTTATCACAAGAAATACAAAAAATGGCTTAAGGCAGACTTTGTATACTCCATATCGGACAGTCCATGGGTTATCGCTATCGATGTGGTTCTGAAGAAAACTGGGGTAACATTCAAAAAAATGAGAAGGGGAAGAAATTAAAATGAGAATTTGTTCTATTTGGAGGGTGTGTTGATTATAGGAAGTTAAATGAAACTACTAAGAAAGACCACTACCCCCTTACCTTCATGGATAAAATTTAAGAGACACTATATGGACACAAATTTATTACTTTCTAGATGGTTACTTTGGCTACAATCAGATTAGCATCCATGAACATGATCAGGAGAAGACTACCTTCACTTATCCTCCAGGAACTTTTGCATTTAATCGTATGCAATGTGGATTGTGCAATGCACCGTCAATCTTTTAAAGGGCATGAGTGAAATGTTTTCAGATCTGATAGGTGATTGTCTAAAGGTTTTTATGGATGACTTTTCTGTGTTTGGAGATACATTTGAAAAATGTTTACCTAATTTGAAAAATGTGTTTCAGATATGCAAGGAAAATAAGTTAGTTTTTAGCTCAGAGAAAAGCCACTTTATGGCCCAAGAGGGGATCAAATTTGGTCAACAGGATGGGCTGGAAGTTGACAAAGCCAAGATAAAAGTAATCAAAGGGCCCCCCTTCCGAGCTCCCTAAAGCATTTTAGAGCCTTCCTCGGACACACCAGCTTCTACATACGCTTCATCAAAGACTTTGCAAGGATTGTGAAATCACTCACATCCCTCGTATCTAAAGATGTACATTCTATTTTAGATGAATACTCTAGAACTGCTTTTTTGCTAATCAAGGAGGCCCTAATCAATGGGTCTATTTTACTGGCTCTTGATTGGATCCTATCTTTTAATTTTTAGGTGATGTCTCAGATTACGGAATTGAAGCAGTCTTGGGGCAGCACTTGGATAAGAAGCCGGTGGCGTTCTATTATGCAAGCAAGACCTTAGACGATGCTCAGGTAATCTACTCCACAACTGAGAATGAATTGCTTGCTATTATCGTAGCATTAAATAAATTTAGGTGTTATTTTCTTGGTAGTTTAGTTATAGTTTTTTTCAGATCGCACTGCACTAAAATTTTTATATGTAAAAAGGAGACAAAACCTAGAATAATGCGGTGGATCCTGCTCATGCAAGAATTCAATGTAGAAATAAAAGATAGGCGAGGTGTAGATAATGGAGGTGCTGATTACCTATCTCTCTTATGCAATCTCTCTCTCCTAGCTATTAAAGATGAATTTCCAGATGAGCACATTCTAGCAGTGGAAGGACATAAATTAATGTGGCATGTACAACCCAAATATTAATTTCTTCAATTGAAAATGCCATAAATTATTTTCAAGAACCTCTGCATCTTACCATGTTGTATCATGCGTATGAATGCCATTTCACTTAAACAATAGTTGCACTACTTCCCGGTTGAAACAATAGGATAAGATACCATCATGATAAACATGCCATTCCAAATCAGTAGACAAGTTTGTAGGAATTTCCATACCCTTTTGATTATTTCCTAAAGCTGTTCAAAATTTAGTATTGTGAAATATATGGTGGATCTTAACCAAAGCAGGCATTTCTAGTTTAGAAGCTATAGTTCCAACATTTTGGGTCAAAAATGTTTTGTGGCACTAGTTTTAAATGGTCTCTTTTCTAGAGATTGTGCAATATGGTCTGATTTTCAAATATAGTGTGTCTCCTTACAATAGCTGAATATACATTTGTCTGATTTCTCCGTCATGTATGATTGTCCTTGGACATGAGTCTTGGACTGTGACAATATATTCTCTCTTTCTTGTAGTAGGGTATATAAAGAATCAATGGGGGTTAGTGAGGGCCATAGGGTAGTAGTGTTACCATATATGGATTTTAATGGGCCATCTTAATAGATAAGAGAAAAGATGTGTTACCATTTTCCCATAGCTCAATGCAGTCAAAAGAGAAACAACGGATATAGCATTATAGACCTTTGTTGGTGATTTTTGTTTTCCCGTCAGTTTTAGGAGAATAGCCATAGCTAAACTTTAGTGTGGTCCCAAGTAGTTTTTGCTATTCCTTTTAAGGAATCATTTATACATACTATAGATCTATATGCTATTAGGGACCCAAGAATTCCATGTAACCCCAAAATTCTTTTGACAAAAGTTATGCAATTATAGACACTGAAAATGGATGCCTTGTCCGCATAAAATGTGCATACTTATTGGTTACAAACATTCTTAATAGGATAATATTTAGATGGTTATTTGCATTAAATTGGTTATATATGCATGTTATCAACCTTAAATTGGTTAAATTCATTTTTAGATCAATGTTTTGAATTTTATGGACTTTTAAGTATTTATTGGGATTTATCTAAGATACGTTCTAAAATAATATAAATTTTGGGTCGGAAAGTGATTTTTCTTGAGTTTTTAGATATGATACTCATAAATATATGAGTTTTCTATGTCAGAAAATATATTTATAATTTTGGATTTATTTTTAAGTTAACATAAATCAATGTATTTTGGGGCTTTATTTCTGTCATGCCGCATATTTCCATTTGATCATTGAACGGTCTCCAATAAATTATTCTTTTTATGATTGTCTTCAGCCAATCATAAAAATGATACCGCTATGGCATAACTATTAGCTATGCCATAATGACATTAATTACTAACATTTCTAATCATTGTTTTACTAAGGTGATAAAATGGATGAATGGAGAAATGGAGGAATTTTCGTGCATAAATGAATGTTTGGACAAAGGATGATACACTTAAAAAATATTTTTTAGAATTTTAGTTAGTCAAAAAGTGTGACGCCAATGATGTGTCACAAGATGTGCAGTGCCACATGTAAATGTGTTGCTGATGTATCCATTGTTAATAGTCTTATTAACGATGACGTGCTACCACATCACACTCCCATCATCATTATTATCATAATATCATTATATATAATAATATATTGTTATATTGCCTTTTTAGTCTTTTTCTTATAGGGATATGTGGGACTTCGTGTGCCATCATCAAGGATGACGCTGGTGAATCTGAGCCAATCACACATTTAATGCAATACAAAAGACAAAAACCAAAAACAGAACATGACAACTCAGCCAAAAATGAGGAGAGAGAAATATTTGTATTAAATCAATGGCTTTGAATTGTCCAACTTTACGACATGATATCAAACAATCTAGATATTTGATCTAGCCAAATTATGGTGGTAGCTTCATCTTTATCTCCTCTATCCATCCGCACGAATAGATCTATAAGCTAAGCCCCAGATATTTGTAAAAAACATCTTCAAAGTGACTTCCTTTGAGAGAGGCAGATTGAAAGAGAGTGAGATTTTGAAGGCTCATGAAGGTTTTTATTGATGTCTTGAGTGCTTGGATAAGGTCAACAAAGAAAAAGAGAGCCCGATTTACATCGGGAAATTGCCCCGATCTCAGTAGGATGTAGGGATCTAATGTTAGTCTCTTTCCTTACATTGGTATTTTCCTCCATATTCTTATGTTAGATTCATATAAACTTTCTCATCAACATCCGTCACCATCCATCATCTAGGTCACACATCTTTACGTCGCCATAATCACTGATAAACTCAAATTTTAGGTGAATATTTTGTCCTTGAGAATTTGAGTTTAATCAATAAATATATAAACCTATACTCATAGATAATTTAATTAGATAGCAACGAGTAAGGGTCGTCTACACAGAAAACATATATTAAGGAAATTTTGTTCTCAATTGGGTGAAGCAAGAAGATTAGAAGAGTTATGCATACAGAAGTGAATGTGTGATGAGAGTGAACGATAATATGAGAGATGGTTGATTAGGGTTCTACTAATTAGGGTTTAAGATAGATGAGGATGGATAAACTAGATGGGGTCTTAATGATGACGTGTTAGGTGGTGGATATGATGAGTGATGCAGTAGTATCAAGAAGGGATGATGAGTTGAATAAGGAGAAAGAAATGTTAGCTTAAATGGGAAATATAGGTAGGTGACGAGATCGTCACTGCGTAAGACATAATATGAAATGGGTGAGAGTGGATGATAAGGTATCATGATGGAGAGGATGAAGGATGGGGATGGATGATGGTGAAGGATTGCGGTGAAAGAAGGGGAAACTAATTAAAGTGTTGGAAATGATTCAATGTAAGTCGAAAGGCTAACCTTAGATCCCTATGTTCCGAAGGGATCAAGGCATCTTCCTACTACAGATCAGCCTCCCCACTTCTCTATTGAACCTCTCCAATTACTAAAGACACCAAGAAACACTTGATGGACCTTCAAAACTTCACTTTCTTTCAATCAAACTCACTAAGAAGAAGCGAGCTTAAAGATGTTATTTACAATGATCGGGGGTCAATTTATACATCCAACCATATGGATGGACAGAGGACTCAAAAACAAAGCTGCCCTTAAAATTTCAGCTTGATCTGAGTTCTGAGTCGTCGGATATCAAGCTTGGAAATTGGATGACTTCTAGCCATTGATTTAATTCAAATATTTCTCTCTCCTCATCCTCGTTTGCACCAACACGTCATTCGGTTGGGGTTTTGTCTCATCTGGGCATTAAATGTGATGATTGCTGAGATTTCTTCTCATTTTCCACGATCGACGGCTCTCATCACGCCACGTGTCACCCTGAAAAAATAAGAAAAAAAGAATATTAGTGATATATTATTTAAATATATTATATAATACTACCTCACAGCTGACGTGGCGCCGCA
Source organism: Wolffia australiana (assembly GCF_029677425.1). Taxonomy (NCBI): domain Eukaryota; kingdom Viridiplantae; phylum Streptophyta; class Magnoliopsida; order Alismatales; family Araceae; genus Wolffia; species Wolffia australiana. The sequence continues at coordinate 17,781,150 of NC_135839.1, read as the reverse complement.
TCAGCGTGCACCACATCAGCCATTGGCTTTTTTATCCAATTAAAAATTGACATTTATGTGCCGCGTTGCGTACGTACACGTGTGGGCCATGTGTACACGTGGCGCAATGTCGTGGTGCCACGTAGCTAGCCATCATTGTTGACCTTTCCAGAGAGAGAAAGAGAAGAAAAAACATACCTTTTTTCTGAGCGCATTTATTCTAAATTTTTTTCTGATTGGTCCACGTCACTTGTGCCAGGAAAATTCCAAAAAAACCATTTACATTCTAAAATTCATATAAAATAAATAAAAGCCCAAAAATACAAATAAATATATATTTCGACTTAGAAAAATCATATATTTCCAAATGTAATGTTGAAAAATTTCAAAAAAATCATACTTTGACTCAAAAAATTGTTTTCTTTTAGAATATGCTGTCAGAAAAAATTACAAAATATATAAAATACAAAAAATCAGAATATCATTTAAAAATGAATTTAATCATTTTAAGCTTAATAACATGCATATATGATTAATTCAATGCAAATACATATGTAAATATGGTCATATTAAGCTACTAAAAATTCATGGAATCAATCACGCCCCATGTTCTCCCCTCCATTAACATCAAAAACCTAAACCACTATCTTCATCTCATTTCTCACTCATCTCCTACATCCACCATCTTCCCCTTCCATCTTCCCCTTACTCTCTCATTTCCCTTCACTCTATTCAGGTAACCCTGTCTACTTCTCCCATTGGCGGTCACATGTTCATGAAACACCTATAACCTCCCCTCTCACCATTTCCATTACAGCACTATCTCTTACTCTATATGCAACCCCTTCTCATCCTACCCGAATCAATATCTAGAGATAGTCAAGTCACTAAGATATGTTTGATAATCTCAATTTTAGGGGTTTAATTCGTCGTTGGTAATTGCGATTATTCAATAAAAATATATTTATCCGTACTTAAGAATACTAAGTTGTGATGAGTACGGATTGTCTCCACAGGGAATGATTATTAAGGAATTACTTTCTTATACTAGTGATGATGAACGAGAGGATCGACAAAAACAAGATTCGAGGACATGAGCTAGTGATATCAATTAAAAAATGTTAAGTTATAAGTTAATTTAACTTAAAAAAAAGAGTAAGTGCGTGTGATGGACATGATGATGATGGTATGAACGACGATAGTGATTTGATTTGGAATGGCACGGTGGCAAGGGTGAAGAGACGAGAGAAGAGAGTAAAATGAGTGAGCAAGAACGATGATAAACCCCAATTACGTTAACAATGCGTATAGGGGCATCTCCTCCATAGAATGTAACAACAATGCGTCAGCCACAACATTATTCTTCTAAGCCCTATACCTTATTTAAAAAATCAAACTCGAGAGCTTTGATATCAATTTTTGGTATGGTTGCGGAATTCCTTTTGATCATGTTAAGTTTCAAGGTAAACTGATTGTTGTGGATACCAAATTTCTTGAACATTAAATAATGCTTCCACTTGTGCACATAAGTAAATTTGGATGAAGCTCTTTTGGATAATGACCTAATATTATGAGCTATATGATGAGATTATTATAGAAGGATTGGTCCAGCCCCGAATTCAGAAGCATCTATCTCTACCAAAATGATTTGGTTAAATTAGGTAACTATATTAATCTGACATGAATTTTTCTTAAGGAGTTTGTTGAGTGGGTGGGAAATAATAACATATTTTTTTATGAAATATCTCTACTAGTTTATTAGACCCAAGAATTCCCTTAACTGTTTTGGAGAAGATGGCTTGGGTCAATTTTTTATGGTTACCTATCTTGTCCCATCAGTGGCAACCTTGATACTGAAATTCAATGTCCTAAAATATTCAATATTTTTTGAAACAGATGGATCTCTTGGCAATTATTCACACTAAATGTCCATTTCCCCTTTCAAGTGTCACTCGTGATTTGTGGAGTCCTTAATGTAAAATCAATATGTCAACAAATACACTAACATGAACTTCCTTAAGTAAAATTTGATGATAGAATTCATAAGATATTGGAAACATATGGATATCTTTGAAATTATTCACACTAAATGTCCATTACCCATTTCAAGTGTCGCTCATGATTTGTGGAGGTCCTTAATGTAAACCAATATGTCAACAAAAACACTGACATGAACTTCTTTAAATAAGACTTGACAATAGAATTCATAATATAATGAAGAGCTGTTAGAGACGTTGTCAATAAAAAAAGCATAACAGTAAAGTCATAGTGCCCTTTGCAGGTTTTGAAAGCAGTTTTTGGACTATCTTCCTCATCCAAATTTGGTAATAACTGGATTTAAGGTCTCATTTTGTAAAAATTGAAGCTCCTTGTGATTCCCCAATTTTTTCATCAGCAATTGGTATTTGGTTTCTATTAGGCAATAAAATATTAATAAAAGCTTTCTGGTTGACATATATATCCTCCAACCCCATATTTCTTTTTCATAAATACAACATGACTGGAAGGTGGACTGGTAGATATCTAAATAGTCCCCAAATTTAGCAGTTCTTGGATACTATTTCAGTTTCATTTTTATGTAAGAAATGGTAATGATAGGTCTAATTTTCATGGAGTTTATCTAAAGTTGGTGTGTATTGTGTGCTTGACAGGGTCACATATGGCATGTAACTTCCTGAATTGACACTTTCCACACATCTTCCCTTCAGTTTGTAGCTTAGTTACACCTAGAGGCCTGAATTCAGGATATGTCTGAAACGTATAAAGCTTGGCCTGCCATAAAATCATGTGAGTAAGAGTATTGTACTTAGAGTAGAACTATCCCAATGTCTTAATCCACTAAACACCCATCACCACATGAAAGTTTATTAGGGATAGCGAAAGACAATCCAGCTCAATGGTGAGTCCTCATGTATTTAAGGAGACATTTAAGCATGATATCATATAGCAATCACCCAACACCACATCAAATCTTGGTCCTTCTAGCGTATTTATGGACAATGCAAGCAAAATATGAGGGCTTATGTAGTTATGAGTGGCTCGGCCATCTATCAGAACCATAATTTCTTAACCTTGTATACTCCCCCACATTTTTTAGGCTTATGTATTTGTAGGGTGGTGAGTTAATCTAAGGTTAACTCTTGCTACAAAAAAGGACCCTTTAGTAATGGGCTGCTGATCAGTTTGCATGGGTCATTTGGATCTTCAAATTAATTGTTTTGTTCATCCCATTATTAAATTACAATCAAGTGCAAAGCCTTCCTGAATTGTTGTCGAGAATAAAGCAGTTATTGTAATAAAACGATAAGCTTTTGTCATTTATCTACTAAAATTAAGCATAACTGATTCTCACATTCATCGCATGTCACTCTTATCCTGGATGTATTGAAAAACCATAGAGGAGCTGGCTGTCCCATCTATATGAGTATTTTGTCGTTGGAGATTAATACCTTGATGTTGGTGATGTCGTGTATTGTGATGACATGGTACTCGAGTCTGTTGAGGAAGTATATTTGCATAAGGGGGATTTTTTCATGCTCGATACATTATTTCTAAATCTGAACCAATTATAATCGATAGATCCATAATATCCTTCAAACCATAAGATCTACATTTTAGGACTTCATGACAAATCTTGGACAATAAACCATGAAGATAAGCCCTTTCCTTGATTTGGGGGCTATTAGCCATTGTGATATAATGGCTTCAAATTCTGTGCATTAATCTTGAATATAAGTTGTCTTCTTTATCTCAAAAAGTCTTTGGTGTAAGGAATGAGTAGACATATTATAGTGTTCGACGGATTGGGGTTTAAAATCCACCCAAGAGTACATATAAAATTCTACTTCACGATAAAGAAACCATGTTAATGCCAGCTCATAAATGTTTAACGCAATGAATGTAGTTTATCTGCATCCACCAAAGGATGAAATTGAATGAATCATTAAACAATTTTCAGCTAAGGCTGGTACACACGTAAAATAGAAAGATAACCTAGTTTAAGCCATGAAACAAAGTCAGAATAGTTTGGGATCTCTATGGATATGCCTCCACTTCATTTTCACTTGTTGATGTAGTAATCAAAGCCTTTCTCTTTAAGCTCACTAATATATAAGCCACTTCTACATCAGATGCTCAAGAACTCTGGTGACTGACTTCTGATCAACCATGACACATCTTGTCAAATCTTCAACCTTCCAATCTAGATTTGACAGGAATCTTGCTAAGGAAGAAACCAGCTTGGATACTAGACCTTAATAATTCCCAAGGATGAAGCTTGATTGAGATAATACGTATATATTTTATAATTGGCAAAATCACAATGTCGGGTACATTGAACCCTGCGGTTGTGCCCGTAGATCGATCCAATGCCCTGGATGCCACCCAGGGGGGTGTTTATTGTGAAAACGTAGTGTTTTTCATCAGTTTTTGGCTTGGAGCGAGCGTGCATGTCCCAATTACACACGGACCCTACTCGCGCAAGTCCATGTTGCAGGAAGGGAAAGGTACATAGGTGTTACCTAGTGAAGGCCGATGGTCACTCGTGCCAGCAGGAGTTGATGGAGCCCTCATCGCGATGCAAAAGTGGGGTGCGTAGACCGCCCCGCCATTCGCAGATGTCATCGTGGAGGTGCACGACTTGACGAACTATCAGGCGAGAGGGTGAGCTCTCCCAATTAAAAAGTAAGATAATAATTGATGTAACAATCTAGCGAAGTCATCAATCCAATGAATTTTTTAATTTATCTTCATTACCTTCTCTCATATCAATCTCTCATGGTATCTTTGGTGTATCTTGCATCATTCTTGACTCTTGTTTCTTCAACTGGAATCATGGATTTTCAACCTTTCCATAACAATTACTGGATTTTTACATCAGTTTTTGGTTCAATTGAGCCATCTACTTCAAGATTAGTACAAAGAAACTCAAAAGATAATAAATACTTGAGCCAAATATGGCCCAACTCACCTAAAACTAATATACCAAATGAAATAAAGGCGTTGAAACCAATTTGATAGGGGAAGCAAAGGATAATTGGAACATTCAAGAGATGACATGGTTAAGATTAGTAGACTAGGGCATGGGGGGTTCAATTGAAGGATCCTAATGGTCCAAAGGGAAAAGTGGCAGCATCGTATGTGCCACCAAAATTTTCTACTTACCATTAAATTTGAAGTCTTGAACTGATCCAGGATTTGTGTTTAAGAGAGAAATACAATATAAAATCTGAGTGATAAGCTAACGACCATCTCATCTAGATACCAAAATGCAAAGGGATGCTTAATTGTCCCCACAATACAACTGCACATTAATTTCCTTGGTCTTTATGGCCTTCACACTTTGAAGGTTCATATAACATGTAACATATCATTACAATTCATCATTTAAGGATAAAATGACAAAATAATGTTTTATTTCCCTAAGCTCAATTTTATATATTTTATTGCCTTTTGAGACTGATCCCACTGGATTCTTTAAGGTCCAATAGATTCCTAACATATTCTTGGAGTTTTTTAAAAAATAGAACTTAGGTAGGTACAATGGTGAATTTGAGATACAAATGGGAGAAAATTAGAAACCTAAGCCATCTAATGGATAATAAGAGGATGCCCAATACACAAGAAACCCATTCTAGAAGCCCATTCAAACCTCCTTAAGGACCGCGTCAACTAAAGGCAGAATGATGGATTAATTTGAAATGTCTATTTTCAAATATGAGAAGTAGGGCGCGTGGCTCTAGGCTGGAAATCAAGAAATCCAAGCCCTCCAAGCCCTTGGAATTCAATCCAATGGCTGGGATAAATTGGGCACTTTTATTTATTCTCTTCTCCCCTCTCTTTGTATCTCATCTTGGATTTCTTCTCCCAACTTGTTGTTAGAGGCCTATTGCATCAGATTTCTTTGATCCATTCTTTTTCTACAAGATCGTGCAAGAGAGAGTTCAAGGGTGATCAAGATTCATGGAGAAAGAGCGTCACTTGGCCCTTGGGGGTAGTGACAACGAGGTTTGTGTGATCTCCTAAATGTTTGATTTGAATTATCTCACCATTTTGTCTGGTTAAAAATTCTAAGGCTAGACTTCAAGTTTTACAAAGCATCAACAACATTGAAAAATTCCTCCTGTAGCAAAAGTTACAACATTTTCAATCTACTACGTGTCCAAAAAAGCACCGATGCCCACAAATTATGGCCGAAGGTTTTCTTCAATGTTAAATCTAACTTCTTGCCCTAAAAATTGTTCAAAATCACATATTATTATTAATTATATATAAAATAAGCATGTATTTAAATAATTTTTGAAAATTTTTAAAATATTTTTCATTTATTTCATTGATTTTTTATTTAGAATATACTTAAAATCCAAAAAATATAAATCAACAATAATAATTACTTTAAAATATATTTGAAGCGCAATTTACTCTCTCATTACCTGCTCTTTGTGGATTCGAATCTTACTTACTCTATTCAAAGGAGAGTCTAAAATTTTTATTATTTAACCAAATTTCTGGTTTATCGTCTGCACACTTTGGCGGGGAATCAAAGAGATATGAACTTCTTCTTGCCTTAAGCGTGAAGCTTCAAATGTTCATGTTCATGCAAAGGACCATCTACCTCAACATGATTGGCACTAGAACAATGATGACATAATTTTTGGGTTCTAAAGGCCTAGATTTGGATGAAGAAATCAAAACGATTGGCAGCGGAAGACTTAAACTGAATCGAACGGCATCAACAAAATACATGAAACGAAGTATCTTTGCACGGATCACATCCATGATTTCTTGGATCCCGATGTGAGAAGAATTGAGTTGCTCAAGTGTGCAGCCTCTAGACGTATCTACACGATCCTCGACACGTGCACTCTCCTTCTTCTTGTTGACGAACCCCGGTCTTTCTCCATCGTCGTCGTTACATTGTCCCGATTGCATCGGGGTTGGAAAGGGGTGTGGGGAGAAGGGAGAAGAAAGGGAAAGGCCCCTGAAAAATTCTGGCCTGAGTGAATTTTGTTCAAGGCCTTCCTCTATTTATACTAAATAGGTATTTTTCATAAAAACCCCCAACACTTAAGTATATCCTCTGACGTCCAAAACACCATTTGCGTGTGACCCTCTAAGCCCATGTATCAGCCTAGTTAACGACCCCAGCAGCCCAATAACCTTTAATTGCCTTCCAAATTAATTAACTATATCATCATATAGATTAATTAATGTTGGATTGATTTAACCCAAATCGATGGGTCAAGTCTCCAATACGTGGGGTGCCAAGCTACACCTCGTGTTCTAGAAGATACAAAGGAGTATTGTATCGACTCACTTCATGGAACCTGTTCGTCATCGATTATCGTGTTTGTATAATCCCTCATCCACTTGACGCTCCTCGAACGACTTCGGGTATGGTCAACTGCCAATCACTAATCGATCATCCAAGTTAGTACTAATGCATTCAGAAATCATCGGAGAACTCTTCTTTGATATTTCACTGCCTTGGCCAAAGACTTCATCGCATCGTCTTCCTTGAGCTGTCACCTCTTATACGGAGGGTGGGCGATCCCATCTTGACCACTCGATCGACTTCGTAAACTTCTTGATGTACCCGAACTAAGACCGTTTAGAATCCCATAATTAGAGACTCATTGGCCATAGTCAAAGTACAACTGTCCATCCACAAGACATCTTTGGTGACTCGTTGGCCTTATGTAAGGACCACTTACACGACTGTGACGTGAATAAACCTGAGTGACAGTTCGGTATAATACCATCTAGGGATTTGTACTGATCAATTTAGTGAACTCTTTGCACTAAAGAGCACCCACTATTTATCTTTAGTGTCTCAACACTAATGGCTACGTGACCAGGCATACTAATCATACAAGTGAGACTTGATAGTGCTATTCAATCTAGATACTTTGATGTCCTTCTCGCGTATCCTTCGAATAGGAATATTTAGAACGCATGTTTAAAGATGAGTGATCTCCATATTACGATCTCATCATAATTCACAAAGTCCGATCATGTATTCATGGACTTCATTATAAGCATCACAAGTGCACTATAATGAATATGTTCTACCAATGAACATCAAATAAGATGTGGAATGTGTGATTGGCTTGCTGGCAACATATATTTCTATCAATAATGACATGTCTAATTGAGATGGTCGAGGTGCTTCATGCATGCTCATCTTACCTAATTTGATGAGTTAAGTCAAAAACATCTTTAACTAACTGATCAATATATAAATCAGGTTCAACTACACTTACCTCGATCACTTCACCTCTTCTAGCATTTGGGTTTCTTCCATGTCCATTGAGGCGGCATCATAGGCATCATTCTCTGCAAGGGTTTCTAAAATTTTGACACCGTCATCTAGATATTTATGCATATACGTACCTCCGGTACTTGCATCGATCATCTTCTGATTTTGATCTCATAACCCTGCATAAAATGTTTGGAAAATCGCACATTCTTATATGTCATGGTGTGGACATTTTCGAGTAAATTCTATAAATTTTTCCATGCTTCACCCAAGGACTCGTCGGGTGCTTGGCAAAATTCTCGTATGGCTCTCCTGTATACATTAATTTTTCCCGCATAATATTTTTTTCAAGAAAGCAATCTGCATTTTTTCCAACTACTAAGGCTAACAGATAAAGTGAACCATACAAGAGACTTATCATGAAGATTGAATGGAAATAATATCATTTTTATGACATCGTTAGTGACGTTATGAAAATGAAAAGTTGGACAGATGAGAGCGAATTATAAATGCTTGTAAGATTCTCTAGGATAAACCATGAAATGTGGGAAGAAATTGAATCATATGGTGTTATCTATCTTAAAATTTGTCCCATCAGCAATCAGAGCATTTAGTCTTGTTAGTGGTTCATACCCTAGAGGCATAGAATATTCATTTAATCTGCATCTTATATTCATTGATCCTACCTTCTCAGTGATTACTTAATCCTCAACATCATTGTTAGTATTTCTACCATTAGAGGATTCCCCTCATTCAACTTCATTTCCTAAGTCACAATGCACATTTGTGTTTCTATCAGCCAATTCACATAGAATTTATCGATATTGCCAGATTCAAAATTAACTAATGCAACTAGGAAACAAAAATCCACTGTCTTATCGTATATAACAGAAATTAACTATTTTTTTAAAAAGCTAATTAAATAAAAGATAACCGCCAATTATTTTTAAAAAAATTACTGCCGTGTAAATTTTGAGTATCATGTTAGTACTAGTAGTGGTTTGTAGAGTAGGACGAGAAGAAAAAGGTAGGCGAGAATGGTGGTGTGAGACAAGATGGGGATGAATGAATGATGAGAGGTGTCTAATTAGGGTTTTATATGTTAGGTTTTATGATAAATGAGGATGGAGAGATGAGGAGGAGCGAAGAAGAGGGTGTAAGGCGTAGTGATATTGATCGTGAGACTGAGATATAATGATGATCAAAATGGGAGAGGCAGTGATGTATTTTTCCTAAACAAAAAGGGAGATATAGGTGACAAGATTACAACGCTGTAGGGATAAATGTGAAGTGAGTTATAGTGGATACTAGATAGGGATGGCAATGAATGATGATGGAAGTCAATGAGTGACGGTGATAGATAGAGGTGATGGATGATGATGATAAATGAACTACCTCTCTTGTAGGAAGTGAGCTTAAAAGATGTTTTTACAAAGACTAAGAGCTCAATTTATAAATACAAGATGGATAGATGGCATGAAGATGAAGGTATCCTTAAAATTTCATCCAAGTCCAAGTTCTGGATTGTTGAATATCAAGCCTGGAAAGTGGGCAATTCCTAGCCATTGATTTAATTAAAATATTGGTTGAGATTCTTCCTCGTCATCCGCAATCAATGGCTCTCGTCGTGCCACGTGTCTGATCAAGGAAAATTGCATATTAATTTTCAATGTTGTAATTTTAATTTTCCTAACACCAAATAAATTTGATAAAAATGGAAACTCACTCGAATGTATAATGGGAGCAATGTCATCTCCACAAGGACAGGCCTATAGAGGTGCACTTAATAATTGAATAGTTAAGGGGTGATAATAATAATGAAGATAGTGAATATAGTAGAAGATAATTAATTAGTAAGTGAGGGAAATAACTAGATATGAAAGAATATAATATTCATATATACTAGAAATAATAAAGAAGTAAGAGATATATTAATAGTTATAGGTGATGTTACTATAAGTAGTGGAGGAAGCAAAGAAGATTAATATGATAGAATTAGTGGTAAAATACTTTTAATAGGAGCTAGGAGGTTACTTATTTAATGAGTAGTAAGCTAAAAAGAAAACAGAAAGTAGACATAAGGACAATGATACTAAGATTTTAGTTAGATAGGGAATAAGAGTTATTAAGGTGTAAATAGTTAGTTTATGGTGGTATTAAATTTAGTAAGATATAAGAATAATAGGGAAGAAAGGGCATAGAATTATGATAGACAAGGGAGAGAAAGGATTATATAATTTATAAGAAATTTGATAAGAAGAATATTTAAAATAGTCCAATCAAGTAGATAGGTGGAGAGAGAGAGAGAATAGAGGGGGAATAAGAGTAATTAATAGTTTAATATTCATATTATTAAATGATTATGAATACATTATGATAATAGAATACAATGTACATAGGTGTAGTCTCACATATATATATATATATATTTATATTTATATTTTTGACATGGATCAAGGGGCGGCAGATGAGATGGCGTCGTGAGAGACGACGTGGGTGAATAATTTAGAGGGTTAGGTCAGGTGGGTGAGATTGGTAAGGGGGATTTATATGTTAGCCGAGTTGATGAAAGTGGTGGGTGAGATGTCTTAGTTGATGGGTGTTGAGGATGAAGTGGTGAGGTGGGTCCAAGCTTGCAATTTAGTTGTCTTATTTTGTAGTTGATTGTCTTTTCATTGCTTTTCCTCTATTTTTTTCACATGTAGACGTGTCCATCCTTGTTGATATCAGACATGTATGATGTTGTTGGCCTTCAGTTGATTGTACAAGGTAACCTCCTATTACTATTTTTAGTGCATTATTTAGATGCTAACTTTGACCATTGTCAACTCTCGAAAGCAGTGAGGACCGACAATTTGTACGACAATAGGGCCATGATGATTGCTCTAGCTATCACATTAAGGAGGTCAACTCCACAACTCAAAGCTGGAAGACACATTCTTTGTCTGGCCCTTGTCATCAACCTCATAATAAATTCAAGATATTTTGTATGATCCATTGGTCTTCTTAATGTGACCCACAAAGGACTAAGAAAGATAACGAACCTTGTGCAATTATTGCTTTTAAAAATAACGTAATCTAGTAAGTTATTATATCAATGGGTAACAAATGCAACTGATAAAAAACAATTTTAATTTATTATTTTGGACAAGAACAACGTCACATTTTGGACAATTATTATTTATAGCATTAATTAATACATGTCATTTCGAATTTCTAATTATTTGAATAACCATAAAAATCATAATAACGGAACCCCTTGTCTGGTCTAAATCTGTGATGGGGGATTCGAGCGATGTGGGCGGGGGAATACCTATTATTTCAACTACTTATCATATGAATACATAATACATAGACCTCGTTATTTGATAACGTGATCCCCCTCGGCCCACATAAACCTTTGGGTGGGCGGCCGCTTTGGGCGATGAGCAGTTCGATTTATAATGTTATCTTCTGATCGTTCAATCTGAGTAGTTTGGCGAACTCCTATTAGATTGGAAGAATCATTATCCAATCGATTCTACCCCATCAGTGGGTTTTAGGGAGGTTGCTGAGGTTGCACTTCCCTCGCTTAAGGAACATCTCTCTTTGCCTCCCATCCCATCTCAGCAGATGCCTTCACACAATCTCACATCCCTTATCGATAATCCTCTCATCCGTCTACGGCCCTATCTACGGCCTCATCCTTGCACCGTTACGAATTTATGATAACTTTTGTGTGGGTCATGCATGAATAAAAAGACAGATAATTGACGTGCGCTGAAAACGAGGGCCTGCGGGGGGGGTTCCAGACACGTATTCGCTTACGCCGAACGAAAAGGCAAATCGCTGAGAAACCAACATGGGTCTCTCTAGGTCGTGTTCCTATCTCTTTCACTCTCGATCGTCCTTTCTTGTCGGCGGCAGGAGAACGTGATTATGTTCGCGATCGTCTTGAACGGAAATAAGCGCGCTTTCAACGAAAAATCACTCTAAAGGGTCGCTTAATTTCCGTTTGGTTTGCTTAGATCTCCCGCTAGAAGGTCTATCAAAGCAAGAGATAGTGCCAATTGCCAAAGACGAAGGCGAAGAGAATACAAGTCATAATCGTACACAGTTTTCATGTTAAACCTGCTCTGCCAGGGCGACCCGGATGAAGGGTTCGCGGCAAAGCTGCTGTTCCTTCAAGGGCTCCGCCGGCGGCGCCACCTTGCCGCCGCCGGCGAGAGCGAGCTCCTGAGCCCGCCGGGCCTGCGTGGTCCAGTCCGTGGAGCTCACGGCGTAGAGCATCAACCCAGCGCAGGAGATTTGTGCAGCGAGAAGGCCAATCCAGAGCCCACAGAAGCCTACGCCGAAGCCGAAAGCCAGCGCCGCGGCGACCGGCATCCCCACCAGATAGAACGCGCCGAGGTTAATATTCGCGGCGTCGCTCGGCCGCGCGCTGCCTCGGAGAACGCCGCAGCCCACGGTCTGCGGGCAATTGCCGAGCTCGCACAGGCCGAGGATCGGCAGCGCCGCCGAAGTCAGCCGGAGAATCTCCTCGTCGCTCGTGAACATCCTCCCCCATCCGTCCTTAACACCGGCGGCGAAGCTAGCGGCGGCGAAGCCCATCACGGCGGCGAGGAACATGGCCGCAGCGGCGGCGGCGCGGGCGCCGCCGGGGCGGTTCGCGCCGAGCTCGTTCCCCACGCGCGTGGACACGCCGAACCCGAGCGAGGAGGGGAACACGTAGAAGAGCGCGGTGGTCTGGATGAGCATGCCCATGGCGGCCACGGCGGACTTTGGGTTGGGGAGGAGCCCGCAGAGGAGGATGATCAGCTCGTACCACCACCATTCCAGGCAGACGGAGACGCAGCTCGGGGCGGCGAGCCGGACGAGAGGACCCCATCCGCCAAGGCACTCGCGCGTGGGCGGCTGCAAGGTAGCGGAGTGCGCGCGAGAGGCCCAGACGAAGCACACGAGGAAGAGAAGCAGGGCGAAGTTAGCCGCGGCGGAGGCGGCGGCGACGCCGGCGATCCCGAGGCGGCGGGAGAGGAGCGCGGCGGCGGGGACGTGGGCCGCGGCGGCGAGAGAGGCGGCGAGGGTGAGCGGGCGGGTGAGGCCCTGCGCGCGGAGGTAGATTCGGATGGGGTGGATGAAGGAGAAGGAGACGAGGTCGGGGATAGTGAAGAGGAGGTAGGTTTGGGCCAGGCTTGTGATTTCCGGGTCTTGACCCAGGAAGAGGAGAAGCTTGTCCATGTTTAGCCAAAGGAAGGCAATTGGCAGGGAGGAAGAGAGAAGGAAGAGGACGGCGCGGTGAAGAGTGACGGAGAGAAGCTTTGGCTGGTCCGCGCCGAAGGCCTGAGAGCAGAGAGGCTCCATGCCGAGGGACAGGCCGCAGAGGACGGAGTAGCCGGTGATGTTGGCGGAGGCCACGGCGAGGGAGCCGCCGGCGAGGGAGATGTCGCCGAGGGAGCCGAGGAAGAGCATGGACACGACGGAGCGCGAGTACAGGAGAAGAGCCGTGAGCGCGATGGGGAAGGACAGCGTGAACAAGGACTTTGCCTCGATTAAGCCCTCCCTTAGTGTCAGCTGGAAGCGCTTGTTTAGCGTCGCCGGCGGGGAATCAAGGGTGCACATAGCCACGCTAATCTCCTTCTTCTTCTACTACTACTTATTTATCAGAAGAAGAAGGCAAAAAGCGCGTTCTTGGCCCCCTATATCCGTATATAAGATCGATGGTGTAGTGGAGAAGGCGGTCAAAGAGCGAGGCTTTAAGGGAGCTCTGCACGGGAGTTATAAAGATGGGGAAAAAGTTAAGGCCGGTAACGGAGAGAGACACTAGTTTTTTTTAAGCTCGGCACGCGGCTCCACCTTGTAGGAGACAGTAGCGAGGCCTCCGTCATCCTTGTCCCTTGGTCTCATTTTCTTTCTTTCATTCCCTATCTCTCTCTCGCTCACTAATCGCTATCTATTATCTGTCCACAATTTAGGATTCGCGCTTCGACAGGAGATCTTCGGTCACAGGTTTCCCGCCTCGACGTCTTTTTAGTTGCAAGAGAGAGATGGATAGAGAGAGATAGGAATACAGGGAGAGATAGAGATAGCAATATGGATAGAGGGAGAGAGAGAGAGAGATGGATAGAGAGAGATAGGAATACAGGGAGAGATAGAGATAGCAATATGGATAGAGGGAGAGAGAGAGAGAGAGATGGATAGAGAGAGATAGGAATACAGGGAGAGATAGAGATAGCAATAAGGATAGAGGGAGAGAGAGATGGATAGAGAGAGAGATAGGGATAGAGAGAGAGAGAGAGAGAGAGAGAGAGAGAGAGAGAGAGATGGTCCCGACGTTGAGTCTCCAACACATGGCAGGCCGCGATGGCAACCCCCGACAGACTCGTTGGAAGAAACAGCGTCTCATCAACAGCATAGGTCCACGGAAGAGACTGGGGAAACCCTAAATTAACCTCTCCTGTGTCGGACGAGGATGAGCAGCGGCGAAAGAGAGATGAACGCATTTCAGAAAAAAAAAAAAACTATCTTGGAAAAAAGTGCCGCGCAGTGTCAGCGAGCTGCAACGATGGGAAGAACCGAATAAATTTGCTGCTCGTTTTGGGAATAGTGGGTTTACATGGATTAGTTCTGGTCAAGAGTTAGGCAGGAGGGGAAAGCAGAGAACGCATGAGTTCTTTAATATTAGGTGGTGGAAGGTTATCGTACAATTGGCACTGGATTAGTATTATTAGAGAGCGAAATGTTACTACGAGGGGGCTAGTTGCTAGACTGATTGTATTTAAATTTTGAAAAGGCTGTGGTCAGTGACGGAGGGTCTCAGTATCTTTTTTTTAATGAAATTAGCCAGAAACAATGAAATCAAGGCGCCCGGCGAACTGCGGAACAGTCATTTAGCAGAGAAGAATCACGTGTGGGCCTGCTCTGCCAGTTCCCCATGATTCACTCCCCAATCGAAGGGGTTTGGCTTGGGATTCGCTTTGGGGGGGCTGATCTCTGCGTCTCCTGATTCACCCAGACGATAAAAATGTGATTATTTCGGGAAATAGATGATAAAAGAGTGATTTTTATGGAAATTCATTGAGCCCATATCTTGGCGGCGACTCACTCCCCCCAATCGAAGGGGTTTTGCTCGGGATTCGCTTTGTGGGGGGTTGTATCTGCGTTTCCTGCTTCACCCAGATGATTAAAAAGTGATTGTTTTCGGAAAGAGTATTTTTTATGGAAGTTCTTGGAGCCTATTTCTTGGGGGCGACCAGGCGAGTTCTACTCCGGCGAAGCAATGGGGACCAAAGGATTATCGACACGTGGCGACGTAACGGGTCTTTGATTACTCTTTGGCTTTGATTCCTTTGATTACGTCAGGTCGAATCAAAGACGGCGCCATCGCCGATGGCCCGTTGAAAATTTTGAAAAAAGCTGCTGTATTTAGCCGGGCTTTCCCCACCCTACTTCTCTGAAGAGCCAGAGCTTCCATAGCTGCAACTTCTGGGCACTCTCCGGACCGAGCTCCAATCCCCGGCGGTCGGCTCTCACTGCAAGGTACACTCTCTCTCTCTCTTTCTCTTTCTCTTCCTTTGGGTGGAAACCCATATCTCCGTTGTACATTCTTGTTTCACCCGGAGTTGTCGCATAGCCTCGTTGAACGAAGAGAGCGGCGCTCGCAGCGAGGAGGAAGAAGGTGGGCCGGCCATAGATTTTAGATAGTCTAGATAGATAGACTTCATTCAGAGGACGAGATGTCATTTTCAAGGGTAGCTCAAGATAGGGAAGAGTAGCTTGCGGGGCTCGCCGGCTCTCCGTCTCCACCCATGTTTAATCATTGGTGGGGGTTTTCATAGATCGCTGGCCTTTTCAAATTTCCGCTCCGTTTTTCCGTCTTGGGAAAGATTTGAGATGGGTTCTTCTTGATGCTCTACGCTGTCGAGATTCAGACCTTTCTAGTAATTAAAAGCGCACTTTTCCCTCTTCCTTTCGCTCTATTAACCCCTCTATCTATATCTCTATCGCTATCTCTGGCCTTCTTCCCTCGCGACGAGGGCTCGACGGGTCTACATCCCTTATCTCTGTTGTCTCGTTCCTTGTGCGGGTAATCGAAAGATTGAGAGAGGAAAGGGGCATAGCCAAGTTTATGAAGATTCGTCCTTCTAACCCGTCTTTTCCACCTCTTGTCTTCTTTCCGCTTCGCAGGGCGCTCCTACGCGCGGAGTATGGGCAGGGCGACGCGGTGGCTGAGAAGCCTTCTGGGCGGAGGCAAGAAGGACAATTCAAAGCGCGCCGGGGTGGCGGCGCCTGCGCTGGAGGAGGACACCGCCTGGCTCCATTCTCTCTACTCCACCAGGGACAAGGAGCAGAGCAAGCACGCTATAGCCGTGGCCGCCGCCACCGCCGCCGCGGCGGACGCCGCCGTGGCCGCCGCCCAAGCCGCCGTGGCGGTGGTGCGGCTGACGAACCGAGGAAGAGCATCAGTCTTCGTCTCCGCCAGAGAGCGCTGGGCCGCTATCAAAATCCAGACTGTTTTCAGAGGCCACTTGGTAAGCCCACTATCGATAATCCTTCGTCCTCCATCCTTTCGAAAGAAAACTCAGTTCTTTCTCTACAAAGGCGAAGAAGGCCCTTCGAGCGCTCAAAGCTCTGGTCAAGCTCCAGGCCGTCGTGAGAGGTTACCTCGTACGCAGACAAGCCGCGGCCACGCTACACTCCATGCAAGCTCTCATACGCGCTCAGTCCACCGTAAGAAAGCAGAGGTCTCGCCATCTCGCCGTCCGCGACCATCACAAACTTCAGGTGGAGGTCCGCCATCGCCGATCTCTGGTAAGTGGAAACCATCTGAAAGAATCAATCTTTCTCTGCCGTCCTCGATTCCGCTTCTAATCCGGGCTTTCGTTTCTTGTTCTTTTTGTGATAGGAGCGATACGAGGAGACGAGAAGCGAGTGCGCGATCCCGTCGAGCCTCCATAGCCGGCGATTGTCGGCGTCCATGGACCAGGTCGTCTTCGAGGACAGCCCCAAGATCGTAGAAGTGGATCCGGGGAGGCCGAAACCGAGGAGCAAGAACAACGTTTACGACTTCGACTGGTCTCTCACAGGAGATGAATGTCGATTCTCCACGGCGCAGAGCACGCCCCGGTTAATGAACGCTAGCCTTGGAGCGGCGCCGCCGCCGTTGACGCCGGCGAAGAGCGTTGGCGGGGGAGATAGCGCTCTCCGAAGATACCAGAACATGACCGGGTATCCAAACTACATGGCCAAGACGCAGTCTTTCGAGGCAAAGGTGAGGTCGCAGAGCGCGCCGAAGCAGCGGCCCGAGCCGCCGGGGCAGCGCCGGCTGCCGCTGAGCGAGATGCTTGTCGAGCCGAGGGCGAGCCTTAGCGGCGTCCGCGTGCACCGCTCCGGCGAAGTGTTCAACTTCAAGAACGCTGTCATCGACCGGCTCGACCGCTCTTTCGATTTGTGCAGCAGGGACGTCGAGAGAGAGTTCTATCTCCCCAGGAGATGGTGACACTTAGCGTGCAAAATTTAGAATACTTGGCTTCTGCTGGCTGCAATGTAAACACAGGTTACTCGCTTTGTTGTAATGTTCTCCTTCTCTTTCGATCTCGCTGAATGTTCGTTCCCGCGAGCTGTCTGGTTGCCTGCTTCTTTGGCAGGCTTTTTGCATGGCCGATTGAACGGCGAAGTCCAGTGGCGTCTCGTCTACCATCGTTGGCGGTCCGAACCGGGGAAAGCTCCGTCATGTGTAATGATTAGGATCTGCGAGTCTGTGCTCTGTGCTCGCTTGGATTTTACGCTTTCTTTAATTTGTTCGCCGCCGGTTGATTTGCCATCGCCGCCGATTCAAATTCAAAAACCCACAACGACGGCCAGAATCTCCGCCGCTTTCTAGCTGTTTAACGAGTAGGTCGTCGTCTTTCGAAGAATCCGGAATAAAAGATTATTATCTGGCAGCGATTGTTTTGGGGAGTAGTGCGCAAGCATGGAAGCCTCTTCTCAGAGAGATTCTTGGTTGCAACTTACAAGTGGGCTTAGGCCATGGTCCTACCTTTCAGATATCGATTGGACTGGGTATTCTCCATGTCTATGAGGATTTCGTGCGCCATTCGTTAGATTCGAGGGAATCCTTATCACGTAATAGATGGAAACTTTTAACTTTCGTATGTTTCCAAGATGAACACAGATAAAAAAGATTTAAGTTCTCACTCTCTTGATATCACACAGGGATACAAGATTTAAGTTCTAACTCTCTTGATCTCACGAAGAGAAACAAGAAGAAAGAACACGTTGAGAGAGGAAGGAACCTTGATGCACACAGCACACTATAACAATGAAAACTAATACATATTTATAGGCACTCTCCCATAACTGTCTATTGACTTAAACAAATCCTGACCACGCTGTCCATGTGCTTATTCTTCAAAGACACCAGTCTTTAGCTCCTCAAAATCAGCTCCTGCCTCCACATCTCCTTATGCCACGCTGACTTGGTTATTTCTTGACTTATTCAAAAATACTAGAGATTGAGGACAGATGGCGATTTCATCATCCGTTATTCAATTTTCATCATCCGTTTTCGTTCGCATCGATTGACAAATGACTGAATAGTCCTATGTCCTTCATTTGTCATTAGTCATCCGTCATTTGTGACGAATGACGGATGACGAAAATTACGGACGAATGATGGAACCGACAGATGACAATATCGGTTAATGAGAATATTAATGTATAATTTTTTACCTTCATTTTTTACATAAACTCATTGGCTTCTATGAGGAGAGAGAATTCGCTCTCTACATTTCCTCCATCTCCAATGAACTCAGATTTCCTGTTCCGTGAGTGGATCCTGAGTGTTGGTAATCCTTATCTGGGCTAGAGGCCGGCCTTCCATGATGCTCCCGGTCATTCCACTGCCGTGGAGTACAATATTCTGTCAACGACACCCCTTCCTGGCAGAGCCCTGAGCTTCACAGACCACGACAAGAACCTTGACTGACAACTGACTTATCCATCGTTGAATCCGTCTCCCATACTTTTTGGCAAAGACCACAAGGAGAAGACGACGAAATTCAAGCATTAAAATACGAAAAGGGTGTCTGCGCCTCTCCGTTGAATCCGTCTCCCACGCTTTTTGGTTACTTCTTTCTGTTCTATCTTATTTGATTCGATAAGGTGTGTAAGAAGACACGTGGGGGGTTAGATTTGAGTTTCCGTGAGAATTGACCGCCGCTGATGGCTTCTACAAGCTAATCCGATCGTATTCTGCTTCTAGCTTTCGGTTCACAAACTTAAATTTAAGCGTAGGGCTTCAAGTTCTTGGCGGGGATGAATCGAGTTAGTGTTCGTAATAGATTCGAGTTCATTTTCAAACACTGAATGGATGATTCAAGCTTCAGGAGTGATTGCAAAGAACATCCACCGATGACTGGAGTTGGCCGTGCGGTGCGGTGCAAAAATTCGCACCGAGTGTGCGAATCTTTGCATGCACAAAATGGACTGTGCGGTGTGCAGTGCGCTTTTGTGCGGAAAAGCGCATCGCACAACGCACTAAATTTGCACATTTTGAAGGATTTAAAAGACTTTTTAAAATGCAATTTGGAAAATAAATAACTATATTTAGTTCTTAATATAAGTGGTAAAATTACTATGTTTAATTATTAATATAATTAATAGTTAATAATTAGAATTACTATGACCCGACGGCACCGTCAGACGGCGGGCCAAGGTGGCGCCGCAGTGTCGCCTAGACGGCATCGCTAGAGAAGACAGTACCGGTGAAGGCGGTGAAGGCGGCGGCCGGCGATGGAGGAGTGGGTGGGGTGTGGGACGAGGGCGGCTGCGGGGGTGCAGGCGGGGTGGTGGGGGGTGGGGCACCTTCAAAATCTGCACATCCACATCGCACCGCACAACTGCACGCGCACAAACCGCTCGCACAGTTTGGACTATCCTCGGCGATGACAAAACTACATGATCTGGGAATCAAATGAAGGGGACTACAAAGGATAAATTGTATTCAAAGATAAATGCCAAATTTTATCTTTTAAAATTATTTGAATTTTTTTTATTTCATATGAAACCTATTTTCCTTTTTGTGATCATATTTAGTCATGTTGGCAATAGACATTCCGTATCCCAAATATATACAAATTTTAGTTCAAATAAATGCACAAATTGTCAACTTCAAGCGACCATACACTTATATGCCTTCTACAAATGGCAAACACACATAAATAATGCTTGCAATGAGAAAACCCAAATAAACAAGCAGAACAATATTATAAAACACAAAAAGAGTTGAAGTAGATGATTATTTATTCAAACCATACATTGGTACTAGAGACAACTCAATTGTTGGTGGATAAACAACCAAACATTTATATTTTATAGCAGCAAGGAAAGAGACACAAAGAAGTTGACAAAGAAAAATCATTCTTTGGCCGTAATGAAGGAAGAGGTTATATTCTTTCGGGGGGGTGGGGGGGGTGTGTATTGGGGGGGCTGAATGGTTCCAAGAAAAGTGGGTGGGGGAGAGGGGACACTGAAGAGCGCCGTAGGGTTGAGAGTTCACGAGTAACTAGGGGGTGTTTTTCGTGAGACGGGGGGGGGGGGGTGTTTTTCGTTTTCTGTCACCAAAGCGTCCGTTCCGTTCTGTTTCATTTTGCAGATGACAGAACAGATGAATGACGGAAACCTGTAGATGACGGAACAGTGACGAATGATGAAAATTTTTGCGAAAAATGGATATTTGAATGGAATTCCGTTCCGATACGTTCCGTCCGTTCAATTTTGTCGTCTGTTTCCGTCCTCCAACTCTAAAAAATACCAACTCCTAAAATAACTGAGTCAAGATTAACTGTCCAACACCTCTAAATATTTTTTCTAAATCACCTCTAAATATTTCTTCATCTCTCAGACTAGAGGTTGAGAGCTTCTCCATCTGTAGTAACAGAATGGAGAGCATATGCCTTCATCTATTTAAGTAGATTTTCTGATATATATGCCATATAACAGCTTTTCTGATCATTGACTAAATATTATAAACATATATTCAAATATTTTGTTATTATGTTATGTTTAAAATAATGGGAAATGGCCTAAGTTGGAATATACTTAGTTTAATTAATTATGTAGCCTCTAGATCGAAGGCATGAAAAAGGAGATAACTTGTGCCATCCTAGACACAAGTAGGGGAGATAAACAGAGTTGTGCTCGCTCTGCATTCATCGCAAGGTGATACTACCTTAGCCCATGAACATCGTAGTTACATGCCTTTGAAAACCAAAATATTTCAAGAAGGTCATTATAGTTCTCGATGCTCCATAATGACAGTACCATTGAAAATATAACTCAAAATTTTGGAGAAAATGATAGCATTACAATGTAATATAAAATATGAGAAAGTTGACAGGTCTAAGCAAATGTATTATGCAAATTCTGGGAGATGTGGAATCTATCATAACAATTGTGGGCCTTAAGAAGATCTACACTTCTCAAATAGTGCGGGGGAAAAGATATTCTACATATTCTAGCAGACAAAAGTATAATATATCTGAATGGTGGGTCTATACACACTTTTATATTGATACTGCAAGCTTTTAGAGGATTCTCCATAATGAGCCATCACTTGTAAATGGGGTTTAATTCACTATTGGGTTCAAATAGAATGATAAATACATCTTTGCTTTCTCCATATGGGTCAGAGTTTAGTGGCTTGAAATGAGCATTTGATTGTTGGTACTTCCATTTGCCACCATCGACGTCAATCCAGATATATGATATTGAGTTAATATCTGATATATCTATTATATCCAGATGACATCTGAAATTATCCTGATATTTCCATATATTGGATCCTAGATTGTCTGATACAATATATCAGATGAAAGAACAATAGTTATAACTGACCAACTAGCTGTGTCAGTTTGTGACATCGGAAGAAAAGAAATGCACGTGGTGGCAAGTAATTTGTCAATCCTGTTATCCATTATCATTGTCTTTATTGGCTTAACAATATTGTTACCACGGTGGTATTTTGAACCTTTTGATATCCGTTATAATTATCTCATTTCTGCCCAGAAAAAGACATTATGTTTTGACATCATAATCAATATTTCAGTAGCGCATTTGTGTGAAGGGTTATCTCTATATTTCATTTCTGACATCAGAGATAGTTACTTTGGGCTTTGGGCTTTGTGTGCTAGGTTTAGGGTTCGACGGTCCCGGTCCGGTCCGTTCTTTAACAAGGACCTAAACATTACCTAAACATCGGTCCGGTTCCGGTCCGGTCTCGTCCAGTCCCAGTCCAGTCATGTTGACTAGTCAAAGTCGAAGAACAAAAAGTCAGCATAAAAAAAGGGGATGGACTTCTCATCAAAGGGAAAGTTTGTTCCAAAGTCACTTATGAAGGCCATCCTGAAAAATGAAAAGAAGAATAAAAGAAGGTTGAAAGAAGAATAATTGAAAAATAAACGAAGAATTAAAGAAGAAGAAAGGAAGATCAAAAGGAAGAAGGTAAAGAAACATAATTAGAAATAAGAAAATCAGGAGAAAGAGGAAGAAGGAAATAGTAGGAAAAAGGTAACGAAGAAGAAAAAATAAAAGACTTGAAAAGGAGAAGAATAAGAAGAATAAAATACGAAGAAAAGAAGATGGAAAGAAGAAGAAAGCAGAATAAAATAAGAAGACAAGAACAATAAAAAAAACAGGAGAAAAAGAAAGCAAAAGAAGTACGGATGGCGAAAAGAAGAATAAAATAAAAAGAGAAGAAGCCTAAAAGAAATGAAGAAAACTTAACAGAGTAGAGTGTAGAGCGGAGAAACCTAAGATAGCTTGAAATACAATGAAACAAACTTGACAGAGTTGGAGGAGAGAAAAAAAAAACAAGGTTAAACTAAACATTCTGAAGATTGAGAGCAAGAAAGAGGGACTCAAAAACTGGGAGAGAGAGAACGTGACAGGGAGAGAGAGCGAGCGCATGAGAGAGAATTGGAGAGAGAGAAGAGAGTGTGCGAGAGAGAGAGAGAAACGGGAGAGAAAGAGAGAAAGAGAGAGAGAGAGAGAGAATGGGATAGAGAGAGAGAACAGGAGAGAGAGTGTGTGTGTGTGTGAGAGAGAGCGCGCGAGAGAGAGAGAGAACGGGATAGAGAGTGAGAGAGAGAGAGAGCCTGCGAGAGAGAGAGAGAGAATGAGCGGGAGAGAGAGAGAACGGGAGAGAGAGAGAGCGGGAGAGGGAGAGAGCGTGCGAGAGAGAATGAACGGGAGAGAGGAGAGAACAGGAGAGAGAGAGAGAGAGAACGGGAGAGAGAGAGAGTGTGTAAGAGAGAGAGAGAACGGGAGAGAGAGAGAGAGAGCGAGAGTGAGAGAGAGAGAGAGAACGCGAGAGAAAGAGAGAGAAAGAACGGGAGAGAGAGCCGACGAGAAAGAGCACGAGAGAGAAAGCAAGAGACGGAGGGAGAGAAAAACCGAGGGAGAGAGAAGGGGGGTACGTGACCAGGCAGGGAACACGATCGGTAGAGGGGGAAGCAGGGATTTTTTATTTATTTATTTTAATCCGGCTTGACATCTGACCGGATTAGGCATGGTCGTTCTCTTCTTTTTGTGCGAATTTGTGTGTATTGTTCGATTCTGTTCAGTTTTCTGAACAGAACAAAAATGAATTCGAACAGAAGATCGCACAGACCCGCGTGCGGTTCTTTTGTTCGCTTTGTGCGAATTTTAGTCTAATTTTGTGCGAATTTTTGTGCGAATTTTGTTCGTTTTTGAAAAAGAAAAAGAACAGAACAAAGAACAAGGCCCTGTGCTGTTCTTTTGTGCGAATTTTTTGTTCGTCTCAAACAAACAGAACAGAATGACCATGTCTAGACCGGATCCGGCCTGAACGGCCGGTCCACCCTAAAATGGTGGACCGGTGGTCCCGGTTCGGTCCGGTCCGACCGATCCCCGGTCCAAAATGTCAAACCCTAGCTAGGATAGGGTCAGCCCATTACTTGGGGCTTCCTTCAAGTACAGAATAATACATCAAGAAAATTTGTTGTGCCAACTTCAATAACTAATAATTCAGGATTCATTGATGTTTAATATCCATGTATGTTTCAATCAATTTGTGCATATAGTGCATATCTACAATCTAAGGAAAATTTTTTGTTGGTATTCTATTATCTAAACAAGGCCCGCCAGTTTTCCATGAAAACCACAAAATGAATAATTTTAAGCTATTTCTTAACATAGATTTTTTACTACAAAAAAAGTTTCAGAATAAGATACATACAACATCTTCTGTATTTCAATCATTGCGCGGATTAAAAAATTAATCGCTCCCCTGAAGTTAGTCAAGAAGTGGTTCAGCCTCCACATGAATCAATGAATGAATGATTAGAAAGCGACGAGGTCGAATCAGCATGTGAACATTCCCCAGGATAAAGAAGGATGGAGAGCGAGACGTGAAGACCCAGGAATCAAAAACAAGTTTAGACAAGATCTCGCTCTTTCCCGAGTCCGTGGGAGCGATTATTCAATCCGGCCAAAGATTTAATCTCCTCGAAACCGAAGCAGCCGTCCCGCTTGCCGGAGAAGAGACGAAGGTCCGTCAATGGCGGCCACGGCGCAGTCTCTCCTCCATCCTTCCTCGCTTGTTCCCTCGTGAACACGAGCAAGGACCACTCTCTCTGAAAGTACAGAAGGCCACGCGCTTCGTTGCCGCTCAAGGCCCATGAATGCCGCAGAAGAATTGGAGTTTTGTATATTTCATAGCGTGATCCACTCAGAGCCGTCAATGAAGCTTAGAGAGATGAAGGGCTTGGCCTCCTCGTCGGTGAGCTCCCGCGACCAGGACACTCTTCCCGCGAAGTTGGCTCCCGGCCCTGTGCACTTGTACTGGCCGTAGAACACCGTCCTGCAGCGAGTCTATCGGTCATTCGCTCTTTCGGGGAGAGGATAAGAAAGGATGGCGATGGCGGGAGCTTACATCTCGCGGTTGGGGTCCCCCCAGTTGTGCCAGCCCTTGGGAATGATGATGTTGTCCATGTAAGTGAAGGCGAAGACGACTCGGGAGAAGGTGCCCCAGGCTCGGCCCAAGTACAGCGCGCCCGATCCCGTCACCCTGCAATTCACGAACGAGAAGCCCGTGTCTTCCAGCAAACTCATCCTGTCCTGCGCCGTCACCGCGCCGTAGTTCACCGCCGTCGCGTGCAGGTGGCACCCCTGCGCGGTCCTTCGTTTTAAGATTTGTATTGTGTCTACCAATGTGCTAAAAGAAGAAGAACCTCGAAGAAGAAGAAGAAGAAGGAGAAGGAGAAGGAGAACAATAGATAAAAAAAAGGGAGCAAAGAAGAATGGATAAAAGAAGAGAGCAAAGAAGAATAGATAAAAGAAGAGAAAAAAAAAGAAGATAAAAGAAGAGAGCAAAGATGAATAGATAAAATTAGAGAGCAAAGAAGAAGAGAGGAAAAAAGAAGAAGAACAAGAAAGAGTGAGCAAAGAAGAAGAAGAAAGAGGAAGAAGATGGCGTAGGCTTACCTCAAAGAGGGCGAGGCCGTCGCCGAAGACGAAGTCGACGGAGCCTTCGATGTAGCAGTCCTTGTAGTAGTGGCGGCCCTGGTGATCGTAGAGCGTGTCCTGTCCGCCGATGAACTTGCACCCCCAGAAAGAGGCCGTGTCGCCGGAGATCCGTAACGCCACCGCCTGCTTCCCCAGCGCCCCCGGCGGCGGCACCGGCGTTGTATTCTGCGTCCAACCAACTCGAGCTTCTTCTTTCTTTTCTTTCTTTTTTTGTTTGTTCCAAGAGAATAGTTTGGAGAGGGCTCACCTTGAAGGTGATGTTCTTGGCGATGAAGTAAGGGGAGTTCACGGCGAAGGTGGCGGAGTTGAAGGTGCCCATGGGCTGCCCATTGAGCCCCGGCGTCTGAGCCGTATCGCCCCACTGGACCACGGTCCGGTCCGCCCCCGCGCCCTCCACCGTGACGAAAGCTCTGAACGGCGAAACCGTCACCTTCTCGCTGCGCAGATCGCCGCCAAAGATCAGCTTCAGAGAGTGAGCGCGAGAAAGAGAGAGAGAACAAGAAACCTCGCGAAAACTCACGTGTAAACGCCGGGATTGACCTTGATGACGACCCTGACGAGGTTGACGAAGGGGATGGAGTCGACGGCGGCCTGGATCGAGGTGAAGTCCCCCGCGGCGGGGTTCTTGTCTACGACGATCGTGAACGAGGGGAAGAGCTTGTTCATCGCCGCGCCGAAGACGGAGTGCTTGAGCCCGCCGACGTACTTCACCCACCGCAAGAACTGCACCTCGACGGCCTCTGCGCGGGTCGCGTTCTCTGGGAATTTCAGCCCGTGCGCCGAGCTCAGAAGAAGCAGCACCGCCGCCCACAGCGCCCGTCGTGGAGCACCCATCCTCGATACTAAGGAGAGACAGCGCCCCGAGCATCAGATTTAAAGAAAGAAAGCCACGCAGGCTCACGGGTATCCTCTGTGCCAAATAAAACGCGGAGATCTACCAAGAACCAGTATGGAGAAAGATAAGATTTAGAGAGATAAATAGATAGATAGATATATATATATATATATAGAGAGAGAGAGAGAGAGAAGGAGATATAGATAGAGAGGGAGGGGGGGAGAGAGAAGGAGATATAGATAGAGAAGGAGAGAGAGAGAGAGTGAGATTGAGAGAGAGAGAGAGAGAGAGAGAGAGAGAGAGAGAGAGAGAGAGAGAGAGAGAAACAGAGAGGGAGAGAGAGAGACAGAGAGAGACAGAGAGAGAGAGAGAGAGAGAGCCGTGGTCCTCGTCCTCTTCTCGGAAAATATTAGGCCTAATGTCGGGTTCAACTGCACCTGAGCTAGCTTCTGTTCTCTTCTGCAAATTCCTTAGTCCTGCCCGTGAACACTATGTTACTGCCGCTTCTTTGCCCATTCCTCTGCGTTTGTCTCCATCTGAGGGGGGTTTCATGGTGAGGGAGGAGGGTTCTTGAGTGGGCCGTGGGCCTCACCATTAAGTAGGCCATTGCACTTTAAACTTCAAGCTGGGAGAGAATCTCGCCGTCTTTTCCCCTTTGGCCAGTGGTGCCATCTCGCGTCTTTTCCTAGCTTGTGAGCTATTCTCTTTTTTCTTTGCCCTCGGTTTTTACCCAAGTTAAATTTACCGTCTTGGGCTCATACTTGAACGTATCACGGCTCCACTCTTGATATCTTCAGAGTATGAGCTTTGCGACGTAGCATCATTGGTGGCCATGGTTGGGGATCGTCAACCCCAACCATGACCATGGTTGTTCTAGCCCAACTATGATAGACTTTCATGAAATTAGTCCGATGATGACTTAACCATTTACACGGAAAGTGGTTATAGTAAAGAGGGAGCTTCATCTATACTTTGTGTATACCATTAGAGATCATGAGTAAATGAGTCGTCCCTGGTGGCCCTTGTTGATATATTCAGCAAATCATGAGAGACCCGCCTGAAAGTCTTACTCAACGAGAGAAGTAAAACTCCCCATTTTTAAAAGAAGAGGTTGCCTCTATAAAGGGGACCCACCCGATTTCCCGTGTCCATATCTTGTACCACCATTCCCAGATAGTTATTTAATTGACGTTACTAACCTTTTTCCAATAAATATTTTACCCTCTCTTGGGCTATTTATATCTAGATAACAAATATATCAAACGATGGCTGCAGTCACTTCCCTAAAACTAACTAATACGTCTTCTAAGAGTAACAGAATTTCCTCTACGTGAAGTTGTGAACATAAAATCTCAAATATCAATTTGTTTCCCGCATAACATTATTAGAGCAGGAGTACCAGGTTGTTAGTATTTAAATATATATATATAAAGTAATATAAGCATATGTTGGAAATGAATAATTGAACTAAGGAATGCCACTAGAATCATTTATAGGGTTTCTTCTGTTGGAAATGTATATGGCCACAAGCACATTCCATTTTTCATTCAATATTCATGAATACAATATATATATATTCATTATGGTGCATGAGTAAAGATTAAAAATGAGCTCCATGAATACATACAATATGATTGTTTATTCCCACTCATATAATGGGTATGGCCAAACCCGTAGCCATTAGTGTGGAGACATTAAGGACAAATAGTGAGTACTTTTTGGGAGAAGAGTTAATTGAATCCTTGACTAATATTACACCTCATGTTAATCATGTTGATTAATAAAAATAGTTGTCCTAATGATTTATGTATTCTGATAAATCCATCTGCAAGAACAGGCTTTTGAGAAATTTTAAGGATTATATGCTTCAAGCTAGTGTTAGAACTTATTAATGGCGGCATTTCTTTAGGGATTTACTCATTATAATTATAGGGGAAAAAACAAGATAAATAAAAGGTAACAAGTTCTCCCTCTCTTAGGTCATTGATCAGACTCTCAGGCTCAGCATTGCTCTCATAAATTTTCAACTCCTTTGGGATATTAAGTGAAGGACATTAGGTCCTTTGGACCTAAAACTCTCTTAACACCAAGATAGTGAAATAAATCCTTTCATTTTTTGACAAAGACAAATCCAATTTTTATTTTATTCCAAGATACTGACTTGGAACTCCCCCAGTCAATAAAATTTTGAGACATGCAATTATGGCCCATCAATATTTGGAGATCAGCCAACATGCATACACTAAACAAACTATATGAGGTGATTTAGCATGTGCAAGGCCGGGGGACAACTTTACACTAAAGTTCACAGATGCGGTAGGACAGTTTATTCGTCCAATGATGATAACAGTCCCATCCAGGGCCTCGGACATTGGGTGAGATAGAAATTTGTCCGCTGGATGAAGGAAAGGACGGTTTTCACGTTTTCGGACGAAAAAATATTCTGCCCTCAGTATCTTGCAGGGCCGCAGACGGGACGGTTTTTTCATCCCAGGACGAAAAAATCGTCCCGTCTGCAAGGTTGGATGAAAATCGGGACAGAAAATTGAAAAAATCATCCCGTACCAAGAACTCTGGACCGGACGGTTTTCGTCCACTTGGACAAAAAAACCATCCCGTCCGGAGGTCTCGGATGAAAAAACCGTCCCATCTGTGTCCCTGCACTGATTCTGAACGTTGGACGGAACGATCTTCGTCCCGTCCCATCCATTGTCCATGTCCCAGACAATCCTGAACTATGTAATGCAGGGACTCGGACGGCACGGTTTCTTCGTCCCAGGACGAAAAAATCGTCGCGACTGTGAGGTTTGACTAAAACTATGATGGAAATTCGTCTGGAGACCTCCGGATGGGACGTTTTTCGTCTGGACGGGATGAAAAATCATCCCGTCCGGAGGTCTCTGACGAAAAAACCGTCCCGTCCGGAGGTCTCTGACGAAAAAACCGTCCCGTCTGTGTCCCTGCATATTTTCCGGACGTCTGACGGGACGATCTTTGTCCTGTCCCGTCCATCGTCCACGTCGCGTACGATCCAGAACTATAGTCCTCAGGCATTGGATGGGATGCACTAAATTTCATTTTATGACTTTGATTAAATTTTAAAACTTCTATGAATACGGAATCTTTTTCAAACTGGCCAGTTTCCACTGGTCACTTTCCAGACGGGACGGTTTTGGGACGACTCTAAAAGGATGTGGGACGGGACGGAACCCTCCCGCGTCCCCGTCCCGGACGATCGTGCACTATACAGTGACACAGTGTCCACTTCGACTTGGGCTTTTTGTACTGAGAAGCGGTCTGGTAATTTTTCGGCCCAATACAGGCCCAATATATGTTGAGCTGTCAAGAGCCAACGGCGGGACCTACACTGGACAACTAAGGCTAAGGCCCACTATAAATATGCTTTCACACTTCTCTAGTTATTGAAATTTTGCGAAATCGAGAGTCAACAGAAATCTTCTGCAAGGGGAACGACTTCTCTCTCGATCGAGGCCGAGGAAGAACAGGAAGAATGAGCGTGATCGATATCCTGACGCGGGTAGATTCGATTTGCAAGAAGTACGACAAGTATGATGTTGAGAGGCATCGGGATCCCAACATCTCTGGCGATGATGCGTTTGCTCGCCTCTTCGCCGACGTCGAAAACGGTATCGAATCCGCTCTCCAGGTAGCAATCCTCCCATTACTTTCTCGAATTCTATCGGACCTCTCGCGTTTTCAATTTTTTGATTCGCTTCAGTCTTCGATTTCTCTCTGCAGAAGGCAGATCAGGCGTCCACGGAGAAGAACAGGGCGACCGTAGTCGCCCTGAATGCTGAGATTCGGCGGACCAAGGCCCGCTTGCTCGAGGAGGTTCCCAAGCTGCAGAAGCTTGCCGTCAAGAAGGTTGTTCTTATTTTAGAAAAAGTGTCTGCCTCTGTCTAGTTTGATTTTCAAATAAATGAATCGAGGCGTCCAATGAGATGGGCTTCCACTTATCCTCTTATATATTTTTATCTATTCGGACGTTAACTTTTGTGCTCTTAAGAGGTCGATCTGTACACTAGTCTTTTCCTAAATGCTATCCTGTGTATAAATTAAAAAATGACGATTCCGATCTAAGAGGCTTTCGAAACTTTCATATTTTTGTCCAACAGAAAAATCGATAACTTCAATGTCTTCCCACAAAAAGTCATAACGTATTTTTCTCATCGTTCTTTTGCCGTTTGCGCGATGAACTAAGTGTTAAAGGTACGGTTCAATTTACATTCTTTTTACTGCTTCGTGGACGCATTTAAAAAAAACTGATTTCATGCTTATTTGGCTGAAGAAGTATTATTATTGTGTGATGTTTTTCCTTCTTGGCACCGTATTCGACTCCAAACATAGGTAGTTTATCATTCATCCTAACTTTGATCAATATTATTTTATCTATAGCTAATTCTGTTGTGTTTGGTCGAATAACTCTTTCTCAAATGGATTAATCGTTCTTAAAGTTATATTTATTTGAAATTATGAATCCTTTCTTTCCAAGACTTTGATAACCTTTTCTTTTCATCCATTACATTTTCTTTGCTTGCCTGCTCCCATTTATGCACGTGTTCTATGGTTTTCTTTGATGCACTTTATTTTTTATTCTCTTGTGTAGATCCTCACGGATAACAATTATACTGTCTGTTTATCTGCTCATTTATGCATAGAAGACAGAGAAACAAATATAAAGTCTGGGTCACCAAAAAAATGATGGCTACGTGCAATTCCTGATACTGTTACAGTTTCTCTATATTTCTTCATTCTACGGAAAACCAGTACCGCAGGTTTCACCGATACTTTTGGTAATAAATTGAATGAATTCACTAAAAATTACCTTCTTCTGTTGGTGCTTGTCAGACGCGAGCACTCTTGTTTTCTCTTTTTAGTCATCTTAGTTGACACAGTTACATCACATATGGTTATGACTCCAACTAATTTAATGATCGTAGGTTACAGGACTTTCAAAAGAAGAGGTTGCTACTCGTAGTGATTTAGTCCTAGCGCTCCCTGAAAGGATTCAATCTATTCCTGATGGTACCACTACTGCTGCAAAGAAAACCAGTTCTACTGTTAGTCGTTTTGGCTTGAGAATCGACTCCACTTCAGGTAACATTTTCTCAAACCAGCCAAGATCTCTTATCTAACGAAAGCCAAAGGGGATGTGTCGTATTCTGCAGTTGGCACTATCCTTTTTATTCTGCTAGTAGAACTTTTCTAACGAACTTATTCAGCACTTTATTTTGGATCTATAATAACTATTAAATTACAGAAACTATGGTTTGGTCGGAGAAATGATATTATTTATTCTCTTGAATTTAAATTTGCTCTTGCATGAGACATTCCTGATGTTCTCGTTTCAAGATTCCCCTTCAAAGAGCCCTTCAAGAATGTCATTGTAGTAAATTTTTACTGGTCTTCTTAAACCATCTGGTACTTGCACGGATGTCATTTGCTTTTCCTGTTGAAAGTGCAACATTAATGGCTCTACTTGGTGGCCCTTGTAAAAATCCCCTATCAACGATCAGGGTTCGGTCCACCAGTTGGTCTAGGCACTGCACAATTTGGTTTAGGGCTTATCAAAGTTTTTCTTCATTCGACATATTTGAGGCAGACTGTGGCGAGTTTTTTCCAAGTCTTCAGGCCTGTTGTGAGATTGAATCCCATGGCTCTAAGAGAAGGAATCAAGGCACTATGATGTGAGAATTGTCTCGCCTGGCGTTTCCAAGTAGAATCTTTTTTAAAAAAAAACTCTATTATATCTTTACACCTGCCCAAATACTGGTCAATTAGAGCGGGCCCCCGCTCTGTATCGTTATTTTCTCTCGTTTCATTTTCTCTCTCGTTCTTCATGTGAGGCCACTGTTGGAAATAGTTGAAGTAACTTAATTTTATTCATTGGAAGTATTCAGATTAAGTTTATTCAGATACTGTTACGAACCTTGATCTAGGTTCGTATCAGAAGGAGTAGAATACGAGGCGAGGTAGGAATTCCCGGGGTGGAGAAGTGAAACGGGAAGGGTAGGAGGGCACCTTCATTTCATACCCATGTGAGTTAATCTGAGTCCCCCCTCTTTCCTCTTCCCCAAGTGTTATTTATGGTGGAGACAGGATGGAGGGGAAAACAGATTTCTAGCAGCCCAATTCATGAAGATGAAACCATCAATCTACTAACTTGAAACAAGTTCAAAATATCCATAAAAAATCATTTTCTCCTTTCATCTCAATCATTTTCATCTTTACATATACTACAAGGTTTCTATCAGTCGTCCTGAACCATTGGTTTCAGTTAAGGTTTTGCATGACTCTGATCGGATCGAATGGTTGGGTTGGGTTGTAAATTGTAATTTTGTGAAAACTTTAGAGAACGCCACACCGGTAACAAGGCTTATGAAGTTTTTAACATTGTCATTTCTTGCTGGTAGGCTTTAGAGACGCATCCTTGAATATTCGTGGGGGTTTTGTTTCGATGCTGTTTTTTGGGTGAAAGATTTCTCTGAATGACATTCTTGTCTCAACTTTCCCATTTTGCTCTAATCTTTTTCAGATGGTAAATTTGAGAGCGAGTACTTCGAGCAAACTGAACAATCTAGCCAATTCAGACAAGAATACGAAATGCGCAAAATGAAACAGGTGATTACTTTTATAATACTTATTTCTATACAAGCATCATAGTTGTTCGACTCAATTTTCACCTGATGAGGTTATTACGGATGACGTTTCTCATTACATATGTTCTCTTCCGACCATGGTTGTGTTGCCAAGTGTTGTCCCGCGTGTTGTGGAATTCTCTAAGCTCAGCTCATTAATTATCGAGATTTGGTTGTCCCTTTCATGGACTTTTTGTCTTATATGTGTACCTGATAGGATCCTAGGGGTAGTTTAGTTATGTTAGCCCACAGGGGTGTTGTAGTCATTTGCTATTATGTATTTCCATTTAAATAGGGATGCCCTCCCTTTAGGAGGGCAGCCAAGAAAGAAGAAGAAGAATGAAGTAGTGCCTTGTCTCCGCCTCTCCACGTCCAGGTCTGGCCTCCCCTATCCCTTCACGATCCCCGTTCCCTGAGATCGTCTCTACCTCACCGCATCTTCAGGCGGCTCGTCCCGGCCGATCCCTACCCCCTCTGCTCGGCCCGCCCTCTACCATTCCCGTTTCACCTCTCTACCCCGGGAACTTCTACCTTACCTCGTCCTCCAACCTCCTGCCGATACGAACCTAGATCAAGGTTTGTATCAGTACCTTAAGGCCAAATATTGTTTAGGTAAATTGTCTACTTTGACTTTTTTAAGTTGCAAGTCGCGAAGTGAATTTGAAATTTCACATTGATGTTTGCATCAAAAAAAACGAAAGGGCGAGTCTATTTGTTTTAGTCGTTTTTTTATCTAAGAGAAAAAATTATTTAGTCGTTTAATGTAGTTTTTCGTGCTAATATGGCTTCAACCTGTCAGTAGTCTTCAAAAAATAAGGTTTTTATTCGATGAGCTGCCGGTTATTATCTTTAACCGTTGTTTTTTATGACTGAACGACATTCTCTCTTAACAGGATCAAGGTCTGGATGTTATTTCAGAAGGACTGGACACACTGAAAAACATGGCTCATGATATGAACGAGGTTATGATTTTAAAAAACATAAAAACTCTTTTTCGAGCGAAACGTTTATAGTCTACACTTTAATTTTTCAGGAGCTGGACAGACAAGTTCCTCTGATGGATGAGATCGAAACCAAGGTTCATTTTCTTCTTCTATCGTTAACCTCTGCATCTTTACACCATTTTTTATGTTGAATGACACATCTTTACACACCATGTTTCATCTGTCAACTTATACCTCGTGATCACGGATGATTGAGATATTTTTCTCTTCAACTACAGGTAGATAAGGCGACTTCCGATCTGAAGAGCACCAACGTAAGGCTGAAAGAGACTGTGACCCAGGTACCAAACCAACCAACCAAATATATACACGAAATTTTAATGATTAAGTTTTTCGATCATCCTTATTTACAATCCAACTCTGTTCCAGATGAGATCCAGTCGCAACTTCTGCATCGACATCATCCTTTTATGTGTTATCCTCGGAATCGCCGCATACCTGTACAAGTAAGCTGTCGATCAACCTTTTTTTATTTCTGCTATTTTTTCTCTATGTTTTATCCATCTTCCACCCACACGTATGATCAATGCGAGAAAATCATGTCATTCTCTGTTGCAGTGTTCTCAAAAAATGATATCTCGACGGGCCTACTCTCAAGAACTGCATCCGATCCATTGTGCGTTCTGAGAACCTTCATTGAAATGATTGTCGTCCCAACTTTGTTTATCATGATGTATGTCTACTTGCCAAAATCACACACTTCTGAACGATCACTATGTGGGTGCTCCGTCCATCGAAGTAAACAACGGGACGGTTTTTCCGTCATCGGACAAAAGTTTTTCCCATTTAAAGCAGTAGACGGTGGACGAGAACGAGCGGACGAAAATATGCGTTCATTTATGAGCCAGAATTTGTTCCGGAATATTCCGCCCTAAAATTTCAAGGTAGATCATAAATTCCCGTTATTTCAGGACATGATTTTTCTTCACTTCTTAATTATCTCTTAGACCAGCTGAAACTTATCAGTCGTTTTTAAATTCTCTTAGAAAACGGTTTGTTTTAGAATATACAAGATTATCCATGAAAGTTCAAACGCCTCCTCTTAATCAACAATCATTGCCAGTGTAGTTCCGGGTAGACGTGGACGATGGACGGGACGAGACGAATTTCGTCCCGTCCGATGTCCGGATTCAGTGTAGGAAGGACTGGATGAATTTTCATCCGACGTACGTCCCAGTCCCGCTCAGTCCTCCCGGGATGAACTGCCCAGTCCCTCATCTCCGACGGAAAAAAACCATTTGATATATTTAATATGTTAATATAGGTTTTTATAACTTTAGGGAAAAATGTAGGAGAGAGAATCCAAATGGACATCTGTACAATTATTTCTGAGTGACGTCAGTTTGATGCAATACATGTCATAGAGCGGGCACATGGCTACATCTCGACCTTCGGTTTTTTCGTCCACATTCGTCCCCCCATCGTCAGAGACCTCCAGACGAACGGTATTTTCGTCTCTACATCTCGGACGATTTTTCTCGAATTTCGTACATACCCTTGGACGGGACGATTTTTCTTCCCAGAGCGACAGAGAAATCACAGACAGTTCAGAGGAGAAACAGAAACTTCCGACTGACGCAACTGGCAATAAATCGCGTTTGACGAAGTTCACGTCAATGCGACAAGACGCCCATTCTTGTCGTTTATCCATCAAAGGCTATATTTTATCAAAATTCATGTACAAAGGTGATGTCGTTAGTAGTTTAATTCTCTTGAATCCTACTGTCACAATTACTCAGGTAACAATGATCCTGAAGCGGAAAACAGATTAAACCTCGGACCCAGGGGCATCGGAATCACGATAAACATGAACAAAACCTTAGTTCACATGCAAGAAGATTAGGCCAAAAATTACAATGTCGCAGCAATGTGCAGAATGTACAGAGACAAGGGGTGAAGGGGGGGGGGGGTTCACCTCAAGAGGTCCGCGACCCAGTCGACGTACACTTCATCGTCGGCATTCTCGTGGGCCCGGGCGGGGGGCTCGAGCCAGGGGTGAAGATGCAGGAGCCGGAGCGAGGCCAGGAGGTCGTCGAGCGGCGCGGGGGAGGGCGGGGGGGGCAGGCGGAGCTGGTCGGCGGTGTGGGCGAAGAAGCAGACGCGGCGGCGGCAGGCGAGGCCGTCCTTGCAGGGCTGGGTGCGGTAGCGGTCGGGGTGGAGCCAGCACTCGAACACGCCGTGGGCGAGCTCGCAGGCGTCGCCCTTGCCGCACCCGCCCTTGCGGAAGTCCGCGCACGGCGCGCCCGCGTAGCCGACCTTGCGCGGGTCGCGGCGCCGCGCCTTCTCGCCCGGGTGCGCGTACGGGCAGTCGGTCCAGTCGTGCGGCCGCGCCCGCCCGCACCGCCGGACTTTGAACTCGTACATGCGGAACTCGTCGCAGGTGTACGCGTCCACCGGCGAATCGACGGCCTCGATCTCCTCCCCTCCTCCGAACTGCCCCCCCCACCGCGGAATCTCCACCGTCGGTCTCTCTCCCACCATCATCTCTCTCGATCTCTTTCTTCCCTTGCAGTGTGCATATTTCTGCCGGGACATACACACACACATATATAGATATATCTCTGTGTCTGCTGTGGTTGGGTTGGGTTAGCTTAACCAGGGTTAGTTTGGCTCTTCTGGTTAAATTTAAAGCGCCTACCGTGGAATCCTGCGCCGCTTGGACGGGCCTGGCGGTACAGATTAGGAAATATCGACGCCTGCGGTTTTCTGGACCCCCCCCACCCCCCCCTCCCACAAAAACCTTCTTCTTTCCGCTGGTTTTCTCTGGAAATCTCCAGAAGCCTTCCCTAATTACCCCCTTAATCTCCTCTTTAGGCCGCCAGCCTTTGCCTTGATACTTTGCTTTGACTGTCGCGATTGATTGCATAGTTTTTGTTGTTGAGAGCAGTGCCGGTTTATGGAGTATGATTCGTGTCATTTATTGGTGGAGGGGCTGCATGCCATTAAAGGCTGCTCTTAAAGCGTCGTATGGTCAATTATGTGGTTCATAAATTGACTACTTTGTAGTACTGTTAGGACCCTTTTTTTTTAGAATTTTCGTTTTTTGAAAATGAAAAAATATGAGTCTCAATTTAATCCAGACAGTGAGAACATGTCTCAATTAGAACTTTTTGATGTGCCTTCAACTTATGATGAGACTGTGTCTCTTTCGCTTATGCTATGGGACCGTTATTGTAGAACATGACGGACAACATTTCAGAATCAAATGAAAGAGGCCATGGTATGTGATGAATCTATTTAACCATTCAAATTCCTTGGATATAAAAGTTGCCATAATTTTCCAACCTTTTACCATAGAGTCTGCAGTGGTAGTCTGCTTGAAACTTTCTCTCAAGAGACTGCACCTCCATTTATTATGAGTTGGAAGCAAGATGTTGATGTGGTATCGTCCAGATCTCATGGAAAACTCAGTAAGTATGACCCCGAAGTAAGAATGCTTCTCAACCTGAAATTAGAAATACATAGTCTTTGTTGTGCACTTAGTAATGCATTTCAAATACTTTCAATATTCATCTCTTGGATTACCTTGTTATTTCCTCATAACACTTGGAGCGTATGACATGTCAGGCCTTGTACATAGGAATGGGTACATGAGGGATCCAATTTTCCATGGCATATGGATTCTTTCCATATTTGCCTTATCTTCAGCAGTTTTTGGTGAATGCTCCATAGCAATCCATAGTAATCCTTGTCTCTTTCCATATTGGCATATGGATTCTTTTCATTAGAATGAGACCTCTTTGGGAGTTCTCGATGCCAAAAAATTTTATGATGGCATGGATGTAAATGGATTGGGATAATAATCATAACCTCTTTGATCTATGTCTACAGATATATTGGCTTCTTTTATGAAATACTTTTATGTATATATTCTTTGACAACCAGGCCTTTACCGAAGAAACAATTCATACATCATTCCCAATGAGCAAAATTTCATCTAGAGAGAGGATTACAAAAGTGATCAAATTCCCGCTGATCCTTTTTTACATACATGGCTCATCTTCATTCTTAGTGAAGTCATAATTAGCGATTGCATCATCTAACCTTGAACTCCAACATCAAAAAGCTTTTTTCAATCCATGAATGGATATTTTCAACTTTCATATTTTTTTGGGAATGATTTTGATGTGTAGCCTTTATATTGTATCATGTAAACTTCTTCCTCAAGGTTTCGATTAAGTAAAGACATACACCATCCATTTGTGAGAATCTCATAATCCTGTTAAGTTTCTACCATGAGAAGAATTTTGATTGAGTTTATCACATAAACTAGCACGAAGGTATTATCATAGCTAATTACTTATATTTAATGATAACCTTTTTCCAACAACATTATCTTGGAAGTGTCCACCTGTCTATCAGCACCAACTTTTTTTAAATATCCACTTACACCAAATACATACTATTTATAGGGCCATATTTGTTTTTTAATGCTCGTAATTTATGAAAAAATATATTTACAAATTTTCTTCCAGATGTGGAAGGATTAAAAGTTGAATCCAACACGAGCTAGTATTGAATACATGATTTTTAACTTTGATTTATATTTATTTAGATTTTAATAATTTGGTTAGAAATTAAATATAAATTTCATGGACGCCTACTAGCAAAATTTAATTCAAAATAATTCTACGAAATACAATTTTATGAGTCCTAAATAACCTAATGTATACAAATTTTATAGAAAAATATGGAGATATTTGGATTTTCTAGTGGAACATATTAATTAATTCTAAGTGAATATATAACCATGAACTTCAGAAGCAACGAGCAAGGGTTGACAGTGGTGGCATGAATGGAATGAGAGGATGAGTTTTACCATCATTATTTGCATTAGAGATTGATGTGGATACGTGCAACGAGTGATGGAACATGGTGAGTGATGTGAATTTTACCATCACTAGTGGGTACAGAAGTGAAGGCTGATACACTCCGATGAGCGGTATAGTTGGTGGTGGCATGTGTGATGGTGAAAACCTAGGCTATTGTGTTGATAACCTAGGAAAAGGAGAAATATCTGAGTTGAAAAGGATAAATATCACACAAACCTCGTTGGCACATGCCCAATAGCTAAAATGGTATTTTTCCTTGCAAATATTGATCCAAGGTAGATTTTGAATTAGCAAATCACTATGTAATCCTTGTTAAAAAGTATATTATTGGTTTCTATGGCCTTGATCTAGATAAAAAATTTGGATTCCTGAAACAGAAGACCTGGAGCATATTAGAAAAAATATCTATAAGATGAACGATCAAATCACTTGGGCATAGATTTGATATGTATTTTCTTGGATCCTCCACTGAGATTACTACATGGGCCTTATGGTCACACGCAAATGGCCTTTTAAACATCAAAATATATACCAAAAGTTAGGGGATTTATAAAAAATGTCCACTTAGTATGAATAGGTACGGCCCTAAAAAAAATTCATCTGGGTCAGAATTGTTCACGGCTCTTTCCCATTGTGTTCCTTCTCCCCAAAGTTCCTCTCCATTCGGGATGCGATCAAGGCACCATCGCAGGTCTGTTCCAGGTCTTCCATTGCAAGAATCCACTTTGTTTTATCTGGATCTAGGCCGTACATCCATAATACAATTTTGATGTCTCACGTCTCAGGACTGCTTACGCAACTACGCAACTACGACGTGAATCAACCTAATTGATAGTTTAGTATAATACCATTCAAGAGTTTTACGGATCAATTCAATTAACACATTTCTCTAAAGAGAACCCAATATCTATCCATAGTTTCTCCACACTAATGGTTATGTGAACGGCGATACCCATCATATGAGCTGTACTAGATAGTGATATTCTATAAGGATACTTTCATGTCATTCTTAAGTATACATCCAGATCGTCCCGGACGAGGACAATGGACGAGACGGGACAAAATTTGTCCCATCTGACGTCCATAATTTCCCCCGAGACGAAGGACGGGACGGTTTTTTGTCCGGTGAGTGGAAAACCGTCCCGTCCCAATTCTCCTGGATGATTTTTCGTCCCGCCCGGACGAAAGTATTACATTTGAATTTCGACTTTGAGAGAATTTCACCGAGTACCTTTCACCGAGCCAGCCCTAGTTTTGTCCTTCGAAAGGTATTCGCCGTCGGGAAGCTCTCTCGTACCCAGTACCTTGCAGAGCCGTCGGGCGGGCGTCGGTTCATTTGTGTGAGAGAGCGGGAGTTGCTTGTGTTGCCTTCTGAAACCCAGTTTTGTCTTCCTCCATCTCTGCGAGTGATTCACCGTTGCAAAGGTGTTCCACCGTCGGCAAGGTATGTTTTCTATCTATCTTTCTTTCTATATATCCATCTCTCTATCTACCTATCTATCTACCTACCTATCTATCTATCTATCGATCTTTCTTTCTTTCTATCTATCTATCTATCTATCGATCTATCCTTCTATCTATCTATTTATCTATCTTTCTGTTGGTCCAACTATCTCACCTTTTACCTATCTAACTCATCGGCGATCAAACCATGTCAAATTCTATCTATCTATCAATCTTTCTATGTAGCTATCTACCTACCTACCTATCTATGTACCTATCTATCGATCTTTCTATCCATCTACCTAGCTATCTAGCTATCTATCTATCGATCTAGCAATCTATCGATCTAGCAATCTATCGATCTTTCTATCTATCGATCTTTCTATCTATCTATCTAGCTATCTAGCTATCTAGCTATCTAGCTATCTAGCTATCTAGCTATCTATCTATCGATCTAGCTATCTATCGATCTTTCTATCTATCGATCTTTCTATCTATCTATCTGTCGATCTTTCTATCTATCTATCTAGCTATCTTTTTTTTTTAACTTTAATTTTCATTGATATGAGCGTGAAAATACATTGTTTTAGGAGATTTGGGGACAACAACAACAAATATAATAAAGATTTTCATGGCTTCTTTGGATTGAAAGTTTTGTCTGTTGTCATTGTGTTGATGACTGTTAAACTTGGCCACTCTGTTTTTTCTGTACTTGGGATGGTTGTGGCTGTCAAGATTTTTCGTAAGATTTTGAGGCTTGTTTCCTTGCTTCGACTTCATCTTTTTCAAGCTTTTTCTTGTTGGAGGACCGGTTCATTGGAGCATGTTGGAAAGTCTTCTTCTGCATGGGCTTCTTTTGTTGGGTGCAAATATTTCTTTGTCTTTGATTGAGTTGAATTGTTTCCTTGTCTGCAAATTCTATCTATCTATCTATCTATCTATCTATCGATCTATCAATCGGTCTTTCTATCTATCTAGCTATCTATCTATCTATCGATCTATCTATCTATCGATCTTCCTATCTGTCTATCTATATGTCTATCTTATCTATCTACGTTTCTATCTGTCTTTATTGTCTACCTATCAATCTGTTTATGTATCTACGTATCAATCTTATCTACCTATCTATCTTATCAATCTATGTATCGACCTATCTATCCTGTCTACCTATCTAGCTACGTTTCTATCTGTCTATCTTGTCTATTTATATGCTTATTTAGCTATCTATCTTTCTAACCTATCTTCCTATCTTCCTATCTTACCTACATATCTATGTTATCAATCTACGTCGCTACCTATCTATCCTCTCTACCTATCTACCTACCTGTTTATCTGTCTATCTATCCACCTTATCTGCCTTTCTATCTAGCTACGTATCTATCTATCTGTCTATCTTGTTTATCTATATATCTATCTTATATACCTATCTACCTGTCTACCTATCTATCTTCCTATGTGTCTATCATATCTACCTATCTAAATTATCTACCGAAGTTTAATTTCGCTGATTTCATGTGTTCTTCAGATAATTTGGACACGTCTTCCTCAGAGCTTCTGTTCTGCAGCTTACTTTGTCGGCAAACCGAACAGGTACGTATATTTCACCTGGTCACGAATTGTGATTACCGGTCTGAGTCCGCATGAATTGTTATATGTCTGTTGATATATTATTAATGCGTCGGTCCGAGTTTTGAGGCTAACATCCACGGTCATCTCCGAATAGTTTTTTCCGCATCTGTAATCCTTATGAATATTGATTGTTGTACACATCTATTAGTTTCCATTTGTTTAAACATACTTCAGTGTCACTTTAGTACCGTGTTCAAATTGCTATGTTTGTGGTTAATATGAACGCATATGTATTGTGATTAATTCTGCTATAGATATGGAGTCCACATCCGCTACCACTCCCAAGTCAACAGCTAGGGCTACGCCGTCAGTGTCTGCGGAGTGCTACACGGTAGAGGTCGATGACAATGTGTCATCTCGAAGTGTTAGACGCAAGCGGTCTAAAGTTTTAGATCAATTTGTTGAACTCGGCCCGGACGAGTACCAGTGTACGCTTTGTCAAGCGCAGAACCCTGCTCATAAGGTCATCATCAGGCAGAATAAGGATAGGAGCACGAACGTGTTCTGGAGACATATAGAGAAAGCACATCGTAAATATCATGATGAACTGAAGGGCGTCCAGACGAATCAGAGGAAGCTAACCCAATATGACTTTCTGTCACCCAAGCTTTACTTATGAGGCATCACCAAGGAGCGTACGAAGGAAGAGTTCGTCAGATTCATTTGTGACAATGATCTTCTGTGGCAACTTGTGAAGAAGAAGTCGTTTCGAATATTATGGTTCTATGGGACACAGGTGGTTGGCGACGTCCCTGGCCCTGATGCGGTCAAAGCTACAACTTCTACCATGTATACAGAAGTCCGAGGGAAACTAGTAGAGATGTTTGCTGACATTCATAGCGTCTCTTTGACAGTGGACGCATGGACGCCAAGAAATAACCTCTCCCTTCTAGGTGTAACCGCCCATTGGATTGACGACGATTGGAAGCTCTGTGATCTGCTACTTGCTATCCGACGGATCAAGGCATCCCATTGCGGCACCAACTTGGTGAGGCTCGTCGTGGAGGTTGCATATGAGTATGGAATAGAGTCGAAGCTTTGTGCCATCACGACGGACAACGCGTCTAACAATAGAACCATGATGGCGTCAATTGTACATCAGCTGAAGACTGTAAACCCACAATTCACTATGGATAGACATGTACCGTGCATTGCACATGTTCTCAACCTTGTAGTCCAATCCGGACTGCGGATCGTACGTAACCCTAAAGCACCCAAAATTAGTACGGTACGAGTTTGAGATCTTCAGCCATATGCTACATTGGCCATGGATGAACATACCGACTCGCAAGGCGACGAATGCAGTTCAACAACTTTTGCATCCGTGGGAGTAGTCGTCTCACGCGTCAAAGCCATCGTCAACGCTATTCAAGGGTCCATGCAATGGATGGATAAATATCTTGATATGTGCAAGATGTTTGAGCTTCCAAACACGATCAGGATAAAAGTGGACTGCCCGACGCGCTGGAACTCCACATTCAAGATGTTAGAGTGTGCTCTTGCGAAGAGGGAGATACTCGACCATATGGCCGTGAGGTTCCTTTCCACATCGAGTAAGGAGTACGCACTATGTCAGGAGGACTAGGATTTAATTGAAGAATATCTCCGTATCTTGGGGCCACTGTGTGAAGGTTCTGACTACGTCTGTTCCGCAAAGAGATCCGATCACTGACGTAACGTCGTTGATCTCGGACCTGAAGTCCCAACTCGAGCAGGCTATGTACAGTGTCAGGGCTACCTTGGATGACGAGCGGAGGGAAGCATTGTGCTCGGCGTGTAGTGCCATGTATAACAAGTTGATGCAGTACGCAAAAGGTCATTTGGGGCAACCACACAGTGGCGACGGCGGGGACCCTGGATCCATTCTCCAAGATAGATGTCGTGCATCCGTCATATCACGAAGGCGTGCTTTCCTACCTCGGCGGTCTTCTCGACAACACGTGTACGACGAGTGCAACTGGGTGTGATTCAGAGCAGGACGAATCATCTGGAAGACGCCGTCCGGATTACTTTGTGTCCACCAAGCGACAATATACCCGTCCGTGCAAGACTCGGCGCCCACTCGCAACGCCTCGGCAGGAGCTAGACTAGTATCTGAATATCCCGTGCAGTGAGGAGGAAGACAGTCCACTAAGTTGGTGGAAGGATGTTGGAACTCAGTACTTCCCGAACTTGACAAAAATTGCATCTCAATTTCTGGCCGTAAGCCCGACAAGTGCACTAGTGGAGCGGCTCTTTTCAATTGGTCGAGGCATCACCACGTACCGTAGAGGACGCCTAGATGCAGACATCATAGAGACGCTGATGATGCTTCGTGCATGGTTCTGTCGCGCAAAGCAGTGCTCGTCTAACTCTGAGGATGACATTGACAATGACGACAGCTCTTCTGACGGTGAGTTACGTTATAACATTTTCTGACCTTTTTTTTGTATGTTTTTTTCCTAACTTGCT
Source organism: Wolffia australiana (assembly GCF_029677425.1). NCBI lineage: Eukaryota > Viridiplantae > Streptophyta > Magnoliopsida > Alismatales > Araceae > Wolffia > Wolffia australiana. The sequence goes on along the minus strand of NC_135839.1, from coordinate 17,736,538 downwards.
CCTTTCCATGTAACAGCGTAAGAGCGGCAAAAAAGGAAGGTGGCCCGCCCATTTACGTCCCTCTTGATGTACAGTAAGTCATGCTTCTACCCCATATATTTCTGTTCCGTATGCATGCAGTGAATATCTCTCTATAGTGTTGGTCTGAAATTTAGTTTAAATAACTTGGTGAAGTATTTTCCCTTAAACGAAGAGTGCAGCCTCTTCGCCTGCTCGCAGGCTTAAACGAAGAGTACAGAAGGCCGTGTCTATCTTGGAGATGAAATTGGGAAATTTGTGGTGATTTAATCTTCATGTCGTCTTATATAAGTTCCTCCACTTCAGTGTGCATGTCATTCTCACCGGCCTAACAGTTCGATGTGTGAAATTTTTGGGAAAATAAATGAAACAGGAACAAGATTTCAGTTGACAGTGTTTATTCTTATTTCTTCTATGTTTCTGTTTAATGTGGTTTCTTCATTCAATCTAATTCTGTTCCTTTTTTCAAGTTTCTTCTTTCTCTTCCTTCGTTCCTTCTCTTCCTCTTCTCCCTCGCCCTTCTCGTTTCATATTGTCCTCTCCATTTCTCCCCCTTTTTATTTTTCCTATTCTTCTTCTACGATTTGATTACTGTTTTATGTTTCCTTATGAATTTGATTTGATTACAGTTTGAACGGAGTACATGTGGGACATGTGAGACGGCCATCTCAACACCGTCTAATTTTGCACGAGGTGGATGGATGGGTGCATGAACTCTGCATCAAGATTCTGTCCTAGTTTCTGAAAAAACGCTCTCTATTTTTGTTTCACCTTTGTTGTGACTGAAGAACGCCACATACCCACGTCTAAAGCCTGTTTTTTTGTACAATTAATTTGTGTTAATGTGGAAACTCCAAAGATATGTGTTTGTAGCAGAGTTAAAGTCACATTTAAATAAAGATTTTAATGTTAATCCTCAAGTAGATTTTACTGTAGATTTTGGGGAATCAGAGGTTTATTCGATAAAATGGGAGTCCATCACCAGGATTAAAGTGTGGATACAAGTCATCGATGGCGCACAAGTCTCAAAATTTAATCCTAGTTTATAGTTTAAAAATGTCCACGGATGCACCTAAGAGTTTGTGCTTACTAGAGTTTAAACGTAAGTGTACTTTTGAACCTCAATTTGAAAATTTCTATTTCTTGTATCAAGGTCAAGTATTTTATTTAGAAAGATACCAAAGTTAAAACTAAGTTGTGTCACACTTTTTCCCGTCTCCTAGCGTTCTCTAATTTTTCAGTTAAAATGTCTTTCCATGAATTTCTTCTTGCATTTGTTACATGAGTGAAATATCTTAGAATAAAAAAAAAATATATATATATATAGAGGGAAAAGTATACATATATAAAGAATAAAAAGAATAGTGATAAAATTTCGTCTACTTCGTACGTCCACCATGCGGGTACCCCGGACGGAAGAATTTTCCGTCTGATGGTACGTCGGACGATTTTTCGTCCAAAAATTCGTCCGCGCCAATGGACGGGACAAATTTCATCCCGGGACGAAATTTTTGTCCCGTCCGCGTCCCGGATGTATATTCTTAAGTATCATTCGAATATGGTTAGTTAGATCATATGATGAAAGCTTCGTGATCTATGTATTATAATATCATCATAATTCACTACGTCAGATCATGTATTCATGAGGTTCATTATAAGCATCATAGATGCACTTTAATAAATACGTAGTATTAATCAACTATAATGAGATGTTGATAAATCAAAATTTGGGTTAAATAAGTCATTTTAAGGATCTGATTTATGCAACAATATTTATAAACTTTTCCTTAGAATAGGGTAATTAAGGGTTGATCCACAAGGAGCAGATAATGAGAGAGTAAATTACATTTCAAATATATTGAAAAATAATTACTTTAGGTGACTTATATTTTTCTAGATTTGTAAGTAGTTTCTAAATAGGAAAATCAACGAAATGAATGAAAACTAGTCAAAACTTCTATAAATAAATAAAATACATATTTTTTTGTTAAACATTCTAATCATTCAATGCAATTTTTGGAGAATTTTTAGGGTAATAAATTAGATTTAATGTTGAAGAAAATCTTCTGACCCAATTTGTGGGGAAGGCGCTCCACGATGAGGGTAGTAGACTGAAAATGTTGTAAATTTTGTTACATGAGGAATTTTTTAGTGTTGTTTGATGCATTGTAAAACTTGAAGTTTAGGATATCTCTAGAATATTCACTAAGACAAAATGGTCAGAAATTCAAATCAAACATTCAAGAGATCACACAAACTTTGTTGTTACTTCACCCAAGTTCCAAGTGGTGCTCTTTCTCCAGTAATCTTGATCACCCTTGAGCTCTCTCTCCCACACTCTCGTACAACAAGAATGGATCAAAGAAATCTGATGCACTAGGCGTCCAACAACAAATTCAGAGCAGAAATCAAAGATGAGATAAGAAGAGAGGGAAGAAGAGAATAAATAGAAGTGCCCTAACTATCCCGACCATTTGATTCCATTTCAATGGATTGGAGGGCTAGGATTTCTTGATTTCTAGTCTGGACCCACATTCCCCCTCATATTCTAAAATAGTTCTTTCAATATCAAATTGCGGCTAAGTTCCACAATTCTTGCCTTTGGTTGTCGCAGTCTTTAAGGAGGTTTTAGTGGGCTTCTAGAATGGGCTTATTGTGTATTGGGGCTCCTCTTACTTTCTATTATATTTCTACTTTCCTCCCATTTTATCTTGAATTCAACATTGTATTTACCTAAGTCATGTTTTTCAAATAAAACTCCAAGAAATGTGAGAAATCAATTTGACTCTAAAGAGTCAACTAGGGTTGGTCTAAAAAATAAGTAAAAATAAATAAAAATATAAATTTGGAAAATAAATCATAAATCTCTCATGTTATCCTTAAATGGTGAATAATTCTAGTGAAAATATAAAAATATGTGGTAAAAAAAGTATAAAAGCATAATTTATTGATGTACTTATCAAAAATCATTGGATAACTCTTCTCTGAAATTTCACAGACTTGGCCAAGGAATTCATCACATCATTTTCCTTGAGCTATCACCTCTTATACCGAGGGTGGATGATATCATCTTGTCCACTCAATCATCTTCGTGACCTTCTTGATGCACCCGAACTAAGACTATTTAGAATCCCATGATTAGACACTCACAGATCATAGTTAAAGTACAATTGTTCCTCCATAAGACATCTTTGGTGTCTCAGATCTACATACCACATAAATAATTTTGACATGAATTAACCTAATTGACAGTTTGGGATGATACCATTTAAAGATTCCTACGGATCAATTCAGTGAACTCTTTCTACTAAAGAGCACCCACTATCTATCCTTAGTGTCTCCATACTAATAGCTACAAGAACGGTCATACTCATCATATGAGTGAGGCTAAATAGTCCTTGATAACATGATAAATTGAAATATATATCCATAAATTTTAGATGTTTACGGAATTATTAATTTATAATTTATCATGTTATTATTTGAATTAACCCAATATTTATGCATTAGCTAGAAATTCTAACTTTTGCACATTATGATTATTTTTTACTAACTTCATTGACTTCTATGATGTCAATCAATTTGATTACTGATGAGCATTTTGTAGTTCTAAATGTGCATAAATTTAGAGGAATTAGAAGATACAATTCTTAGGAAATTGGAGAATTTTTGGGACCTTAGTGATTATCAAATTGGGTTGAAATGATGAAACGGTGTTGTGGGCTTTCAAAGGAGAAATCAGAGGGGCTTGAGCCACGATCTGGCCTACCTATTGGGAATTAAAACACCTTGCAAAAGAAACAAGCTGGAAATTACAAGGTAAATCTCTCAACCAATGGAGAAAAAGAGGCAAAATAGAAAGAAAAGAGAGTAGAAAATACCCAAAGAGGTATTCTAGTAATTCTTAAATTATATAAATACTCTTTTCCTCCCTCATTTACTCTCATTCTGGACCTGCGATAGCAAGTGGCTGGCCAGCAGAACAAGGTATATTTCATAATCAAGGTTGTTCAACCTATTTAATGTAAGTCTGTTGAAGTTTTCATGCAATCTCATCTCTTGTTTGCATTGAAAAACACCTGATCCTGGAAAAATATAAGGATGCAGACTTGAGGGCTAACCACACTTGCATTGAGGTTTTAGGAACCTAGGTTTCCATTTTCATATCATCATCCATCCATTTGCCCTTCAAATCCATCGTTTTCTCCCTCTAAACATTCAATTTTCCCTACTTTCTCTATCAAGAATCATTTCATTCTCTCTCTAGATCTTCATACATATCCCTAGTTCATCCTCTCAAAATTTCATAAAAATTATCCTTCATTTGCACCTTCAAATTCTATCTCAAACTTCTTCTGCACCCTAACTTCATTTTCTCTCTCTATCTCTTTATTTCAGTCATTTTTCTCTCCAAAACTATTTCTTTCTCTCTCTAAAATCCATTCCAGTATCTCTCTAGATCATACTTCATTATTCCTTTTTCATTTCAAAAAAAATAGTGTTTGAATTCCATCATTTAGGGCAAAAAAAGCGGAGTGGGCATGACTCAGTCAAATTGACCAAGTCTTGACCATATTGAGTCAAGCCCAATAGGGCTTAGCCTATTTGGCTAAGTCTTGACTTAGCCAAAATGAGCTGAACCTTAGTGGGCTGACCAACTAAGGCCAGCCGTATACAAGCCAACCAAGGACTGATGCCTCCTTTGGTCCGCCACCGCCACTACTGCTACGCCACCGCTCCATCGTTGCCACCGCTGCGGCTCCGCTGCTGTCGCCTCCTGTGGCGATAGCCGGAAAAGGTATTTTCCTTATTTTCTGTATTTAAAAATTCCAAAAATCAGAAAATTCTTTAAATTTAATATAATCAATGTTCAGTATTTTTAACATCTACATAAATTCTAAAAAAATTATTTAACTCTCATTTTAATATTTCTAGTTTTTTGGTGTTAATTAAATTTAAGAAAATTCAAAAAATAATTATTTCCTATTTATAGTGTTAACTAAAATTATGAAAATTAGTGTAAAATATTTTTAATATTTTTTTTGTATTTCTGCTTCACCTTAGATAATAGGAATTTATATAAATTGACTAAAAATCCATAAAAAACCTCAGAAATTATATTCCTCACTTCTAAACTCACTTTCATCATTCCAAGCTTGAGAAAAATTCTGAAATTAAATTTCTGCCTCTCTGTGGATCGAACCCTTACTTTCCCTATATTAATTATAGAGTATTTAAGTGGAAAATATTCATAAAAATTATTGGTTAAGTGTGAATCAAAACAATGACATAAAACCCCTAAATTTGGACCTATTAGTGCTATTCTATCCGGATAGTTCTGTATCCTTCTCGAGCATCCTTTGAATAAGAATATTAGAACACACGCTTAAAGGCTAGTGATCTCTGTGTAGCAATCTCATCATAATTTACTACGTTTGATAATGTATTAATGGACTTTATTATAAGCGTCACACGTCCCTTATAATGAATATGTTCTATTAATGAACATGGAATGAGAAATGAAATGTGTGATTGGCTTGCCGAACACGTATGTTTCCATCACTAAGATGTCAGAGTTAAATTGGTAAGACATCTTATAAAAAATTGAGTGGCGGGAATCTCTCGTGTTCTTGAGAGGTTGTATGACTACATGACTATGTAATGGTTGGTTGTGTACACTTTTATATGATTTGATTGAGGGGAAATAACTAAAAATTGAGTGGAGAGAATCTCTCATGCTCTTGAGAGGTTGTATGACTACATCACCATGTAATGGTTGGTCGTGTACACTTATATATGAGTTGACTGAGGGGGACTAACTCAATCAGTTACTCTTAAAAATAGCCTGACCTAATCTTGGTTCAGCCAATTAGTCTGAAATTGCAACCGAAAACTTGATTCACAAAGCTGAACAAATTGTAATAATCTAAATAAATCCATCACAAATATATTCCAACTAAAATAAATAAAGTATTTATGAAGCAAATCCTATTAAATTCTTGAAATTTCTTTATAATTGAACCATAATGGCTCAGGAAAAATTCCAAAAAACTATAAGCTGAGTTGACTGAGGGGGACTATTCAATTTAGTTATTTTTAAAATCCTTTTTAAAAAAGAAAAAGCCTAGTTTGCATATGACTAATGATACTATGTATATAACTAATGGTAAAATACATCACTTAATTAATTCATGTGCATCAGAATAATAACGTCATGTAAACATGATGGATGTGCATGATATCAACAAAATAACTCAAAAAACTAACGAACACTATTGACATTGATCTACTTTTACAACATATTATAGCCTATAACAAGATCAGTATTGGCGTATTTGTAGATATTTCTCCAATATCTCTTCTCTAGAAAAAATTGGGAAACTAAATAATGATAACTTTAATTCCATTTGAATAAATCATTTAAATTTTTCATCAATTAATCTTGAAAAATTCAAATAATGTTAATTCTCAAACATATAATTTCAACTAACCTCAAAACCCTGAAATTATTATTATTAAATTTTGTCTTCCTAGTCTAAATAAAGTCAACATTATTTATACTTGAACCACATAATGATCCTGCTCAAGGTAGCAGTGTTTTCTAAAATATCCATACTGCAAGAAATGATGAATGAAATGATGTAAAAATCCTGGCAAAAAAAAATAATCATAAATAACGCCGCCACATTGTATTCTCTCAACCTTATCATTTCATGACATCACACAAAAAGATAAACATTTATAACTCCTGGTTTAGTTGATCTTGCCAAATTAAGATGCTTCCAGAATCAGGTTTTATCTAGACAAAAAAGATATTATTTATGGATTTATAAGAACCCAAATACCTAATTCGTAGTGACATACATTATTGGTTTCATACACCATAATTAATAAGATCCAGAGACAGATTGCAAAGTGAAGACAAAAAGAAACGTAATGAACCTCTAAAATAATTGGAAGCCTGATTGTCAAATCACCTTAGTATGTCTCGGATCCAAAACACCCCATTTCCTCAAGAGATTCATGTTTAAGTATCTAGCATGATGCAATCTTGTCACAATTAGTGCTTGGTACAATACTTGACTTGCAGTTACTGTCTTAGCGCCACCCTATTTTTCTACACAATCGGCTCTAGTTGACCGTGTCAGTTGCTAACTGGGAACACAAGACTCCTATTGGAGCAACATGGACTTCCATTAGGCTTCTTACCGACGGCTATGGCCACTAACATAGGGATCTCCCCTGACTGTCTTATCTAGACGCTCAAGCCTAATGGGAGTGTCGCCCGTTATTCCTCTTGGAATAACTTCTGAGAGAGATTTCCTACGCAGTCTTAGGGTCGATGCATTTGGCACCCAATGATTATCTCGCATCTTGTTCTTCCTTTGGAGATTCATGCACCGTGGCCTACCTACTGATGATGGGGTGACCTTTATTGGTCACTCCATTAGTCCGCACTGCCATTGTTATCTACTCAAGTTGAGGCCATGGAACACATCTTCCTACATAGTGAGATTGCTATAGAATGTTGGTGCCAATTTACTCACCTTTGGCATCTGATTTTCCATTCCCATACTACACTAACACTACTAGAGTGTTTTGACAAGATCTTTATCTCATCAACACACCCTAAGCTTAGCCCTTATCTACAAATTAGCAAACCATACTTACTATGGGAGATATGGAAAGGGTGAAACTCTTCTCATTTGTAGGGTCCACCTTGAGCGCACATAATGTCATGAGTCGCGTCAAGCAATGGCTACGGTGAACCCATCGCCTCGTACCACCTATCACCCGACGCTCACTACCTACATGTGATTCACTTCGCACCTAGGGCATCCAGATTGTAATGACCCGCATCACCCGACTACTGATTGTCACCCACTTCTAATTGGTTATCTCAAGCTCAATGTGGATGGTGCAGCCTAAGTGAGACATCAACCGAGGCTATGGCGATACGTGATGGCGTTCTCTCATATTTGGATGGAGTTTAGACTAACACATCGGCAAAGACTATGGCGACACATGATGGCTTGCTCCTTTATGAGGAGGGAAACCTTCAGGGTATCATCATAGAATCAGACTCATAGTTCTTGCTCAATATGTTATGTGCAGTCTCATGGTCCTAGTGGCATCTCCAACTATATGGCAAGAGATCACGGGGTGTCACACACACCTCACTAGCATTCACCAATAGCTATTAAAGGGGAATCAAACGTCAAATGCCCTCGCCTCGCCAATTATTCAGCATGCTCTCGCATCGTTCCCTCTATACTACTTGACGAGAGCTTCCCCAAAAGCCCCAAGGCAGCCATCGCAATTAGAGACTCAGCCTGCTAGTTCTCTGCACATGAAAAACTCTTGTGCCCGACGGCCCCCACGAGTGGTGTATCGCGTGGAACACTGGACATGTGAATGCACAATGTCCCACCTAGATGTTGTACCCTTCGAGAGCTCCAAGATGATACTGATGAGAGCGAACATAACACCTGCTCCACGCATTGCCAACTCAGGGTGGACTTAAACAAGCTCTTGGCGCCTGTGATCTCCATATCAACATGCAACGGTATCACTATTGTATCCTTTTCCTTTGTGTCATGGGTGTGGGCAAGTGGGATCCGTGTGTAATTGGGGTATTTACGCTCACTCCACACCCATAAACTCTAGGGAAACCTTGCATATCTAAAAACCCCCTAGATGGCATATAGGGCACGATTGGATCAGTCTACGAGCACAACCCTTAATTTGGTCTTGCGTGGCACTATGTTTTAGCTAATAAAACAAAGACTCTAGCATCTAGATATGTCTTTCTAATCCTTGGCACATCCTAACATCCTCTTATTCATCAAGTTGTGCATTGCTATTGATCCTCCATTGTAAATTTGCCGTTCAGATCGTTAGGGAGGTGCACAATGATATAAGGGAGAAGAAGGATATGCTCCTGAAAATATCTTTCCATGATGGAATTATGGTCATGCCTTTTTTGTTTATAGTTAACAATATTTTTTATTAAACCCTAAATTTTGGGTTTATCTTTTCATGACCAAAATATCATTTTGTGTGAACCTTTAGGCCCACGTAGTAGTCTTGTTGGTAAAACTAATGGCCAAAATTTTTTATTGACCAACCTTGTTAATTATATATATATTAATGAATCATATGTCTATTTAACCCAATCAATAGGCTTAGTTGCTAGCCCATGGATGCCTAGTGATAATCACAAATAATATGCTCATTTTGATTGTAATTTTATGTATTTTATGTGTTTTTTAAATTTAAATGATCATAAATCTATGGCATTAAGGCTTAACTTATTTATCACATTTTTAGTATGAATTTCTATTTTTTGTAAATTTTATGGTATTTTAACATAATTTTATGACATAATTATCATAAATAAAATATCTTATAAATATGAAAATTTAATTATATATTTAATTAAAATTTAAATAGTTAATATTATTAAATGGTACTCTTAACTTTCAAGATTTCCTCATATTTATTGGAATTGTTTGACATCAAATTCATAAGAACATAATTTTATAAATAAGAAAAATATAATTTCAAATTTTCTTAAATATTTTTAATAATAGTTATGAATTTTTAACTCCTATAATTGTGTGGCACGCAGGCAATCAGCAACACAAATCAGAGGAGAGAGAAAAGCAGATGGCTTATAATACTCCGAATTGAAATGATGATATGTAACGATTTAGGAGTTTCAGACTGAAATTTTGAGGTTAGTTCAACCTTTCCCTTTATCCATCAACCATCTTTTGTATATAAATAGAACCCCCCATCCTTGTAAAAAAGGCACCCTTGGATTTGCTCATTCAATATCTCATTTGGGTCCGTTCTTGTACTCCAATAGTGAATGATTGAAATACTGATGTTTAGATAAAGACACATGAAAAAAAATATCACTCGACCCATTGCGCACATGACGACAAGGTTAGTGTGATCTCCATCTTTTTTTGACTTACCTCTTTGCCCTTTTTCCAAGGTTATGATCAATGATAACCTATGTGATGTGAAATCATTAGAAAATTTTTCTCCAGTATTTAGTTATAGTGGCCAAGGACTTCTTTGCATCGCCTTTCATTAGATGTCTCCTCTTATAATTATGGTGGAGTATCCCATCTTGATGACACAATACCTTCGTGCACTTCTTTTTTCATTGAGCTAAAATTCAATGATTAGGAAATCATATGTAATCTGAATGATTGATATTTAGGTTTAATAGCATGTAGGAATTCATCAGGATAATTAGTGAAGTCTTTTCCTTAAAGTGAACCCAGCATTTGTCTTTAATGTCTTTACACTAATGACTATGAGGTTTTCCATATTATTTATAGAGTGGGATTAGATAGTGCTATCCTATCTAAATACTTTGATGCCCTTCTCGAGTAACATTTGAATATGTATGTTTCATACACGTGTTTAAACATTAGAGATCTCTGTATTATGATTTCATCATAATTCACTAAGAAATATCGTGTATTCATGGATGCATTATAACCATCACAAGTGCATTATGTGGATATAGTGTTTAAATGAATGTTGAATGAGATTTGGAAATGTGATTGGATTTCTAATAATAGATATATCCATCATACTTATGAAATGAGTCATTTATACCATTATTTTAAAAACTATAGTATATGATTATAGAATAAAAAACACATATTAAAATAGATACTTAATGATATAATATATAATGATATACTTAATGAATCATATGTAATCTTTCAAGACAACTGATTAATGTTCCACAACTATAGGAGCTAGATATTTTAGTACTATTAGTAAAGTCACATAAGAGAGAAAAGTCAACTTCTGAGGCAACCCATTTTCAACAATAGAGCTCAATCATTAAATACCCATCAAGGATACTAGGCTAGCCTAATTTATATAATAATAGGGCCTAAAAGCCAATCAGAAAAAGTACATATTTTTCAAATTCATTCATCTAATTCATACTCATTATTATCCATGTGCACTATGCCCTATAATAGCAAGGATATAATGATATTATGCTAAGTTAACTGCTCATCTTATAAGTATGCATCATTGACCCTCTTATTCACAGGATATATGCATCTTAATGATGTGACTCCAAAAGGTCATTGCCTGGACATCTTAACAAGTGTATAGAGGTGATTGGGTGAGCAATATAATTTTGTCTCTGATAAATAATAATGCTTTTTCTATAACTGTTAATATGGGGACCCCTAACATCCTGAAAAGATTGACCCTTCTACCAACCAAACCATTCAAAATAATTAAATAACTGGCATAAAAATATAATATATATATATATATAAATAGTAATATAAATAGAAGGATAAAAACAATTAAATTTTAAATATTATTATAACATAAAGACAAAAACAACCACACGAATAAACATAGAAACAAATTCAATAGAAATACAATAGAAATGCAAATAAAAATCTAAACACAAAAATATAAACTCATATAGCCATAGAAATGCAAATATGTAAATCAAACACATGTAATTAATATATATACATACATGTAAATCAAAAAGACTTTTTATTATACATAAAACACATAATATAAATAGAAATAGAAAATATAAAAATAAATAAACACAAAAACAAATCCAAGAATCAACATATATATATATATATATATATATATATAGATACAAATGCATATGCACATATATATAAACATACAGATTCATTAAAATCTACATACACATAAAAAAATAAAGATGCATATCAAGATACATATACATATATAGATGCAAATACAGATACCGATACAAATACAAATATACATACAAATACAAATACGAATACCAATACAAATACAAATACAATTACAAAATACAAATACCAATACAAATACAGGTACAAATACAAATCCCAATTCCAATACAAATACAAATACCAAATACAAATACCAATACAAATACAGGTACAAATACAAATACAAATACGAATACAAATACAAACACAAACACAAACACAAATACAAATACAAATATTCCTACAAATACAAATACATATACATATACAAATCCAAATACAAATACAAACACAAATACAAATACAGATACAAAAACAAAAACAAATACAAATACACCTACAAATACGAATACGAATACAAATACAAATACAAACACAAACACAAACATAAATACAAATACAAATACAACTACAAATACAAATACAACTACAAATACAAATACAAATACCAATCCCAATACAAATACCAATCCCAATACAAATACCAATCCCAATACAAATACAAATACAAATACAAATACAAATACAAATACAAATACAAATACAGATACAAATACAGATACAAATACAAATACAAATACAAACAGAAATACAAACACAAATACCAATACAAATAGAAATACAAATACACATACAAAAACAAATACAAGTACAAAAAAAAATATAAATACAAACACAAATACAAATTCAAATTCAAATTCAAACACAAATTCAAATACAAATTCAAATGAAATTCAAATACAGATACAAATACAAATACAAATACAAACAGAAATACAAACACAAATACCAATACAAATAGAAATACAAATACAAATACACATACAAAAAAAAATACAAGTACAAAAACAAATATAAATACAAATACAAATTCAAATTCAAATTCAAACACAAATTCAAATACACATTCAAATGAAATTCAAATACAGATACAAATACAAATACAAATACAAATATAAATTCAAATACAAATTCAAATACAAATACAAAAACAAATACAAAATACAAATACCAATGCAAAATACAAATACCAATACAAACACAGGAATACATATACAGATAAAGACGCATATTAAGATACATATACAGATATAAATACAAATACAGATACCAATACAAATACAAATATACATACAACGATAAATACAAATACAAATGCCAATACTAATACAAATACAAATACAAAATACAAATACCAATACCAATACAAATACAGGTACAAATACAAATACAAATACCAATTCCAATCCAATTACAAATACCAATTCCAATCCAAATACAAATACAAAATACAAATACCAATACAAATACAGGTACAAATACAAAAACAAATACAAATACAAATACGAATATTCCTACAAATACAAATACAAAGACAAAAACACAAACACAAACACAAATACAAATACAAATATTCCTACAAATACAAATACAAATACCAATACAAATACAAATACAAATACAAATCCAAATAAAAATACAAAAAAAAAACAAATAAAAATATAAATACCAATACAAATACAAATACAAATACAAATCCAAATAAAAATACAAAAACAAAAACAAATACAAATACAAATACAAATACAAAAACAAATACAAATACAACTACAAATACAAATACGAATACGAATACGAATACAAATATAAATACACATACAATTACAAATACAAATACAAATACAACTACAACTACAACTATAAATACAAATACAAATACAAATACAAATACAAACACAAATACAAATACAAAAACAAATACAAATACAAATCCAAATACAAATACAAATACAAAAACAAATACAAATACAAATACAAATACAAATACAAATACAAATACAAATACAAATACAAATACAAATACAAATACAAATACAAATACAAATACAAATACAAATACAAATACAAATACAAATACAAATACAAATACAAATACAAATACAAATACAAATACAAATACAAATACAAATACAAATACAAATACAAATACAAATACAAATACAAATACAAATACAAATACAAATACAAATACAAATACAAATACAAATACAGATACAAATACAAATTCAAATTCAAATACAAATTCAAATCCAAATTCAAATACAAGTTCAAATACAGATACAAGTACAAATACAAGTACAAATACAAATACAACTTCAAATAAAGATACAATTACAAATACAAATACAAGTACAAATACAAATACAACTTCAAATAAACATACAATTACAAATACAAATACAAATACAAATTCAAATTCAAATTCAAATTCAAAAAAATATTGAAATACAAATTCAAATGCAAATTTAAATACAGATACAAATTCAAATTCAAATACAAATACAAATACCAATGCAGAATACAAATACCAATACAAATACAGGATATATATACAGATAAACATGCATATCAAGATACATATACAGATATAGATACAAATACAGATACCAATTCCAATATAAATACAAATATACCTACAACTATAAATACAAATACAAATACCAATACCAATACAAATACAAATACAAAATACAAATACCAATACAAATACAGGTACAAATACAAGTACCAATTCCAATACAAATACAAAATACATATACCAATACAAATACAGGTACAAATAGAAATAGAAATGCAAATACAAATATAAATACAAATACGAATACGAATACAAATACAAACACAAACACAAACACAAATACAAATACAAATACAGATACAGATACAAATACAAATACAGATAGAAATACAAATACAAATACAAACAAAAAGACAAATACAAATACAAACATAAACACAAAGATAAATACAAATACAAATACAAATACAAACACAATTGCAAATACAAATGCAAATACAAATACAAATACAAATACAAATACAAATACAAATACAAATACAAATACAAATACAAATACAAATACAAATACAAATACAAATACAAATACAAATACAAATACAAATACAAATACAAATACAAATACAAATACAAATACAAATACAAATACAAATACAAATACAAATACAAATACAAATACAAATACAAATACAAATACAAATACAAATACAAATGCAAATATAAATACAAATAGAAGTACGAATGGACACAGATATAGACATACGCGTAAATGTACGAATACAAATATAAATACAGATACAAAACTAATATGAATACAAATACACTTACATATACAGATACACTTATAAAGACAAATACAATTGTAATTTTAAATACAAATAGAAAGTATACAATAAGTTAGTTTCATTTTCTAGTTAATTCATTGCAAATTTGATACACTTATGATGATTTTTTTACTCTTTATGTATACTTTTGAGCAAAATTTGACTTTATTATTTTGATCTTTGAATCTTATTTTTATGGTACTAATGAGAGAACTTATAGGTTTGACTGAACCAAATCTGGTCTTTGGCGAAACCAATAGCGTAACAAAGTAAACATATATGTTCAGATTTTTGCCAAAAACCAATACTGCGACCATGCCCTAATTACATGTATATTCAAATGTATAGATACAAAATATAAATTAAAATATGACCCCGAATGAATGCATATAAGATTGATACTAAATTCTTAGCTTCCTATGAATATATACAAATATATACAGCATGTATATTAAATTCTCACCCAGTATTAATGTACACAATATACATACCAAAATATGACCCCACTATGAATGGATATTAAACGGTTAACCGAGTATATAAAATGGACATTCAATTGTGACAAGAGAACGAATCAAGGAAGAAAGTTTCCCGCTACTGCTACATTTCCCTGGGGCAGCCGCTCTACTGTTGAAGCTCGTCGCGGATTGCTCGAAATGCCCTCCATTGGAGCAATTCGTGCCTCCCCGTCCATCTCTGGCTGCCCAACTCACCGAATTCTTTGGCGCCTGTTCTTCCGTGGAATGATTTCCGGCAATACTGGTAATCCCATCATTCTGCTCGAACAATTTCCCCTCCGTTAAGGGTTCTTCGGTTGGTTGCTGATTGCGCTTTATCTCCGCCATTAGATTCGTCAGAGGGGCGTCACGCTGTTCGCGAAGAGGGGCTGACCGTGATTCACCCGACGGCTGTGGTTCATCCAGACGCTGTCATTGGGCAGGTCCTCTTCGAATCCGCATGATCGGGTAGTATTATAGATGTAATTATCATTATAAGAGTCTGTTTTGATCGTGTAGAATCGTGTTTTGATGGTCTCCTCCTCGTTTACCTTGGATATTGTTCTTCAATTTACGTGAAAATCTGTTCTAGAGCGGAGTGATAAGAATCTTGACAGTTCTATGAGAAACTTGATTCCTCATGTTTGAATTTGACGTCATGAAGCTGAAGTCACGTGACATGATTGGTTTTGAGTGCTGGGCTCTTTTTCTCTTCTGTTTCTGAACATTTAAAAAAATTAATTTATTTTTTATTGAAGGGTGTCTCAGTCGGTGCGTTTTGCACAATTGGGGCTGCGGTGAGGATTGGTGATCATTGTCAGGTGTTTCCAGGTTGCCACATATTTGGGCATACAGAGTTGGGAGAAAACTGCACTTTACTGTCGTATGTACACCTTGAGACTTAAAATTTTGATTTTTTTCCTCAATATGTATGATGCTTTTTTATAAATTTGTATCTCTTAAATTTCTATTTCATATCACGTTACTTGCTTTGCCTCGACTGGAACTATGCGCCAGTGGTGCCATTGTTGGGGGCAACATTCCAGGATCAACAATAATTGGAAGAAACAACACAATAGGACATAATGCAGTCGTTGGAGCTAAGTGCCAAGATCTGAAATATATGGTCAGCTTCTGATCTTATGCTATCGAGTTTTTTGGTGTCTAATTTTTTCTCTTCTGAAACCTTTTGCGTATTCCATCTAAAATTTTGTCGATTCTTTTATTTTTGAATGGTGACTCAATAATAAAACTAATTTCGAACTCTCGTGGTCTAAATCGAATCTCAGCTGCTTAAATGAATTCCTTGCTGTTATAGAAAGGTGACGAATGTTTCCTTCATGTCGGTGACGACAACGATATCAGAGAAAATGCTTCCATTCATCGGTCATCAAGTTCTATGGAGAAAACAGTAAGCGTATGCAGACATCAATGTCAGATTTTAAAACATCATTGAGCCTTTAATCTGATATTTCACCCTTCAACTTTTCAGATTATCGGCAATAACAACCTTATAATGGGGGCCTGCCACATAGCCCACGACTGTAAAGTTGGGAACAATAATATTTTCTCAAATAACAGTCTGTTTGCGGGGCATGTGGTGGTGGAAGTAGGCAATTTCGCTCTTAGTCTTTCTTCTTATCCTCTATGTTTCAAAAAATTATTGTCTGAACATTGATCCATCTTTGATTAAACGTGCAGGATTATGTGCGCACATCAGGAGCTAGTGTTATACACCAGTTTTGTCGCTTGGGTTGCCTCTGTTTCGTTAGCGGTGGTTCGGCGGTGTGTTTAATAGACTTCCTTTAGATCTTAATCACCCATAGTGTTTGGCCATCCCAGGATGAACTTACCATTGTCATCGAAAACTGGTCATGGTCATCCTCATTATCATCATCATCATCCGCACAAATGTGTGACGATGATAATTTCTTCATCATCATCCTAGTGAGGAGAGATGATGATGACTTTTTCATCACCATTGTCATCGTGAAACAGTCAATGACAAATTGTCGCCCTCAACAGAGGACAAGAGACTCACACACCAGGTGGTGGTAGGGTGGGGAGACCGTGAGAGGGCAGTTGTGTCGGTGGGACCCTGTGAGAAGGCTGCTGCAATAGCCATGGTCATCATCATAGTCTTCTTCATCGTCCTCTGCTAAGCTAATGAGGAATTCATCATCATCATCATCATCATCATAATCCTAGTCAGAGACAAGTGGCTATGAAGACGAAAACTTCTACATCGTCATCGTCATCCTGTTATGGATGACTACCAAGAGCTACGACGACTTGCTTGTATGGACAGCCTAGTCACCAACTCTTGCGGATAATTTGACTTATATCCATTGTTGCATTGCTTTTAGGAAACGTGTCAATTGTTCCATGATTATTCCTTTAATCATCTTCCTCATGTGCCCAGGTTTCCCAGGACGTTCCCAGATACATGATGGTTTCTGGAAACAGAGCTGAAATTCGGGGGCTAAATTTAGAAGGTCTCCGTCGCAAAGGCATCTCATCTGCCGAGGTCATACTTTCTAATTCATTGAACCTTTTAAGAAAATGAAGATTTTCTTCTATTCAAGTCTAAGATTTCTCATGAAGTCAACTATATACAGAAGTAATATGGAACGCTCGAGGAATTACTCGGATTTTTGTCTGCTGTACCTCCTCTTGAAGTAAAACCTTTAAAATCGTTGCTTTATGTTCGCTCACGCTACTTTTTCGCAATTCCCACGGAATATCCCCCCAAATTTTTAAAATTCTTGCGGCCTATTAAAATTCTTGCTGATATTTATAGATCATGAGCATGAAGAGGGCCTACAGGAAGATCTTCATGCCGGTGGCCGAACAATCTGCGATTTCAATCGAGCAACGCATTGCAGAAGTGGTACAAAATCGTCATTTCTGCAGTGCCCACGCAATCGTGATGTTGACTGACAAGGCGATACCGTTGACTTTCGATCCTTCAGGAAGAAAATGAAGAGCTTTCTGCCTTTCCGGCTGTACTTTCTATGGTCGAATCGATACGCGACTCCTTTCAGAAGAGCCAACGTGGGATCTGCCCTTTCAGAAGTCGGTCGATTTCTTAATGAGGCTTGGTAAGTTCATTAATAACACTCGAATCCATACGCGACTATTTTCAGAAGAGCCGGCGTGGGAATCTGTCCTTTCGGAAATCGGTCGATTTCATAATGAGGATTGGTAAGTTCATTATTTACATTTGGGTAACTCAAAGCAACGAAGACCGCTGACAATATATATATATATATATATATATATATATATATATATATATATATATATATATATATATATTTGTTTCCCTAAGAGAATGTAGAATTACTCGGGTAAAATAACAAAATCCTGATGTTCCTCTTAAGCGGGAAGTTATTAACACCTATATCCTTTTGTACATTTGTAGAACACAACGCGACGAAAACCACTGGCAATATATCTATTTTTTGTTTTGCTAAGATATTCTTTAATTGAGATTTACTCGGGTAAAATAACAAAGTCCTAATGTTCCTCTTAAGCGGGAAGTTATTCAACGCCTGTATCCTTTTTTTTTTTACATTTGGAGAACACAAATCGACGAAGACCACTACCTAGATATATATTTTTTGTTTTCCTAATAGGTTATTGAATTGAGAATTACTCGGGTAAAATAACGAAGTCCTACTTTTCCTCTTAAGCAGGATGTTGTTATTCAATGCCTACATCTTTTTTTACTTCTGGCCAACACAAAGCAACGAAGACCACTGACAAGACATATATTTTATTTTCCTATGACATTGTTTAATTGAGAATTACTCGGGTAAAAAATATCATCCTACTTTTCCTCTCAAGCAGGATGTTGTTATTCAACTCGTACATATTTTGTACATTTAAATGACACAGAGACGAAAACAACTGACAAAATTTGTTCTTTTTCTTGGAGATCTTTTAATTTATTATTGCTGGGGTAAAATTACAGCTGGCGAAGCTTGTGGGTGCATTCTGCAGACCTGTTACTCTCTGTCATCCAAAAGAAGTAGAGTAGTAGACTAGTGACGCCAAGTGGAAGGGTTCCTGATGAAATCAGCCGCTTACGCACCCTACATTCATCCAAATACATGCTATACAGGTGGAATACGAAAGCGAGGCCGAAAAATCCACGTGGGTACGCCAAATTTCCAGAAATTTCTCCAACCCGTTTCTTATTTCTGATTGTGCTATAATGGGTACGAGGAAATTTCATTTTTTTCCATTGATTGTCTTTAAAGGATCGCCAATTTGTTGTCTCCGGAGATTCACGGAATCGTGATAATAATCGGATGGCAACGCCATTCATAGAACCGCCACTGCAGACCAGAGGGAAACCGTAGCAATCTGCATTGATGATGGGATAAAAGGCGACGTGGCCTTCTCTATGCCGTTCATCTAGTAGGTTTCCCACCGATGAGGGGAGCAGTATGGAGAAGGGGGGAGGGACGATCTCACATACATTCTGATAATTTAATCATACTTTCTGTACTTTCTTCCCAGCATGTCTCGGTGCAAGGAAAGGACGAGATATATTCTCAGAGACCGCACTGAAGAAAGAGATGGAGATGGGCCGATGTGACGTGTGTGGAGGATCTCAGATGGATATATATGGGTGTGTAAATCGCAAAAATCAACGGCTGGGATTGCTTCCTGCGGATTCTATCGTTCAGGATTCCTCCGTCTGCAAGAGTTTAATGGCATGATAAAGAGAGGGGGGCGCTTTTCCGATGGATCAGAGTTTGCGACAGTTAAATTGGACAGACGAGAGAAGATCTGCCGTACCCACTTGCGTAAAGATAATCAGATATCCATCCAGCTCGAATATCGAAGTAGAGATAGAATAGAAAAACTTGACAGATCTACGACCACCCAAGCATGCGGACAAGCGCAGGTCCCTGCTCTACCTCTCTCTCTCTCTATCTTTATTTTTATCTTTCTCTCTCTCTCTCTAACATGCTGAACACTTTTACTGCAAGTTGATCCGGATAACGGGCAGAATCCTTATCCAAGTTGTACTTTCTTTTTCCTTCAGAATCATCCGTGAACAGAAGGAGATAAGTTTTGGAAGCTGCAGAGATTATAAAATAGATGCTGAACGTGGGGAGCTGCGTGGATGGGTAAAGAATTCGAGACTGCAGGTACTCTGAACAAATAGATAGCTGCATCGGAGATTAGTTTATGAAGTCAAGTGGGATGAATAGAAAGATACCAAACTTATCATCTGGATAGGGGAATAAATAAGAGGCTTCATGGATGGGTAGAGAGAGAGATTATGGAAAATACGTCTTGGCCTCTCCTGAAAGCGACTCTGATTGAGCGATTAAGATTTAATAATATGATTGAGGGAGACGATTCCCTCTGACGAGGATGAACGTCTTTTTTAATGGGTTTTAGTGGACAAGAATCCGCGGGTACAACTGCCATAAGTGCTCTTTATCCAGTGCCGTTTATGGCTTGATTCAATACCGCACGTCGCCTTCTCCTTTTCTCTTTCTTCGCATTAAATTCTCATTGGGATTCAGTAACATTCTTTCTTCCCCCTCGGAGATCCGCCGAGCTAGCCAATCAACCCAAAGCATCGTGTATGGGTATTTTGTCCTGGAGAATTTCTTATTTGTCTTCTTAGACGCACTCTTTTTCTCTTGTTTATGATGTTTATAAACCGTTCTCAATGGTTTATAAACATCATTAGTGTTTACAAACTGAGTAATCTTACTCGGAGCCAACCCATTGACCAGAGACACCTCACTCACAATAACAGAGATCTGGGTCTTGCTCTTAATTATTGTTCATCATAATCTTGCTTAGCCGAGGGCTGAATTGAGTAATGACCCATTAACCCGAGACACCTCGCGCACATAATTATGTCTTTGTCTCGGAGGATTTTCTATGGGTTTGGCCTTTCCGTATGTTGGTTTTTAACCTGACCTCGCTGAAAGGTAAATGGAGTTCTGACGAGGAGCTACGGTTGGGCATTTTTAAGGGACAAGTGGGTAGCGGTAAGTCAGGCAGAGAGTGAAATGGACACCGCTAGAGGCCACGCCATTGATGCTGTATTTATACAAGTCTAGAATTGAATAATGCAAACCCGGGCTTACTCCGCAACGTAGCTCTCTACAGTCCACTCGTGAGGGAAGACTGCACCACCTTCTGTCGGTAGATTTTGGGAAAAGCGCTCTTCAAAGGGAAGAAAAGTCCACGACTTGCGCATCTATCCTTGATAGGTCCCCCATAAACTCCGCCCACAAGTTTAAGCGCTTACAACGAGTCATTATCCATTTCTCTCTCTCTCTCTCTCTCTCTCTCTCTCTCTCGCTATTTCTCTTTCTCGATACTGTCTACACTTTCCACTTTGTGATTCGCGGAGAAGATGGGGAGGAGATGCTCGCACTGCGGCAACGACGGGCACAATTCGAGGACTTGTAGAAACTACGCAAGCGCGGCGTCTGGCGGGGGAGTTAGGCTGTTTGGAGTTCATCTCCATGTAGTTACGTCTCCTCTGAAGAAGAGCTTCAGCATGGACTTTATCTCTTCTCCGATCCCCTCTCCACCGTCGTCTTCTTCCTCTTCTTCCTCTTGCTCGTCCCTCGTCTTCCTCGAGGAAGCCGCCGATAAACAGGCCCTCGGGTACCTCTCCGATGGCCTCGCCGGACTCTCCCGGAATCACCCGGAGAGAAAGAAAGGTACGCCGTGTCGATAGGTCCGTAGATAGATTCATCGGTCGATGAACAGATCGATTGATGGGCGTATGTTGATTCAAGGGTAAACTGATAGATTGATGTTTTGATGCATGTAGATTGATAGAAAGAGTGAGAGAGAGAGAGAGACTCTGAGAGAGAGGGATAGGCAGAGAGATTCTCTGTGAGAGAGAGAGACAGAGAGAGACTCTGCGAGACAGAGAGAGAGAGAGACTCTGAGAGACAGAGAGAGAGATAGTCAGAGGTAGAGAGAGAGAACGAGAGGGACAGAGATAGTCAGGGGTAGAGAGGGAGAACGAGAGAGAGATAGCCAGAGTAGAGAGGGAGAGAAACGAGGAGAGAGGCAGCCAGAGGTAGAGAGGGCGAACGTGAGAGAGAGATAGCCAGAGGTAGAGAGAGAGAAGGAGAGAGAGATAGCTAGAGGTAGAGAGAGAGAGAGAACGAGGAGAGAGATAGCCCGAGGTAAAGAGAGAGAACGAGAGAGAGGGATAGCCGGCGGCAGAGAGGGAGAGGGATAGCAAGGCTGCAAGAGGCAGAGAGGGACAGAGATAGCCAGAGAGAGAGAGAGAGATAGCCGGAGAGAGAGAGAGAGATAGCCAGAGAGAGAGAGAGAGAGAGAGAGAGCCACACAGAGAGAGAGAGAGAGAGAGAGAGAGAGAGAGAGAGAGAGAGAGAGAGAGAGAGAGAGAGGGATAGAGAGGGATATGGGGAAGGTCGAGGCTGAGGAAAGAGGGGATATTTTGGCAGGGACTCCGTGGACGGAGGAAGAACACATGGCGTTCATCGCGGGGCTGGAGAAGCTGGGAAAGGGGGACTGGCGCGGCATCTCCCGCAACTTCGTCATCACGAGAACGCCGACGCAGGTCGCCAGCCATGCGCAGAAGTACTTCCTCCGCCGGAGCAACCTCCACAAGAAGCGCAGAGCCAGCCTCTTCGACGTGCTATTCTCACCCCACTCCCTCTCCCTCTCTCCCTTCCTCTTCCAAATCCCATGCAACTCTAAAAAAAAAACAACTCTTTTCTTCTAATTTCCTCGCAGATGAGCTTACAGCACCAGCTGCACCCGCGCAGACCGCCTCCGCCGTTCGATCTTAACTTCGCCGCCGTGAAAGAAGCTGCGACGAAGGCGCCGCTCAGCTTAGAACTCACCATCTCCTCTCCGGCGCCGGCTACTGTTTCTCCTTCTAATTTTGGCCTCGCCGTGATATAACCACGCCGACCCATCTCTTCTCCTCCCCTTCTTTCTACTGTTCTCTACTCGTCATCATCATCTTCTTCTTCTTCACCCTGTTTGTTTCTCGCTAGCTCGAAACCCTAATTGATTGATTGTGACGATCGTTCGGAGGATTACTCTCTGGACTGCCTTAACTTACAGCGCGGATGAACTGCTCTAATCTGGGCCAGAAAAAGAGGAGATTTTTGGATGATTAAACGAGCATGTGATTTGCAGAAGCGTTGTTAACACGAAAATATAAGAGATACATAGAGGGTACATGAAGGGGAGAAGAAATTTCCCGGTAATGGAAACAGGGCAAGCTGGGTTTTTTCTTTGCCGCAAGAGAAGGAAGGTGGAGATTGTCTTCGCCTTGGTGCTCTTTCATCTCTCCTTTGTGCTCTTTGTGACCTGTTATGAGTCGGATCGTCAATGGCTGCGAATTAAGTGTTATAAGAACTAAAAAAATTCAACTTCAGATTCATGCATTTTTTTAAAGTTTTTTGTTTCATGGTTCGCGATGGTCGCGGGATTCGCCGCGGATATTCGGCCCAAGTGGGGCGAATTTTTAACTGCCCAAAGCTCGTGGGCGGTGGGCAGGGAGAATTCCAAACCACGCGATACCGCTCGAATTTCCTGTATTTTTAATTTTTTTTTTTTAATATTGACTTTATTGTAGAGGAAGGGATGAAAGAGGCGGAAGAGAATCGAGACCTGGAGAGACGAGAGATGTGAACTGAGGGAGGAGAGAGAGAGAGAGAGAGAGATACGAGAGTAAGGGGCGGAGTCTGCGTCTTGACAGCGACCTGTCGAGACCCAGATCTCAACAGCTGCGAATGCATGAATTTTTTTGAGAAAAAAATTCAACATCCAATGCATGTATCATTCCTTCGTTGCTGAAAAGCTTGTCATTTGATTACTAACTCGATAACTCTTGTATTGGAAATACCAACTTTAAAGTTAAAATGATCAGTCAAGACCCAGACAGCATAATTTGAAGGCTCATTAAGAAAAAAAAAAATCAATTTCAAATTCATATATTTTTCACGAGTATCAATTTCTTCGTTACTGAAAAGCTTACTCTAGTATTAACCCCTAAAACTGTAGTTTTGAGGAAAACAGAAGAAGCTAAAATCTACTGTGAAAAATAATATGAAGACCTCATCAGTGTTAACAATTACCTCTAGCAGAGGTCTGTCAGGGGAAAACCAGCCAAGCGAAACCCCAAGTTGAATGACGACAGGAATCAACTTGAAAACCAAAGGAGCGGTCACCTGCAGAAACCAAACGTTCAAGAGGAAAAAAAGTATACCATAGCCTTAAAGAAAAAGGATCCAGTAAGATACCAAGCTAAGAGCTGAGGTCCCAAGCAGGAAGAGGTAAAGCCTTCCCTGTTCATAAAATCATAAATGAACCTTTTTCGGCAAAAATAAAGTTAAAAAACTGAAAGTGACACATCACCTCAACCAAATGTAGATATGAGGCACGACTGAGAAGAACAAAGGAGAACTCCCCAATCGGGGCCAAAGACAGCCCAACCTGAGGAATTGTGGGGTAGAAAAGCCAATTAGAAGAAACTCAGAGATCTTATTGTAGGAAGTGGATGAACTTGCCCGAAGAGAAGCCTTGCTTGTGTATCCAAAGCACTTGATCACGGTTGCAGACACCAATGTCTTCGTGATGGTCACCAAGATAACAGCCGAGATTAAGATGTCTACGTGAGTCCAAAGGAAATTGATGTTCATCAGCATTCCCACACAAGCCAGAAAAAGAGCAGCAAATAAGTTTCGGATGGGCTCGATCTGCATAACACGAACATCCAGTGTGACCCGGTACCCTAGCATGAGCAATTTAAGTGAAAGAATAGACTTAACTACAGCCAGAGAAAATTCAAATGAGACAACAATATATTTACATCTTAATTCTTCCAGTCTTTTCTGCATCAGAAATGATGATTACCACTCTGTCAGATGAGGAGAGGACGATAATGAATCTGCATTCATCCTCGTAAAGATGATAATGACAATATTTGAATCATCCAAGTCATCATCTTTTGTCTGAGGCAGGATGACGATGAGACAATGATGTATTTTTCTTGTCAGGGCCTTTGTTAACCTTTGTCAGAAGAATAGACGATGACAATTTCGTCATTGTCATTGGTCTGAAGCAGGATGACAATGAAGATGACGAAATCGTCATCACTCAAGATGACGCAAAAAACTATTCAGAAGACGAGGGAGGGATGTGAAATAACCTGATTGAGGGTATGCTGTGAAAGATCGGTGGTTGAGATCATTACTCCCGCAGCAAAAGAACCCAGTTCAAGGCTCAGACCCAGTTTATCGCTGCACTGCTTGCATTGAAGATCATGTAGGCATTAGTTAAATGACAAACTTAATCAGGTCAATAAGCTGACGGAATAGAAACTTCCATGTGCCAATGAAAAACTAGCATTTGCAGATAAACGATGGCACACCATTAAGATGAGAAATTGAAACAAAGACAAACCAGAAATATAAGGTCTTTGATAGAACCGGGAATAGAATCCCTCTCAAGAATTGCCAACAATGAAAGCCGTTTACAATAATGTTGTAGAATTTCCAAGAGTTGGAAATCACGGTGATCGGTGTAATAGAGTTGGAAATCGTGGTGATCGGCGTAATAGGATAGTAGATGTAGATCGAGATGTCTCCTCCTCTCTGGACGAGCTCCTTCTCGAACATGGGCGCTCCTCCTCTCTGGACGAGTTCCTCCCTCCAGGCGAACGGGAAATGGAGTCTCCTTCCCGCTCTGGCCTTCTCCCGTCCTCTCCAAGATCGGGCATTTTCAAGAAAATGACAAAAGTTACCGTACCTGTCTGGAGGTCTTTATTTATAGGGTAGCGGTCTGGGGAGTGTCTGGTTAAATCGCCTGGTAAACCTTGCGTTGACCAGATCCCCTTTTCTTCTTTCTTTGATACTTTTGTGAATAAAATTTATCAATACCCATCCCTTGAAGATCCAGCTTGTCCTCAAGCTGGAAATCTGGAAATGCTTTGCAAAACCGGTTGACTTGTTCACATGAGGCTTCATTAATTGGTAGATTGGCCCATTTGACTATAACCTCTGCTCCATAAGGCTTGTGACGAATTTTAAGAATGTCCTCCGGATATACCTGCCATGCATGTTCATTAGTTAAGACAATCTGGTAATGGTTGACTATTTTGTGGTGGGGCCCCCAATGCTCTTTTTAATAGTGATGCATGAAAAACCGGATGCAAATTAGACTGAGGAGGTAGGTCCAACTGGTATGCTACAGGTCCAATTTTTTGGGTAATTTTGTATGGACCAAAAAATTTTGGACTGAGCTTTTCATATTTCCTCTTGGCCAAAGTCTTCATTCGGTATGCTCTTAACTTTAAATAAACCATATCTCCCACTATTAATTCCTCATCTCGTCGATGTTTATCAGCTTGTAATTTCATTGTCGATTGGGCTCTTGCCAGGTGCTACTTCAGACTGATAAGTATTTGATCTCTCTATGTTAATAGTCGGTCGATAGAATCAAACGGAGAGGGAGTTGTCCCATAATGGATTAATGAGGGTGGATCTCTGCCGTATACGGCCCTGAAAGGTGTAGTCTGGATTGATGTATGAAATGAGGTATTATAATTATACTCGGCCCAATGCAACCAATTCTTCCACTTTTTTGGAATCTCTGAAGCAAAACATCATAAATAGCATTCCAGCCCCCTGTTGGTGACTTCTGACTGGCCATCTGTTTCTGGGTGATAAGAGGAACTGAATTTGAGACAAGTACCTTGGAGGCGATGCAGTTCTTTCCAAAAGTGGCTTGTAAATAAGCTTCCTCTATCGGAAATAATTGAGTTGGGGATGCCATGTAATCGAATTATCTCTTTAGTGAATATTTCTGCAATAGTACCAGCTGTGAATGGATGTTTGACTGCAATGTAATGGCTGTATTTACTAAGACGATCCACCACGACCATGATGGAATCAAACCCTTCTGACTTGGGTAGTCCTTCTATAAAGTCCGTTGTAATATCTTCCCAAATTTGGTTAGGAATTGGAAGAGGTTGTAGTAACCCAGCGGGGCTAAGTGTGGAAGACTTTTGTTGTTGACACACTACACACTGGTTCACATATGCCTTTATGGTCTTTCTCATTCCTGCTCGCATATATTGTTGGAAAACCCGTTTGAATGTTCTTAAGAACCACCATGATCTCCTACATTTGAATCATGAAACTCTTGTAGGATATTCGGAATTAAGGAAGAATCAGATGGCAGGATAAGTTTTCCCTTGTAGAATAATATTGCTTGATGAATAGTATAGTTAGGGTCTTGATCAGTACACAATTCTATTTGCTCGTATATCTTCCAGAGTTTTGGGTCATTTGTGACTTCTTGGATGAGTTTCAATTTATCCAACCAGTGCGTCATTGATATAGAGTTGCACTTCCCTTGATGATCTTGTTGAGACCTGGACAATGCATCCACCACAATATTTTTCTTCCCAGACTTATATTGTATAACAAAGTCATAGCCCCGGAGTTTGGACACCCAACGGTGATACTGAATGGGCACCTCTCGTTGATCTGTGTTACGATATTCCTGAAGTAGTTCAGAAATGTAACGACAAATATAGAAGTGGCTTCCGCACTGAACGTTCAATAGAAAAATAGATAACTCGATTCAGAGGAAATCCATTCCCAAGAAGATAAACTGTTCCGAGGGACAATCGATGAAAGGGATACGAAGTTCCAAAGAGATAATTGTAGCAACGAAGAAAAGATAAGCGACCGGATCGGCAACGTCTCCAGCAGATGGCCAGAGGATCTCCCACCCTCTTCCGCTGGCTCCCAGGAACACTGCTCACAACTTGTTATCGTGCCCTTTCTTCAGGCGCCTTGGCGCCTTATATGTTGTTCGCCATCCTCGTCCTTTGCAGCGTCTGACCCGAAGCGGTTGTTGCGTGAGCGACGTGAGCGCGCTTTTGCTTTTTCTGTTTTTCCAAATAAGTCCTCGTAAATTCCTTATCAATACTCCCCTTTTTGAAAACCAAATTGTCCCCAATTTGGAATTGAGGAAATTGTTTCTCCAGGGTCAGGACGTCCTCCCAAGTGGCTTCATAATTTGGCAAGTTCTTCCACTTGACAAGGACTTGCATCCCTTCTCTTGTAAACCTGTGTGAAAGAATGGCTTCCGGAAAGATCTGCCATTCCCAATCAGCAGAGAGATTAAAAGTCAAAGGTAAAATGTTGGTGGTCTAGCCTATGGTTTTACGAAGATGAGAGACATGGAAGACGGGATGAATAGTGGTAGTAGAAGGCAAGTCGAGCTTGTATGCAATGGGACCGATTTGTTCTAACATGGAATAAGGGCCGAAATATTTTGGAGATAATTTTTCAGAGGGGCGCTTTGCCAATGTTTTCATTCTGTAAGGTCGAATCTTGACGTACACTTTGTCTCCAACTTGAAATTGAATATCTCGTTGATGCTTGTCATTTTGTCGCTTCATAATAGATTGGGCTTTGGTTAGATGGGATTTGAGAATGTCAAGAGTAACATCCCTTTCTTGGAGCATAGTGTCCAAGGAGTCAATAGGGGACGGTGAAGCTTCATACTTGAGTAGTGGTGATACGTGGTGTAGCTGTACTCTGCCCATGGTAGCCATTTGATCCATTGTTTAGGACATTGTGAAGAAAAACAGCGTAGATAACATTCTAAACTTCGATTGGTGACCTCCGTCTGTCCGTCTGTTTCTGGATGATAGGAGGAACTCATCTTTAGGGAAGTTCCTTGTTGTTTGTGTCGTTCCCTCCAGAACGAACTGGTAAATATACTGCCTCGGTCAGATAAGATAGAATTAGGAATTCCATGTAGGCAAACAATTTCCTTAATGAAAATATCAGCTAAGGACTGAGCTGTAAAGGGGTGTTTAAGGGCAATAAAATGACTGAATTTAGATAGTCGGTCCACCACCACCAGAATCGAGTCGTACCCTTGTGAAGAGGGAAGCCCTTCTATGAAATCAATCGAAACATCTTCCCATATTCGATTTGGGATAGGCAGTGGTTGCAATAAGCCTGCTGGGAACAGAGTAGAAGCCTTCTGCTGTTGGCAAATTTGGCATTGCGATACGTAAGATTTGATATTTTTCTTCATGCCTGGCCAATAAAGCTGTTGAGTAATTCTTTTATACGTCTTCTGAAACCCTCCATGCCCTCCTACCTTGGCATTATGGCATTCGCGAAGAACCACAGGAATAAGAGAAGAGTGTTGGGGAAGAACAAGTCTCTTTTTGTAGAATAATAAATCTCCTTTCAATGAATAATGTGTAGGGGCTTGATTGGTGGAACGGAGGGAAGACAATATTTCTGACAGCTTGGGATCTTCCCTGATTTCGTTAACCAGGATTGGTTTATCCAACCAATGTGTCGTCGAAATTGAAAGACAATGTACTATTACTCCTTCCACTGAGCGAGAGAGGGCGTCGTCTGCTACATTGTTCGTGCCAGCTTTGTACTTAATTTCGAAATCATAACCCAAGAGTTTTCCTATCCATTTGTGGTACTGCTGTGGAATCTCGTTCTGACTATTGAGAAATTTAAGACTGAGCTGATCTGCATGGATATAAAATTTCTGAAATAGCAAAAAATGTTTCCATTTGCGGACAGAAAGGACTACTGCCATGAGCTCCCTCTCATAAGCTGACTTGGTTTGCTGTTTTGGCGACAAGGCTTTACTGAAATAGGCGAGGGGGTGGGAGTCTTGCAACAATACTGCGCCAATACCTATCCCCGAGGCATCCGTTTCCACATTAAATGGTTTCGAAAAATCTGGCAATTTGAGAACGGGTGTTGTGGCAAGCGCCTGTTTCAACTCATCAAAAGAGGAATTCGCAGTCCCATCCCAATGGAAAGCATTTTTCTTCAACAGTGAAGTTAAAGGGTAGGAATTGGAGGCATAATTAGCTACAAACCGGCGATAATAATTGGTGAGGCCTAAGAACCCATGTAATTGTCTGGCGGACGTTGGCATAGGCCATTTTTGGATGGCTTCAATCTTAACCGCATCGGTGGCCACTCCTTGGTGAGAGATGCAGTGGCCCGAATAATCAATTCAATCCCTTGCAATTTGACATTTGGATAAGTTTACCCAAAGTTGATTGTTCTGAAGGATTTGTAAAACTTGATGCAGGGCGATTTCATGCTCAGCCGTGGAAGAACTATAAACCAAAATATCATAAAAAAAACAAGAACACACCTCCTGAGAAGAGGTTTAAAAATAAGATTCAATAAGGCCTGAAACGTTGTTGGTGCATTGGTCAGTCCAAAAGGCATTACCGTAAATTCGTAGTGCCCTTGATGTGTCTTAAAAGCTGTTTTGTAGATGTCAGATTCAGACATTCTAATCTGATAATATCCCGACTTAAGGTCAAGTTTGGTGAAAATAGCAGAACCATGAAGTTCTTCCAACAATTCATCCACTATATGAATGGGGTACCTATTTGGCACTGTGATTTTATGAGGGCGCGGAAATCAATACACATTCGCCATTCCCCAGTTTTTTTTATCATCAGAGCAGGGTTTTAAAATGGGCTAGTGGAGTGTCTGATAAATTTGGAGTCCAGAAGTTCTTGGATGATCTTTTCAAGTTCATTCTTGTGTAGGTGGGAGTATCTAAAAGGGCGGAGGTTAATGGGTTTAGATTGGGGTAGCAAATGGATTTGGTGGTCAATGGAGCGTTTTGGAGGAAAATGTGAAATACCCTGGGAATATCTGGATGACAGGCTCGATGTAGCTCTCTGAACTGGCGCTTGCTATTTATTGTTTCTTGAGCAGAGAGATGATCGGAAACCCCGCTTGGTAGTAGGTCGGAATCAGACTGTAGAAGATACACCCTCTTGTTCCACAAGATCTTCAGAGTCATCAATTTGTAATTACTATAAAACCATTCTAACTATTTCAACCACTGTACTCCCAATATAACTTCCATATTCTTCATTGAGATAGGAATAAAGTATTGGACAATCTGTAATCCTTGCAATTTGATAGGGACATTTAAACATATACCTTGTGACTGTTGCAGAACACCATTTGCTAGGATAACATCAAAAGGTGGACCCTGGAACACCTTGATGGATAATGCTGCTACTAATTCAGCATGAATGAAATTATGTGTAGCGCCTCTGTCGATCAATACTCTGACATTGAGTCCTTTGATGTTTCCCCACAGCTTTACTAGTCCGTTGGGCGATGAAGATTCAGAAAAATGGAATGAAATTTGAGCTGTAAGTAAGGAACCTGAGTTGATGGGAGCTTCATTTGTTTGCATATAATCTGGCACTTCATCCTCTGAGGACGGTGGATCTTGGTCACAATGCAAGACCATGATGATGTTGAGATTTTTCTTGCATCTATGCCCCGGGGCGAATCATTCGTTGCAGTAAAAACACAAACCCTTGTCCTTTCGTTGTTGGAATTCTGACTCAGTCGACTTCAAATTTTGACGACGAGGTCTGCGGTCTGTATCGTGGCCTTGGTAAGCTTGAGTTGGTTGAGTTTGATTTGGTAGGGTTGGTCTTGATGGTGCATGAGGACGGCTAGGAGGTGCATTGCTTGGGGTGGGAGCATACGTTAGTGCTGGTAACTTTCGGTTGTTGTCAGAGACGCCGGCAATGGGGTAGAATGGGTTATTTTTCCATGCTGACCACAACACTCCTAGGTCGAGCTCGGCTCGTAGAGAGAGATCCATAATTTCCTTTAGTCCATAGGGTTTTGACTTTAGGACTTCCTGGCGAATTTCGGCCTTCAGCCCCCTGAGGTACGCATTCTCTTTGACATTTCTTGCTAGATTTGGGACCTGGGCAATGAGTCGCTCAAATGCAGCTCTGTATTCTGGTACAAATCCCGTCTGCTTAATTTCAAATAATACTTGAAATAGGTCGTGAGAAGAAATACTATACCGCCCTCCAAAGTGCTCTTTGAAATCCTCACAAGTAGTCAAACCAAACTCTTGTTCAGCATAGAGGAACCAGTCTTGAGCTGCCTCATCTAGATGTAGGGTGACTAGATGCATTTTTTCTTCATCTGGTACCGGGTGTAGTCGAAAAAATCTTTCTATTCGTTTGATCCATCCTTCCGGATTTTCACCCTGGAAACTCGGGAGATCTCCAAAGTGCTCTTTGAAATCCTCACAAGTAGTCAAACCAAACTCTTGTTCAGCATAGAGGAACCAGTCTTGAGCTGCCTCATCTAGATGTAGGGTGACTAGATGCATTTTTTCTTCATCTGGTACCAGGTGTAGTCGAAAAAATCTTTCTATTCGTTTGATCCATCCTTCCGGATTTTCACCCTGGAAACTCGGGAGATCTCCTCTTTTATAAACAGAATCAATGCCTAACCTGGAATTTTGGCGTGGCATTGGATCTCCGTAAGGTTCACATGGGGGTCGAGCTTCCCCGGTTGGTGGTACGTTCAGGGGCGTGGCTTTCTTCATAGAGTCCATTTGAAGCTTCATTTCATTCATTTGTTCCATAATATGCTCCAGGACGATGTTAGTAGGCTTTTGGAACTCAATCAGGCCCCCATCGCTTCTGCCTTCCGGTTCCATTCTTGAATATAAAGATGATAAGAGAACGATCGATTGGACAAGTGAAGACCCCCTTTGGAAAGTCCAGGCTCTGATACCAGTTGTTACGATATTCCTGAAGTAGTTCAGAAATGTAACGACAAATATAGAAGTGGCTTCCGCACTGAACGTTCAATAGAAAAATAGATAACTCGATTCAGAAGAAATCCATTCCCAAGAAGATAAACTGTTCCGAGGGACAATCGATGAAAGGGATACGAAGTTCCAAAGAGATAATCGTAGCAACGAAGAAAAGATAAACGGCCGGATCGGCAACGTCTCCAGCAGATGGCGAGAGGATCTCCCACCCTCTTCCGCTGGCTCCCAGGAACACTGCTCACAACTTACGGAATGAATCTTTATGAATCTGTTAAGAAACGAAGACTAAATTGATCTGTGTAAATTGTGAACCTTTTAAACATCAAATAGTGTTTCCATTTTTTAACAACCCATGAGCTCCCGTTCATATGCTGATTTAAATCTGGTTCGGCATTGGAAAGCTTTGTTAAAATAAGCAATCGGATGATTTTCCTGCAGCAATACTGCCCCCACTGCTGAATCAGATGCATCTGTCTCGATACTGAAAGGTTTGGAGAAATTTGGTAGCCTTAGTACAGGTGTTTCAGATAGTGCCCGCTTGAACTTACGGAATGAATCTTCTGCTTCCTCTGTCCACACAAACAAATTCTTCTTCAACAGAGCCGTCAGGGGTTGAGCTATGGCCCCGTATTTGGCGACAAACTGCCTGTAATATCCGGTTAACCCCAAGAATCCTCTTAACTCTTTGACTGTAGAAGGCCTTGACCATTGCTGTATGGTTTCGATTTTAGTGGGATCAGTTGAAACTCCTTCAGCAGAAATGCCATGGCCCAAGAAGCCTATTCGGTCACATCCAAACATGCATTTTTTTGGGTTAATATGAAGGTGATTTTTGGTGAGTAACTCGAACACCACCTTCAAATGCTGCTCATGCTGTTGGGAATCTTTACTGTATATTAAAATATCGTCAACAATACCAAAATGAATTTGCGTAGATGTTTGGAGAAAATCAAATTCATAAGTGCTTGGACGGTAACTGGAGCATTTGATAATCCAAAAGGCATTACCATAGATTCGAAATGCCCATGAAGTGTTTTAAGAGATGTCTTGTAAATGTCATCTGAATGCATGCGTATCTGATAATACCCTGACTTCAAGTCAATTTTAGAAAAAATAGTCATCCCATGTGGTTCTTCTTGCAACTGGTCAACCATGGGTATAGGGAATCTATTAGGGACGGTCATCTGATTAAGAGATCTATAACCAATACAGAGACGAAAACCCCCATCTTTCTTCTTGACCAGTGATAAGTTCTACGCCAAGAAGTACAGAAGGAAGAACAAGCACAGGTCGGGTCCACAATCTGTTGACCGTACGAGTTGACCAGATAGGTTGACCAAATAAAGTGGGAGAAGCAGCTCCCTATAAATAAAGACGTGTAACCAGGTATAGCTCATTCTGACAATTATTATGAAGTTCAAGAACGACAGTTAGCTGTCGTGAAGGCCTGAGCAGCAGAGAGGGAAACCAATCTGGCTGATCGGGAGGGAGTAGCTTGCCAGAGTGGAGCCGACCAAAACTCGTAGAAGAACGAGAGTCGCAACACTGATCGAGGGAGCAGATCGGTGCAGATCGGAGGAAGGAGCTACTCCGGGAGGGAGGAGCTGTCCAGATCCGCCACGATCCACAAAATCGCTGTTCCACATTGTCCAGATCTGAATTCTGGAAGTATTACTTCTGATACTTTGGAATTGGATTCTTTGTCATTCATTAATACCACTGAGAGGTATCAACCAGTAAAGCGGGACTAGCAAAACAACTGTTGGAATGTCGAATAACATTTAGTTCTAGTAACTCTTGTATCAATTCTTCCACTATATTCTTGTGTGTGTAAGAATACCGATAGGGCCTCTTATTTACGGGTTTTGAACCTGGCAGTAGGTGAATTTGATGGTCGCAACTTCTGACGGGTGGGAGGGTGTTTGGTGGTTCAAACACGTGAGGAAATTTTTTTTCTAACCCATGCAAATAATGATCAAGGGAGAGAGAATGTACCTCTTGAGTGTGGTTAATCTGCTGATCCTTGATCTCTTTGATATGATGAATGGATTCCTCCCATTCTTGGTGGGCTTGATCAACTTCAGATTTGGAGTATCTCAGGGCGTTCAATTCCGAATCAAATATAATGGTATGTATTTGTCCTTCGCAGCAAAATTTCAACATCAAATGATGGTAAATGCAGTGGAACCATCCCAGAGTCTTCAACCATGGGATCCCAAGGATCATGTCACAACTGCCCAATGGGAACGAAATGAAGTTTTGAGTGAAAGTCAAACCTTGAAAAGTGATCAGAATGTTAAGGCAAATTCCTTCCGTCATTCTGCAAAATCCATCCCCCAGAGAAATTCTGAATTTGTGATAAGGGCAGATTTGGATGTTAAGTGCTTGGATCACCTTTGGCTTGATAAAATTGTAAGTTTCTCCTCCGTCTATAAGCAAACTCACTCTATGGTTGTAGAGTTCTCCCCAAAGTCTGAAGGAGGCAGGACTAGGTCCTGTGTCTACCTTCGAACTATGCATCGACATAAATTCTTCCCCTACAAGGGGACCATCATCCAACTGCATGAGGTCTTCCTCTGTAATTGGTTGATCTTCTTCTTCTACATCCTCCCGGAGCATGTATATGCTTAAACTTTTTGTTGCACCGATAACCCGGAGTATACTTTTCATTACAATTGTAGCATAACCCTCTCTCTTTTCTCTGTAGAAACTCCTCCGTGGATAGCCTTGTAATCTTCTTCTTGTTGTCTCTTAGAAATACTTCATTCCTTACTGGATTTTGAACTTCCCGGGGCTGTTGTTGTTGAGGTCGACCGTCCCCCCTATTTGCCACAATTGG
Organism: Wolffia australiana; assembly: GCF_029677425.1. NCBI lineage: Eukaryota > Viridiplantae > Streptophyta > Magnoliopsida > Alismatales > Araceae > Wolffia > Wolffia australiana. The sequence continues at coordinate 17,700,554 of NC_135839.1, read as the reverse complement.
TCTCGTATTGTTGTTGTTGTAGACAACTCTAGGAAGATTTGTAGTAGCTCGAACTAGACTCCCTTGTTCTTCTAAAGTAGCCAGATTACTCTCAGCCTCCAGGGAATAGTCCATAATATCCTGAACGCAAAAAGGTCTATATTTGTTTAGCTCGACTCTGACTTCAGGTTTTAATCCATTAAGATATGCTGTCTCTTGGACATCAGTCAGTACGTGCGATAAAAAAAACAACCAGATCTTCAAATGCTGATCGATATTCAGATACTGTACCCTTCTGTCTAAGATTCATTAGTTGAGTACACAAGGATCTTACTGATAAGTTATACCTCTTTTCAAAATAATGGCGAAATTTCAGCCAGTTATCAAATCCAAAGTTCCCTTCAGTATATATAAACCACCCTTGGGCGGATCCTTCCATATGTAATGAGACCAGCTGTAGCTTCTCTTCATCAGAGAGTCTATTAATCTTGAAGAATCATAGGTGGACCATCAGTTTCCGGGTGGTCTGCCCTACTTTTCTTTCAGAAAAAAAGTAATCTTGAAGAATCTCTCTACACAATTTAACCACATCTGAGCATTGGTGCCATTGAAATAAGGTAGATCTCCCTTGCGGAATCTAGGCTTCTGATCTATTACTGGATCTTGTAGCATTTGGACTCTACCGTTCCTTGACGGATCCTTTGGGACACTTCTTGTTGTTGTAGATGGTTGTGCTTCCAATTTAGAATTCGTCGCCTTCAATTGTTGCAAAATACCGGTTAAGATTTCAGCTGGTACAGGTACCTCTTCACATTTTGCTTTTCCCTTGTCAACTGTATCTTCCATCTTGATTTAACTGTAATGAGGGATATTGGTGGTCAATACTGACCTCTTTAACTCGTCGCCTTGAAGTGGCTTCTAGATCTCAATTTCTTGAGTATGTGTGACTCGAGATCCCTCCCGATTCTTGAATGTTCTAGAATTTACAGACACCTTCCACTCTGGCTTCGAATCTTGACTTTTACTAATCTTGAATCTTGAAGTCTGAAGATCGTTGAAGTCCGAAAATCGTTGATACCAGATTGATAACTTGGCGTCGAATCTTGAAGTTCGAAGATCGTTAGCTCTGATACCAGATTGATAGAACCAGGAATAGAATCCCTCTCAAGAATTGCCAACAATGAAAGCCGTTTACAATAATGTTGTAGAATTTCCAAGAGTTGGAAATCACGGTGATCGGTGTAATAGAGTTGGAAATCGTGGTGATCGGCGTAATAGGATAGTAGATGTAGATCGAGATGTCTCCTCCTCTCTGGACGAGCTCCTTCTCGAACATGGGCGCTCCTCCTCTCTGGACGAGTTCCTCCCTCCAGGCGAACGGGAAATGGAGTCTCCTTCCCGCTCTGGCCTTCTCCCGTCCTCTCCAAGATCGGGCATTTTCAAGAAAATGACAAAATTTACCATGCCTGTCTGGAGATCTTTATTTATAGGGTAGTGGTCTGGGGAGTGGCTGGTTAAATCGCATGGTAAACCTTGCGTTGACCAGATCCCCTTTTCTTCTTTCTTTGATACTTTTGTGAATAAAATCTATCAGTCTTCAAGCAACGCAAGAGCACCAACACAGGAACCTACATTAGCCTCAATTTCTTCATGTTTTCACACATTATAAACATTTATTTATTGTTTCCATTGATAGAAGAAAGGCAATTGAATCTGTGAGCCAAACGCGATACTGAATCTCTCCAAAAAATAATAGAATCCAAGTTTCACTGGTTCTCATGCATCATGTAATAACCCAATGTGGATATATCTAGTAGCAGAGAGGATCTTAAAATTGAAATAAACAAATTGGCCAAATGGGAATGATAGAAATGAGATTACTGTAAGGTCCTGATGGGGGGTTCACCGATTAATCGGGTGTTCACCATTTTTTATATTTCAAAAAAGAAAAAAGAGAAAAAAAAGAAATGAGATTAATAACATACCCAAGCAATAACTAAGCAAAATGCCACAGAGGCCAATTGATATAGCTCATTCGTCTGCCCAGAGAAGAAACAACATAATGAGAATGAGTTTTCGATCCCGTGAGACATTACTGGATTTTTTGAATCTGCGCGTAGGATTGGCCGATAACAGAGATAAATGATTTACCCACCTAAATGAAGCAAAAATTAAGTACCTGATGGGAAAGCTTCAGCATGAGTTTTAGAAACCGTGGAATACACATATGGTTCAGTATTGAAAGAAAAGCTAGGAATGCGCACAGCACAAGCAACCTTGACAAAAGCAGCGAAGAGCGGAAGATTGTAGTTATGTTCCATTCAAACACAACATTCTACACATTTAAGAATAAGATCAAACAGTTCGGCAGTATGACCACAATTGAACGAAGGAAAGGTAAATATTTACAATTTTAACCCACGAGCCATTACAATTTAGAATGTGTAAATATCGTTTTGGATAATTAACTTCATAATATGGGATGATCCCAGAACAAAGTTATGCAAACCAATGATAGTTTTAACTAAGGCGTTAGTAAATTCAGTGAGGGTTACAAAAGATTACAGTTTGGCCGCAGAGGTCACTCTTTGAAGGACATTTGAAGAGCCTCCCAGAACTGGAAGCAATACAACGAGCAAACCAACAGAAGAATCCTGGGAGGAAAAACATTGTGAAGCATTTACTCCCCTTGAGATGGATAGGCAATGATAAAAACTGTACGAACCATAACACCAATGTAATAATGATGACTAATAAACCAAGAAATCAATTCACCATAGAACCAAGAAAACCAGTAACAAAAAGGACGACAGTAGTTTCCAACCTGGATAAGAAGAATGCCAGCAGTAATCTGACCTTGAATAATACTGATGCTACTCCGTTCCCAAAAGAACTTCAAAACCTTTATATATAGAGCATGCAAGTGATTTCATTTAAAACATATGCACAAGATTGCAACATCTAATTCATCAAATAATCATAATTGAGGAGAAAAGATTTAAAGTGGACTAAGAATGTAATCAAAATCAAAAAATGCTTGAAACCATTGAATATAATGATGATTAACAGAAAAACGGTACAAACCTCTGAGAAGATAGGTTTGTTTACCGATAGAGCACTCAGATATCAAAATGGAGACTTTGTTTAAGGCAGAAACACACATATGAGGCCTACTGTACAGATGGAAGGACAAACTTCTGACAGGATCCCTGATTGGGGATCTATTGCAAACATATAACTTAGACGAGAGAAGAGAGATGACTTTGGAGATTATAAAACGAATCCAAACCAATGCAAGCAGACCCGATCAGTGCTTGCAATTCCTAGGGAGAATCTCTACAACTCTCTTCATATTCTCCAGCGAAATGAGTCAACTATAACTTTCTCCCCCCTTCCTTATGACATCTAGAAAGGGAAAATGATAGAAAAAAAATACATTTGCGGGTCCTGTCTCACATTCCAACGTGACCAGCAAGGACAGAAATGAGGTTGTCACCCATGTACATTTTTTGAATGCTCTTTGCACCCCCACTCAAATGTTCAGGGCTCCAAGTAGATGAACACAAGGTCAATCTTAAACTCAACACCAAAGACAATTTCTGACATGTTTCCTGCCATCATGCCTCTACTGTTGAAGTGTGCTCTCGGTATGGGGCCAGTACATAACAGACCATATCACTATTCTCACCAGCATAAAAAAAAGTTCGAGAAGCTGGTGGCCAAGCCATTCACTCTGATTTTAAATCTTTCACATTTCTCCAGGGAGTTCACCTCAGAAACGAATACATTGAGGATGGGAGTTGGGGCATTTCTCATGCAAGATGATGCGATGTGATGGCCATCATATTGGCGGTGCACAAACGGTGATACTAATTGATGTTTCGGCAGTTTGTCATCCGAACCAACCAATGTAGCCTCAAGTACTGCCTGAACAGAAAGAGGTTCAAAGGAAGCACTGATGTTTTCTTTTAAAATTCATGGGCTTCCGGTTTGTCATACAATACCATACAAGGTCTGATATGGCTCCCAACCAAACTAGAACAATTCACAAAAAGAATGTAGCACACAAAAGTCCCTTTACTCCAAGAATGCTAAGGACGGTGTGCAGATGATGAGGAATGCAGTAAAAGAAAATGAGGAAGTTGAAGGACTAGAAGGGAGGATTGACGGTACCAGATAAGGAGTCTCCTTTCCAGGAAGTTGCCATGGGGAACACCAGCCTGGCACTTTTTGTCAGAGTCGCAGGATTGTCAGAGGTGCAGCTTCTGCCTGACATACCATTTTTCAGACTTACATGGTAGTTAGAGATCTCTGATCAGCCTTGTTCATCTTTTGTCAGAGCGGACTGATATGATCCTGTACCTGGTGCAGGGGTATTTTGGACTTTTTTGTTTGGACTTCTCCTTTAAAGGAAGCAGTACTCCCCGCAGGAGGGCAGCAAACAAACGATTTGGAAGATTAAGATATTATGTTGATTGTTTAGTATGCCAGCGGTTTAGCTTCTGGTGTCTCATATCCACTGGAAACCTCCATTCTCTACCGATAGAAGTATAAAGTTTCTTATCAGATCTGTCAATTCTACTGCAACATCTTTTACTCCACCCTATTTTTTGAAAGGAACATCCCTATTGTCCCATACTGCTCCATTCATGAAGTTTTCAGTTGTAGCCTATACAAGGCATAAAGTGCACTCCTTGACATCACACTTGCATTCATTTCTTCTCTTGAGGTCTCCTTCAGAGAGTTATTGATAAGAACCTCGATCTAGGTTTGTGTCGGGAGGTGCGTAGTGGCCGAGGTAAGGTAGAAGTTCCCGTGGTGGGAAAGTCGAAACGGGAATGATAGGAGGGGTCGAGCAGAGGAGGCAGGGATCGACCAGGGACGAGCCGCCAGATGACGCGGTGAAGGGTTGACAATCGTGTGGGCGGGGATCGTCGGAGACTAGAAGAGAACTGAACGGCAAGGGTAGGGATCGGGTTGGAGGGGAGCCGGCTGAAGATCCGGTGAGATGATCACGGGGATAGGGGATCATTGGACGGTCAAGGGGATGGGACCGAGACAGGGAGGATCAAGGTTATGAGCCAAGAGGCCGATCTTACCTTAAGTCTTGACTGCCTTCCTCAAGGGAGGGCTATACATATTTATTAGAAAAGAAAGCAATCTACCCTAAACATGAGATGACTAAAGTGCCCCTAGTGGGCTAAAATGCCTAAGACACCCTTGGGGGTAGAGGATCGTATCAATCTTATGCCTGGGGACTGGAGGACTGAGATAGCTGGTTCTGTGGACTCAGAACACAGCTTCTTCTAGAAGAGTAAGGCTTTGTGGACTCAAGGTTAAGCTGAACAACTGTTTTCGCACTGCAGCTGCGTCACAAGTCTTGCCCCAGGTCCATCTGAATCATACTTGATGGTGTACAGCCATCTGCAGTAGACTATCTTCCTTTCTTGATGCACTTGAGCAATGTCTAATTTTTCATACTTCAGGAGACCTCTCTTTATGTATCCATGCTTTTCTCCAATTTGTATCTTTCTGATAAGATCCCCCAACTGTGTGAAGGGCATTATTGTCATTCGCTATGTTTCCTTTCCCCCAATATTCCCTTTAAATAGCACAGCCCTCCTTGGAGGAGGGCAGACAGAATGTTATTGGCTTAAGTGAATATTGGTCCTCTCTTCCCTCTCGTCTCTTCTTACATCCATGCTCTGTCTCCCCCTGCGATCCCCGTCCTCGTGATCGTTTCCACTTTACCGCATCTTCAGGCGGCTCATCCTCGGCCGATCCCTATCCCCTCTGCTCGGCTTTTCCCTGACCATTCCCGTTCTCCTCTCTACCCCGGGAACTTCTACCCTACCTTGCCCTCTACCGTCCCTCCGATACGAGCCTAGATCAAGGTCCATACCACTTTCATCGCATCCGGTAGTGGCTGTCATCCAATTTAGTAAGGAAAAATAGTCCGATGATTTTTTGTAATATGAAATCCCCTTGGACATGAGATGAGTAAGGTTGTCATCAACACTTTGAGTCTCCTCCCACTGAACATTCATAATGAGTTCCCTCCCTCTATCCATGAGTAAGTGTTTTATGCCACTTTTTGTTTGGAGAAAACCCCAAAAAATGTATTGCCACGAGTACCTTGGGTGACAGATTAGTCTTTAGTTTGACTTGTGAAAAGGACACGCATTTCAATTTCCTTGATAGCAACCAATTGCCAAAGTGAACTGCTGTCAGAAGGGCTTCACCCAATAGATATTTTGGGACTTTCTCCGGAATAAGCAATGTCCTTATTTCCCCATTATGAGTCCAATTTTCCACTCAATTACCCTGATCTGATGCGGGGTATTCATACAGGATGATTCTTCGATAATTACCTAGGCTTAAAGAAACCTCTAATACCTCATCAAAGAAGTTTTCTGCATGGTCTGAGCTGAACCTTTAAATGGTAAGTCTAAACTGACTTAGATTATGAATCATAACACAGAAAACTTGGATATGCTTTGTTGTACCTGATTTTTTTCATTAATGGACCCAGTTAAGTCTGATACAATCATCAGTTAGTATGAGAAACCATGTTGGTCCTGACAGTGTTCGTGAGAAACTACTATGGTCCCCAAATATCGCCGTGCATCTAATAACTTGGGACTGGCTCCTCTTACTGACTCCTAGAAAAGGAACTCGCATATGTTTTCCAAACAGACAAGCATCACAAAAAAGAAATGACTCGTAGTTTGTTATAATTTTTCTCTTTACAAGATCCTCCATTTTTCTCCTTACAAAATGGAGGATCTTATACAGTCGATCACATTCCTCAAGCACCTATATTTTTCATTTTAACAACACCTTTGCCAGAAACTTGGAGGACTCCTCACCCAGAGGTGATTACTTGTCACTGACCATTGGACAATGATAAAGAGGAAAATTGGGATTGGCATGGTGTCATATGATCAATGGTCCCCAAGTCTAGAATCCACTCCAATTTTGTTGCATAGGAATGGAAAAAAGCAAAATATAATTTTCGGCCATTGGGCCATAGATGTTGAGCTAAATAAAACTTTAAACTTTTCAATCTCTTCCCTTAAACGCCAATAAGTGGCGTAGAAGAAGTCCAGGGGTCAGATCGCTACGTATTGCAATCCACAGATCACTGACGACAGCAATTAGATAAGTATGTTGACCTTGGTAAAGCGCTTCGGATGCCTGACAGATGTAAGCTACTGCTGGACTGCCAAACAAGATGAAACTCCACATATAGAATGATGAAGCAACCCTTACCAAGAGATCTCTTGGTAAGATCTTCATCTCAATTATAAAAAACACTGCAGGACAGTCACCGATTTTGTGTGATCTCTTTTATTTCGTCAAAAGATAAATAAAAGCCTACAGTATCTACCCATAAGAGTGGGATCTACTGTTTCTGAACTAAGCTTGCATCTAGAAATCATAGACCACCTTGAACACAATGTTTCTCATGGTCTCACCGTTGCACATCAACAAGCTAGCAAAAGGATAGGACTTGCATCCTTATTTCTCTTTTCTCGCTACAGTTATCTGACAGTTTTCCCACTACCGTTGTTTGACATAGTATCAGAGCTATCTGATCCATTCTCTACAAACATTTTCCTAATTATTGTCTTGGTGGGGATCTATACATCTTCCGCATCTCCCTCGCTGAAATTTGCGGCATTTTTTGTGCTCACTGAAATTTCAAGAGCAATTAGCAATTGGAAAAGCCAAACATAGATAGGGTTGAAGGAAAGAGCAATCTGCAACATCTTGCAGCATCACTGCTGGAAGACAAGTCCAAACTTCCATTTTGTGCAGAATGGAAGCTGGTCTGCTACCATTGATAAGAACCTGATGTTCTTATTGACATAAGGATGTAAAGAGTGGGAGAGGATAGTAGTATGGTTGCTGTTTAGAAGATGAGAGAACCAGGGGGAATTGAGGTTGCAGAAGAAGGGGAGAATCAAAATGGGCATCATTTGAGAGTAATATAGGGGAGTAATATAGCAAAATGCTATAAAATTGCATCCAAGATCATTACAAATCGACTAGGGACCTTCCTTGATAGACTTATCTCGTCTGAACAATGCGGTTTCATCAAGGGTCGACAAATCCAGGACAGTATCATGCTCGTTCACTAGCTAGCCCAGCCACTAGACACTCATATTCGAGGCTCGAATAACATCATCAAACTGGATTTGATCGAGTCGAATGGAGTTTTCTTACCAAAGTGTAACATTGCTTTGGGTTCACTGAGGCATTCATTGCTATTGTGGATTCCTGCATTAGAGAGAATCATTTCTCTCTTGGTGGACGTAAACTCCACAGGCTTTGTTACTGCCATGCGAGGACTGCGACATGGTAACCCTATTTCACCTAACCTTTTCATATTGATGGAGTAAGTCTTCACCCAAACACTCGCACGAGCGATCGCCCTCGGCCTCATCCAACCCTATTATATGAAAAGGGAGTGCCTAATCCTCTCACATTCTCTATTTGCAGATGATGACATCCTTTTCCTCAATGGATCCAAACAATCCATTAAGGAACTTATGAGTGTACTCACTACGTACGAGCAGACTTCTAGTCAGTTTGTTAATGCCTCAAAGAGTAGCTTTATGGTTGTTCCATCTACCACCGTAACGCGCTCTGAGATTATCCAACACTATACCTGATACTCACGAGGTTGCATCCCTTTCGATTATCTCGAATGCCCTATCTTTCTTGGACCCACTCAACAACATTATTTTAATGCCTTATTGGCCAAGCTGAGAAAGAAACTATATGAATGGAAACTTTATTTTCTATCCCCTGGTGGACGCATCTAGCTTATTCGACATGTCCTCATGAGCATCCCACTACATACCCTATCAGTCCATTCATTATCGCTCACAGTCTTCTCTGTGGAGCGACTCTGCGCACGTTTCTTATGGTTCGGTCACCTCGAGGGAGAGAGTCGCCACCACTAATTTCTTGGGAGAAAGATTGGCGACCAATGGACGAGGGGGGTCTAGGGATTAGACGCCCTCACGACGTCCAAGACATACTTTCAAAAGAAGCTTGTGTGGCGTATGCATCCCACACTCCCCATTGGGGAGTTTCATCACGGCAAAGTACGAGTAGGCCCGTCGAGAGTTAGACATCCGAGGCTTAGCCCCCTACCATCACTTCACTCATCGACTGCAATTGACCATGGCACAGCTGCTCATGGGCAACACATGCCACCTTTGGGAGCAACATGGCCTCCCACCAGATATTTTACACAGGCTTTCAGAACTACCATAGGAACATCTCATGACCGACCTATTTGGACGCTCACCCTCAATGGGTCTTTCTCTTACCAGTCCTCTTGGGAGCATTTTCGAGAGAGATTCCCCCCCATTCATGGGGTCACCGCATCTGGCATCCGGCATCCGGCGATCCTCACCCGTGTTGCCTTCCTCTCGAGACTTTTGCATTGTGGCGTTCCAACTGATGATCAGGTGACCCATATAGGACTCTCACATTCTCGTTGTTATTGTTGCCCAGTTTCCCCCCAAGCTAAGACTATGGGACACATTTTCTTCCATAGTGTGACCGCCCTAGATGGCTGGCGTCAAGTCACACACAATTGGCACCCACTACTATGTGCTCCCGCTACTTCAACAATGCTAGCATGTTTTGGCAATATTTTTCTTTCGCAAGTAACAGAGCCCATTCCTTTACGTCACCATAGCTTACTTACTATGGGAGATTTGGAAATGGCGAAATTCTTCTCGTTTTGCAGGGACCCCCATGCGAGCATTCGATATCCTGCGCCGCATCAAGCAATGGATAAAGCGTACCCACCATCTCATACCGCCCCTCAGTTGCAGCTCAGCCCTCGCATGCGACCTCCTTCATACATGGGGCACTCCGGTAACCCTCGTCGCCATCACCATTTAGCTATATATTGTCCATTGGCATCCACCGCCAATCGGCATCCTCAAGCTGAATGTGGATGGTGCAGCCTAAGGGAACCCGGGGCTAACCGGAGGAGGCGATATTCTCCGTGACCATACAGGGAACATTCTCATTGCTTTTTCGTCCTTTATAGCATTCAAACTATTATGGTAGCTGAGGGTATGGCGATACGTGATGGTTTACTCCTTTATGAGGAACGAAACCTTCACAATATTGTCCTAGAATCGGACTCACAGGTGTCAGTTGACATGCTTCATGCAAGTTTATGCTCTCAGTGGCAGATGCATCATGTATAGCAGGACATCATGCAGTGCCGACCTCGTCTGGCTAGTGTTCGTCACCAGCTGCGCGAGGGCTGCGCACACTCTATGCATTACCACGCTACGGGCTCTAGCACACTAATGACGAAGAGCAACCTTCTCTTGGCTACTTAAAGGCACTACACATGTATTTTTTCTTTTCTACACCAAGGGCGTGGGCGAGTAGGGTCCGTGTGTAATTGGGACATGTACATTCGCTCCACCCCTATCAATGTTGTTAAACACTACATTTAATAAATAAAATCTCCCTAGGTGGCTCCAAGGCGCGGCTGGATCGGTCTACGTGCACAATCCTAGGGGTAGGTTGTACCCGGCACCGTGTTTTTTGCCACAAAAATATATATATATATATATGGGGGAATGAACTTTTCCTAGAGAAACCCGGGAGGAGAAAATAATGAATTCAATATCAATTCAAAATGACAAAATACCCTTAGATAGGGTATCTCATCAGACCTGCAGAGGAGAAATGAGGGATAGAGAGAACTGAAAACGGCAATCAACAGGGAAATAGTTGACAATGGGGAGCGACAACCTAAGGCGGAGACACCCGCCACCCCCCCCCCCACACTCAACGACCATCCCTCCTGCCGGCAACTGGCTTTGATCCTTTTTTCCCCCCTCCTCCCAACATCCTCATCCCCCTATAAGCCAGTTGCTCCCTCACATGCAACCCTTTTGCCAAGTGAGAGACCACTTATGTATGACATCCTGAAACAATCCGCACCCGCACCTGCGAATGCAGCACTTGGCCCACCCAAAGTGACTGCGGACCGGCCCAAATGGGCCCAACAACTAGACCTTCCGAAGACCTGGCCAACACCAGAGAAATTAGCTTTGACCATCATAAGTGATTCTCACGATCATTATCTTCAGCTCCTTCACTCACAACTCCTTTCGCAGATGGCCATCCCTACGAGCAAGGAACCCTCCAACGACAATTGGCTCGCATCATTCTGCCATTCACTTGGCATGTTAACTCTGTTGCCCTCCCACTAGCTCTCTCTCTTCTCGTGCTCTCCTTGCATCTCAATTCCTCTGAATCTCTCCCTCTCTCAGACGAGTGCAAGTGCATTATTATCTCTATTGTGGATTGAAGATGCGAGAGTCATACCACGTCCATATATTCGTTGTAGGATCCTACCCAGGAAAGAGTGCAAAGACTAAAATGCAAGAAAAAATGAGTATGAAGTACAAACAGAATATACCACAGTGGTTGAGGACATTGAAAGCAAAGCACCAATAAGAAGACCCTCAGAAACTTTACCACAGCATATCTGCAGAAAAGAAGCAAGAGCACTTAGTTTAACTGCACAGGTCAAGACAGTAAATAAAGTTACACCATGCATAATCTGCACACTAGAGACTGTGTACAAGTTTCTGAATGTGAACTACACAGATGTCAGATATTAAAATATATTTTGGGATTATTTCAATCAAATGTATATAAATTTGGTGAAGTAGGAAATTCACACAGCTTTCAAGCATCTAAAGTCATACATGTTAAAAAAGACAAGTTGGAGATTACTTTCAAGCAAGATAGGGCAACACCCCACTCATGTGGTACCAATTATGTAAGAGCGTATGGGCCCCATGGATCTAGCACCACATCAGAGAGGGTGGTCAGGCCTGCTGTGATGGAGACCACAACATCTTGGGCTACCATGGAAGCTACGATTGGGGCAACAATGTGAGTGGCTGTAGGACTAGACAAACAGAATGGCACAGCAAAAGATCAAGAAAAGAGCAATATGAGGTGGACTTGAGATAGAATATAGACAATGGACACATTAGAGAGAAAACCCTCCTACTGAGGCAGTAGTCAATGTGTTCTCTTGGAATACTATAGAGGTCCAAAGAGTGGCGAATATATTTCTATGATAAAATATGTTACCAAAAGAGAATTGCATGAAATCCCAAAACAAACTTTTAAAGGGTAAAAAACCATTTTGATTGTAATTCATCAATTTTGAGCAATGATTTTGCACAGATTTAGATTCAACCCCATTTCAAGACAAAGTATTGAAAACTCCAATAAAATTTTCATCTGTGAAGCTGGAAAACGTACTGATGCAACTGTTCCACTCATGCAAATAAAAATAAAAATTTGGAATAGGCCACCAAGGACTGCAACGGCTCGAACAACCTGGAACTGCGCAAAACAAGTCAAAGACTTGAGTTATGTTTACAAACAAAAAATGTCTCAAACATATGCTGGTTTCAGGGAATGGAGTAACATATACAAAAAACAATCATATCCAGTATGAGCGTAGTTTTATACCAGAAAGCACAGAAATTAAGAATGCCTTGACAGAAAAGAGAGAATGTCATACAAGAACCAGCGAACCTTTGCATTAGAGAACTCCAAACCAGACGCGAAAAGGAGAAAAATAACACCAAAATGAGCCACCGTCTCAACCTAGAAAATGAAGTAAGAATATCAAAGTGGAAACCTCATTTTGACACTTCCTGGTTTTGCTACGATTTAACATCAAGAGATGAGTAGATAAATGTGTGATAGAAATTAAGACAAGCATGCCAACGTTTGGGGCATGAAGTGTGGGTCAATCTTACCCCTAGCAAATGGTGATCCCAGAACAAAGATGTCCTGTATCAGAGTGCTGGGTCGTGCATATGTCCTGGGACAAAGCCCTCAATTCATAACATAACAAACAAAATAATCTGATCTCAGAATGACATGGGTCTCTCTAAAAATTAGATTTTAAGCTGTAACGCTTAATGATTGACAATAAAATGATACAAACACAGATTGACGCAAAGAGGAGAAACAGAGAAAATAGGCCATATGCCCTAATAACAAGAAGAGTCTAATCAAACACCATAAAACATTAATGGTTTATCAAAGTGAGGAGAATCGCAAGAACACTGCATTTAGCTCAATATCCAATCCCCAGATCTTCAAGGAAACAATAAACCTCTCAGTTAGACAGCAGAATTTCGAGTTTTGTTTTTATATCCTCTGTAACAGCTGTATATTTTTACCGTTGTAACTGGGTTCGGACATCAAGATCCGAACCCGCTAAGCTTGTATAAAGGGTGTTAGCCCTAACAAGCAAGAATTTAAGGATTTTTCCTTGTGTTCCACTTTTTCTCTCGTTACTCTTCTTCTCTGTTCTCAGTGCCCTTGAGCTTCTTAAAGTTGGATGTGCTGGAGCGGCCCAAAGGCTGTGGTACTCAGAAACTCCAACATTCTCAAGTTGATTCCCTGCACTTAGTGAGGAAGGAACTGATAAATCTCTCCAACATATTAGATGAACAGATACATCAGTCACCCTGCTCGGAAAGGGGATAATTGAAAAGGGTAAAGTGTAGGATGAAAAAAAACCTCAAAGGAATTAACGAGAAATTAGGGGAGAGGACAAGAGAGAGGACAGATTTTCAGGATTCACTTGGAGAAATTTGCAGCAGTCACACAAGAGTCTACAATTACACTGGGTCTAAACTGAATTTTATCTTACCCCACTGTTTCCTCTTCGCAATAGTTTTCCTAACTGGGCTCCTATTCCTTTCCGTTGCATTTCACATTATGATTTTAATATAGACTATTTTGGTGAAGTATCTATTACGTCCCTCCTGTACTCAAGAAACCTTGATGAACTTGTAACAATGTCTTGATATTGTAACAAGAAGGAGAGTGAAGAGAAAGAGAGATAGAGAAGGTAAGTAGAGAGGAGATGAGGAAGATCCGACAGGACCACGACTTTGAGTAGACGGGATGGACAATGCCTGAGCTCGGGGTGCTCCAAGCTCCGTCGCAGGTCTGGACGTCTGCGTAGGAGATCGGTTAGGAGAGAAAGGGGATTAAGACGAGAAGTGTCCAAGTACTTACTAGGTCGAAAGCCGTTTTCTCTATGCTGATAGCCCGCTTAAGTAAGCCCGGCTATTGGGCCTTCGTCTTGGGCTGGGGCCGGCGCTCGTAGATGTGATGATGGATAGCATCAGGACTGCCCCCTAGTGCGACCAGTTTGTCCTCAAGCTGGAAGGAGGGAAACTGTTGTCGCAATCGTCGGCTAGTTCCCTGGTGGCTTCAAAGTCCGGAAGTCCCTCCCAGTGCGTGAAAACTTGGAGGCCTTGGCCGGATGGGCGGAAAGCTGTAATTCGTGCGGGAGTGAATACTCATCCGTTCATCGCCGAGAGGCCCACGCGGATGGGTTTCACATGAGCTGTTGGGCCCGGTGCATGCTTGAGCTGCGAAATATGAAACATAGGGTGAATCTGCGCCTCGGGTGGCAGCGCGAGCCAATAGGCCACCGGCCCCAAGTGCTGGGTGATGTGATAAGGCCCGAAATATTTGGGAGCCAGTTTTTCATTCAGGGTGCGAGCCATGGACTTCATGCAGTAGGGCTTCACCTTGAGGAAAACTGTGTCACCTTCGTGGAACTCCACGTGTCAACAATGGCGATCGGCTTGGCTTTTGATGGTGGCTTGTGCTCTTTCCAGGTGTTGAGGTAGCAATTGTAAGATCTGATCCTGTTCCTGCAGGAGCTTGTCCAAGTCATCAATCGGGGTGGCGGGACTCCCGTAGCTTAAAAGTGAAGGCGGATCGCGCCCGTAGACTGCCTTGAACGGGGACATCTTAATGGAGGCGTGATAGGACCTGTTGTAGCTGAGTTCCTCCTAGTGTAACCACAAGCTCCACCTCCTTGGTTGGTCATCTGCAAAACAATAAAGGTAAGCCTCGACGGACCGATTGACCACTTCTGTCTGTCCATCTGATTCAGGATGATAGGAGGAGCTGTGCTTCAACTGAGTACCTTGGAGTTTGAGGAGTTCTGTCCAAAAGTGGCTCAAGAAGATGCTACCTTGGTCAGACACGATCGTACGAGGCACGCCATGTAACTTGACGATGTCAGTGGTGAACTTATCTGCTACGTCCCCGGCTGAAAAAGGGTGGCGTAGGTCGATGAAGTGACTGTACTTGCTGAGGCAGTCGACGACGACCAGTATGCAGTCCATCTACCCGACTTGGGAAGTCCTTGAATGAAGTCCATCGATATGCCCTCCCAGATTTGCGGCGGAATGGGAAGCGGTTGCAAAAGGCCGGCTGGAGAGAGGCATGAGGCCTTGAATCCTTGACATTGTGAGCAGGCGTTGACGTGTGCCTTGATGTCGCCTTTCATGCCTCGCCAATCGAATTTAGCTGCCACGCGCTTCTAAGTCTTGAGGAACCCCCAGTTAGGCTTTGACATTTTGGACTGGGGACCGGTCGGACCAGACCGAACCGGGACCGATCAAGACCGGACCGGAAGTGGACCGAACTTCAGGTAAGGTTTAGGTCCATGCCAAAAAACCGGACCGGACCAGACCCTGTCCCACGCACTACCCATCCCCCTCCCCGTTGTCCTTCCCATCACCTGGCCCAAGTGCTCATCGCCGCTGCTCCGCGTGCATAACGCCTCCGCCATCCCCGTGCTCCTCCGCCAACCCCTGTACCGGACCAGACCAGGACCGAACAAGACCGGACCAGAACCGGACCGAACATCAGGTACGGGTTAGGTCCATGCCAGAAAACCGGACCGGACCGGGACCGTCAAACCCTACCCCCAGTGTCCTCCGATGGCTCCGTCGTGCAGTTCTGTTGGGATGCGTTGAGTTATCTGAGATCTGGCCGGTAGGACCAAGCGTCCCACATGAAGTAGTGTATCTTGGACCCAAGCATACTTGCCCTGACTGCTCGGTGCTGCTTGTAGGTCTTGGATGATTTTCTGCAGTGTAGGGTCACGCTTCACAGCCTGGCAAATCTCTTCCACGTCCCGCCACTCGGATAGTGATGTGGCATTCAAATGACTGTCACCGGTTGGAGACTAGCGCGAAAGTGCATCAGCGACTTGGTTGGAGCTGCCTGTTTTGTACTGGATGGAGAAGTGATGCCCCATTAGTTTCGCGAGCAAATGATGATACTCACTTTGGCTCTCGCATTGCTCTAACAAGTGTCTGAGGCTGTGTTGACTGGTGCGGATAACGAATGCTTGAAACATAAGGCTGTTCTGATGGCTAGCACCATTTCCACCAGTTCGCGCTCGTTGGCAGAACGTGTCCGCACCATAGGTGGGAGAGCTTGGCTGAAAAAAGCAATGGGCCTTTCTTGCTGCAGCAGTACAGCGTTAACCCCTACCCCCGACGCATCCGTGTCAATTGTGAAGGGCTGGGTGAAATCCGGTAAGGCGAGCACCGGTGCGGATGACAGCACTTGTTTCAATGTATCAAATCCCTGCAAGGCCTCGTCCAACCGAGCGAAGTTCCCCTTTTTGAGCAACTGTGTTAGAGGCCAAGCCTTGGCAGCATACCCCACGATGAATCACCGATAGTACCCTGCTAGGCCTAGAAACCCTCGCAGTTGACGTAGGTTTTGAGGAGGGGGCCACGAGCGTATTGCTTCAATCTTGCCCGCATCGGTGGCGACTCCGTCAGAAGATAACCAGTGCCCCAGGTATTCCAACCTCGGCTGAGCAAAGAAGCACTTTTTGTGGTTGATACACAGCTGGTATTCCTTGAGTACCGAGAGGACCTTCATCACGTGCTCCATGTGCACCTCCGCAGTGCGACTGTAGATGAGTATATCGTCAAAAAATACCAACGCGAACCTATGCAGGTAAGGTTGGAAAATGGAGTTCATGAGTGCTTGGAATGTAGCCGGGGCATTGCACAAGCCGAAGGGCATGACCAGGTACTCATAGTGACCCACATGCGTACAGAATGCCGTTTTGTATGTCTTCGGTCTTCATTCTGATTTGATGATAGCCGGACTTAAGATCAAGTTTTGAGAAGACCGTAGTTCCATGGAGTTCTTCCAGTAGCTTGTCAATGACCGGGATAGGAGACCGGTTCGGTACTGTGACACTGTTGAGAGCTCGATAGTCCACGCTTTTTTCTTCACAAGTAACGCCGGACTTGAGTAAGGGCTGCGTGAGGGCCGGATGACGCCTGCGCTGAGCTGTTCTTCCACGAGCCGCTCCTGCTCATTCTTTTGAAGACGGGAATACTGGTATGGTCGGCAGTGGATCAGTCCCGATCCCTGCACAGAGTGATCTGATGGTCGCACGAATGGCGAGGAGGCAATGTTGAATGTCCCTGGAAGACTGCTGGAAAGTGAGTTTGGAAATAAGCCACCAAGGAAGAAGACGAAGTTAAGGAGACTCGGCAGAGCCCTTGGCTGATGGACTGATTGAGCCTTTGCCAGCCGGTCGTTGAGGTGGCCGAAGGCGGAGTTGCACTGGGGTTCCCGCGTAGCGTGTGCCAGATGCCGTCAGCTTTGAATCTCAAGAGGAGCATATCCCACTGCGTAGCCATCCAGCCCAGCGTGCGCAGCCATGAAAAGCCCAAGATGACGTCAAGACACAAGTTCGGCACCAGGTAGAAGTCGGCAGCTGTGGCGTATCCTTGAATGTGTTGCGGCACGTCTGAGCAAACCTCAGTGTCAGTTCTCGAGCTGCTGTCTCCATAGCAAGTGCGGTAAGGATTTGTCTCGTGCCTTGACAGGGCCAGTCGGTGGGTGAGTGCGTCATCTATGAAGTTGTCGGAGGCGACGGAATCAATCAGGATGGTGATTGCTTGTCCCCGGATGTTGCCTTTAAAATGGAGAGAATGCGGCGAGGACATGTTAATGACGGCATGTAGATTGAGGAGTCGTAGCTCCCGGGTGTTTTCTTCTACCGGGGTCGTTTCATCCCCCGTCTCGTCGTCGTCGTCCGTCTATATCCCCGTCGAGTTTTCCATGTTCATTACAATGGAGACATTGAGGGTCTTACGGCAGGCGTGCCCCGGCGTAAATTTCTAATCAAACTGGAAGCACAGCCCTTGCGCCCGGCAATTGGTGAACCCTTTCGTGGTGAGCCGAAATTTAACGAAGGGCCCGTGTTGGTTGCCGTCCTCCTGGTAACCCTGCCAAGGCTGGGGGTGGCTGATTTCGCGGCGGGTCGCCCAGCGGCCGCATTCCGGTGTTTCAGCGCTCGGGTGCTGTTGATTCTAGTTGAGCCAACACTCGTTCGGCCTTGAATGCGTAATTGATGAGCTCTTCTGTGGAAGGTGGTTATCTTCGACTAACTTCAGATTGTATAGACGGTCAAAGTGCAGAATAGAGGGTGTGTATGACCGTCTCTTCTGATAGATCTGGAAGATAACCCACCAAATCCTTGAAAGCAGATACCCCCTCATCCACCGAGCCCACTTGTTCGAGTTTGAATAGTTGGTGATATGCCTCGCAAGGCTGGAGGCCGAATCGATAGTTGACTTGACGCGTGAAATCGTCCAAACTAGCGAAACTTGCTCGGTCGTCCTTGAAGCAGAACCGAGCAGATGCTTTCCCTTCCATATATGACAAGACGACACGGAGGTGTTTGGAATCTCGCGCCGGATAAGCCCGGAAATAGTGTTCCACGTGCCGAAGCCATCGCTCTGGACCTCCGCCGGAGAAGGTTGGAATGTCAGCGTAGCGGTGGTGTCGGGGCAGCCGTGGAGCAAGTTGCTGGCCTCTTCGGCCTTACAAGGAGAGGTTTCTAGCCTCCTCCATGGAGCCTTCCATGAAGAAGATGGTTTCATCTGTATACTGGAGTACAATTATGGCAAATTCTGATGAATTTTACAGAAAAAAGAAGGTTCATAGGAGGGACACAAGTTGAAAGATAAATGGCCGTCCAGGAACTGTATGAATGAATCAGGGAAATATGAGTCAAGGACATCTGAGTACAGCAATGGTGCCCACTATGCTTTAGAAACCAATGAGGAAGTATTAATATTTCTTCAATTGGGACTCTCCCTAATGTTTCGTTGCATTGGCCAATCAAATATCAGTCGATAAGCTATGTAATGCAATTTTAAATGACATCCTGTTTATCTTTGATGGGTGATCCATTTATGACAAGGTGATAGGACAGAGGACTAGACTTGCTGAAGGATACAAGGTATTGGGAAGTCAAACAACTGTGGGGAGGCTTTGCAGTCTGCCAAGGATGAAACTTCACAACAACATAATTGTCTGGTTCTTCCATCACTTGAGTATATCTTCTGGGGAATGAAGTAGATATTTCATCCGCCATTAAAGCATTTTTACTCAATGACATGTCAATTTGGAGTTTCCATCAAGCATATCAAGATAGATGATACAACAGTTTCTTCAGCGCAAAGGATTGATTCATGAGTTATCCAACACCTGTATGCCTCATCTAAAGACTTGGCTGCCATCCACAAATTTAAAGCTAGTGTCCTGTTGAAGATGTGGATGAGACTCATTGGGATTTTGACTCTAAGACAAAAATTGCCGCCGAAAGTGTTAGCTGTGTGGCATAGACATGTGCAGGATACTCATAAAATGAATTACTGTGCTCTCGTGTATCATTTTTGGGTGCTCTACTACCAAAAGGGACTTAAAATGCTATCATCCTCCAACACGGAAGATTTTATTACTGTCAACATAATTTTGGTGGCCATCATTCTTATTTTGGGTAGGAGCTGTATACTAAATCGCAATCAGATGACTAGGCCATTTGAACAACAAATTCCACTCCTTGACTATTCATTCCAATTGACAATAAGTCCTTAGTGCAATCATGCAGGACTGGATCATGAGCAATGCTAATGGCTGATTTATTGTCTCTTTTCCCTAGTCAATCAGACCAAGTCATTGAACTTGTGAAGGCAAGACCCACAGGAAGTACCAGATGCACCAACATATTCCTCTATCATATGTGAGCAGAAGCTGAATCCAATCAATCATTAGACTTGTATTCATTGACATTATTGGTCCCACTAAATAAAGCACGGCAGTATATTCAAATGTCTACAACACTGTTGTTCTTTGCACCAAATTACTTAGATTTTCTTCTCATGAAAATAAGTATTAACAAAATCATCCATAAATGTATAAAAATAATCCATCAGAAGTACAGCCTAAGACGCTGAGCTGCAATACTTAAAACCAGCTAATGTGAACAAGAATCACAAGAAGCCAACAATTGTATTGACTTCTTGAGGAGGATTATGGAAACAGTTCCATATATAAAGCTCAATCTTATCAATTACTATAACTGTGTCTTCTGGCATCATTTTTTTGAGTTGAGCATAATCTGTTATGATTCTGAACCACAAATGTGAGGAAAAATAAGTTTCCAACAGAGAAACTAGACCAAAAGAGATCGAGAGTAGAGGGGGCGATAAAGAAGGCCAAGATTCAAACAGATTCAAAAGATTTATAATGAAGGAAAAGGAAACAGTAACCTCTCCTTGGCCAATCTCAGCCCCTTTTCCTCATATCGAGCTCTATTTTATGCACTTAGATTCTCAGTTATTTCCAATCTTGGGTAGCTTGTTCATTGCTTCAGATGTCTTCGATAAGTTGAGTAAAATGAGTGGATTAGTTGAAGAGCTGACACAAACACCAAGATTCCGAGATGATATAAATAAAATAAAGTTGTGTGGTGCCACTTTAACTGTGATTGTCAAAAAAGGTGTTTCTAGTATCATATTTTCTACGTCCTAAAACTTTATAAGGTTCCAAATCCTAATCTATGCAATACTGAAAAAAAGACATGATGCCAGAGAAGGGCACCTTACTTGCACCAGCTCACGGACAAATCTCAAACCTCCAGGCCCAATCAAAGATCCAGCAAGCAAATATCCAATAATCACCTGCATAAAATTAATCTCTTAATCAATGTACCTTCAATAGAAATTTTAGCAGAATTAGAAACAGCAGGAGAAGATAAACCAATTTAAACGCAGTGAAAATTGTTCTCAACAGAAATAACAAAAACCATTGAAAAAAATCATTTTTTTAATAATGGGGCACTGACAGGCTGTCCAACATGAGCAAACACAATGCCACCACAAGTTGCTGAGACAATAACTACGACAAGATCAGAGATCAACCTGAAATAATAAAAATATCGAATTCAATGTAAAGAAAACACATAACTTGAATACATGCTACAGAACATGAAGAAGGAAGAACCGGAGATCCAGCTGAAGCATGGGGTATTTTGATTTGGGTTTTGATATGATGAAAATATTGTCCTGAAATAAAGGGAATGTCAACAAAATCAGAATCTCAATTAGCCGGGATCACAAAGCAATGGTCCACATACTTTCCGGTCAATCAAGGTAGGAGTGTCTTCCCCAAAATTTTCATGGTCCAGGTTGAAAACGTCATGGAACTGAAATGACCTGACGCGAAGAATGTTTAGGCCTACGTTGAAGTAAAATTTTCCGCATAGTAATAACCCTGGAAAGTAGAAGATGCATACTTCGCCTTTGTGTCGTTTTTATTTGATCTAACTCTAGCAACTGTTTCAAAGATAGCCTGGAAAAAAACCCTCAAAGATATGTAAGAGTATAAATGAAAAGTACGGAGCAGAATAAGAACTTTCAATCTTGCAACATATCGTCCTTCAATATTCAAGTAAGATGGAAAATAGTGCTACATTAATCTCAGCCACAAGAAAAATTAGTAATAGCTCATAAAAAACAGATACATGATTTTAAATATATTTGAGATGTTCCTTTGCAGTTTTATGCTACGGAATATTCTGGAGATGGCTTGTATAGTTGAGATGAAGCCATAGAAGAAAAGTTTATCAAGTAAATACTGAATTGCGAGTCAATCAGCTATTGCTAAGGTCTCAGTTTGTGGCGCAATGTCCTTTGCTTGAAGGAATGAAAAGTGTCCAATTTTTTCACATAAAAAGGCAACTGAGATTAAATTTCTCATGTTTGGGTTTTAAATGTGATACAACCCAGATGGGGCGTATCGATCAAATGCACTCGACTCACAGACTTGAAATTAACAAACGCTTCCAAAAAACAGATCGTCTCTGGATCCAGAAGGTAGAGGTCAAGGGAGAGAAGAGAGTGGAGGGTCCCTGAGTCAAGGAGGAGAATGCGAATGGAAGAAAGTGATCATCTGAAGGATGAGGAGTGATAACTCTCCACAGGATGCGGTCATCTGCAGAGCCAGAGAGAGAGAGAGAGAGAGAGAGAGGTCACAACCAGTTGGAGACAGAGAAAGCAGAGGTAGGGTGGCTCACATATGAATTCCTGATCTCCCTGGGCTTGAGGAAGGGATTAAGATGCTCCGTTAGTAGGCTGGTCCTCTTGATTGGGTTTTTTCAAGTCCAACAGGTGACAAGGGAGACCTGTAGAACAAGAGGTGGACATTTGGACAGCCAACGAGTGCCAAGTGGACCCCACATCAGCCCCTCATCAGCATTGGACTATAGAAACCTTACTTCACCTTGTAATTATGGCGCCAATAGAGGCATTAAGATTGAGCACCTTGTGTTGGAAGCACCCATATTTAGGCAGTCACAGTGAAAACTTCAAGGTGCCAGCACCCATGTCGAGGTTGCCATGTTGAAGACCTAGAGGAGACAGCATTGAAGACCTCGAGATGCCAGTGACCATGTCAAGGCTGCCACATTGAAGACCTTGAGTCATTCACACCAATATTGAGGTGGTTGCATTCTGTTATGATCCCTATCACATCTTAGGGCCACTATGGGCATTTTCATGTTTTGCCCCATTCTCGTATGAACCCTTTAAAGATGTAGGCCTACTTTTTGGAGGGCAGGAATTAGACTGATATTGGAAACTGATATGATTATTACGTTTCTTTATTTTTTCTCTCTCCTGTTAGCCCATTAAGGGCCCTATCTCTAGTCAGCCCATTAGGGCTCCCTATAAAACCCTGTAATCTCTTTCATTTCATTATCAAGAAGTATTGTTTTCTTGTTCACATGGTACCACAGCCGCCCGGCGTGAGCAGCTGCCCGCCGCGAGCAACCGCCTGCCGTGCGCAGCTGCCAGCACAAGACGGTCGCCGCCGCGCAGCAACCAGCCGCACGCGCCGCCGCGCACAGCCGCCCGGCGTGAGCAGCCGCCGCCGTGCGCAGCTGCTGCCAGCCGCGACGGTCGCGCCCGCCGCTGAAGCCTCCCGGCGCGCGCGCGCAGCAGCCAGCCGCGCACAGCCGCGTGCTTCGGTCCGCATCGGCGTGCCTCGGTCCGTGCCGCGAGCCGCATCCGCCGCGCCGTGTATCTGCCTCAGTCGAGCCATCAGCTCTTGCAGATCCCACCGCTCGGTGCAGTTGTTTCTTGTGGATGGTTCAGCACCTTCTGACTGTGATCTACTCTGATTGAGCCACCGGATTCTACAATGACGAATCCGGTTGCTGCTGATTCGCCAGAAGCCCAGACCTCTACTGTTACGCCAGACTCGACGCCGGTATCTACGCCACATGCAGCTGCAGTGCCTCTTGAGCCCGGGAATTGGTCGTCCTCTCCTGGGCCATTCTCTCTGCCTAGGATGCCTCCGGATGGTATGTTTACTGGATTTAATCTTCTGCAATGGCGCCAGTACGTCCAGATCACTTTAAAGGGGCGTCTCATGCGCCATCTTCTAGAAGACGGACCTCCCCGGACCGATCCCAAGTATTATGACTGGCTGGACGTTGAGGGGGTAGTTCATCGCTGGCTCTTGGACAGTATTTCACCCAGTGTTAAAGGTGAATTCCTGTCTCTAGAGTCGGCTCGGGCGGTCTGGGAAGCGGCACTCGAGAGCCACTCCAAGAAGCACAATATTGCGACTCTGTACGAATTGGTGCATCGGGCCGCCAACCTGCGTCAAGGAGACCGGTCTATCATGGAGTACAGTACGGAGCTCATTTCGTTGTGGAATGAGATTGACCACTACATGCCGCCCGACCCTCATTCGGTGGACCGCAAATATACTCTTCAACTTCGGGTTTTCCAGTTTCTTATGGGACTGAACCCGGAATATGAAGCGGTACGGGCTCAGCTTATACATCGGGAGACTGGTCCTACCTTCAAGGATGCGCTCCGCAGTGTGAGGGTTGAAGAATCTCGCTTTCAGCAGGCCCAGAACTCGGCTTCGGCACTTGTAGCTCAGTCCTCTTCGTCTGCTTGCCCATCGACGACTACACCACCCAGTTCTTTGCCGCGTGGTCAGACTGCTCGGACGGAGGATTCTCCGAAGGGTGATCCTTCGCTGTTTTGCAATTACTGCAAGAAGCGAGGTCACTCTAAGGAGATGTGCTACAAGCTTCAACGGAAACGCATGCAGCAGAGTAACCTTGCTACTGTCGCACCTGCTGCCGGTCCCGTGCCTACTCCGGGTCAAGTACCTATGCCATATGGTCTTCTCCCGCCCTCGCCCGCCAGCTTTACTCCGGAAGAAATGGAACGTCTACGCCAATTGCTGGATCCTCCAATCGTGGGATCATGCTCCTTGGCCCACGCAGGTATGTCCACCGGTCTTCCTACACCTCCATCCCCTTCTGGCCATTCTCCTTTCTCTTCTACTTGGCTCCTTGATTCCGGTGCCACCGCCCACATGACTCCTAATCCAAGAGCCTTTGTGACTTATAAACCCGTCCCTGGTTCCTCCAAAGTCAAAACAGCCTCCGGCGATCTTCTCACCGTGGCGGGTATTGGACGTGTGGCTATTTCCTCTTCTATGCATCTACCTAAAGTTCTTCATGTTCCACGTCTTACTCATCATCTTCTCTCCTTATCTAGCCTTGTTCGCGACTTGAACCAAGACCTTACATTCTCTCCTACTTCATGTTTTTATCGTGATAAGGTGTCGGGGAGGACGATTTCCATTGCTGAGGAGCATGAGGGGCTCTATCTTGTTCGACCTCGTTCGACTTCTTTTGCTGTTGCTGCTGCGGCAGTTTCCCTTTCGACTTCCCACGAGCGTTTGTGGCTTCTTCATCGACGTCTCGGCCATCCTTCTTTTGCTACTCTTTATCGTCTTTTCCCCAAACTTTTTCAAGGCCATTCTGTGGACCGTTTTGTTTGTAATGCTTGTCAAATTGCGAAACATCATTGCACTACGTATCCTATCTCTTCTTCTCATTCTTTGACCCCATTCTCCCTTATTCACACCGATGTGTGGGGACCATCCCCTATTCACAGCACTTCCGGCTCTCGATGGCTATGCATCTTCATTGACGATGCAACTCGTTTCACGTGGGCATATTTCTTAAAGAACAAATCGGAGATATCACGTGTCATTCCTCAATTCTACTCACTTGTCCAGACTCAATTTTCTACATCAATTCGTCGCTTCCGCTCCGACAATGCTAAAGACTACGTTAACACTTCGTTAAGCACTTTCTTTCGAGACAAAGGCATTATCCATGAAACCTCTTGCCCTTATACACCCCAGCAAAATGGCGTTGCCGAAAGAAAATTCCGCCACATCTTTGACATGACTCGGAGCCTTCTCTTCCATATGCATGTGCCCAAGTATTTTTGGGGGGAAGCCGTCTCCACCGCCATCCATCTCCTCAACCACCTTCCGTCTTGAGTGCTTGACTATTCCACTCCTATTGACCATCTTCAGCATGTCTTTCCCACTCTCTCTCCGAACTAATCTCACCCCTCGTGTATTTGGATGTGTCTGCTATGCGCCTAACCATCAACTTGGTCGTGATAAACTGGATCCTCGTGCTATCAAATGTGTGTTTGTTGGTTATTCTTCCACCCAAAAAGGGTATTTATGCTATCATCCACCCTCTTGTCGGTTTGTCGTCACCAAAGATGCCACGTTTGATGAATTTCTTCCCTACTATTCCTCCTCTTCTCCAGAACCACCATCGTCCACATCTCCATCCGATCCACTTGAATTCCTAATTCTTCCTCCACCATCTCCTCCGTCATCCGTCTCTAGTCCCTCTTCGCCGGCCCCGACAGAAGTGTCTCCTCCTGTTGCTCCTCCAGAGATTGTGCCTCCCGACCCGCCTCCGGCCGCCGCCTCAGTCCCTCCTGTGGAGACTCCTCCTGTCCCTGCTGCAGAATTCCCTCTTCTGCCGAAACTTCTTCGGTTCCACCGCTTCCTATACGTCGCTGCCCGCCTGAAAACGCCACGGTATTACTCTTGCTCTTGAAAACCTCGGTTGCTTCTTCTCCAGCTGTCCCGCCTCCTCTTCCTCCACCCTCCAGAAACCTCCTCATTAACCGTGCTGCCCTCGTCTTGTTCTTCTCCTCTCTATCCATTAGAGGCATCCATCTCATCTCACCGTCTCTCACCATCCTATCATGCCCTTCTCACCTCACTTGATGCCACTTCCCTTCCAAAGACGGTGGACATTGCCCTTTCGTTTCCGCATTGGCGTCAGGCTATGGCGGAGGAGCTTCATGCTCTTGCTCAAAATGAGACGTGGGATCTGGTTCCTCTACCGGCCGGGAAGCATCTAGTGGGTAGTCGTTGGGTGTATGCTGTGAAGCATAATTCCGACGGTTCTATTGAGAGGCGCAAAGCCCGGGTTGTGGCGCAAGGGTTTACTCAGAAGCATGGCATTGATTATCAGGAGACATTTGCCCCCGTTGCCAAGCTGAATACGGTGCGGATCTTATTGGCCCTTGCTGCGGATCGTGGCTGGATTTTGCAGCAATATGATGTGAAGAACGCTTTTCTGCATGGTGATTTGACTGAGGAGATCTACATGGCATTACCCCCTGGCTACACTTCCTTAGTGCCGTTGTCTCCAAAGTCTGTTGTCTGTCGCCTGAAGAAAGCACTATATGGCTTGAAGCAATCTCCTCGAGCGTGGTTTGGTCGTTTCACGATGGCCATGAAGCGTCGTGGATACCGTCAGTGTAATGGAGATCACACCCTCTTCTACCGCCATTCCACGTCAGGGGGAGTCGCTATTCTGCTTGTGTACGTGGATGACATCATTCTTACGGGTGATGATACGGCGACCATTACGGAGCTGGCTATGTATCTTTCGTCGGAATTTGCTATTCGCCATCTTGGCCCGTTGAGGTACTTTCTTGGTATAGAGGTGGCATATTCTTCGAGCGGGATCTTTATTTGTCAGAGAAAGTATACGGTGGACCTTCTCTATGAGCTTGGAAAGGAGGACTCCAAGCCTGCTTCGACACCGATTGATGCGAACCATCGACTTGGTGCCGATGCGGATGAGGAGCTTGCTGAGCCTGGACCATATAGAAGACTTGTGGGCAAACTGATTTATCTCACCCACACTCGTCCGGACATTGCATATTCAGTGGGTGTTCTGAGTCAGTTTATGCAGACTCCTCGCAGGAGCCATTTTCATGCTGCTCATCGTCTCCTCTGTTTCCTGAAGGGCACCATTGGCCGTGGACTATTGTTTCGTCGCCATACCGGCCTGCGTCTCGGTCCACATCTGGATATTGCACCTTCTTGGGCGGCAATCTGATTACTTGGAGGAGCAAGAAGCAGAAAGTGGTCTCCCGATCAAGTGCTGAAGCGGAGTTCCGTACCCTTGCGCATGGTCTGTGTGAAGCACTTTGGATTACCCAGCTTCTTCGTGAGCTACGGTGTCCAGTTATCTCCCCTGTCCAGCTGTTCTGCGACAACAAATCGGCGATTAGCATTGCTCATGACCCCGTTCAGCATGATCGTACAAAGCACATTGAGATCGATCGCCATTTCATCAAAGAGAAGCTTGAATCGGGAGATTTTTGCACGCCATATGTTCCGTCCGCTGAACAACTTGCAGATATCTTCACCAAAGGGCTTCATGCCCCTAGGTTTGAGGAGCTCTGTTCCAAGCTGGGTGTGGAAAACATCCACGCTCCAGCTTGAGGGGGAGTGTTGATATGATTATTACGTTTCTTTATTTTTTCTCTCTCCTGTTAGCCCATTAAGGGCCCTATCTCTAGTCAGCCCATTAGGGCTCCCTATAAAACCCTGTAATCTCTTTCATTTCATTATCAAGAAGTATTGTTTTCTTGTTCACAGAAACGATAATCAAAATTGACAACTTTGCCATCACCGTACTCCGCTGCCGACGTCCACCCTGTCGGCTCTCATTCGCTTGGCGATATCCAACCCCAGCCTCCCCCTGTATCGTCTGCTTGGTGATGTCCATTCCCCATTGGACTTCCTCCCTCATGCATGTTCATGAGGTGAACCACATCGGTTCGTACCACATTCAAGACCTTGTCCTGGCGGTGGTTCCCATATTAAGGCAGCCACATTGGAGACCTCAGGCCACTGACCCAACCCTAACATCAAGGGGATGTGTTTTATAATTGACTGTGGTTGCCAAAACATTGAAGTGTGGAGCCATTCAAGAGCTGGAGGAATGAAACCCATTCCGAGGCATCCATATTAAGCGCTCAAAGTTGCAGAGTTTGTCCTCACGCAGATGCATCAAGAACTCAGTGCAGCAGTGCTCCCCGACCAACAGCCCCATCAGACCTCAAAGCGAAGGGGGTTAACTTCACCCCTGATGGACTGCTGCTTGACAATGGGTAGACTACCACTTGACCATGGTTGGAGACTGGGTGGACCCAAGGCAGATGCAATGCAGCTTGAATATGAATCAAAATGTGGCATGACCATGTCATGACAACAGCTTCACCATAACAGGAACTGGGCGCACTGTAGCAAGACAGCTGCCGAACGAACGGCTCACTGCAGGATGGTCCAGCACTGCAGGTGGCCCACAGTTGTGCCCGCTTAGGCAAACCCATTTGGTGTTGGTATTTTACAGTGCTCAGCAGAAGATTCCTAAAGAAAGTCAAGGCAGTTTTGTTTCACAAGGTGAACGTCCAGCATCCTCAAATACTTATTTGACTCCTCCCTACCCACAACCTCAAAACTAGCAATGAAGTACCTCAATAATTTCATTTATCAGCTTGAGGGTGGAGTTACAAGGCAGAGTTAGAAGGCTCAATTTGTCTTTTGGTGGGTGTTTTCTATAATTTGTGATCGTCTATCTTCTTACCTTAAGCCAGGTGGTGCAAAATGGAAGTGTGGAATTCAAAGCCCAAACTTGTGTTCTTCCCCTCTCTCAAAATATAGCAGAGAAATTTATTCATGCGCGTCCTTGTGGGGTATACTACATGTTTTTTATATCCTAGAACAAAACAGAAACTATTCTCTCCAAATATAACAGAGAAATTTATTTTCTCATTTTGAGAACGAGAAAAATGAGCTTAAAGAGGCATGTCGCATGAACACAATAAACAAAAGAGAAGAGGTAAAAGTTGGTCTTGACAATTGTGGCAGGTCTGACAGAAGGGAACACTGACAAGAGGAATGTCAGACTCTTCTGATATCCCTGACAGTTTTGGAAATATATATGACAGTTTACAATCATATCATAAGGTAAGGCGTCACATCAACTCTTATAATGTGCTTTTGATCTTCTAAAAAGGGACCTATATCATGTCGGGCCATTATTTGTAGAATTTATTTCCTCATCAAGGTCCTTCAGTAATTTGTAACTCTAAGATCTCTAAAGATGGTATATAATACAATATCACAAGGAATATAAAGCATCGAATTGCAAGATTCTGAGATGAAACTCCTACATTTATAACATAGCATAACAAAAAATCTACCAAGAAAAAACAGCCCCGCACCAAAATATTGCATTATTGCTGAGCGTAAAAATTGATAAAAATGTACAAAAATTCTAAAAGTATGGGCGAGTAAAAATACGTTATCAGGATTTATCTCGTCACGCAATTGTTCAAATGGTTATCACGTTTTATGTTCATAAAAACATTACCAAAATCTGGAACTTAACACCCTATTCACTCATTGAATATCCCAAGAAAAAATTTCAAGTGTCCCAAAGTAGATGTCTCATATCATTTCAATCAACCAATGATCATGAAACTAAGAATCAACAACCAACTAGAAAACAAAAAAGTGTAAGGGGAAACCTGTCTTCCAGCCACGCTGTTACTGAAGTTTCTCTCTTCAGCTTCTGAAAGATAAATGGAATCAAGAATAAAAATTAAAAAATTGAAATGAAACTCTCAATAATTCAGCCTAAGATTGTGAACAATGCACGCCCATACAACGCGACACCAATCGATTATCTAGAAACCATCACAAAGGAATTGATTATCTGGAACACGGAAATTGATCGGACAACGTAGTCCTCAGAGGGAAAACATTTTCTTTTGGAACCAATGTCAGACCATCAAACGTAGACGATGCTGCATTCCTGAGGAAGCAACACGTTCAAATGAAGCTTCTCAGAAACTCCCAAGTACGAGAAAGAAAATGACAAAATGTAACCCATTTTGCTAGCAGGATTAATTCCAGCGAAAAGAAAAAAAAACAGATTCTTCGAGTACGATCCAAGCATACAAACTCCGAGGGGATAGTATAACGCTACAACAATGTATGAAACTCAATTAACAGTGGATTACACGAGACAGCCAACAAAGAAGAAAGTGCGAAAATTCACCCACCTTCTCCATCCTGCTCGCTTTCAGGAAACTCCTTCTGCAAGGCACGACCAATCATGCCCGCGAGGCTGGTATCCTTCGTACGATTCTTGTGGGCACTTCCATCTTCTCCATAGGAAAACATTAAAAACGTGAAGAGAAGGAAAATCCCAATGGTGACGCCAGGCCGTGATGATGATCTCGAAGCGAAAAGCCTCATCGCATCGGAGATCGCAGCGGACGGTCCGAACTTGCGTAATGAATGATCGCAGAAATTAAAGGCTTGATTTAATACCGGGAGAACGAGAGTGATCGAACTGATCTTCGAGTGGGGTCAGGATCACCGACGGACTTTACATTCTGTCGTAATCGGCCGCCGGGTTCCATTCCATGACATAAACGCATAAATCAAGACATTTCCATCTTCCATGACGAATTAAACACGTATGATGAAAGAAACAACTCAACAAGATCGTAGTGTAGACTTGTTGGATATATATATATATATATATATATTGCAAGCTAAGAAAACATCAGACGGATGAAGAATTAGAGAGGATCCTAACAACAAATGCTAGGAAACGAGAGAGAAAGTGCAGGAATTTCAATTCTGCGGAGTTGGGAATCATTTTGTAAGCTTATTTGGATAAAGTAATGGTGGGTATTTAATTAGCTAGTGAAATAAGCAATGAGAAAATTATATGATTAAAAACTCCCAAAGGTAGTGTCCTTATCAATGTGTTCGCCTAGATTATTGTCAATATTTCCAATATGAGTAATCGTTTGGATCAATTTTGTATTTAAAAGTAAATGGATGAATGAAAATATAAGATTGGTGATTGTAAACCTTAGTTTTTCTCAAATAGAGTGCATGTAGTTTCACTATGCATCACTTTTAATGGAGAATGGGAGAGCTCAAATAATCATTCGTATAAGTTGGTTGCAATTTTATGGTCTCCCTAAATATAGATGATGTGGCAAGTTAAATTTATGAGATTAGAGCTACTGCAAACTTTAGCAATGTTATTTTCGTATAGTATAAGTCAACTTTTAGCCATAGTAAGTTCATAAACTGTTTCTTTTTTTTCAAATCAATAACCATAATGTCCCAGATTTTGTTTTGAAAAAATCAGATTTTTCCTTGGAGGATAAAATTTTCCACGAACTATTTATTTATGTCCATATATCAATATGTATAAAATAAAGAAATATAATATATTGGAATTGGATTTCAGGTAGTGTCAAAACACAAATCCAAGTATAGTTACAATGCTTCTTTCTCATATAGTTTAAATTTTCTGAAATTTCAACTGAACCTGATTATAGAATATAACTGGTTAAAAATAAATTAAAAATCACTAGAAAAAGTAAAGAATTAAGAGGTCTAGTCAAGGTGATGATATATCTTCAAATGATTTCAACAGAACTTATTGTAGTGGCGGCATCCCCTTGAGCCCCACTTTCCAACTCTTAGATAATTATATTGCAGTTATTATATTTAAGCTCCTTACAGAAACTTCAACTATATCTTTGATTTTGACAATGACTCGAACAGCAAGCTTCAAAGGATACCTTCATTCAGGGGTCTTCCAGCCAGAATATTTTATGCCCAGTTAAAAATTTCCATGCTCCATCCATATTTTGATTTTTTCAAAATATGAACTAAGAAAATTGATACTCAAGGTAACTCATGCGACTCTTGGACCACAACATTGTCCTCATAATTTCTTCAATCCAAGGTTGCTGATGATGTAAATCTTGGGTTGCAATATTCTCCACTTGTAATTTATTCAATCATGCATCAAACGTTACGATTCTAGAGCCTATCTATTTGTACGAATCTTATAAATAATATTTATGTTTGAAAAAAATTAAAAATTGATTACCAGAAATCTCCAAATGATGATATTCAGACCAAGGTTGCTGATCGCATGAAATCTAAGGCAGTCTTATTCTCCTTGTAACTTCTTCAAACCTGCATCAAAAAACATAATTCCAAATCCTATAGATTTGAGATGATGTTAGCAACAAGCTTATTTTTGAAACTCCTCTAAAAGCGGCCAGTATATTTCTGCATAAGGCCATATTTGATGCTTGCTCTTTGTATTGCGATTTTTTGCCTAGAGAGATAGAACAATATAAGATGCTATTTTTTAAATCAGGGTAGATCTATCTATATGGACTTCAAAATTATAATCCCTAAAACCAAATGCATTTAATACTAGCTAAAATTAAAATCTTATGATTAAGAATAACTATTTCAATTTCAGATTAGCATAATTATACTTTTGTCATTCACTTTGTAAGCCATAAAATGTAAAATGAAGAATTGTATTTCCTCTGTGAATTTAAATTCATAAAATTTATGAAAATTTATGTTAGATATCTTAAATAATATCATTAAAAATATTATAACATAATATATGGGTATATAACACACACACGCACATATATATATATGTATATATATCAAAGTTTATTATTCTATATGCAAGTTCTATAAAATAATCCATTAAATCGGATATAAAATATAAGATAGATATATAAGTTCATATTGACCATCAAGTTTCATGGGCCAAACAATGTCTAAGAAACATAAATATTTGACCAACGATATAGGATCTTGTTATCAACACATCGTCAAAGTCTTGTCCTAACTTGATGACTTGGCCCTTTGATCAGATGATTAGACATCATATGTCTTTACATACTCAAAAGTAATCATTCAATAGATGTGTAAGATACATAGTTTGAACACTAAGAAGTTGGCTATCTTCATATGCATAATTCTTGATATGAATAATGTCAGATTAGATGTAAATCGAATTGAGGGAGAGTTGATTTAGCATGATTCACTTTGAACATTCATGAAGACACAAACTTAAGCGCTAACTAAAATTCACGTAGCCTTAATCTTCAATAATTTACATTTAAGGGCATTATAGAAAGAAGATAAAATAATTTTCCCAGTCAGTTATTTCTATTTCAAATACCCATAAATTAAATTACGAATATAGTGTGTAGGCTTGAATTGATATACTTTTTATTATTTTATGCTCACTTGTTTCTTCATTTAGTTTATTTACTGATCACTTAATATTGTATTCAAGCTCATCCGTTCATTAATTAAATATACAAGTGAATACATTGACCTTGTAACATTTGAGTTCTTTTATTTCTCCATTCTATTTTTCAAAAAAACCAAAGAAACACCATATGACTGAGTGCAAGACTACAAAGTATGCGGCATTCCTGCATGGAAGCCTGCACATCAACCACACGGGGTGTGCAGGTGGACTTACCCCACAGGAATCCCTTTATGCTTAGACTTGGGATAGAAATCTGAGTTTATTGTGTTGCTACTGTTGGGTTCTAAATGCCTTGACATGGATGAAAAAATAAAACAATTCGCAGCGGAAGACTTGACGAATCAAACGACATCAATAAAAACATTAAACGAAGTACCTTTCCATAGATTGCATCTGTGATTTCTTGGATCCGGAGTAAGCCAAATCGAGCTGCTCACGTGTGTAGCCTCTGGACGTATCAATGTGGTCCTCGGCATGTTCGATCTCCTCCTTCTCGTTGATGAGCCCCTTTATTTCTCCCTTAACGACTCCAGCGGCCCAATAACCTTTATTGGCCTTCCAAATTAATTAACTATATCATCATATAGATTAATTAATGTCGGATCGATTTAACCCAATCGATAGGTCGAGACTCCGACACGTGGGGTGCAAAGCTACACCTCTTGTCCTAGAAGATACAAAGGAGTGTGTATTGACTCACTCATGGAACATGTTCGTCATCCGTTACCGTGTATGTATAATCCCTCATCCACTTGACGCTCCTTGGACGACTTAGGGTATAGTCAACTGTCAAACCCTAATCGATCATCCGAGTTAGTACTGATGCATTCGGAAATCATCGAAGAACTCTTCTACAATATTTCACTGCCTTGGCCAAGGACTTCATCGCATCATCTTCCTTGAGCTGTCACCTCTCATACCGAGGGTGGACGATCCCATCTTAATCACTCAATTGTCTTCATGAACTTCTTGATGTACCCGAACTAAGACCATTTAGAATCCCATGATTAGAGACTCGTTGGCCATCGCCAAAGTACAGCCGTCCGTCCATAATACGTCTTTGGTGTCTCAAGTCTAAGGATCACTTACACAACCGTGACGTGAATCAACATGATTTACAGTTCGGTATAATACCATGCAGGGATTCATATAGATCAATTCAGTGAACTCTTTCCACTAAAGAGCACCCACTGTGTGTCCTTAGTGTCTCCACACTAATGGTTATGGGAATGGCCATACTCATCATATGAGTGAGGCTAGATAATGATATTCTTATCTGGATACTTTGATGTCCTTCTTGCATATCCTTCGAATAGGAATGTTTAAAAAACATGCTTAAAGACTAGTGATCTCCGTATTATGATCTCATCATAATTCGCTAAGTGTGATCATGTATTCATGGACTTCATTATAAGCATCACACGTGCACTATAATTAATATGTTCTATTAATGAACATGGAACGAGATGTGGAATGTGTTATTGGCTTGCCGGTCACATATATTTCCATCAACCACAACATGCACCATGGGTGGTGATGTACGCCATGATCTTTACGGCAAATGCCCACATGGTGCTTGTGTCCGTTGATGCACCTGTGAAACATATCGAGGGCAGGCTACTGATGTCTCCGCCACAATCCTATGGGGGCAGGATTGTATCCCTCTAAGGGTAAAGGTGCGCTGAAGCTGCAGCGGGTGTAGCCACAACGTGTAGTGTGCCGAGACGCATGCAAGGCATTTGTATCTCTAGGGGTGGTGCTGCATCACGCAGACACCAAGGTGTGGGGTGTCGAGCATGACTACACCAAAGAGTACCAAAGTGGAAGAGGTGTTGGTGTGGGCACTGGAGGCGCTAGGCGTTTCTAGGCTGGGCTCCAAGCACTGTGGCACTGCGGGTGGATATTGAGGTGTATTATATGATCGTGTAGCGAAGGACCCGAGGGCTATGGCCCATGAGCGCGTGGAGCACTTGGCTTGGGGTATGTTTGGAATATCAGTGCCTGCAAGAGTGCGCACACAGCTGCGTGTCCCAAGTCATGGAAGCGCTACTACCGAAGGGGTGGCCTGTGCCACATCTCTAAATTCCTATGGGCCTTGTGCCAAATGTAATCGCTATGGCCACTGATGTATCTTTACTTGTTCCTAATTTAATGGCTATGGCCACTGATGTATCTTTACTTGTGCCTAATAAAATGTCTCAGTGTTCTACTATGGGCCTAGCCCAATCTCCTTCCAACCCCCAAGCAATTGCACAACTGCAAAGAGACTTCCGCTGCCTAAGTAAAGACTGCACAACATTCAGGCCCAAGCATTAATGCCGGCGCATGTTCAATCTGAGGATTGTTTTTAGCTCTAGATTTGACTGCATGACAGTGAGGTTCTCCTATTCTTCTACCAAAATTCGTAAAATTAAGGTGATTGTCCTGGATCTCTGGAAGAAAAAAATGATTTTATACTTGACTTTATCAGAAAAAGATACAAAATACACGATTTAGATTCTACAATTTTCCTGATTTGTATGGTAATTTATTCCGTGATGCAGTTTATTTCCCGATCAATTAACATTGTGATTGAGATAATCCATTCATGAACAAAATTTGCGGGCAAGGACAATGTGATATTGCCCAATCAACACGACTAGATACATGTTCTACTGGTATTTGTTTCACATAATTTATAGTACTGATTCATTTTCCAAAGCGTATTTTACTTTAGATGGGAAGATACTGGATTCAAATCTTTCTTATCGCATAATTTTCGAGGAAATTGGGTTTGTGATTAATCAATTCTTTTATTTGAGGCGCTCATCGACTAGCCTTCTCGTTGCGCCTCCCACAGGCAATCCTGTTTCCTCCTCGAATATAGACCGAGATATGTAGAAATCCCGTTTCCTTCAAAAGTTCATTCCCTCTCGTGCATGATTAGGATAATAATACTTCAGGAAACTCAATCAAGACACTTGAACCTTGTTCTTTAACAAATGAACCAGTCTTGTTTTTGAAACCTTGAGGGAACGTCGTAAATATTGTTTGATTTTTCTTGTTGGGCGTCCAGCTCATCTACAGGAATCAGATCACGATGTTACAATATCTTCACTTCAGCCAGAAACAGCTAACTACCATAAATGATAACATGGCAAAAGATGATCCAGAGGAAGAACAGGGCTAAGATTTTTTTGCCCAAAGGTACCCACAATCAGCTTCCTTTTTCCCGGTTTTATTACATGCGCATACTATCGTGTGAACCCCAAAAGATATCGTACGACGCAGGCTCATCTTCTGGGTAAGGGCTACGTTTATTGACATGAGAAGTGATTGAAACATACGTGTTGGACTTCTTCTTTCCCACTCTTCGAGTTCAAGACCCACAGATAAAAAACACAAAAAATTCAATGGGCTAACTTAACCATAACTAAATATAAGTCTTCATCGATGGGGTTTGGTGTACCATATCTTGTCCGCTATTTTATTAAACTATCAGCTGGGACTTATCTTTTGGACGTAAGAACCCCGACAATCAGCAGCTAACATTAACGTCTCATCATAGGGCCCCCCAGTCATTGGCCAGTTGAACTTTCCGGCTCTTTTTGGGGCAAAAATTGAACAAGGTTAATTGGGTTCGGCCCATAAAAGAACATAGTTTGGTGAGTGGATGAGAGAGCGCTCTTGTCAACAAGCTTATCGATAAACGCCGCTATCTGAGTCGGATATGGATCGACTCTTCGCCGCCTCAGCGTCTTATCTGTCCTCGCCTATTCCCTCTTGCCCAAGGAAAAGGAAAAATTCTTTCTTTATGGCAGACGGCGTCCATATCCTCCACGCGGCCTCCTCAAGAACTTTGAACTTTCCCCGTCACCGGACTAAAGTTCCCGTAAAGCCCGCTCCTTTATCCACATCCTTTTGCCTACGTATTCATGTCGGCGTCTATCCTACATCTATTTATTCATCCGCCGTATCCCCCCTCTTCTGATTTCCGTAGAATTCCCCCATCATCGAAGATCAAGATCTGCCTCTCATGGGAGAAGCCGACTTCATCATCTGCGAGAATGACGACGATCAGGAGCTCTTCTGCCCTGTTTCTCCTTCTTCTTCTTCTTCTTCTTCTTCTTCTTCCTCTTCTTCTCCTTCTTCT
This sequence comes from Wolffia australiana, assembly GCF_029677425.1. Taxonomy (NCBI): domain Eukaryota; kingdom Viridiplantae; phylum Streptophyta; class Magnoliopsida; order Alismatales; family Araceae; genus Wolffia; species Wolffia australiana. Next base: position 17,662,875 of record NC_135839.1, on the reverse strand, counting down.
CCTTCTTCTTCCTGTTCGGCTTCATCTGTCATCACAGACGACGGCACATCTGGCTCACAGCCGGACTCCGGCGGACCTCTCTTCGGGCTGTCCTCCCTCATGACACATCTCCCCACCAAGTGAGTATTCTCCTCTATCTTTATCCCTTCATGATCTTTACCGGATAAACCATTATCGTAGATAAGTTTTTCGTATGGACGTGGTTTTCGGAGAGATAGACACACAGATAGAGAGAAAGAGAGCGAGAGATAGAGAGAAAGGGAGAGAGAGATAGACACAGATAGAGGGGTAGAGAAAAAAGGGAGAGAGATAGACACAGATAGAGGCATAGAAAGAAAGGAAGAGAGAGATAAACACAGATAGAGGGATAGAGAGAAAGAGAGAGAGAGATAGACACAGATGGAGGGATAGAGAGAAAGAGAGAGATAGATAGACACAGATGGAGGGATAGAGAGAAAGAGAGAGATAGATAGACACGGATGGAGGGATCGAGAGAAAGAGAGAGAGAGAGATAGACACAGATAGAGGGATAGAGAGAAAGAGAGATAGATATAGAGATAGAGGGATAGAGGGATAGAGAGAAAGAGACAGAGATAGATAGAGGGATAGAGAGAAAGAGAGAGAGATGTATATAGAGATAGAGGGATAGAGGGATAGAGAGAAAGAGACAGAGATAGATAGAGGGATCGATAGAAAGAGAGAGAGATGTATATAGTGGGATAGAGAGAAAGAGAGGGAGACACACACACAGACAGAGAGAGGGATAGAGAGAAAGAGACAGAGATAGATAGAGGGTGAGAGATAGATAGAAGTATCGAGAGAGAGATATATATATTAACCAATGGATTGTAATGTTTGATGGAGGAATTAACCGATGAATTTCGTTTGGGGGCTTCAGGCGAGGTCTGTCGAGCTACTTCTCCGGCAAGTCGCAGTCTTTCTCGTCTCTGGCGAGCGTGAGATGCGTGGAAGATCTCGCCAAGAAGGAGATCCCGTTGAGGAGGAAGATGAAGCCGAGCAAGAGCTATGGCGGAGTGGCCGATCTTCTTGCCCACGGCCCGGGCAGAAAGACCATCTCAAAGAAGAACTCGCGGGGCTCCTGCGCTTCTCTCGCCGCGAGGAGAAACCTCTCCTGCGCCTTCTCCACCCCCAAGCCGCCTCTCATTCCTCTGCACAAAAACAATTAACCAGTCGTTATTCGCGATTTCTACACTCAGATTGGGCCTTCTTCTAATGGGCTCAAACTCGGCCCAAATCGCTCCGACCATGTGGTCGAAGGGCGGTTCGAATTTCGCGCGATGGGCTTTGCGCAGTGCGAATGGGTGGAAATTCGAACTTAGTGAGGCGGGGGGCCCCGTACGGGGGGGCCTTAAAACATATTCTGTTTAAATTTAATGCAGAAAAAATATATTCCGACCGCAGATTTTAAAACTGAAAGATGCTCTGCCCACCAACATGGGCAATGTTTTTATTCGAATTTTTTATAAACTGGGGACCAAAACTCCACATCGCCAGCGAGATAGAGAGATAAAGAGATATAGGGAGACGGAGAGATAAAAGGAGATGGAGATAGAGAAGTAGAGAGATAGAGAGAGGTAGAGATTAAGAGACATAGAGACAGATAGAGAGAGATAGAGATAGATAGAGGGAGATAGAGTTAGAAATAGAGAGCAGATAGATGGATAGAGATAGAGAGATATAGAGGGATAGAGATAGAGAGATAGAAGGAGATAGAGATAGAGAGACATACACATAGAGATAGAGAGACAGATAGATAGGTAGAGAGAGGGAGATAGAGAGACAGATAGATAGATAGTTGATAGAGAGATATAGAGGGATAGAGATAGAGAGATAGAGGGAGATTGAAGGAGATAGAGTTAGAGATAGAGAGCCAGATAGATAGATGGATAGAGATAGAGAGATAGAGGGAGATAGAGATGGAGAGATAGAGGGAGATAGAGATAGAGATAGAGAGCCAGATAGATAGATGGATAGAGATAGAGAGATAGAGGGAGATAGAGATGGAGAGATAGAGGGAGATAGAGATAGAGATAGAGAGCCAGATAGATAGATGGATAGAGATAGAGAGATATAGAGGGATAGAGATAGAGAGATAGAGGGAGATTGAAGGAGATAGAGTTAGAGATAGAGAGCCAGATAGATGGATAGAGATAGAGAGATATAGAGGGATAGAGATAGAGAGATAGAGGGAGATAGAGATGGAGAGATAGAGGGAGATAGAGATAGAGATAGAGAGACAGATAGATAGAGATAGAGAGATAGGGGGAGATAGAGAGACAGATAGATAGGTAGAGATGGAGAGACAGAGATAGAGAGATAGGGGGAGATAGAGAGACAGATAGATAGGTAGAGATGGAGAGACAGAGATAGAGAGATAGGGGGAGATAGAGAGACAGATAGATAGATAGAGATAGAGAGACAGATAGAGATAGAGAGATAGGGGGAGATAGAGAGACAGATAGATAGGTAGAGATGGAGAGACAGGGATAGAGATATAGGGGGAGATAGGGGGACAGAGAGATAGTTAGAGATAGAGAGACAGATAGAGATAGAGAGACAGATAGATAGGTAGAGATGGAGAGACAGGGATAGAGATAGGGGGAGATAGGGGGACAGAGAGATAGATAGAGATAGAGAGACAGATAGATAGAGATAGAGAGATAGAAGGATAGAGGGATAGATATAAGGAGATAGAGAGACAGATAGATAGAGATAGAGAGATATGGAGGGATAGAGATAGAGGGAGATAGACAGGTAAGTAGAGATAGGGAGACAGATAGAGATAAAGAGAGAGATAATGAGAGATAGAGAGACATATATAGAGTTAGAGAGATAGATAGATGGACAGATAGATAGAGAGAGAGAGAGAGACGCTCAGGGCGAAAGTCGGCGCGAAGGGCGGATTGGTCGATGTGCGGATCGAATCATGGACCATCGAACGTGGAGGGGGGAAGGGGGAGCAGTGCGCTGCAGCGTCTCTGGCCATTATGTCGAATCCATGGCGGATTTACGCCACTCTGCTGCTTGCCAGTGCCATTTTCACTCCGCCCCCTTCTCTCGCCATGTCCCCATCTCCCATCTTCCTCCTCCTCCTCCTCCTCTTCTTCCTCTTCCACGGCGGACAATCATCGGGCTTCCTGGGCTTCGGCAATGGCGGCGGCCTCGGCGTCTGGGTAAACGGCGGAGTGGGCAACACCGCCCCGCCCCCGCCGTCCGGCAGCGGCGATTCCCTGGCCGGCGGCGAGTACGCCGCCTTGCAAGCCTTCAAATCCGCCATCACCGGCGACCCATCAGGCTTCCTCGCCTCCTGGGCCGGCCCCAACGTCTGCTCCTACAAGGGCGTCTTCTGCTCCTCCACCGAGATCCCCTTCTCGACCCGCGTCGTCTCCGCCATAGATCTGAACAAGGCCAACCTCCAAGGCACCCTCCCCAAAGACCTCGCCCTCCTCCGCCACCTCTCCATCCTCCACCTCAACGGCAACCGCTTCTCCGGCCCCGTCCCCGACGAGCTCCGCCAGTTAGCCTACACCACCGAGCTCGACCTCAGCAACAACCGCTTCTCCGGCCCCTTCCCCGTTGCCGTCCTCGCCATGCCCAGCCTCGTCTACCTCGACCTCCGCTTCAACGCGTTCTCCGGCCAGATCCCCCCCGAGCTCTTCGCCATGGCCCTCCTCGACGCCGTCTTCCTCAACAACAACCGCTTCGAAGGGGAGATCCCCGCTACTCTCTGGAACTCCGCCGCCTCCGTCGTCAGCCTCGCAAACAACAAGCTCTCCGGCCCGATTCCCGCTTCCTATGCCGGCGGATCCGCCATTAGAGAGCTGCTTCTGCTCAACAACAAGCTCTCCGGCTGCATTCCGGAAGCGCTCGGGCTTCTCTCCGAGCTCGAGGTGTTGGACTTGAGCTTCAATTCTCTCAAGGGGCGTCTCCCGCCGTCTGTGTCTTGCCTGGGGAGTATCGAGGTGTTGAATATAGCGCACAACGAGCTCTCCGGCGAGCTCCCCGACGTGGTCTGCTCGCTGCGCAGGCTACTCAACCTGACCGCGTCTTACAATTTCTTCTCCGGCTACAGCCAGGGCTGCGGTAAGCCCGCCGGCGGCGCCTGGTTCGACTTCGCCGGGAACTGCATTCCCGGCCGCGGGCTGCAGCGGCCGCCGCCGGAGTGCGCCGCCGTCGGCGGCGATCTCAGCTGCCTCGACGTCCCTTCTCCCCGCCCTCTAGCCTGTGGCCTCCCCTTCGGCCTCGGCGTCGGCATTTCCATCGGCGGCCGGCTATCCCCGCCGTCTATCCCCATTCCCTGATTATCCCCCGTCGTAAGCGATTGAATCTAAGCAAATTATCGAAACGGGCTTGTTCTAAACGAAGGAAAGATCGCATCTTGGCAAATTTTCGAAATGGGCATGCTCTTAACGAAGGAAAGATCGCATCTTGGCAAATTTTCGAAATGGGCATGCTCTTAACGAAGGAAAGATCGCATCTTGGCAAGTTATCGAAACGGGCGCGCTCTAAACGAAGGGAAGATCGAGTCTCGGCAAATTATCGAGATGGGCATATGTTCTAAACGAAGGAAAGATCGAGTCTTGGCAAAGTATCGAAACAGGCATATGCTCTAAACGAAGGAAAGATCGAATCTTGGCACATTATCGAAACGGGCATGCTCTAAACGAAAGAAAGATCGAATCTTGGCAAATTATCGAAACAGGCTTGTTCTAAACGAAGGAATGATCGAATCTTGGCACATTATCGAAACGGGCATGCTCTAAACGAAAGAAAGATCGAATCTTGGCAAATTATCGAAACAGGCTTGTTCTAAACGAAGGAGAGATCGAATCTTGGCACATTATCGAGACGGGCATGCTCTAAACGAAGGAAAGACCGAGTCTTGGCAAATTATCGAAACGGGCGTGCTCCAAACGAAGGAAAGATCGAATCTTAGCGCATTATCGAAACGGGCATGCTCTAAACGAAGGAAAGATCGAATCTTGGCAAATTATCGAAACGGGCATGTTCCACTCGAAGTAACGATCGAATCTTGAAACCTTATCGAAAACGGGCATGTTCCAATCGAAGGAAAGATCGAATGTTGGCAAATTATCGAAACGAGCATGCTCCAATCGAAGGAAAGATCGAATCTCGGCGATGCTTCACGCCAGCCAGTACAATGGGTTGGGGAGCTTGAAGGAGCGGACGGCCGTCGCCCCGCCGATCAAGTCGCTCCACTGATCGCCGGAGTTGCCGTGGATCTTGTACCCTTGCGATATCAGCGCCGCTCTCCTCGCGGACTTGTACTCCTCCGCCGTCGTCCCCTCCTCCGATAATTCCCTGGTCCAGCATTAAAATCCACGCCGAAGTTTCGATAATTTGATAGAGGGGAGTACCTGAGAATGAGCGTCTCCCAGCCGCCGTAGCCCGCCGCCATGAGATTGCGCTCGGTGGCGGCCCGCTGGTGCTCGCTCCGCCCCGTCAGGAGTATCGTCGTGAACCCGAGCCGCTGCAGCTCCCGGTAGAGCTTCAAGCTCGCGGGTATCGCCGGCGCCTCCGCCAGATCAACCCACTCATCGAACGACGTTCCGTTGAACTCCTCCGACCTGCCGGAAAAGAGTTAGCGAAGGAGGGGAAGAGTTGGAGAAGAAGGGGGCGCACCCGTAGCCATTGACACGGTAGTAAGGCAGATTGGAGAGAAGGGTCTCGTCCACGTCGAAGATCCAGGCGTCGTTCGAGCCAGAGATAGGGACTCGCGACGCGTACGCGATGGACTCGTCGGCGACGACGGCGCAGTCGGAGGCGTAGCGCGGGCCGTTCATGTAACTCTTGACGAAGTCCAGGCAGCGGAGGGGGATGGACTTCCAGAAGCCGGCGTCGTTCGTCTCGACGGAGAACTTCCAGCTCTCGCAGAAGAGGCTGTCTTCGTTGCCGACGGCGATGTCGTAGGGAATCTCCGGCACCGTCGCGAGTAGGCTGTACGACTGCGTCGCCGCCGCTGCCGTCGCCGCCGCGAGGAAGAAGACGAGGAGGAGAGAGGAGGGGGATCTCCCCATGGCGCGCGGCGACGGATGAAGAAGAGGGCTGATTGGCACCTACCCGTCTCGGCGAGATATCCTCTACGTCGTGTATTTCTTAAGGATGGTTAGACCCGGTTCAAAGATTCGCTGTGAAACGCCCTCTTCTCGGTGATGCAATAGGTTACCCCCAGCTGTCGAATTATCTTTGCTTGCTACATCCTCCACTCGTCTCGGGGTTATATCCTTCACGCGGTGCAGGAGCTATTTCCTGGGTGTGGAAAGGGAGGGAGAAGAAGAATACCTTGCACGAAGAAAATGGGGTTACGTATAGGAGAGGGAAAATGCGGGCGGAGAGAGAGAAAGAGAAAGAGGCGTGGGCCCTATTGGGCCTTTGTTTCCACATTCACCGATATTGAGTTTATTCGTCTTCATCCTGCTTCCTTGATTGGAGCATAGATATCAATGAGACCCAGCTTGTGATAGAAAGTGTCATATGAGGTAGCACCTAATCCCTTTGTGAAGATGTCCGCGAGCTGAACTGAAAATGCAATATATGGTGTAGAAATAAGCCCCTCCAAAATGCGCCAACGGATGATGACATGACACGTCATCTCAATGTGCATAGTTCTTAATGAGAATGTTTTATGCGTTGCAATGAAGATAGCTGCCTCATTGTCGCAATGCATTGGCATTGCTTCCCATACTGGATAACCCAATTCGATTAATAGGTTTCTTACCCATAACATGCGTGATGACGTTTCATGCATAGCTCTATATTCGACTTCACAACTTGAGGAGGACGGAACTCTTTGTTTATGACTTGCCCATGTGACTAAGTTTCCTCCCACGTATATGCAATATCCGGTTGTAGACTTCCGATCTTCTCGATCTCCTACAAGATTTGAGTCGGAATAACCAACGGCACGTAGGTGATCATGTTGTCTAAATACAAGCCCTCTTCCTGGGGAATGTTTAAGATACGCAAGTAGACAGAGTGCACCCTCCCAATGTACCTCCCTAGGATTATGCATAAATTGACTAAGTAGGTTGACGGTGAAGGCAATATCCGGTCTAGTTAGTGTGAGATAAATCATTTTGCCGATCAATCGTCGATACTACTGAGGATCATTGAGGGGTGGAGACTTTTCATCCCAAAAGTTTGGGCGGCTTTCAATGGGCGATCTCTGGGGCTTACAGTCCAGAAGATTCATGTCCTGCAAAATATCAAGCACATATTTCCATTGATTAAGTACCACCTCTCCATGACGACACACAAATTCAACGCCAAGGAAATATTGTGGTCTCCCCAGATCTTGGATGTAGAGATGTGCTTGAAGGAATTTCTTCGTGTCCTCAATGTCGGATTCGTCATTGACTGTAATAAGCATGTCATCCACATATACTGCCAAAATAACACATCCTGTGGGGGTCGATCGTCTAAACACTGTAGGGTCAGAATCACACTCTCGAAAACCATGTTGTTCAATCAGAGTGCTGAATTTCGTAAACCAGGCCAAAGGGCTTTGTTTAAGGCTGTAGATAGCTTTTTGAAGCCGACATACCTTTGTCGAGTCTGTCGGTGCAACATACCCAAGGGGCTGCTCCATATATACCTCCTCATCAAGATCTCCATAAAGAAAAGCATTTGACACGTTGAGTTGGTGAAGTGGCCATTGTAGATTCACCGCCATAGAGACCAAGATTCGTACTGAAGCCAATCTCACAACAGGGGAGAAGGTCTCAGAGTAATCAATGCCATACTTTTGTGAAAACCCTCGAGCCACCAACCTTGCCTTGTATCGATGTATCGAACCATCTGGAAGGTATTTTGGAGTAAACACCCACTTGCACGACACAACATTTGCTCCTTTTGGTCGAGGAACTAGTACCCATGTATCCCGTCGAATAAGAGCTCCATATTCTTCATCCATAATGCCCTTCTAGTGAGGTATCTTCATAGCATCAACATGCTACTTCGGAATATATTCAGATGCTAAGGATACGGCAAATGCTCGATATGATGGCCATAGAGCAAATGGTACAAGGGCGAGTGGTGTAGGAGCGAGTACCTTTCCGCAAGGCTATGGGAGCATGGAGATCATTATCGCATGGTGGAGGTGAAATCTGCTGATCTTCCACAGGCGCCATAGGAGTAGCCTCAAGAAGTCAAGAAGGTGATTCTGGTAGCGGTAGCTCCTCCAGTGGGTCACATTCCGGGGTTGCCCATTGTAGAGCCTGGGTCCGAATATGCTCGTCTTCCATTATAGGATTTGGGTGAGGTGTTGAGGTCTTTGATAATCCTTCTTCTTCCAAAGGCATGGAGGGTGACGAAGGTGCATCATAGTATCTGGTGTTCTCGTGAAAGGTGAAGTCTGACGAGATAACATATGTTTGTTAGGGAAGTATACACGATATTCCTTTTGGGTGCGAGAATACCCAACAAAAACTCCCTTGAGCGCCGGGGGGGGCAAGTTTTGACAGGTTTGGGGTAGTGTCTTGAACAAATGTGACACACCCGAAAACCCTAGGAAGAAGAGGAAATAAGTCTTCATTAGGCTGTAGCCGTCTGAATGGTATCTCGCCTCCAAGTGGTGAGGATGGAGTCAGTTGATGAGGTATGTCGCCTTGAGAACTAGATCTGCCCATTAGTAGTATGGTACTCTCATTTCTAGTAAGAGAGTGCGAGTCGTATCTAGTATGTGTCTATGCTTCCTTTCAGCCACTCAATTTTTCTGTGAAGTATATGGGCATGTTTTTTGATGTAGGATGCCAAGGTCTTTGCAGAGTTTCTGAAGTCCGGATTGTAAGAATTCAAGTGCATTATCCGTCCTTAAGACTTTAGGAGTGGCTTTTCATTGAGTTTTTACCTCTCCGAGAAACGTCTTGAAATGTTCCATAACCCCAGCACGATCTTTGAGCATATAGACCCATGAAGCTCGCGAGAAATCATAGATGAGAACCATGTAGTACCGGAAACCTCCAAGAGATTGTACACGAGACGTACCCCATATATCACAATGAATGAGATCAAATGGTTGTTCACATCGAGGAGCATCATGACGAGGATAAGTTGCATGAAAATGTTTACCAAGTTCACACGATTCACACTGATAATCAGAAAGCGAAATACCCTGTAGAGCTTGTCTTAACTTGGAAATGTTTGCATGTCCAAATCTACGATGCCATAAGAACGATGAGTTTTTCTCAGAGAAAAGACATGATAACCCCACAGACGGTGTGTCCGGGATCAGTTCATAGATGCCCCTTCCAATGTCTCTACCCAAGCCAATCCTCCGTCTCGTATGCAACTCCTGAAATACACAATGATAAGGAAAAAACTGAACTGTGCAAAAAAGTGCTTTGGTGATGGTGCTTATAGATAGTAGATTGACGTTGAGGTTTGGCACATATATGACATTCTCCAAGGATAGGGACAGAATGGATCGTGATGTCCCTTTGCTAATCCCTGAGCATGAGTGTCCATCAGTAATGGTGACTATTTCAGGAGGGCTAAGTGATTGAAGCCGAGAGATGAGAGACGGAGTTCCGGACATGTGTGCCGATGCCCCAGAATCAATAATCCAAGGTTTTGTTTGAGATATATGAGAGACAATACATGGGCCGGCGGTAGAGGCGTGGTGAGAGACATGTGCTGTGGTGGGAGGAACTTGTGGAGCTGGATTGTTCCCCCGTAGAGCTAGAGGGTTGAGATATCACTGTTCGTGCATAGAACCCACCTGGGGGCAGTGGATATGGAAAGTCAGCTGGATACCCAAACTTCATGTATCACTTCACAGCTTGGTGATTAGTCTTTCCACAATGCTCGCATGGAGGAAGAGGAGGTCGTCCTGATGTGACATTTCTCCCTCTCCCACGACCACGGCCATGGTCTGAGTGTGTACCACGAGCTGATCCCGTCACAGCTAGAGCGGAAGCTTCAGTGGTAATCTGAGTGGAGGTAGCGATGTGGGAATTCTTCGAGCCGCATTGAATGTTTCCTCCAAAGTAGGTGACGTCGCTACGTTCAGCACCGAACCCTTTACATGGTTGGCCAAGGTTGGATCGATAGACTCTAAGTATAAGGTGACAAACAGTTCTTCTCCATAGCGTTGGTTTACGTCTGGATCCGGGATGATAGGTTGGTATTGTGCCAGCAGATTTGCATATTTTTTCAATGTCAGATGCGTGTTGTGCCAGTTTGAAGAGGTGCCTCGTGGCTTGAACATGTCGGAGTAAATATTCATCGTGTTAACGATGCTTCCTTTTCCCCCAAATGATCGATGTAGTTTATCCCACATTGCTTTGGCCGTATCGAGATGCTCATTGTGCCTGTGAGAGCTGGAGACACCATTTTGCTTGGACGATCTCGTCTTTGGATATCCAACTTATGTAACCTGGATCAGTTGATGCGGGAGGAGCATCAATGAGATGGTGACGATAACCATGAATGCTAAAAAACCGTCGAAAGTTGTGTGCCAAATGATGATAATTTAGACCATCCTCGGCAAGAGGGGGTCCCAGAGTATGTAGTTGGTTGAGCAATATGTTGGCCGGCGTAAGAGATGTGACCGGGTTAATTCCAACTCCCATAGATAGCGGAGATTGCAGGAACGTCTCGTCTCCTATCTCCATTTTCACGATGAGATGTGGGGATTCAACACAAGCGTCCCACTAGAAGTGGGATATCAGCCTGCTCACACGCGGATAGCAGATCTACGCCAAGAGATCGCCGGAGAGATGCCCAATGACCAGATCCTAGAGTTGGATCGGGAATGTCAGAGATGCCCGATGTTTTTGGTAGCAGCCTGCGAGTTCCGATGGTGGTGTAGATGTAGATTCCGGTGGCGGCGATTTGCAGATCCCAATGGCGTTGATCTGCAGGCTGGGCGTTGGTCTTCACTTTCCTGGCATAGAGTCCTGCCAGAGATCGATCAAGGCCTCCCTATGATCCTTTCCCCTTGCTCTGATACCATGTGGAGAGGGAGGGAGAAGAAGAATAAAGATCGATACCTTTCACGAAGAAAATGGAGTTACATATAGGAGAGGGAAAATGCGGGCGGAGAGAGAGAAAGGGAAAGAGGTGTGGGCCCTATTGGGGTTTGGAATCATTCCTCCAATTGACTTTTTAGCCTGTTTGAGTGAGTTTTAAAACTCAGTGGGATGGGTTGGTCTACCTCTTTCATTCTCATGTCCTTTAAGGGAGGGAGAGGGAGAGGGAGAGAGAGAGGGAGAGAGAGAGAGAGAGAGAGAGAGAGAGAGAGAGAGAGAGAGAGAGAGAGAGAGAGAGAGAGAGAGAGAGAGATAGATAGAGAGAGAGAGAGAGAGAAAGAGAGAGAGAGAGAGAGAGAGAGAGAGAGAGAGAGAGAGAGAGAGAGAGAGAGAGAGAGAGAGAGAGAGAGAGAGAGAGAGAGAGAGAGAGAGAGAGAGAGAGAGAGAGAGAGAGAGAGAGAGAGAGAGAGAGAGAGAGAGAGAGAGAGAGAGAGAGAGAGAGAGAGAGAGGGAGAGAGGGAGAGAGAGAGAGAGAGAGAGAGAGAGAGAGAGAGAGAGAGAGAGAGAGAGAGAGAGAGAGAGAGAGAGAGAGAGCCTGAAAGCATGTCTTCCCTTCTGTGATGTTGTGGAGTGCATTACAATGGATGATATTCTAATGCAGCCTTTTGTTTTAGGGATGATAACTCATTTGAATCCATAATGTCTATCAAGGAAGTTAGACGGGTCAGTGCAGAGACTAAGGTGAAGGTGTTTGGTTTTGTGCAAAGATGTCGTAATTCACCAAAAACTAGTATGTATATGTTCAAGACTTACCAAGGACATACCAAAGTAAAAGAGGAAGGAGAGAAGCTGAGTCACGTGCCATCCTGGACCGTGGACGCCCAGCAGCATGAAGGGGGGAAACGTGAAGGGTGAATAAAAGGAATCTCGACAGAGGGGGAAGGCATTTTTTATCACAAGGGGGAGATCTCTCATCGACGGAGGGAGCCGATCCAGCTCTCGATGTTCTTGGAAGGGGGAGGCGCCGATCCAGGTTCTCAGTTTGCTTACCATAGTACTCCGAGAAGTCCATCTTTCTCTCTCACTAACTCTACATATCATTCAAACTCTATCTATACTCTTGCAGTTACATCGTGTTCTTCCTTCAACTTGGGTTGTTTTATCATCGTGGATCTTTACAATCGAACGAAGTGCCAAGTTCCGATAATCAAATCATAGCATTCTCGAGGAGTCTTAACATTTTGGTATCAGAGCTGCAGAACTTGGAATAACTAACCTTTCTTTGTAATACAAAAGGTTGTGGTAAATTGAGTAATGTGGATATTTCCCTGATTTGTTGGCGACAACTAGAAGGATTTCGGATAATTGAACGTCTCCTGCAATCTCCTGTTCCAGCTTGGCTTTGTCTAACCACTGAGTCGTTGATAAGCTGCTAAGAGACAAATCTCGCATGGAGCGTGAAAGTGCGTCTGCTACAACATTACTTTCCCCTGCCTTATATTTGATTTCAAACTCATATATATCCAGTTATGGTATTGTTGTGGAATTTCCCTTTGGTCATTGAAGAATCTTTATCTACATTGATCAGTTAGAATGAACAACTTCTAAAATAAAAGATAATGCTTCCATTTCTGAATTGACCATACTACTGCCATGAGCTCTCTTTCATAAGTAGATTTCTTGAGCCGTCTTGGATAGTGCCTTACTAAAGAAAGCAACGGGATGAGAATCTTGCTTTAGTACTGATGGAGGACCATCCGCCAGCTAAAGCACGCGACCGGCCCGTGGCGTCTCGCAAGCAACCCCGCCGTGAAGCTCGACCCGACGAGAAGGACTCGTCCTTCAAGTACACTGCTTGAGGACCATCTCTTGTTCTTTCTTTCTTTCTTTTCCCTTTTTCGTAATTTCGCACGTTTTTCCGTCGTCATGTTTGCGGGCCTCGTGTTTGGTCCGTTTCCCGTTTCAGAAGAACCCCTGAACCTTGTGGCTTAATTGTGGGGTTTGCTTCCCCTAACCAAGCCCAAACCTCTAGGGTCGTCCACTCTCCCCCTTATAAAAGGAGAAAGGATTCTGTTAGATCATGAGCCCAAGAAGCAAGATGAAACAACTAACTAAGTGGGCCTAAGGCCATTGTAATCATATAAAAAAGACCAAGATAAATGCAGGAAAAGGGCAGGCCCAAATCCCATTAAGGGTCCACGTAAGGCCCACTAAGGGCCCAATAGTGGGCCCGATTAGGGTTTAATATTGGGTCCCTATGGGCCCAATATTAAACCCACTAAAGGTGGATATTGGGTCATTAAATGACCCAATAAATCCATCCTGTCCAACGGCTATAAATTTATAGCCGTTGGACAGGCCCTTCTAACAGCCATATTTTTAAAAAAATATGGCCGTTAGAAGGGGTCTGGTCACCTCCCTAGTATGGTCACCTCCCTCCCTTTGATTCTTCATTGTAAAGCTATAAATAAGGGGTCTTTTTCTGATCTAAATAAGATCTTTTTTGGCCCCTAATTTGTGTGTAGTTTTTCCTCCCTCTCTCCACTCTCTCACTCCCTCTCTACTTTCTCTCTCTTCTTCCTCTCTTTATCTCCTCCCCACTGATTTCTCAGATTCCCTAAGAGAAGTGAGGAGTTTTCTTTTTTTTCAATGAGAATGTTGATGTTCAGAAGAATGTCGTGAGGTTTTTGCCTGCAGATCGTGAAGGAGCGAAGCCCCCGTCCCTCGTCGTCCTGAAGAGAAGAAGAAGATCCAGAGTCGCCGCCCCGGTCGTGAAGGCTCCTCCGCTCATCATCAGAAGAAGGAGGACGCCTGGAGTAACCCGTCCTCGGAACAAGAAGGAGGGAGATCCTCTCCCGTCGACCTAAGAAGAACAAGAGCGCCCTCCGTTTCCCACCTGCAGGACGAGGCTAGCGAAGCCCCTTTCTTTTCTTGCCGTCCTGAACAAGGGGGGGAGACGCCTGGAGACTCTTTTCCCCCCCTTCCCCCTGGCGCCCTGCCTGTTGGCCGTCCAGAAGAGAAGCTCGCTGCTCATCCTGAGAACGGAGACGAAAATCTCTGCCTGCAGGTCAGCACGCCTGCGCGCAGCTACCGCGACCCCGTCTCCGCCTCTGCGCGCGCAGTATTGGCTCACGGTACCCACAGCTGCCGCTGACGGGCGTCGTCTGCGGATCCTCGCCGGCACCGACTTCTGCACAAGCTGCAACTGCTACGTGCGGCCGAGAGGCCCGCTCATCGGCACCGCCCCGGCGCCCCGCCTTCCCCATCCGACGCCCTCCGCCCGGATACTGTCCGTGCTTCCTACCGCGCCGGCCGACCTGCTCTCGTCCCTCGCTCGTCATCGACACGGTCCGACGCCATTACTTACCTCCAGCTTCTGGTCCACTGCGATCTTCCGGGCTACGGCCCCGCAGGCCACTCTCGCCCCTTCGAGTATTATTACCCCTTTCAATAATTGGTCGTGTGCTCCTCTACCGATAATTTCCTTTCCTTACGCTGTCTCGTTGTGGGTTCGGGGAGAGTGCTGTCCTTTTCTATCCGCTCGTGTAGTTCGATCGGGGGGAATTGCGACCAGATCAGGGGGATACCCGCACGTCGGTGTTATCGTGATCTATCGGGTTAACGGGAGTCCGACTGTACGAGGCTCGTACGGGACGCTGCCGGGTCCATCATCCATTCGGTTGCGGGTTCGTTCTTCTCATTGTGTTTATACTCTTGCATCATCTTAATAATTCGAACTTTGTCACGCTTGGATTGAGCCCTATCCCGTGTGCAATGTGCGCCGTCGATCCCGGCCGTCCGTGTTACATCAAGTACTGCCCCAACACCAAAACCTGAAGCGTCAATTTCTACTATAAAGTGTTTAGAAAAGTCCGGGAGCTGTAATACTGGCGTGGTAACAAATGCTTGTTTCAGAATTTGGAATGCTGTCTCGGTTTCTGGGAACAACGATAGCAAAAAAAAACGCTCATAGAAGAAAAATCATAACAGACAAAAGGTGAAAAAGAATAAGACTTGGAGGAAAGGTCCCTTGTAGGGATAGATACAACTAGGGGGTCAAAAGGTAGCCCAAGCAAGGGATCTTGACACAACTTAGATTCCTCATCCAACGACAACCCTAGGCATGCAAGCGTTTAGCTCTCTTTCAGTAAACAAAATCTAAATAATAATAGCCTTCTTATGCATTACCTACAAACAAACACAACGAACATAAAGTTAACCTACAACTATGCGTCGAAATGCTTTTCTCTTTCACTGGAAGGTCTGATGGTGGCCTTCCATATCAGAAGCGGTTACGGGGAGATCCTCTCGTTGGTGGAGGGAGCCGATCTAGCTCTCAACGTTCTTGTGAGGGGGAGACACCGATCCAGGCTCTCTTGTGCTTAGTTATTTTCCATTCTCAATTTGTTTACCATAGTACCCCAAGAACTCCATCTTTCTCTCTTGCTTACTCTACATATTGTTCAAACTCAATATATACTCTTGCTGTCACACCGTGTTCTTCCTTCGACTTGGGTTGTTTTATCATCATGGATCTTTAGGATCGAAGGAAGTGCCAAAATCTGATAATCAAATCATAGCATTCTCGAGGAGTCTTAACGGTATACTAGCTCATCAAATGGACATTCAAAAGAAATGCTGGAGTACAGACCAGTTTCATTCTTGGGGCTTGCGCATGACATGTGAATATTGTTGGATTCTAGAGGCCTAAATCTGGATCACATCCGTGATTTCTTGGATCTCGGAACGAGACGAGTTGAGCTGCTCAAGTGAGCAATCTCTAGACGTATTAATGTGATCCTCGATATGTCAAATCTCCTCCACCTTTTTTTGAACTCCATTCACCCTCTGTCATTGTCGTTACAGTGTGTGATCGCATTGGGAATGAAGGGGAGGTGTGAAGAGAAGGGAGAAGAAGGGGAAGGCCCTAAAAAATTTGGGGACGGGTGAATTTTACTCATGGACTTGCCCTATTAATACTAAGTGACTATTATTCATAGAACCCCCAAAACTTAAGTATATCTTCCAATGTCCAAAACACCATTTTCGTCTGACCTTTAGGTCTCTGTTTAAATCCACTGAACGACTCCGCCATTCCTATAACCTTTATTGGCCTTCCAAATTAATCTATATCAACATATTAATCAATTAATGTCAGATTGATTAAAGCCAATCGATAGGTTGAGTCTCCAACACATGGGGGTAATTAATGTTGGATTGATTAAACTCTTGGAACCCGTTACTCATCAGTTACCGTGTATGTAGTATAGCCCCTCATCCACTTGACGCTCCAAGGACCACGTAGGGTATGATCTTATGTCAAACCCTAATAAAAAATATTCAAAGATATTCAAAACCTTCTGAAAATGTTCTGATATTTCTCTTGTTTTTTGGATTTTTTCTCAACCAATATATGCATCTACCATGGAGAAAATGTAGAAATGACATCAGACCATGGAGGGCTGGCCCTAGACAATATAGGTCTAACATGTACATGTGTAAGTCTAGCATGGACCTACATATGTGATGGATATATGTGGATGACAAGCGAATGGCACATTCCATACTCATTATAGTGCATGTGTGATGATGATAATGAAGTCCATGAATGCATTATGGGACTTAATGAATTATAATGAAATCATAATACATAGATCACTAATCTTTAAGCATGTTCTAATATTGACATTCAAAGTATACTAGAGAAGGACATTGAAATATCTGGATAGAATAGCACTATCTACCCTCACTTATATGATGAGTATGTCTGGTCACATAGCCATTAGTGTGTTACATTAAGGATAGATAGTGGGTGTTCATTAGTGGAAAGAGGTCACTGCATTGATCCGTACAAATTCTTGAATGGTATTATACTGAACTATCAACTAGTTGATTCACGTCACAGTTGTGTAAGTGGTCCTTATACCTGAGAACAAATACGTCTTATAGATGGACAGTTGTACTTTGACTATGACCTACATGTCCCTAATCATGAGATTCTAAATAGTCTCAATTCGGGTGCATCAAGAAGTTCACAAAGATGATTGAGTGGTCCAGATGGATCGTCCACCCTCGGAGTTCACAAGGGGGAAGGAGGAGATTTGACGTTCCGAGGATCACATGAATACGTCTAGAGGTTGCACACTAGAACAGCTCAACTTGTCCCGTTCTGAGATCCAAGAAATCATGAATGCAATCCATGCACTGGTATTTTGTTTCAATATTTTGTTGATGCCCTTAGGATTCCGTTATGAGTCTTTCACTATATGTCATATTGAGTTGGTCATCCAGATCTAGGCCTCTAGAACCCAACAGTCTTTGTGAATGGTCAACTAGCAAGCCCTAATCTATAATCTAAGTTAGTATTGAAGAATTCAGAAATGATCACAACACTCTTCTCTAATATTCTATCACCTTGGTCAAGGAGTTCATTATATCATCTTTCTTGGGTTATCTCATTTTATACTAAGGGTAGATGATCCCAGCTTGACTAGTTATCATCATCTTTGTGATCTTCTTGCTTCACTCGACCTAAGAAGGTTTAGAATCTCATAATTAGGAACTTCCAGGTCATAGTAAAAATAAATTTTCTATTGATAATTTAGAAGAAGAGTGTATGTCCGCATTAATTCTTAGATCAAACAATAAAGTTATAATGTTTCCTTATTAAGTATACATTTGAGTAAGGGTCGAAGCACACATATCCAGAAATCAATTAGAATATTTTTCTATGTGATTATGTATTTATAATTTTTTAGATTAAAAAAAACTAACTCTAAAAAAGTAATACTTTTCTTATTTTTTAAGCAAATACAATGAAGGAAAACCTAAATTATGTTGAGAATAAATTCAAAGATATTTTTTGACAAAATTTATTTTAACATTATTACATTAAGAAATCAAAGAATAACTACTTAAAATAGCTCACTGTTATTTTGGCAAAGGCTGCTTGGGTTTCCCACAAGAGCACCCCATACTTGACATAGTGACGTTGAGAAATGTGTGGCAGATCTCTGATTTTTTAGTTCAGTAAAAATGCAATAACTTGAGCTGCACAATGAATTTTTTAGCATTGTTTGCAGCGTTGTAAAGCCATTGGTATTGGCTATCATGTTTTCTATCAATGTAGAAAAATAGATTTTACAATGTAGGAACCTATGAGGGTGCACGAACCTCTGGTGACACTCCCTTTTGGCCCAAGGATGCATGTTTCTTCAGTTTCCTCCAAACCTAACAATCTGATTCCCTTCTTCACTCGACCTGACAGAGTTTGGGACAAGGATAGTTGCATTGTGGGATAAAATGGTATAAATAAGGGTCCTAGTTTCTCAATGTGAGAAACCTAGACTGTGTGTCCAGAATTTGACAATTTGGCCAGTTAATTTTGTGCCCCCCTTTGCAGGAAATGAACAACTACACACTTGAATTTCTCTATGAAAATAGGCCTCTCATTTGACTGGGCTTATGGTCCTTTTGAGATTCGTATTGGATCTACTCCATAGTGGGCTTCATTATGCTTTATGTCCTCTCTTCTCCACCATCAATATCCAATTACATAAATCATGTTATAAATGAAGCTACAATAAAATCATGAGAAAAATAAACCACTTGATTCAAGTGAATCAATTGGGGTTGTTTTATAATTGTTAAACCGTTTTAATTAGAACCAATTACAAAAATTGATTTTTGTGCATATTCTTGATATAAATAGTGATATAAACCATGAAACACATGTTTATCACTACATATTTGATTTCATTATCCCTTCACAGAATTTCTTGGTGTCCCATGTGCAAGGACCATTTACACAACAGTGACGTGATTCAACCTGTTTCATAATTTGGTATTATATCATTTTGGGATATTCTTATGTATCAACTTAGTGAACTCTTCTCACTAAAGAACACCCACTGTCTAACCTTAGAGTCTCAACACTAATATCTATGACCGATCATACTCATTATATGAGTGAGATGAGATAGAGTTTTTGTATCCCAACACTTTGATGTCATTTTTTTGGGTTGTGATGTTTTGAATATGAAGACGACATAACTATTTCATTTGCAGCAAAACTAAGGTTTATTCCAAATTCATCTCTAAAATAAATTAATTTTTATGTTTGTTGTGGATAACTTTTTTCAACCTTAAATTTATCTAGTAAAAGATTTTTTCTGAAGATGCTCACATGTTTGACCTCTAGAAGTATCTCGATCAAGGTGTTCCTGGACCTACCTTTTCCTTCATCTCTTCTTGAAGCTGTTCTAGATCTTCTCACCATGAAAAAACTCTTCTTCGTTTAAGGAGAAAATGAGAAGAAATAAAGGGGAAGATTTGGCTAGCCTAGGTGCCTAAAATTGGCGCCCCTCTCTTATTTTTACGTTACTAAAAATTTTCACTAACAATTCCTTTAGTTAAATTACATCCAACAATGCCCCTATTTAACTTATGCATGGGAGCTGCTACGCCCATGTATCAATCTGGTTAATAACTCTAATGGCCCAATAATAATTAGTTTTCAAGCTTAATGATATTATCATCATACAGATTAATTAACTAAGGATTGATTTAACCAGATCGATACGTTAATTTTCTAGCTCGCAAGGTGCCAAGTTACACCTTTTCCTCTAGAAGATATAGAGTAGTGTTTGAACTCTCTAATGGGACCTTTACCATCATCAGTTTGCATTTATGTATAATCTTTATATATAAGCTTGAGACTCTCAGATGACTTAGGGTATAGCTAATTGTCAAATCATAATATGTCCTTAAGTTAGTAATGATGTGTAACATGGATCATTGGAGAACGCCTTCTCCAATATCCTCTCTACCCTACTCATGGATTTAGCTGAATTGTCTTCATTGAGTCAATATCCTCCTGAAATGGTTGACGATCATGTCTTGACCACTCAATCACCTTTGTGTACTTCTGACTATATCTAAGCTAAAACTTTTTTGGACCCCATGGTTAGAGACTTGTAAGCTATAGTCAAAACATACTTGTCCATCCATGAGATGCCCTTGGTATAGGTCAATGGATCACTTACACAACCATGACACGAAAAATCATGATTGATGTTTGGGTATACTACCATTTAGGGATTCATACAGTTCAATTTGGTGAAATCTTGCCCAAAAGTTTACACACCATCTATCCTTAGTTTCTCCACACTAACAACCACATGATAAGCCATACTTATCATATAATTTGGATCATATAATGCAATTATACTTGGATAATTCAATGTCCATCAAAACTATCCTTCAAAAAGGAAATTATGAATGAATGTTTAAAAAATAGTGATCACAATCCATTAGGTCATTGAAGGTATTCATGAACTTGGTTATAAACATCACACATGAATAATAATGAATAAATATTTATTTCAGTGAACTTAAGTCAAACCATGATGGTGTGATTCGCTTGACGACCACGTACAATCCATCACCTCTTGAGTATCCGTACAAGATGAATATTTAGAACACATGCTTAAAGACTAGTGATCTGCGTATTATGATCATTATAATCCACTAACTCAAACAATCTATTCATGGACTTAGTAATAAGTATCACACTTGTACTATAAGGAATGCATCTTAATAATGCAAAATAAATAAACTATGGAATGTTGGCTTGACGGTGACATATATTTCCATTAGATGTTGAACCGCTGCCAATAGTCCGCATGAACCAACACTTCACTCCATTAAGCAACTCAAAGTTGATAACCATAAAATGTGGTCATTTGTATGTCCCCACAACATTCCTAGGTGAAAAAATTGTTCCAATAGAGCACTCGTCATGACCAATGACACAAATTCTCTTCTTATGTCAGAAAGCAAGGGGAATCTTCATTTTCCTCTGGTAAACAACCAAAAAACCAAGGAAAGTTTTTCATTTATGAAAATGTCAGTAATATATTCATCAAACTATTGTCTTGGTAACTAAGAAGGAATTAGTGGAGGGTAATCAATCATGATTGTATTCTTCAACCTATCATGTATCTTATATGATTGCCTCTTCATCCTCATTACATCTCTCTTGTAACATAAGTAATGGAGTGGCAATAGACAAGAGTTTGGATGGTAGGCTGTTGTTGCATGTTTTCTATCACTTTCAAGAAAAACTCCCTCTATAAAATGACTCATTTTTCTGGTACTTTGTCACATGTTGCTCCAATTTTTCCTACTTCATCAGTAAGGAAATGCCATTTTAAACGATGGGTTGCATTCTTAAAGTCACAAAATGCTTTATAAAAGGTACCATCATTCATGTTCTTCTAAAACCTGTGATGCGGAATAACATTTCAGAAATGACCAGAGTCTTTTTATTGGAAACATGACCTGTAACAGAATAAAACCGATTGAGTGTGCAGCTTACATATTTTTAGAGCTCCCTGATAAGCTCAAAAATACGTGTTAATATGTCATTATTTAGGGGTTTTTTCAAACTTAATCACTAAAATTTATATATCCCTTAATTCTTGAGTAAGGGGTCGAACCCTAGGGAGGCGATCACTAAAATTTACACTTGTCAGAGGTCAAATAGAGGAGGAAAATTTATGAGAAGATATAACAAATGTGTTATCAGCCCATATACCCCCTCGTATCATAGGAAGGCTAGATAGGATCTCTAAGAACAAAACAACCCTTATAACCAGGATTTTAGACATAGTGATAACGACTGTCTAAAATCAGCCTTTTACGATGAATATGATCCATTTTATTCTAAAGTATAGGAGTTAGAGTTATAGGTAATAAGTTTAAATATATGATATTAAGGGATATATAAATTTTATTTCGGTAAGACGATCTGAATCATAGTTCAGATCCAAGTCGGTTCAGTGAGGGCGACCATGAATGTCACCGAATGGGTCCGTCTTTTCCCGTCCTGACTAAATAAAGTGGGAATCCAGGACGAACACGACTTCTTCTAATGCTAGAAGACCACAGGAAGACACCCGGGACAAGAGCATGTCGTGAAATAAGCACACTGGTTTGCTTCGACCGTGTCTCTGGGGCAAAGTTGAATGAAGATATCATGAACAAAAGTTTTTATCCACGTAGGGTTTAGATTCCAATTTTGGTGAAGATGCTATTTTTTAGCCAACATGAAAATTATGCTTAAGGATGTATGCAAGATTAACCAAGATTAATTTTCTGAATTCTATTATCAGTATGCTTCTGATGTGTGATTAGTTAACAAAATTTTATTTTAAGAATTTCTAAGTAAGTTCAGAATTTTCAACTAATCAGATTTAGATGACTTGATATGTTTTAGTAAATCCCAATTGAAATTGATTGTTGAATTGGCATGATTTAGTTTAGGGAATTTCAGGACATACAAATTTATTCATAGAAATTGTTTAGTAAAATCCCACTCCCATTCTCACGGATTTGGGATAATCGGAAGGTTTTTTTATTCAATTTTTATTTTAACGGAATTGATTTGAAATTTTAGAAATGTCCACAATTAGCAAATCGTGAACACAATTCACGATTTGCTAATCTGAGAAATACAGGATTAATTTGATGATTTAAGAGATGAATATACTTCGAAACTGTTAATTGATGATCAATGAATACTTATTGAATTAAAAAAATGAACTAAAATTTACGAATTAAGACGATTAAAATCGGAATTTTAAAAAAATGGCGGAATTGCCTGAACTATGAAATTGATAGACTCATATATGTAATTTGTTGCAAAATGAATTCGAAATGAGCCTAGAGATACCAGGAGTTATCAGGAAGTCAATTTGAACAAATTCCCAGCAATGAACGCCAAAAGTTTCCACGGATTTGGCTTGAACTTGATGAAAACCAGCAGCGCCGGATCTGCAAAATTCCTGCCCCAATTGAGTTCTAAATCACTCCTGGTTGAATCTCGAGTCCTCAAGGGAGATAGGCAGTCTCTCCTTGAGCTTCACAATCAAGAATGAGCTTCAGTTTTCGTTTTCTCCCTTCTTATTGTCGCGGAATCGGAAGAACAGCTCTTCCGATGCCGTTATTATTTTTATCTTTTTCGCGTTGCACGCGAACTGCACGTCGCTCGCTGATTGGTCCACGACGCGCGGTAGGCATCTCGTGCATGGTGGTGCGTGCATATGAAACGTGCGGAGGGGATTTCGCCATTTCATTTTTTATCCGTATTTTTATTGGTCCACGACACGCTGCACTGGTACGAGTAAAGTCAAACCTGATTCATCCACATCGCGGTGCGTGTCTCACGCTTCGTGCTACATTTGATGCGTGACACACATACACTTGCGCCATGCGTGTCACGCACCGAAGGCTGAGCGCTGTCTCTGATTGGTCTGCGCTCTCCTTGGTGTGTTCCCCCCAGTACTACACACACGATTAGCGACTAAACTGGCCCTTTATTAAAAAAAAGTTTTTAACCCAATAACACTTAAAATAAATTCTAAAAAAGATGTTTGTTAATGCTAAATATGTAAAATTCGCTTTACTTGTTTCTTTTCTTTTTATTTATAGAACTAGGTCAATTAAACATTTAATTTCTTTTAAAATTAAATTTAAAAACGTTTAAAATTTATACATTGACCTAATTATTTATTAAAAGTATTAATTAACTTGAAATTTAAGGAAATGCTTCTTTTAACCTAAAATCATGATAACATGCATTAAAATTAATGTTTTGAAGCATTAAAAGCCCAAAATATGATGAATTTAACACTTTAGTAGCTCTAATTTGTATGTTATTATACAAATTATTAGAAACCTCATAAATGACATCACATATCTTCATAACATCTTGGAGTATGTACTATGATTTGTTCCAATGCATTGGTCATTGTTATAACAATGATGACATTGTCCTGGAATTCAAGGCTTTATAGGAAAACCTTCACATACTCTTTCCATCTTTGGTGGAGCTCCATATTACATGCACCTGTGTTTAAATCTGATGGGCATAAGTATCCCTTGGATTTTATGGAGGTCTAGGGAATTCTCCTACAGCTCTTATTTCACCTGTAAAATTAACTTAAATTACCAACATTGTTGTTGGTGATGGGGACCGAGATAATGAAAAATGCATAAAATGGGTTAAAAGGTATTAAAACATTCCTGAAAGAGTTCAAATCTGTTAATTACCTATGCAAATAGGCCAAAGAGCTACATAGTTATTATAATAGTAGACTAAAGTAGGATAGGATAGGTAAAATGTCTAGAATAGATAAAATTAACCAGAAGATTTGTCTGAGTTTCAGATGGATTGAAATAAAATGTGATGTACCTTTTAAATTTTTTTAAGGAAACCTGAATATTGATTGAGCTATAAAGGTTCATAAATGGACTGGAATCTTGGATATTTTATCAACAACAGACTCTCATGATGCTGGAACATATGCTAATGTGCATGCAACTAAGGTGGTGGGCATAGGTAGTCCTTATCACTAAACCCTGATTGCTAACTCATCAATCTGTAGGGAACTTGGACTATGTCACTAACATCCTAGTCTAGTAAAGCTTATCATTTGGGATGTGAAAATGTTATTGAATGAAATAATTCTTTCAGAATATAAACAATGCCTATGCTTACTTCATTAATTTTATCCTGAATGAATCATTTAATAACATACATATGACATTTATTCAATTATCTAAATTTTTTATTGATGACTGGTATGTTAGCCTTAGTTCTCATCATCATAAAATATATTGGATTTACATTCAAAACTAGAAATCAACAATTGTAGGTATGTACATGACATCATAAGTAATCACTGAATGGGTACTTTGGGAATCTACCCATGTACGAGGGACTGAAAAAGAAAGTAACACATCCACAAACTTTGGGATGAAGCAGAGAGTTTTAAATACCCCATAAGCTTTTGTTCAATTGCTATAACCAAAATTAGGTACATTAATGTTTTCAATATTATTTTATTTAAATCAATAAAAAATTATAGGTGCCTCTTCTCATAGGTCAAAGGGCTTCGATGGATATGAGGGAGAGAAATGAAGCGCCCACAAAGTTTTATTCAACCATTAATACACTATTCTTTTCACTGGGCCACATGTCCATGTACATTAAATAATGACAACATAATTTGCTATAATGACATCATAATTTTTCATTCTACAATGATTAACATATGTAGCTATTTTCAAAAATCACCGATTGGTTGCCATCTGAATTAATTGGATGTTGCCATTGGCAGAGCATAATCCAAATTAGAAAATTGATTAAATTACTTGTATATATATATGAAAAAAGTTTAAACAAGAGAAAAACGAAGAACTGAAAAAGAACATTACACATAACAATGACATATCCTTTATATCCTTATTCTTATGTTTTTAATTAAATATGTTATTTTCCCCTTTTTTCATTTGTTACGATTATCAAAAAAATGTAAAAAAGTGATTAGAATGTAAACTCAAAAATATTTTTATTAGGACAAAGTAAAGTGATGAAAAATATCATTTTCAAGAAAATAAAATAAAATTGTATAGTTATTTAAAATTAAAATTAATTTAAAT
This sequence comes from Wolffia australiana, assembly GCF_029677425.1. Taxonomy (NCBI): domain Eukaryota; kingdom Viridiplantae; phylum Streptophyta; class Magnoliopsida; order Alismatales; family Araceae; genus Wolffia; species Wolffia australiana. The sequence goes on along the minus strand of NC_135839.1, from coordinate 17,637,358 downwards.
TAAAGTAAGCCAAATTCTATTTTAAAATTAAATTAAAAAATGAGCTTTCTGTGGAAGTGCAGCATAAATTAATCCAAATTTGATATTTTATTAGTCCTATTAAGAAGGCAATTTGTGAAATAAGCCAAAGGAGATTTTTTTGGAAATTAATATGCAATAAACGTGCACTGTTTCCTCGGGAATAATTTAAAGTGGAGAGTATGTCCTTCAAGCAGGCCCACTATTCGAAAGGCCCCACGTCAAAGGGATATGCAACTTTGGAAGTTGGGTTTCTAATCCATTCCTTCAAATTTTGATAAAAAATCAAAACAATTGAAAAAATGAGAACTCTCCCCCCCCTCTCTCTGTCTTTCTAGTTCCCTCACTCTTTTTCTCTCTTTCTCTCTCTTGCTCAATCTCTTCCTCTCTCGTTTTTGCTCATTCTCTCTCCAGCACTAGTGCTCTATCTCTTTCTGGGGCTCTTTCTCTCTCTCTCTCTCACTCACACACACTTCATGTTGTTCATTCGCCCTCTCCTGATTGCTCGTTCTCCCCCTCTCTCTATATGTCTTCCTCTTGCTCATTCACCCTCTCTCATTCTTACTCTCTATCAAAAATATGATGATGTCATCATCACCTAACACCAGATATTCAAAATGACAGAAATAAACCTCATAATTACAAATCATGACATCTCAGCCACTACGCATCAAGAACATTATCTGGAACCTTCCTCTTAGAGGACATGAGTCGCATCGACTCAATTCTCTTAAGAACCACTGTAGTCTGTCTTGTATAAATTAAGATGTAAATGAACACACTTAGCATGAAAGACTTATTATTTGGTTTTAATTGTCTCTAGTTGGTTTTATCGAAAGTGTCTTCTTCTTCATCAAGCGAGATAAACCATAATTATTGTATGTGAGAACATTTTGGTTAATATATGGAAAATAGAGCAATATTTACGCTGCCCCTTGTCCTCTCTTGTACATTATTCTTATTCTTCTTCATGGATTATTCTTCTTTCCTTCCTCCTCCCCAAGAAATTGAGTTGCATTCTTCTCCTCTTCTCCTTCCCTCATCTTCTCGTCCTCCTCTCATCCAATATTGTATCAGAGCACGACCGACTCCAGCAGTCAAGCTAGTTTATTTTAGTAGATTTCATTAGCCCCATATAAAATGGTTTACACAATTCGTAATGGAATCCACTATCTGGATGTCGAGGACCGTCACGTCGGCAATAACAATGGGCTATTAGTACTCTCTGCCCCTGAACATAGACTAGTTTTTAGATTATGTTATCCATTGTTGTTTGAGGACTGTGATAAATGAAAATTAATATGTGATATTTGTGAACTAGAAAAACGTACAACATTCTCCTACCCAAAGTCAATGCACATGTCTAGTTCATCCTTATTTCAAATTATTCATTCTGATATTTCGAGACCATGTGCCACGTCCTCAATTTCTGGTCATTGATGGTTCATTACATTTATTGATGACTCTAGTCACTACTCTTGGGTGTATCTCATGAAGCACAAAATTGAAGCCTAAACCTTTTTTCAGTCCTTTTAAAATATGACATATATGCAATAATCAACCAAAGTCAAGACCTTTCGCTTGGACAATGGAACATAATAAATGTCACAGGAATTCCAAGTTTATTTAGCATATCTTGGCATCATACACCAAACTTCTTGCGTAAATACACCTGCCCAGAATGGAATGGCTGAATGGAAGAATATATATTTTCTGAAGTGGCTCGATGACTAATGTTTTCAATAAATGTCCCAAAGTTCATGTAGAATGAGGTTGTACTCACAGCTGCCTATCTTATTAATTATATGTCACTCCTAGTGATAGGGCTCAATACTCCCATTCAATACAGGTTGGTAGCAATTCGTTTATTGTCCTTCCAAAGGTGTTTAGTCGTGTATGTTTTTTGTAGGATCATCAACCTCTATGATTTAACTTTACCATTGAGCCGTCAAATGTATATTCATGGGATATTCACCCACCCAAAAGAAATAGAAATTTTGGTCACCTTCTAGACAAAAAATGTATGCGAGTATGGACATGACTTTTTGTGAGAATGAACCATTCTACGTGAATTCTTGAAGCAAAGGGGACACCACAATTTGGGAGCCACTACCCATGCCTGAAAACCAATCTCAAGCTCAACCTATATTCTAGAGCCTCCAAACTGACACTCAAATGATCATAGTTCAACGATAGGGGGGGATCAACTATGGCAAGAACCCCATGCGTCTACTGGCAAGGCCCTGCAACATATGAGGTAACTCCACATCCTTGTCCACATAATGATGACCATTTTTAAGAACAGTCCAATGAGCTAGTAAGAGATTTAGATATCCCAATCGCACACGTTGCAAGATGCTCGCTTCAAAATTTTACGATGGAGTTGGGTACAAACATGAAATTCCAAGATTTGTTTCTGATGAAGCCCTTGAACCATTCATAGAAGCTTTATTACATATCTATCTTCCATAAGTGCTCCTAGTAACTGTAAATCATCGAGGAAAGACTTGAAGGCAAAACAAGCAATGCTTGTGGACATATGTGCTCTTGAAAGAAATAAAACACGTGAACTCACTACACTACTAGAAGGGAAGAAGTTAATGGAATGTAAATGGGTATTCAATATAAATCAAACTCTAGAAGGAATTGTATATCAATACAATGTGAGATTACTGGCAAAAGGGCATGCTCAAAATTATGGCCTAGATTATGAGGAGACTTTTGCACTTGTTGCAAAGATGAGTTCTATGTGGACTCTCATCTCGTGTGAGACAAATAAAGGATGGGATATTTCTTAGCTTGATGTTAAGAATGCATTAAACATGGTGATCTGCAAGAAAAAATGTATATGGAAATTACTCCAGGATTTGATACAATATAGTTGCTATCAATATCACTAATGATCCCCTACAACATGATCACACCAAACATATAGAGATTGATCACCATTTAATAAAGGAAATGTTGGAATATATAATCATATACTTAACACAAGTTAGCTCAACTAAGCAGGCTGCTGACATCTTAACCAAGGGGGTGAGCTAACCAATATTCACATCCATGTGTACCAAAATGAAGTTGCATGATATCTTCATCAATCATGGAGCTCCATGACATCTCGATGATTCATGACGTTATTATTTTTTGTTGTTTACTTTCTGCTTATGACTTTAATCAGGTTGGATGTTAGTTAACATTACATCACGAAGGGAGAGTATTATGAAGGTACAATCACGTGGGTTCCAGTAAGTGGGAAAAAACCCTATTTATTCTACATGAGAACGTTTTGGTTAATATATGGAAGTAGAACAATCTGAATATCAACATGAGTAATACATATATTTGTTTGCCTTTCATGATGATACCAAGATCTGCCATATTTTAACAGACTCTGAGGCAAACTAACAAGATACTCAATATCTCAGTAACTAACAAAACTTCTATTATTCAGATGTATTACTTGTACTGTCGGTGGTCTGTCTTTTGACCCACATAGGTCATTTCATTTTCTGGTCTCCCTCCTCTAAATCTGGATTTTCTCTCCTTGTAAATAAGGATTTGGGTTTGATGGTATTCAGATTTACCAATTTATTCTTGAAGTTTACTCATGTTCAACTTGTGGGTAGCTGACCTAACGGGAATCCTCTAAGGTATCTCACACAGTGGGCTACAACACATTATGGATTGTACATTTAAGGTTATTATAAGTTAAATACCCCCATGAAAATGATTCTATGAAGTCTAGGATCAAGGCAGAATTCAGAGGGGTTATGGAGCGAATATGTGTACAAACTAGGACACAAAAAAAAACTTGTGATGTGTAAGTTTGTGATTTGGAAAAACCCATGATAATATCAAGGGTAGAGGATTCAGAAGATCCAATCCCATCCAACTAACTTAATGGTGTGAAGTGAGTCAGCAAACTCAGCATCCTGTCAGCGGCCAGATGGACCAATAAGGCTTTTAGTAACTATTAACTAGTAATAACTGAACATGTACCCCTTAAACTGTTATGAGAATTAGCTGCAAGGATTCAATATAAGTTTAAATATAGATAGGATTAAAGATAGATAGCCAGGATTAAATCCAGATAGGAAACAATTTAACGGCTAGGATTATATCTTAGTATAGCTGTTTTATTTAGTCACACCGGCTATGATTAAGTTTTAGAAACTTACTATTACAATCGCTACTATTCACATTATGAAAACAAACCAACCCAATGCTGATATGTTGCGAGAAATAGACAAACTTAACTGATTTCCGGTGTCACTCTCTCTCCTCTCAATCTTCTTCCATATCTTCTCACCTCTTCTGGTTCTTGAGCGATAGTGATTCTTTATAAACAGGCGTCTCACTTTTTATCATGCACATGAATCAAACCACCGTCGGCTGATTTCGCTCTGCGTTAATCTTATCATCGACATCGTCAAGTAAGCATTTTCAAGACTTCTCAATAACCCATGGTAATATCCGAGAAATTGAGAAGTATTTGTACACAGGAAGTTATCTTTAGCGTATCAAATAATCAGTATCTTGTTTACTTTTTATGATCTGAAAGAGGCAAATTTTGACTTTTTACAAGAGAAGCCAAGATTAGAGCGTGTGGTATCTCAGAATTGATTGTGACCGGACTCCTTGCCCTTGCTTACCTCCGCTATCTCTGCTTCCATTTCCTGAGGCATCTACTATCAGCTATGGCGATAAATGCAAGGCATGAACTTCATTGATTTTGGCGTTCAATGAGAAACACGGACGCCATTGTTGAATTCCCTATCCATGGTGATCTCTGCTGTCTGTATCAGGCCAATATGAGTATTTCAGCCATTCAGTATCGTCACAGCTTGGGATTGATGTTTCCTGTCGGAATAAGAGCACAGTGAAGTGAGCGGGACGGCAGAAGTTTTGGAGAAGAGGGAAAATTTTCATAGTCTTAAGAGCATCTCAGAATTCAGAAGCTAATACTCGTTACTAAAGTGCTAGTAAAGTATGATTTAGGAATGGATGAATTTTCTTTCGCACATATTCTTGTTTTTATTACCAAAACTTGACATATTTCTCAGCGTGGAAATACCAGAAAAATAAAATTTTCAGTGACAAAGGATGCTAATGAAATGGTATGTAGCGATTGAATTCAAAGTGTGCGAGACTAGTTTGGATGGTGATGTCCTGATAAATAATTGACTATACATATATATATATAAACTGGCACATGTTTGTTATTACAATCCTGTCTCAAATATACCTTAGAATAAGACAACAAAATCGTATCTGATTTTGTAGTAATTATGATGCATTGATGAAAAACTTGGAAAATACGGCATTTGTTTTGTGGAAATAAAAGTCAACTACGACACAGGTCAGTTTAACACGCGGAAATTTTCTTCGGAAATTCAATTACGAGTGAGTCCGACGGTCGCCTTTTAGTTGGCGGTGGAATGAGATTAAAACCGAGTAAAACCAAGATAGAGGGATAAAAAAACGTACATACGTCGGTTGATGGATAGATATCGAGATAACAAAATATCGAGATTGATAGATAGATAGATAGATGAATGAATAGATGGATATATATAGGTAGATAGATGAATAGATAGATAGATGGATAGATATCGAGATATCAAAATATCGAGATAGATAGATAGATAGATAGATGGATGAATTGAGGGATATATATAGGTAGATAGATGGATAGATGGATAGATAGACAGATGGATAGATAGAAATATTGGTAGATAGATAGATAAATAGATGGATGGATAGATATATAGATAGATTGACAAATTGTTAGATTGATAGATGGATAAATGGATAGATATATAGATAGATAGATGATATATATATATATATATATATATATATATATATATATATCACGACTGTTAGATAGATCGGTGGATAGATGGATAGATATATACATAGATATATTGTTAGATAGATCGATGGATAGATGGATATATAGATAGATTAGATAGATGGATAGATGGAGAGATAGAAATATAGATAGATACATAGATAGATAAATTGTTAGATAGATATATAGATAGATAGATATATGAATAGACAGATAGATAGATAGATATATGAATAGATAGATAGATTACATATATGAAGAGATATATAGATTGTTAGATGGATATATAGATGGATAGATATATACATAGATAGATAGACTGTTAGATAGATCGATGGATAGATGGATAGATATATACATAGATAGATTGTTAGATAGATCGATGGATAGATGGATAGATGGATATATAGATAGATAGGTAGATGGATAGATGGATAGATGGATATATAGATAGATAGGTAGATGGATAGATGGATAGATAGAAATATTGATAAATAGATAGATAGATAGATGGATTGTTAGATAGATATATAGACAGATAGATATATGAATAGATAGATAGATAGATAGATAGATAGACAGATATATTGATGGATGGATAGATAGGTAAGTAGGTATGTGAATTACCTGGAACTTGTCATTGTTAAACATCATTCTTGACACGATGTAAGGGTCAAGTACTGAGGATGATTCATCCGTCTGTGGAGGGAGGACGGCGGCGAGTGAACTACTGGATCTGGTGCCAGGATATCCAGATTCTCCTGGGCCTTCCTCGCCCGTTACTATGCGTGAAGAATGTTCTTGCGGTTCGATGTTTTTAAATTGATCACTTGCGTTTTCACGACCTAACGACCCAGATGATTCACCCACCAATACCTGTCGAAAAGAAAAAAAATTGTCGCAGTGAATTCACACAAGTCGATTAAAAATATTCGCATAAAGTGACAGGATCATCAACGGATGAGATTCATATTCATATTCACATTAAGAAATCCTACTTTAACTTCATGTCGTTGTCCATGAAGAAGAAGAAGAAGAAGAAGAAGAAGAAGAAGAAGAAGAAGAAGAAGAAGAAGAAGAAGAAGAAGAAGAAGAAGAAGAAGAGAATTCAGACAAGAAGAAGAGAGGAGACAGGTTTAGGGCTGAATTGCTCCAGGATTCTAACCTGATTGTATGTTTTACCAAATGGGGAAAAGCTAAAGCTATCTGATGAGTTCATCTCCTGAACAGCTGCAGCTCTATATTCTGGGATTCCATCACTTGGATGAGTTAACTCTTTGGATGACAAGCTAGGGCTGACGTAGCGCTCCGTAACGTTGACGCGGTCAACCATCCAATTGCATTGCCTAGGCTGGGTCTGGTAAAAGATCTTTGAGACGACAAGCTCCCCTTCTTTCTCCTCCTCCAGCTGGCCGAGATGGTATTGGTGCATGACCCAGTTGGTCTTCTCTGGCTTTCTTTGCTTACCGAAGTTGGCGTACAATACAAGTATCTTCTTGCAGCCCTTTTGCTGGCCGTTGGCCATGACCGGCCTTGTCTTGCCCGTTTTGTGCCACCTTGTCTCGCCGCCTTCAGGACTCTGGACTTTCCTTCTCTTCCTCGTGCCTGTTGTGTAGGCCTTGGAGGGCCTGTGGAAGAAGTGCTTGCTCAAGCCATCTTTCGTCACCCCTATAAGAATCATGATAAGACTAGGCTCTGGATAGCGAATAGGTAGTAGACAAATACACACAGAAAGAGAGAGAGAGAAAGAGAGAGAGAGAGAGAGAGAGAGAGAGAGAGAGAGAGAGAGAGAGAGAGAAAGAGAGAGAGAGAGAAAGAGAGAGAGAGAGAAAGAGAGGGAGAGAGCAAGAGAGAGAGAGAGAAAGAGAGGGAGAGAGCAAGAGAGAAAGAGGCAGAGAAAGATAAAGAGAGAGAGAGATAAATGGGGATAAATGGAGATGGAGATAAATAGATATTGACATATATAGATCAATATGGAGTGAGAGGAGTGAGAGAGAGAGAGAGAAAGAGGCAGGGAGAGCGAGAGAGAGAGAGAAAGATAAAGAGAGAGAGAGAGATAAATGGGGAGAGATGGAGATGGAGATAAATAGAGACTGACATATATAGATCACTATGGAGTGAGAGGAGTGAGAGAGAGAGAGATAGAGAGGAAGTGACAGAGAGATAGAGAGGGATGACGAGATATAGGGAGAGATTGAGAGAGATAGATATGGATAGAGATGAGATATAGGGAGAGATGGAGAGAGATAGTGATGGATAAAGAGATCTAGATAGAGAAATGGAGGAAGATAGATATGGAAATAGATAGAAATGTATAGAGATGGAGATAGAGAAGTAGATAGATGGAGAGATATATGAAGAGAAATTGAGATGGAGAAAGAAAGATATGAAAATAGATATTGATGGAGATAGAGAAATAGAGAGGTGGAGATAGAGATGGAGAGAGATATGAGGATAAATAGAGATGGATAAAGATAGATATGGAAATAGATAAAGATGGAGGTAGAGAAATAGAGAGATGGAGGTAGAGAAATAGAGAGATGGAGATAGAGATGGAGATAGAGATGGGAAGAGATATGAAGAGATGGAAAAATATAGAACTAGATCGAGAGATGGAGAAAGATAGATATGGAAAAATCTAGAGGTGGATAGAGAAATAAAGAGATGGATATAGATAGAGATGGAGAGAGAGATATGAAGAGAGATAGAGATGTAGAGAGAGATATGGGAAGAGAGATAAACAGAGAGATGGATATTGAGAGAGAGGGAGGTCGATAGAGATGCTTAGTCACCTGGAAGTTTCTCCGGGTGGGTATAGCAGATACCATCTTCCCCTTCAATTGTGGGTATGAATTCATCAATCAGAGGGTGGGATCTCCGTTCCCCTGCACGAACCTTGGCTTCTAGATGATCCATCAATTCCTGATCAGTTGGGTCGAATTTCACCCCAGCTGGCAGCCCAACCCAGTCCTGAGACCATTACCCGCTGTGTTATATCCCAATCTACCTCTTAATATCTTGGATACTAAAATTGTAAAAAATAAATAAGCATTTCACGAACCGGTCTTCTCTCGAGCTCGTGACCACAGCTGGGGCAGTGCTTTGAATCGTTGAGTCGATGCTGCCCGATTTTTGCGTCCAAGAGATCGCAGCCGTCGCTCGAAACCAAGCCAGCCATATTCATGGCTCGTCCTTCATTTCTCAGAGTTTCTGCAGAAATGCAATCAAAGGCAATAACAGATGATGGGAAAGAACAAACACAGTCCAAAGTAAGATGATGAAGGGGAGACGTAATAGAAGTTTTTGCAAGGAAAGAGACAGCCAACCAATCTTGACAAATGCAATCCTAAACTGTGATCTACTCCGCAGGAAGTAAGTCTCTGACAGAAAGGAGAAATTTGTTTTAATTGTAGGTTGACGAAAGATGATTTATAAGCAAAATTATGAGAAAATCCTAAGTGGCCTGTTGTAGTGAATGAGTACGATGACCACACTTTCCAAACAGAGGATTATGAATAAAGGGAGGAGAGTGGATCTGGGTATAGTTTCTCGGACAGGAGCATCTCCCCTTGCTTTCATGCTTCTTAAAAAACATGGAAAACGCTCAAAACTTTATGACAACAGCAAGGGAGAAAGAGCGAGGGATAGACAGAAAAAGAAAAAGCATGTAGGAGGGACGACGATGAGTGAGAAAGAGGAGGGAGAGAGAGAGACAGATACCGAGAGAGAGAGAGAGAAACAAAGGATTTTGAACGAGAACAAGAAATAAGTAGATGACGAGAACAGAGAGAGAGATAGACTGAGCGAGAACAAGAAATACGTTGATGAAGAGGACAGAGAGAGCGAGACAGAGAGAGAAACAAAGGACTGTGAACGAAAAGAAGAAATAAGGGGACGACGAGGACAGAGAGAGAGATAGGCTGAGCGAGAACAAGAAATAAGTTGATGAAGAAGACAGAGAGCGAGAGAGCGAGAGAGAAACAAAGGACTGTGAACGAAAACAAGAAATAAGGAGATGAAGTGGACAGAGAGAGCGAAGAGAAACAAAGGACTGCGAACGAGAACAAGAATTAAGGAGATGACGAGGACACAGAGAGAGAGAGAGAGAGAGAGAGAGAGAGAGAGAGAGAGAGAGAGAGAGAGAGAGAGAGAGAGAGAGAGAGAGAGAGAGAGAGAGAGAGAGGACTGTAAACGAGAACAAGAAATCAGGAGATGAAGAGGAGAGAGAGAGACTGGGCGAGAACAAGAAATCAAGAGATGAAGAGGACAGAGAGAGAGGCCAGAAACAAAGGACAGCGAGCGAGAGCAAGAAAAAGGGAGACGGAGAAGAGAGACAGAGAAATGGTGAACGGCAAGAACGAAAGTAGAGGGCGTGCGCGAGACCAAGAAAGAGAATAACGGAGAGACGAGACGGGGCCAGGGAGTGAGGGAGAGAAGAAAAAAGAAGAAGAGGGATCGCGAGGATGAGAAATAGGCCGAAAGAGGGAGACAGAGACAGAGCTAGAGAGAGAGAGGGATAAAGAGAGAATTTTCCACGTTCGGAAACACTTCTTCTCAGTGCAAGCTATGGGTGAGATTTCTAGCTCCTAGTTAGCGGAAGTAGAAAATTAAGGTTCAGTACAACGTTTCCTATTTTTAAGGCGCTATTGCGCCGAGAGGCAGACAATTGAGATCCTCTGGATCATTTAGAGCGCCTGCCGCGGGATTTGGAAACGAAAGAATAGCAAATCTTCCACAAAAGGATGCCGTCCGCGTGCAGGGAGAAATGAAGTAAAAGGCGATAGACCTCTCCTCTTGTGCCTGACAGATTCATAAACAAGCCTGTTTGTTCTTGAGCTCTACCGCTTGAGAAGATGGATGCGACGCCCATCTCCAGACAGAAGGAAGAGGTACACTGCATGCGTTAGGTTCAAGGAGGCATGCACAGGACGAACAAGAAAGAACAGAACGGAGGAGAGAAAGATAGAGGTCGCAGAAGGGAGAAGGATGTAAAGAAAGGATAATGAAGGAAAGAAGGAGAGAAGGGACGCTTTGAAGGAGGTATGAGAGAGAAGAGTAACGGAAGTCTTGAGGAAGAGAGAAGGGTTGCAGCAGAGAGAAGCAAGAGTGAAAGTGAGAGACCGGGTGTCATATATCTATCTATATATATATATATATATATATATATATATATATATAGAGAGAGAGAGAGAGAGAGAGAGAGAGAGAGTAGAGATTCCATCGGTTGCTTGCGACATAAGGGAGGGATGAAGACAAACTTGATGTTACTCTTATGACAAATTAACTGGAGGAACACGGATCGTGCTTCGCGTTCAAGCCTGTAGCCAGCAAGACAAGCAAGCGTCAATGAAAATTCTCTGGATTGGCTGACGGATTATTAATGGTCATTCAGCACTGTCACTCAGGTTTTGAAAGACGTGTTTTTCATCTACTTATCTACCAGTATCTGTCCGTCCACGACCAGCCTTTTTTTCTCTGAAATTTCACTCAACATTACGCGGGTTTGTATCACCGCACGCCGGAATTCCCGAAGAAGCGAATTTTTGCTTCACAGATCTAATAAGAGATAGGGAATGTTCACCAAAAAAATGCAGATTTGTTGTCAGTGAATGGTAAGAGAATCGTTTCATATCCGTATCTGAAGACATCTGTGGAAATCAAGAATCGGCCGCTTAATACGGGATCCAAAGTCCCAATGACCAGAGATTTTACTTGAAAATATTCTATCTTGGAATGCTGAGGCTGTCTTATGCCAACCCAAAGCATCAGCTCGATCGGCTACTCGTTTCTTTAGAACAACAGTTAACGAAGTTCTTCACCCCCTGCGACATTTCACAATGCACAATTTCAAAGAGTACCGTCCATGGTAATCCCAATAAAATGAACATATTTCCGCGAAATAAGCGAGAAAGGCTAATCTGCCTCGCTCACTACTTTCTCACGTAACTTTGGTCGTAAAACAACCGATAAATCCATGTATCATGTAACTGGTATCATCATAGAACGATTCTATCACGGCGCTTACCCAACATTCCACAAATAAAAGCCGAGATCCTTGGGATTCCGAGAAATGAACGAACAAATACCTTTAGAAACACCGGCGAGTTTCTTCAAGCGGAGAGCTCGCCTTCGTCAACAACAAAGATGAAAGACACCTTCCCGAGGGAGAAGAACCGAAACGCCATGACGACGGACGACGGGGAGATACATGTGGGAAGAGCACGAGGAAGACGAGGGGGGGAAGGGGAGGAACGTTTGTAAGTTTATAACAATCCCACCGTTCATCCGGGCGTGCCTCCCGTCGTGAAACGCCATCCGACGGTGCGGATATCCTGCAAGACTGAATAGGTGGGAAGGAAAACGATTCCTTGTCTCACACTCTCCCCCTTCACGTAGCTCATATTCCCTTACCCGTTGCAAGTCCCACGTATAACGTAGCGTCTCTCTCAGATGAGGTGGTCGATGGGGCCTACGACGCCGCCCTCGGAGAGAGATGGCGAGTAGACTGCCACTTGAGTGCACGCCATGCGTTTCTTAAGAGTGCGGAGAACCTGGTTTAACCCCACGTAGGGGCCTTATTCTCTTAATTGGCTTCCACTAAGCAATAAATGCGCGCCAAGTGTAGATACGATTGTGGCCATATCAACAGAGAAACTGCCGCAAAATTCTTTCTTCCGGTTTGGTGTTACGCTGGAACTCCCAAAAAAACGAATTTTCGCTTCACGAACCAAGTAGGAGGTAGGGAATATTCACAAAAATGCAGATTCGTGGACCGGGGAATGATAAATAAGGAAAACGTTTGTGGAAATTAAGAATCGGTCGATTGATAAGAACAGAGAAGAAACTTTTAGGAAATTCATGGATTTGGGTGGGTTTTCTATCTTGCTTTGTTATCTATCAGCTTTGTTACGTAGTACGCATGCACGGACTTAATTTTAGATCATACGAACTGCGTGTACGTGATTGCGACGTTTCCTCAAACCCGGCAACGACGAACGGCTTCGCTTCGCCACGTTCCTGGATGATGGCGTTTCCGCGTGTCTTATCACACTCCACTCTGTCACGGATTTTTCTCTCGGAGATTTCTGATGGGTAATCGTATTATTGTAGATTTGAGTGAGTTTTTATGTTTTTTTTTCTCAGGGATTTGGCTTTCTTGTGTTTGAATTGGATGCTAATCTGCTGGTTTGCCGAGGGGACATTGAACTCTTACTGCAGAAAATTGGAAAAAAACTGAGCCGGTAATGAGAGAATTATAAATCATTGTTTATTCTTTTATACGCGACGTCTTCGCAAGATGTAATAGGGAGGGGATAAACTACTCTCCTTCAGTTTTATCTAGTTTCGATAAAAATGTGAAGAACAACCATCGAAAACCTTGTAATTATCTCTCGTATGAACTATGCCATTTGCTAGCTTTTTTGAGACGTAAATTCAAGATTAAATTAAAGGATTATGAGTATTGGTCCTCCAAACACCCTTCATGGAATCAATTATTAATTGCCATACGCAGGCATTAGTTCTGCAAAACTAAACATCGGAGCAAAATATTTCCCATTGATTGACCCTCATTCTGGCTCAATTTCAACAGTTGATTAAAGAATGTGTCGCGGAGAAATCAAATCAGTAAAATATTCTGGGGGCCCAAGATTAAGAAAATGAAAATATTCTAAGTTTCAGAAAGTGCCAGTGGAAAGTTAAAAGAAAAATATTTGGAGGAATAAAATGGAAGATAAATGGTTCGGTTCGAGACATTTAATACGGAGGGAGGGAGTGTAATGTATAGAGGAAACTTTCAAATGATGGGAGATACACAGACGGACAAAAATAACTCGCAGTTTATTCTTTAGCCTGTGATGCTTGCGTTGAATCTCTATATGCAATTATGTCTCTGGTATAAACCATAATATTTATGAGCATTATTCGAAGCTAGAAAGATAAGACCATCTACAGCATTATCTCAAAGCTTCCTTATCAGTCATCGACATTCCTTCAAATTCTGAAGGCCATGGTAATGTGGAAAACGGAAGGCTTAGTAAAGGAACAACAACTCTATGGTGGCAAAAGATATAAATCAAGAGTATCACAATTATGATTTAAATCAAGAGATATAACTATGACGTCGATGTCTGTGATGTAAATCAAGAGATACTCTTATTTCGCTTTTTAGTTCATAATTGCTATGTAAATCACTGTGAAATATGTCTAATTGATTCAAAATAGTTCCTGGAGATGATATTTTGAAAATAGTCCCTAAATTTTTCACAAGGACGGATTGTGGAAGAGGAACCACCACAAAATGAGAGTAAAGTTGGTTAGATGATAAGTTGATAAGATCCCAACCGGGATCGTATCGTGAATGAGGTTGACCCTGGCGGAGTGGACGACACCGAGGGGACGAGAGCGGCAGAGAGTGGCGTAGTGGACGTCGACAGAGGAACAGGGCTCGACGGAGAGGACGTCGTCGAGAGAGAAGGAGAGACTACTGGAAGGAAATAACACTAACAACTCATGTCCTGCCCTCCAACGAGGGGGCTACATATTTAAAGGAGGTGCAAAAGACGAGAATGCCCCTAGTGGGCATACTAGTCAGAGAGGATCGTCATATAAGTTGACAGATGGTATCTACATCGATATTTTATGAACATTTGGTTTTGAAACGCAACACGTAGTTCATAATCCAAAGGGTATCCTTAATTAACAAATGAGGAATAAGGCAAGAAGAATGCCAACAAAATTAATCAAATGAAACAGCAGGAGAGGTATATCCGGGGAAATTCAATATACTGGAGACTGACTCCCAATCCAATTAGCTGAAATAACACCATAAAATGAGCAAATATCACACTAGGGAGCATCGGCCTTGACTTTGATTCTGTATGGAAGATCCGAAACCCGGAGAGCTGATGGCAATAATTCTGAGAAGTGAGATCAAAAGCGTTTAATCTCATGGTTGTGTTTCCAAAACTCCCCATTGATGAAGAGTTTTTGCAATGCAAAAGAGTTCTGTATCGTCATTCGCATGAGGTTCTTTAATGTTCCACCATATCAGCTCTCTCCTCAATTGTTGAACTTCCAAGGAGGATATTATTGATTTCTGATGATATCAACCGGGGTGGCAGCTGACCAACCAAGACCATCGTCCTCCAATAATATTGATTCTCTGAAATCCATGAGATTTCTCTGTTTTATCTGCTTCTCTGATGGGTGGGTTCTTCTGGACGTATCTGTGCGTCTCAGAGGCTTTGATCAAGCCTTCAAGCAAAGGTTTACCGGCCTCCGCATCCTTGGCAGCGGCACTTCTTGTGTTTCATCAAGAGTTTCCACCTTCAAGTCCAGCTTGAACTTTTGAAAAAAGTCAATGCAAGGGTCTTTCTAGACACTGAAACCAACCAGATGTGGACGTTGAAGACCACGCCCTGCCAAAAATAGTTTAGGTGTAAAAGTAGCAGCCCTGCTATTAACAGAGCCCAGGTTGAGGGTTCAAATCCTAGGCTCAACACATTTAGCCTTAATGGTGGGTGTTGAAGGGGAATTTTAAAGTCAACGCCCTGTCAATAATAGTTTGAGTAAAAGTTTAATCCCTCACTGTAAGCTACAGCTTTTAACACAGTGGTAGGCGCAAGTGTTAATAGTGGAATTTATTGCAGGGGAACTGAAGTTATAGCGCTGACCTTCCCTTACAAGGATACAAGAAAGCATCTCAAGGACACCAATAACACTCCGGCCCTCCGTTAGTCTACTGACTTGGCGTGCTGGAAGGTCTACTCCGGAAATTGCTGAAGATGACACCATTTTCATTCATGGTATTGTCCTTACGCTGCCCCAGGGTTCGGCACCTGGAAAAACAAATAAATTACTGCTAGTTCTGAAGAAAATGAGTAAGCATGACAAACAAATGGAATTTCTACCCCAATCAGACTCAGGCATTTGAATGTTTTGAGACGGCAAAACATTAGAATGTTCAGGCACACCTGAACATAAGATTCGAATGTTCAGGCACACCTGCATTATAAAATATATGTCATTAAAAGATAATGTAATATTGTGGTAATAGATAATCCGTAATATTCAGTGAACTAAAGATCAAGAAGGTCAATCAGAAATCCAACCTCCACTAAGTGTCAGGGAAAAATGTTTAAACACCTTAATTTGAAAATTTTCAAATGATAAGAGGCACACCTAGAACATGAGATATTAATTTGCAGTAGGACGTCATTTTCATTTTATTTGTTTGCCAGAGAACGAAGTATTGAAATTCTGGATACATGCATCTCTCTCGTATTTATTCTTCCCAAGAAAGCAGAATGTCTGCTGTGAATAGCAAGAAAATAACATGAGGGCTCTGCAACATTGCACGCATTGGAAAGTGACCAAAACAGTATCTAAATTTGTCTCTGTCATCAATATTACTTAAAATTTTGAATGCCTAGGTAATGTTGATAAAGCATGGATCAGATACGGCGGTGAAAGTGATGCTTCATCCCCTACAATTATAACTACGGAGCAATCTTCGGCAAAAAATGAGAAAAATAGGTGTTATACATTATGTTGGATAGCAGGATTCTTCTTCATCTGTCTTTTATTTTATATTTTTAAGAAAAACTATGCGAAAACTGTACAAGTGATACGCTGAAATCACAATAGAAAACGAGTATCGCACATCCCAGCATTTGATTCACAAAATCAATGTTCCCATCGGTTTTTTTCGACATAAAGCACAGAGAAGAAATGTCACAAGGAAATCAGACGCAATTGAAACCAAACAAGAGAGAGCAATGATTCCAAAAGTAATTACAAGTTTAATATCATCCCATGGAGAGGATCGACAGGAAGCCAGGTTACCG
Source organism: Wolffia australiana (assembly GCF_029677425.1). NCBI lineage: Eukaryota > Viridiplantae > Streptophyta > Magnoliopsida > Alismatales > Araceae > Wolffia > Wolffia australiana. The sequence goes on along the minus strand of NC_135839.1, from coordinate 17,620,639 downwards.
AACAGTCCAAATTCCATAAGAACAAAAGAAGTGTGCTTCCTACGCAAAATCTTCAGTTGGATGGCCAAAATGGAGTAGATAAGAGCAGAAACTAACAACTAGAGTTGATTTTGTGGAGAAATCAAGCCTCAAAGATCCTCTAAATTCTCTTCATTCTGCGGCCTCCACTGCCTCTGCTGCGGCGCCTTGCCGAGCTCCACTTCCTGGGTTGTCTCCTTCCTCGTAATTCCAACCTCCTAGGCTCTTTAATGGCTGCCGAGGACTCCTGGGTGTCTGCCGGAGGCGAGAGAGGCCCAAAGGCGGAGCTCCAACTGGGTGGATAGTGGGCAGTTCCGAGGTTGACGAGGAAGCTCCCATTCAAAATCAAGAACACAACTGTTCCTTGCCCAATAACACGATTACCAGAGAAGGGAGATGCTGAGTACGAAGAGGGTCGTCAGGAGATCAGCTGGACGGTAACCCTAAGCCGGCGCAGATCAAGAAGATCGTGCAGGAAGATGATCTGAAAGAGCTCGATTGCTCGATCCGACGACAACAATCGCTGCAAAAAGTCTGCCTTTCTTCGTTGAATCAGCCATTTTTTGCTAGGGGCTTGTTCCTGCATCTCGTTTTCTCCTCGAAATCTCTGCTAGAATCGAGACTCCAAGAGAATTTTTGAGTTGGAAGAGGGAAGTGCATGTAGATTTGTTCTTGGCTGTTGAATGGGAACTTCGTCCTCAACCTCGGAACTGCCCACTATCCACCCCATTCGAACTCCGTCCTCGGGCCTCTCTCTACTCTTGCCCGACGCCTTAGTATTTAAGATCACTCCCGGAAAGGAGATGGGAATTACGAGGAAGGAGACCACCCAGGAAGTGGAGCTCGGCAAGGCGCCACCGCGGGGGCTGTGGCGGCGGCACACCCAAAATCCATCAAAACCCTAGGAAAAATTATTTTATATGTCTCTCAACTAAACCTAGGAGAAATATGCTATTTCCTACATGTCCCAGAATACATAGCAAAGCACCCACTCTTTGGGCACCTTAGATTTAGGAAATAAGGCTCTAGCTATAGGGAATAAGCTTGATGAAGGTTAATTAAGTTCTTAAATATTCTAATTTTAATTTTATATTTATACTAAGTTTCCACCTAGTCCTTAATGATATGTTTCGTTGTTACTGAGTGTGATATGATTCTAAGGAATGGGTTACAAAAGTGGACACCTCTTATTTTGTTTAGATTTTTCATAGTTGCTATCATGTTCTAGGATTCTCTGTATTATCCGAAAGCCTCTCTTTTCACTACATTATAGCTTAGGACCCATAATTATTGTCTCATGAATCCACTTCCTCAAGGCAACTGAGCAGAGGTTGATCTCAAGGGGGATCTTCTGCTCAGTCACCAAAGTTTCTACAGAACAAGAGAAGAAGCATTGCAAGGTCTTCAGTTGCAAATGGAGAAAGCCCTCTGAAATGGACTTTAAGTATTCACATATTGATTTTACCCTTCTGTTCTATCTATGATTGTCTTCCTGAATATATCTTCATGAACTCTACAAAGGATGAAAAATGTCACAAAATAACTTAAACATTTCATTGTCAGCACCTTACTGGACAATGATGTCTTTATGCTTCCAAATCTATAAACTTTGTTTCTCCCTTTCCACTGTTTCTGTTAATAAATTTCTAATCCTTTCATCTTAACTATGTGTTCAGAATATTCCTCAAAATTATAAGTGATAACGAATCCCTAAAATAAGCAGAAAATAGTTACTAATAATTTTAATTATTATTGATGTCGACTACATTTTCTTTATGCATAAAGTACCCTCAGACTTTGAATCTTCATTATTTCCTCAGTTCTTTTCTCAGCATTTTCTAAATATGCATAATCCATTCATCTTTGATCTTTAGAAATCGATTCAAATTTAGTCCTTCAAAACAGGGGAATTGGCCCATTGATATTCTACTTTTATTCAATTTAGATAAGAATTCTATCCTTTTTTCTTAAAATTCCTTGATTTTTTATTGTTTTATTTAATTCAAGTTGTAATTCTCTCAATAATTCAAAAATCAACTCGCAAAGCTTGCTGATATTATTCCTAAAAATATTTTATCTTGGCCTTGACTTTTCCTGGCTCAAGCGCGAGAAGGATCTAATGAACTAGAAATCTAACATGGATCAAATGAACAAGAAATCAAAGATTGAATGTTTGTCTCAGAGTCCCCTAAAAGAATTGATGCAATTCAACTTTGAGCGGTTTTGCCATATCTCATAGACAAAGTTGCTGAAGAATGCTTTAAATATTTCAGACAAGATTTGAGGAAGAATAGATTGATCACATGGCAGATAAGCAAGAATATCCATTCTATCCAGTTATTATCGCCATATTCTTGCTTATCTGCATATGCATCTTCTCTCCCTCATATTCTTGATTGTTTGTCCTGGTCTTCTATATATCCAATCATGGACATTATCTGATCGGAGCGCATTATACGGACTTTCTTTCTATTCTTGTTGAAGATTTACCTCGGCATTATATCACATTAATACCATCCGTAGGTCACACTATAGATTTTTAAGAATGGGAGTTTAAGAGTCTCTTTACCACCTGGTCAAATATTTAACTTCATGTGCATGAAAATACTAAGAAAATAAGTCATCTCTATCTTGCTTCCGCCCTCTATATGCACCCTGAGTTCTACAGTTTTTTTACGAATTCTACACTTCATATTTCTACTGTTTTTTTTTTCAAGCATCCCAAAATTCCATTTTTGTGTTCTAAACGTCTTTTAAAATGAAGGTAACTAACACTTCTAGTGACTTATAAAGGCGCCTGCTCTTACTCACGAAATAATGTGATTTTTCTGACATCCATTTTTGGAAATTTCATGATTACATGATTCTTTTCTGAGCTTTGTCCGCAGGGAACCTGAATGCAGAGACAGGTTCGGTTGCTCATATGTTCAGTCATCTTTAGCCAACAAATATACCAGAGGTAGCACTCCAACAATCCATTTGGAGAAGGCTGACCAGCACCAGCACCTACTCCCTTAAATATAAATTGGGACCTGAAAAAGAACACGATTCAGCATGAAATTTGAACCATTATCACACTAGGGAAATCTTTCAAAAAAATTTATCACACTAGCTAAAGACAGTATTCATGCCATTCGAAATCGATAAAAGTTACTCCCAGAATTTCCAAGAGGGTCAGAGGGGATGAAGAATTAGGTATCAGTCACAGGAAGGATTGATCAAGAGGGGAAGCCGCATGAAGATGGATAGAGGAACCTTGACTACTGCATTTCCCATTCCTTGGCTGCACTCCTAAACTGAGTGCGCACGCTATTGAAAGGGGAAGATTCAAGAGGAAATGACAAAAATAGAAACCACCCTAATGGTTTTGAGGATCGTATCACAGTGGAGGCGCTCACCTTGGCCAACTTTGTAGTCTGTTGCTATAGCAGGTGTCAATACAAGCTCCACAGCATAGAGCCCGATTACAAAGCAGTAATCCATTATCACTGCAAAAAATAGAAACGACACCACTGAATTCCTGATTTCAGATCAATAGACTCACACTGGTCCATACTCAGTTCATTTCAGCGACGAAATGAAGAACATAACCGTACTATTTTTATATATTGCTTCCAGATAGTCATAAAAAGGAGTGGTCACAATATAGATGGGATTTTCATAAGGAAAATGAAACATAACAAAGGTGACTCTCTAGAGTGAAAATATCAAAACAGAAACCCATCTTCACAACGTAATGAGATCAGAAAACTTACAGGTAAGCTAATCTTTCGATGATATCTGACAAAGTATAAGTCGCTACACAAGCAATATGATAGCCATGTTGTTTTTGCTTCGTCATATTGGAACAATACTGAAAGGCTTCCATAAAATGCCCCATGATTGAAAGCTGACGGATCAACCCCAACAATTTCTTCTATTGCCAACTTGCGTTGGCAGAGAAAACAGGGTGCCAACTGTCTTTACAGTTATTTCAGAGGGCTGACAACCCAACGACGAATAGAACTTTGGGTATCTTTGTGAACTCTGTCTGCACCCCGGGAACCTCGACTTTGAAGCCGTTCAAGGATGACATATGTTATTGCATCAGGAGTCAACTTGTTGTGTTTCATGGTTGAGAACATCTGCAATGCTTCCGCTGTTTTCCCACATCTCTCAAGACAATCCAGCAAGGTATTGTAAGTCACTAAGTTGGGGGAGCAGCCAACCAAAACCATTTCATCGAATAATGCACAAGCCATCTCTATTCTACTTGTCTGACCAAAGCATTTAATAAGAGTGCTATAAGTAAACACATCAGGTGTCAGCCCTCTCTCCTTCATTTCCTTGAAGCGCATGTGAGCTTCATCAAGTTCACCGTTCTTTCCAAGTGCACATATTAAAGAGTTATAGGTTATGACGTCTGGTTTGCACCCATCATGTTCCATATTTTCAAAGATTTGAAGAGCTTTCTCCACTTGACCCGATCTACCCAGGCTGGATATCAGAATATTGTAAGTAAATACGTCAGGTGAAAGCCCATCATTTTTCATTTTCTGAAAAAGCCTGCTTACTTCGGACGTTTGGTTCATCTTACTAAGAGCTGAAAGGAGCAAATTATACATGACATTGTCGGGAGTAAGCCCCTTTTCCTGAATCTTAGCGACCAGATCCATAGCTTCCTTTGTCTTTCCTGCATTGCACAATATCTCTAGCATGAAAAAAATTGCTTCTCTGTCCACCTTTTCATGTGAGTTCCACATCGCACAAAATATCAAGTGGGCTTCGCTGGCATGGCCTAGTCGGCTAAGTGTTTTCACTAGGTAAGCAAAAATGGACTGGGTAATGAACTTCTTGGACATCTCTACTATCTCTGAGATCCGACTAATTTTTCCTTCAACAGAAAGGCCATTCAAAATAACACTGTAAGTAAACTCGTTGGGACGGCACTCCTTTTCAATCATCTTAGAGAAGACTAAAAAGACCTTATCCACCATATGATTCTTAGCCAGCGCCTCAATCATAGTGTTGTATGCGATCAAGTTAGGTTGACAACCTTTGGCGATCATATCATGGAAGTGGCCAAGAGATTCATCAACCTTTCCCATATTTCCTGACATCCTTACGAGAATGGTATATGTGTACACATCAGGCTCACAATGTTTGCGTTTCATGTCTGCAAAGATCTGTTGGACCTGTTCAACCTGTTTAGTAGATCACATATTAAAACCAAAAAAAAATACCTATAGAGGAGAAAGCATTGAATATCGCAGAATTATCGAAACCAGAAACATATCTGAGTAATCTGTTGAATTAGTACAAAAACTAACCTTTTCCACTTTTGCAAGGGCATCCAGGAGCATGTTATAGGCAAAGATATCTAGCTTGTATCCCTTCCGTCTCATTGTATTATAGACTTCCACTGCATTCTCCACCTCCCCAGACCGAAGATAGGCCTGAAGAAGACACTTGTATGTGTACCCATTGAACCGCAAAGACCACATCTTCACTAAGTCCAAGTACCTTGAGAGCTCCCCCCCACCGAAAATCGAAATTAAGATATTTATCGTCGATATATTTCCCCTCACCCCTTCCCTCTTCATTTCATCCAGTAATTTACCAACAAGATTCACATCAGCCCCGAACATTGATACGATGGAAAAAATGCGATTGTAGGTAAAGCAATTATGGCGATATCCAGGCAACGAAGAGCAGAAGTGAAAGAACTCAATCGCGATCTTGGGATCTCGAACAGCTTTGAGAACCTCGCTCACCTCAGAGGGAGAAAGAGTTAGGCTAAGCGTTTGAAGATAGTCTGATAATTCAGAGAGAGGATCAGATCCGGCATGAGGAGGCGATTGAAGAATTCTGGAGACGCGACAGACCAAATCCCGTCGCAGAAGAGCGTATCCGCGCGTGTCGTAGATGATGTCTGGGGTTTCAATCTCCACTGCAATGGCGCGGCCGCTCGAGTCGCCTCGAATTATCCGACCGCTGTAGCTTGTTGCCATTGATCGAACAATGGCGAGCGAAGAAGAGATCGATGGCTTGCTGGAGAGGACGAGCCGCCAGCAGACGGACCTCGCCATCGTTCTCTCCAGTGGAGGAGAGTTCTTCAGGTGGCGAGGGAAGACGACCGACCCCGTTTGAGATATTTATAGGGGGACTATCCGTCATCCGTCCCGTCACTTACCGCCATCAGTTATCCGTCCCCACCTCTTGCCAGGTGTCACACGGTTAAATCTCGAGCTATGACTCTTTGCTCGGAATTGGCGTGTGCCGGCCTCAGTGCTTGGGCAGAACACTGAGCAGCCTTGATCTCTTGCAGCGAAAGCTCTTGGGATTGCTTAAGATCGCATAGAGGGGTTAGAGGAGATGGTGGTGCTAGGCACCGTCAGTGAATATGGTCATTGCATTAATATCTTAAAGATTACATCACGGATACATGGGGGAAGACGAGGGGTGTTACAAGGAATGAGATGAGGCGTCTTGCGCCGAGGTAATGTTGTCGCACCGCCTCAGGGCCGCCGCTCCGCGCGCGTGCGCCTGCTCTGCCGCTCAGCCGTGCGCTAGGGCGGGCGCCGCACGCCCGCGGGCGTGGCGATCACACACGCCACCCTGCCTTGATGATCACACACGCCACCAGCACCCGTGTCTACACTCTGGCGCGCAGTCTGCGCGACGCCGCCACATTCGACGCCCCCGAGCTGGGCGCTGCGCCCCCAGCACTACCCGCAAGAGCGTTGAGCGCCCGTTGTGCCGTCTCGGCGCTCTCTGTGTGCCACTTGCCTTAGTCTCCTGGCGGGGTGTCTCCCTACCGCATGCCCTGCACATGCAATGCGCGCGTTGCCCACGCGGCCGCTGCGCGGCATCCCGCACAACTCCGCGCGCTGCACCCACGGCATGCCGCCCAGCCTGCGCGTCCCGCACCCATGCCGCAGCACTTCCCGCTCCTGCGTGCAGCGCTTGGCGCTGGCTCGTAGCGCTGGCACCCGCGCGTGGCGCTTGGCTTTGGCGTGCGGCGCTTGGCGCGTGCGCGCACACGCCGATCAGCCCGTGCGCCCAGCACGCGTGGACCGTGCCTGATCCGTCCCACTCGGTGCGTGGACGGGCACGTGTGCAGTCTGTCGTGAATCACCACCGACAGTGGCAATGGCCTAATAGATCAGGTATTTGGATATCACTATCCATTATGACTCAGTCCTTAGAATGTCGTGAGCCAAGAATGCGGACAAACCTTCCCAATAAGCACGCAGGCCTCTGGGCAAGGAATGCCGCCTAGTTAGGGGCCTAACACCAGGGCCCAGGAGTACAGTGTCATAGTGACGGGATGCAGACGGGACAGTACTTTCGTCTGTGGACGAAGAAAATGTCCCGTCCAAGGGTTTAGACGATTGACAGGATGAAGAATCATCCGCCCCTCCACGGATGTGACGATTTTTTGTCCATAGACGAAATAACCGTCCTGCTCCAGTTGTTAGTTGACACGTGTTGTGCCACGTGTCTAACTTCGAGTGCCCTTACACATTGCCTCATCTCGAATGTGGGATGGGACGAGAATGTCTTGGACAGGATGGTTTTTGGATGGGATGAGACATTGACAAAAATATTTGGACGGGACGAACTCAGGACAGGACGATTTGGACGAACTTCTAAAAATTGGGACGTAGGATGGGACAATCTTCATCCTGTCCCATCCTTCGTCCACGTCCTGGAAAATCCTGACCTATGGTGCCAGCAGACCGATTGGGAGCCCTTGTGTCGTCGCAGTCTAGACTCAGACTCAGTTGTAACCAAAACCTAAACCTAGACCTGAAGTTCGAACAGTTGAGGTCAGTGAGGTTGAATAGCATGGCTCATATACTAATTTTAAAAGTAGTTGAATAGATTATAATTAATATTTAGGGCTAATCCAAGGGATAATATAGTACAAAATGTGTTATTAAATACTTAAAAACATTATGTACTCGCTTCAAGGGAATCTCGGTACAACTTTATCCTTCTTACCTTGCCTTGACACGGATTGGTCATCGCATTGCAGCCAACTAGACATCGATCAGGTGTTGCCTCAGGTGTTATTTACTATCTGGTATTGTGAGCCTAAAATAAGCATTAAATTTCATCATGACTAAATGGGGAAATAACAGTAAAGAAATGAAAAAAACCTTTTTGAAAAAAAATAGTACAAAAATGATGCTAAAATTTTCAGTCTTTGATTTCCTCCATGTCAACATCCTTAAGTTTTCAACTCCACATTATTCTTTGAAACACAACATTTCATAGTCATGTTTACAAGTTTAGTTTCTGCAAATATTCTTAATTTTTAAATATAATTATTGACAAAAAATATGATGCTAAGTATGTCCAACCCTAGGGCTGTGCTCGTAGACCGATCCAGTTGTGCCATGTCACCACCTAGGGGGTTTCTATGTAAAGAGTAGTGTTTAGCCGTGTTTATAGGCGTGGAGCGAGCGTAAATGTTCTAATTATACATGGACCCTACTCGCCCATGCCCATGATGCAGTAAAATAAATGATACAATAGTGTTACCTATGCATTTCAGGAGAGGGTTGCTCGACGCAGCGTGCTGGTGCCCTATAGCGATGGCAGTGCATGGAGTGTGCTTGATTCGCCCGTCTTCATCAGGTGTCAGCGTTGAGGTGCACGACGGGTACAATAATCAAGCGATAGGGCGAGAGCTCTCGCCTCTAGTGCTCCATGCGATACACCACTCAAGGGGAGCATCCTTTGATAGGGTGCGATGCCTGCGAAGAGCAGATAGGCCGAGGAGCTCAACTCGATGACAACCTTTTACCGCACGCGGGAGATCTTGCCAAGTTCGCAAGGTAGGGGTACGAGAGGTACGAGAGCACACTGCATAGTTTGCAAGGGCGTTTATTGTCTAATTCCCCTCGCGCAACTGATGATGGATGCTTGTCAAGCGGTAGTGACACCTCATGATGTTGTTCCATATGCTTTGGAGACTCCATTGGGATTATGAACTTGCACGGACCATATCGACTAACAACTATGAGTTCGATTCTACGACAATAATGTGGAGATTTCTTTCCTCGCAGAGGAGCAAGCCATTACGTACCGCCATAGCCTCGACTGCTGTGTTAGTTTGGATTCCATAGAAATAGGAAAAATCAAAAAGGATACTCCATGTGTGGTCACTGATAATCTTAATATTAGGGTTAAAATTTGTCATTGGTGATTGAGATTATTCAATAAAAATATATTTAACCGTACTTAAAAATACTTAGTTAGTGATGAGTACGGGTCGTCTCTACAAGGAACGGATAGTAGAGAAAATATGATCTCAATTGGGTGAACCATGAAGATGAGAAGAGTTATGTATACGGTAGTGAATGTGTGATGAGAGTGACGAGAGATGGTTAATTAGGATTCTACTAATTAGGGTTTAAGATAGTTGAGGATGGAGAAACAAGATGGGGTTGTAAAGACGACGTGTTAGATGGTGGATACGATGAGTAATGTAGTCATATAGAGAAGCGATAAATACTAGAATAGAATAGGTGAGATAGTGATATCAAGGAAATCTACGTAGAATTAGGTGAAGTGTTACGGGAATAAGGTGGAGGGTGTGACGGATACAATAGTGATCAAATGCGCAAATGGTATGATGGTAAAGATAGAGACGAGATAATGACGACATAAGTAAGTGAAATGATAATTGAAAAGTTGATAAAAAACTACAATTATGATAACGATGATGTCGGGAGAAAAACAACGTAAGGCAAAGACACTTACCTTAGGTCCTTACGTTCCGCTAGGATCACAAAAATTTGCGAGTGTCGGTAAGGTCCCCCTCTTCTCTATGCTTCTTCTCAGACACCCAAGACACCAATAACACACTTGATGGATCTCAAAACTCACTATCTTTCAATCAGCCCACACAAGTAGGAAACAAGTTCAAAATGAATTTTATAATGATCTAGGCCTCTATTTATAGATCAGAGGGTATGGATAGAAAGAAGACGGGAGATGAAGCAACGCTGAAAACTTCAGCTAAATCAGAGTTCTAGATAAAAATTTATGGCCGTTTGAAGTTAAAGAAATCCTAGCCATTGATATTTTATCTCTCCTCATCATCGTCGTCATTTTCCATGCATGTTGAAGATTCCAATCGCTCCAGATTTTGTGCCACTTGGTTTTCCGCGCGCATGTCATTTTTCGTGCCACGTGCACTTAGGAAGGAGACAAAAAGACAAAACAGAAAAAAAAAAAGAGATAGAAATAAAGGAATAAGGAGAGAGAGAGGATTTGCGCTGACATGGATAATGGATTTCATAAGCTTCCTAATTGATTTTTTAGATCCATTAAGAAAAAAGCTGGCATCCTCTACAAATAGAGAATGGGATAGGATCAGTGCCCCTTTTCATGAAATATTATTGGATGAGGCCTCGGACAATTGCTCGTGTGAGTGATCTGCTAAAGGCCTCCTCCATCAGTATGAAAAGGCTGGATGAGATAGGGTCTCCTTGCCGGAGATCTTACGTGGTAGTGAAGGAGCTCGTGGAGTTTTCGTCCACCAAGAGAGAGAAGTGATTTTCTCAAATGCAAACATCCACAAGAGCGATGAATGCATCAATGAAATGAAATCATCGTAACACTATGGTCAGGAAATTCCACTCTACTCTATTAATAGCCTTCTCCATAATGAGTCTGATGATGATGTTTGAACCCCGAATATGAGTGTCCAGTGATTATGTTAACTCATGAACTAGCATGATATAGTCATGGATCTGTCGACCCTTGACAAAACCGCACTGTTCAGTCGAGATGAATCTATCAAGTAAGGTCCATAAGCAATTTTCAATGATTTTGGATGCAACTTTGTAGCATACATTACAAAGACTAATAGGGTGAAAGTCTCTAAAAGCAACTAGATCATCCACTTTGGTATGTGTGCCACAAAAGTGGATTTCCAGCTTCGAGGTAAGAATTTATGTGTAAAGCTCTCCTTGATAGCTAGTATCAAGTCTGTGCCTATGATATCCCAAAAAGCTATTTAGAATTCTACGGAAAACCCATCCAACCCGGGGGCCTTGTTCCTACTAAAGGAGAAGCCCACCTCCTTGATCTCTGCTCTCGTAGGTAGGGACGTAAGTCATTTTCTTGGTTGGTCACTAAGTGTGGGATGGATTCGAGTAGATCCTCACTCACTATAGTCAGCTATGAGGTAAGGAGATAACTGTAGTACATGACACTAGCTGTCGATAGCTGGTTTGGGTCATGATTATACACCCCTAATAGGTTCGTATAATTAGGTTGGTATCTATGTCGGATCAAGGCGTGAAAGAAACATGTATTTCTATCACCTTCTCGCAGCCATTGGATATATGATTTCTGAATGTACAAAATCTCATGTCGACGCATGGCATCCTCAAGCTGTGCACTAAGCCTAAGCTTGTGATCCCCAGCTTCATCGGCCCAAGCGCCTTACAATTGCCTCTCAACGGCTGCTAGCTCCTTTTTGAGCGCATCAACTGGTGCGTGCACCCGCCCCCCCAATAATATTTTATCTCTCCTCATCATCGTCGTCATTTTCCATGCATGTTGAAGATTCCAATCGCTCCAGATTTTGTGCCACTTGGTTTTCCGCGCGCATGTCATTTTTCGTGCCACGTGCACTTAGGAAGGAGACAAAAAGACAAAACAGAAAAAAAAAAAGAGATAGAAATAAAGGAATAAGGAGAGAGAGAGGATTTGCGCTGACATGGATAATGGATTTCATAAGCTTCCTAATTGATTTTTTAGATCCATTAAGAAAAAAGCTGGCATCCTCTACAAATAGAGAATGGGATAGGATCGGGCGGCCCCTTTTCATGAAATATTATTGGATGAGGCCTCGGACAATTGCTCGTGTGAGTGATCTGCTAAAGGCCTCCTCCATCAGTATGAAAAGGCTGGATGAGATAGGGTCTCCTTGCCGGAGATCTTACGTGGTAGTGAAGGAGCTCGTGGAGTTTTCGTCCACCAAGAGAGAGAAGTGATTTTCTCAAATGCAAACATCCACAAGAGCGATGAATGCATCAATGAAATGAAATCATCGTAACACTATGGTCAGGAAATTCCACTCTACTCTATTAATAGCCTTCTCCATAATGAGTCTGATGATGATGTTTGAACCCCGAATATGAGTGTCCAGTGATTATGTTAACTCATGAACTAGCATGATATAGTCATGGATCTGTCGACCCTTGACAAAACCGCACTGTTCAGTCGAGATGAATCTATCAAGTAAGGTCCATAAGCAATTTTCAATGATTTTGGATGCAACTTTGTAGCATACATTACAAAGACTAATAGGGTGAAAGTCTCTAAAAGCAACTAGATCATCCACTTTGGTATGTGTGCCACAAAAGTGGATTTCCAGCTTCGAGGTAAGAATTTATGTGTAAAGCTCTCCTTGATAGCTAGTATCAAGTCTGTGCCTATGATATCCCAAAAAGCTATTTAGAATTCTACGGAAAACCCATCCAACCCGGGGGCCTTGTTCCTACTAAAGGAGAAGCCCACCTCCTTGATCTCTGCTCTCGTAGGTAGGGACGTAAGTCATTTTCTTGGTTGGTCACTAAGTGTGGGATGGATTCGAGTAGATCCTCACTCACTATAGTCAGCTATGAGGTAAGGAGATAACTGTAGTACATGACACTAGCTGTCGATAGCTGGTTTGGGTCATGATTATACACCCCTAATAGGTTCGTATAATTAGGTTGGTATCTATGTCGGATCAAGGCGTGAAAGAAACATGTATTTCTATCACCTTCTCGCAGCCATTGGATATATGATTTCTGAATGTACAAAATCTCATGTCGACGCATGGCATCCTCAAGCTGTGCACTAAGCCTAAGCTTGTGATCCCCAGCTTCATCGGCCCAAGCGCCTTACAATTGCCTCTCAACGGCTGCTAGCTCCTTTTGAGCGCATCAACTGGTGCGCACCCGCCCCCCCAATAATATTTTATCTCTCCTCATCATCGTCGTCATTTTCCATGCATGTTGAAGATTCCAATCGCTCCAGATTTTGTGCCACTTGGTTTTCCGCGCGCATGTCATTTTTCGTGCCACGTGCACTTAGGAAGGAGACAAAAAGACAAAACAGAAAAAAAAAAAGAGATAGAAATAAAGGAATAAGGAGAGAGAGAGGATTTGCGCTGACATGGATAATGGATTTCATAAGCTTCCTAATTGATTTTTTAGATCCATTAAGAAAAAAGCTGGCATCCTCTACAAATAGAGAATGGGATAGGATCGGGCGGCCCCTTTTCATGAAATATTATTGGATGAGGCCTCGGACAATTGCTCGTGTGAGTGATCTGCTAAAGGCCTCCTCCATCAGTATGAAAAGGCTGGATGAGATAGGGTCTCCTTGCCGGAGATCTTACGTGGTAGTGAAGGAGCTCGTGGAGTTTTCGTCCACCAAGAGAGAGAAGTGATTTTCTCAAATGCAAACATCCACAAGAGCGATGAATGCATCAATGAAATGAAATCATCGTAACACTATGGTCAGGAAATTCCACTCTACTCTATTAATAGCCTTCTCCATAATGAGTCTGATGATGATGTTTGAACCCCGAATATGAGTGTCCAGTGATTATGTTAACTCATGAACTAGCATGATATAGTCATGGATCTGTCGACCCTTGACAAAACCGCACTGTTCAGTCGAGATGAATCTATCAAGTAAGGTCCATAAGCAATTTTCAATGATTTTGGATGCAACTTTGTAGCATACATTACAAAGACTAATAGGGTGAAAGTCTCTAAAAGCAACTAGATCATCCACTTTGGTATGTGTGCCACAAAAGTGGATTTCCAGCTTCGAGGTAAGAATTTATGTGTAAAGCTCTCCTTGATAGCTAGTATCAAGTCTGTGCCTATGATATCCCAAAAAGCTATTTAGAATTCTACGGAAAACCCATCCAACCCGGGGGCCTTGTTCCTACTAAAGGAGAAGCCCACCTCCTTGATCTCTGCTCTCGTAGGTAGGGACGTAAGTCATTTTCTTGGTTGGTCACTAAGTGTGGGATGGATTCGAGTAGATCCTCACTCACTATAGTCAGCTATGAGGTAAGGAGATAACTGTAGTACATGACACTAGCTGTCGATAGCTGGTTTGGGTCATGATTATACACCCCTAATAGGTTCGTATAATTAGGTTGGTATCTATGTCGGATCAAGGCGTGAAAGAAACATGTATTTCTATCACCTTCTCGCAGCCATTGGATATATGATTTCTGAATGTACAAAATCTCATGTCGACGCATGGCATCCTCAAGCTGTGCACTAAGCCTAAGCTTGTGATCCCCAGCTTCATCGGCCCAAGCGCCTTACAATTGCCTCTCTCAACGGCTGCTAGCTCCTTTTGAGCGCATCAACTGCGCGTGCACCCGCCCAACAAGACATGTCTATACCACCATTTTATACGAAATTTGAGATTCCTCAGACTATAACTGAAGTTCTCCATAAGCGATGTAGAAATCGCTCTGTGCAAGTGATGATGCACAAAGCTATGAAAAGCTTCATGTTCAAGCCACATAGCCAAGAATCGGAATGGAGGCCGATGAACACGAGCACTTGTGTCAGGGAGAAGTAGGATCGATGAGTGATCATAATAACTACTCGATAAAAGCTCGATAGTAATAGTGCATTTCATCAGGGCAGTGCTATTTATGAAATTACGATCAAGCCACTTGTACGTACGCACATCTGCTTAGCGCTCATTGTAGCATGCTTACTTCTCACCTATATTGGGCTCCACATGTGAAGCCTGGTAAATAAAGTCATTGAACGCTTGCATGAACCTCGACCTGGGCAGTCGGCCTCCTTGGCATTCACTGATCGCTCGTATGTAGTTTAAATTCTTAGTTATATACCAAGGGAGAGCATCAAGCCGAGAGTGGGCCTCGATATGCTGAGTAAGTTCCCCCCATAGAGCCTCACGCACTAGGTGTCTATGGGACGCATAGACTATTGTGAGAGTGTTAGGCTTTGGGAGTACGATACTGCAAAGGTGACATACTGAGTCCCTTTGACAAGAAATTCCAACGAATAATCTTACATTCAAAATAGCAATAGCTTATGCAAGGAATGACTGTAGACATGATCCATTCTGAGTTTCTTCAGTATGAAATGGGTGTTACTCGATGTGGTCATCAGCTCAATAAGCCCAACCATTATTAGTTTGTGCTCATGGATGAGTGAAAGGAGATGGAACTGGTTGAGAAGGTTGCCAAATTGATAAGCCTAAATTTGGTGTATAAAATGTGTCGTTATTTTTGCTTTTAGACTTGTACAATAAAATTTATAATATCTCTTAATCACTAAATACTATGCATATATCAAGCAAGGAGTCGAACCACAGGGAGGCACTAAGCAAGAATTTTTATCTTATTTTAATTAAATGAATTCAATAATGACTTAATTTTTTGCATTTAATAGACCTTAATTATATTTAGTTTTGTTTATAATTAATCTAAATTAAGTAGAAGCTTCACTTTGATCTGAATATTTTCGGTCAAGACACTCTAGATAGGATAATTTTGATTCTTATATCAGATTAATTCCAATACCAATATTCTATTTAAGATGATGTTTGAAGACAATTTTTATGTATTAAAATTAGGAATTAATAATCAAGAAAGGGACTTTGAAATTGGACATGAAGATGCACGACTTTTTGGATGAAATTTTGTATTTAGGTTTTTTATATGTTGAATTGAATTTCAAAAAATCAATTTATAAATATAGAGAGAGAAAGTAGACAAATTAACCTAGAGAGAGAAAGTATAAGAATTTGGGGGAAAATGAATGAAAGGTGAATTTCAACCCTAATCTAGAGATCTAAAATGCCAAATTGGATGAAAATCAATATAAAACTAAGGATTAAAAGTCAGATCTTGAATCAAAATCAAAATGCAATGCTAAATTCCATTCAAATCAACTTCAATGGCATGTACATTTTGTCCATGCCTTGGCATTTTAGAATTGTTCAAGAAGAAGTTCAAAATTCAAATTAGAAACTTACAACTTTCAGTGATGAGCCGAGATCTATCAACTTCCAAAGCATCACTTGTGTGCTTCCTGGCAAAATCCTTGGGGAGAGCTTTCAAAAGTGAATTTTCCCATCTTCTCAGCCTCTGTTATAAAATCCAACCCAAAACACATAGGGGTGTCCATCTCGATCAATAGGTCGATTACCCCTTCTTACAACTTTCTTTGGCCTTTTGGATCGTAGAGGATGAAAAGACAAACCTACCCTAAAAAATTGAGCTCAATCGGACAACTAGATCTCAAGATATCGCCATTTTACTAGCGATTAATCGTGGGCGTTGGATTTCTTTTATCTCTCCCCCACACTATGGCATTTTCTGATTGGCTGGCTTGATATCTCCGCCCTCAGATCGTGTTTTGACACGTTGTTGTGTGCTTCCAAAGGCCGCAATCATTGTTCGTTGCATTTGAACGGCTTTGAAAGCGCCACATTCCTGCATCTATTCACGTTCAAATAAAAAAAAGACAAAGGGAGGTAAACTTACCAATTTATTTAATGCACGCAAAATTGATGGCCGCATGCAATCAATGCACGCAGCGAATCAATTCTAAGTGTGTTAAACACACATAATACTCCTGTTTCATAAATGCACGCGAAGATTGATTCTTCACGTGCATTTATTGCATGAAAAAACAAACAAAACAAAAAACAAGATATACCTTTTTCCTCGCCGCCCGCGCCACGTAGTTCCTTTTGAAGTAATGATTTGCTCATTATGGCATCGCGCATTGCGATGCCATAATGAGTCAATAATTCACTCGTTTGACGCATCCAATCCTTCGCCCGAATTTTTGGGTGAATGACGTGGATGCCACGAATTTAATAAATGTTATATTTTTAAAATGTCAAATGAATTGTAGGACATAATTTTTTTACTTTTAAAAATTGTTTCTTGGTCAAAAAAAATCTAAAACAACATGGGAAAAATTCCATAAAATTATTAAAACCCTTACCAACCTCTAGCCAAGTATTTTATGCCCTGCAAAAAATAATTCTTCAATGCACTGAGGTTAAAGAAATACTAAAAAATACTAAAAATTAAAAAAAATCATAAAATCATAGTGCAAGTCATTTATGTTCATTTAATTATGATAACATGCAAATATGACTAGTAAAACATATATGCCTATGTGATATTCATCATTTTAACATTATAATTTGCAATTTATCACAATCCCTCTAGAATTCCAAATAAGACTTGGGATCATGTAACTATCAGCTCGTATGGTGCACCCATGATCAACTTTTATATATGTGATCCGAGTGTGGTGTATCTAAGTGGTGACCGAGTGGAAGGGTCATGTCCGTATTTGAATACTCAAATATGGAGTAGTCATCTTCCTCTAGGCTACTGGAAGCCAGTTCTCTAGTATCCTCCTCGTTAGGGAGAGAGGCTTGACGATTGGTCCAGGGGGGAGGGGTAGGCGTCGGATGGCTAAGGGGGTGGCAAGTGGGGGGCATTGGGTGGTGAGTGGGGAGCGTCGGGTGGCGAGTGGGGGATGTCGGGTGGCGAGTGGGGGTCATCGAGTAGCGAAGGGGGGCGCAGGGTGGCGTGGTAGAACCCTAATGGAGGAAGAAATAGAGGCCTCAAATTGAAAGGAACTACTTTTCAAGCTATAATTGATGGAGATTTTGCTATCCCAGTAGTATGCCACCATTTTAGTGGGGACTCATGATAACCAATGCTAGGTTCCTTTTTGTAATCACCCACTTCAGCTCTAGAATATTTTGTATTGCAATTCTGTATATTTCTTGGGCTCCATCAATGAAATCATTACTCTAGAGCACTTGAAATTTATAAGAGGTGTATCCTCAATATTACCTAGTCCTCAAGAAGAGATTGCAGAGATGGGAAATATGCCAACAAACTACACAACAGAGTAGATAATGAAATATTTCTTATCCTCATGGGTGAAATCAAACTTCTTTTTGGATCTAAAATTGTTGGAATGGCTAAACTTTGGCTTCTCTCTCAAGTGGGATGGATATTCTACCTACTCCATTGCTGCATGTGCACCTCTAAGAAATGGTATTCATTTAACACTAATTGGTACTCTTGGGACCCATGTAGGTGATTCTCTAGTGTATCAATTGCAGACTAAAATTTATTCAATAAAATTTGATTAGTCCTCAAAATAATAGAGGCTATAATGGTCGTGAAAAAGTAGAAGTTCATCTGCGAACATTTCTAAGAGATCGTGTTCTGATAACACATTACTTATTCACTAATTCTATGATTCATTATGTTCATTTTCATTAACGTGACTATAGATGTGTGGTTATCAAACTTAAAATAATTTAATATATTTTTTAATGATATTTTTTTTTTTGGATTTTTGTTATTTTAGATAATTTTCCTACATTACATTTTTATGTTAAAATTTATGTTTTTGATTTTTATGATATTATCTTCTTATAGATATGAATTATTTATGTTGGAATATAATTTTTAAATTTTTTCTTAATTAGAATAATTTTAAAGAACTATTTTTAAAAAATTATGAATATTTTTTAGGTTTCTTTTGAGTTCGCCAAAGGTAGCCATCTGATTTATCTTATGGCAACCAATTAGTGATTTTCACCATCATTATTGCAAAAATGTGTTATTTTTACTTTCAATAATGCTTCTTTATTAACTTAACGAGGCTCTGAAGTTAACTCGGTATGAGTCCCTTGAAGAGATTCAACTACATATTGAATAATAGAATTTTTCTAACACAAGAGTACATGTTGATAATGTCTGATTTCATCATTTATGTTCAGTTGTGCACATATATTCATCATTTATGATTAAAATAGACAATTACGAGTTCTTTAATAACTCCTATGTTTGTGTAGTCATAGAGTCAAGAGACCAACTCCACTAGACTCCTTTTACTCAAGTCTACACGTTCTCACATTACTATGGAGCTTATTCAATATGCAAGACTTAAATAAAATTAAATAGCTAATAAAATCTGAATGCAAATAGCTACAATAAAATCAGCTCAAATGCATAGAAGAAGGCCCAATACGAAGTAAAAATTGATATCCATGAGGGACTCTTTAAATTCAAAATAGGGGATTTCTTACTAAGTTGATATGATGGGTGGAGACGGATCTGAGATCTGGATAAAGCAATACTGGTCTTCCAAAGTAGGTTAAGGAAACTAAGATCAGGGAGGTTCTCCTATTTAAGTTTGTCCTCCTCCTCCAAGTTGTATCTGGCAAGGAGTGATTTTATTTTTCATGACTCATTGTTCTGTTGATCATTGGAGCAGTTGACCAAGAGCTTCATGTGATCATCCATCCTCTGAGCTCAGATACTCTCATTTTTCTCTTACATTATCACTCCAGTTAATGAATAAGATTATCATCCCACCAACCATGTCCAAAACTTGCAAATATAGCAAAAGTTACATTAGAAACACTACACGACAAATAGCCATTGTTCACTGCTGCCAATGTTGGGCCTCTAACACATATTTCATAACTACCTGCACCCAAGGCCACTAGAGCACGAGCAGGAGTACCACAATTAATCTTCTTCAACATTAAATTAATTAGTTGTATTTTTTCTGATATATAAAAATCCAAAAATCTGATGATATCCCAGAAGTCTATATAACTAGAATACATCATTTTGAAATAAAATAAATATTTCCCTAAAATTATAAATCAGTTTAAATTATTTTCATTAGTTTTCTTCTGTCTAGTTGGTTTTAATTCTAAAAAAAATAGAAGAATCGTGAAAATTGAAAATTTTAGTTTTTTAGTACCTTCTGTCTATGGATTCAGCCCTTTATTCCTCTCTTCATATTAAGGAGTGATTAATGTTTTTTTGCCTGAATTAGAGCATTGAATAATATTTTAAGATTAATTTATGGTTTATCGCATCAAAGCTTAATGTTGGGTACAAATTGATACTCAATTTTCATGATGATGTAAGCCCTCAAAATTTTTTATGGTGTAACACATTTGCTCTTGAAATTATCATATTTAAATAATGAAATCTGGATGTTCATCTAAAAAATATTTAGAGGAATCCACTCTTCGTATGTGATGGAAAGTATCATTGTGAGATAGTCACTTGCCATCATGTCTAATTATTATAACTTCTTCCCAGACAATTGAATCATATCATATGTGGGGTTCTACCTTGTGGGGGAAATAATCAATGAGAAAGTTACTATTATCTTCACCTAACTTATTCACAAAAAATGGTGCCAAGAAATGAGTTTTTGGTACAAAAACTGTATCCCATAGACACACTTCAAATACTTTTATCAATTGAACACATCTTATATCATTAGAATAATGTTATAATTTTGATGTGATATTTTTATTGATATGTGACATTTAAAATATTATTTTTTATGAATATGTATTAATTATTCTCAAATACATAATTTTATCACGTGTGATTAATTTAACAAAAATAATTACTATTTGAATAATATTTAGAGAAAAAATATTTTGTCATGGATATACATTATGAATTTATTTAATGAAATAGTTATTGGAATTCCTTATTTGATTGAGCTCAAAAACATCGTACACTAATACAAGTAAGAAATCAATAAATACTCCAACATGTACCGGTAGATATTGACAGATACCAATAGGTCCCGATAGAAACAAAAAAAGCTTGTTGCTAAAATGATTGAATCATTGTTTAGTATTTTTTGCCACTTTGATGATGAGGATAAGTGAATGATGACAAATTTTTTATAGCCATCCTTTGAAAGAAATCATGAAGAGAGTATAGAAGATGAGAAGAAATATGGGTAGAGAGAGGGGAAGAACATGACATGATGGATAAGTCATTAGAGATATAGTTATTCCAAACAATCAGCAATGTATATGTGTGTTCATATTTATCATAAATATAATAGTTTATATTTTGAAAGGTACCAGTGATTCATTCATAGCTGTTATAACGATTTATAACAGCTACGTTCGGATGTAATCCTATCCCTCTATATGTTTCCTATCTTGATTGAATACTCACTATCCATTTTAAATCCTGGCTATGTTTAAACTCATATTGAATCCTAATCACATATCTTTTAAGGATTATAAGAGGTATGTGTGCATTTCTTACTAGACTAGTCTCTAAACTTAATCCTATTAGTTGAAGCTTCTGTTAATGAGGGGAAAGGGGTGTTGAGTAAGGCTCTCTGTCTACTTTTTTACCTCAAATATCTTCTGATAATAATGATAAAATTACCATTCTTATTTGGCCAAGGATATGAACCTAGTATAGTCCTGGATATCATCACAATCTAGTGATAATGAGGGAAATGATGAAGCAAAGTGTGGGAAGAATTAGGAAAATTGTGAAAAATAGGTGTTTCATCCAATTCCCACTTTCTATTAAGTTCCTTTTAGGTTTGAGGGCCTTGTTGATATAAAACTTGATCAATTCATGCTGCAGAAGACTCTGAATAGTGTCATATTGACGTAAGGATAATGATTTAAGCACTTGTGCACACGTCAAATTCATTATTTTGTAGTCCCCAAAGTGAGATTGGTTAATCTGCTCATGTATCTAGCCTCTATAAATATCCATGTGATCCCTTCATGTTGAATTTCCTCTTTCATCTTAATGAGCCCTATTACTTTTCCATCATCATCCTTCCGTCGACTATTGGCATCATGAGAAGAGTTAGAAATTGAACAATTTTTCCCTAGGAAAATTCTTTAAGGACCTTCCCTCATTTATATTAGTAGGAATTTTTCATGAAACTGGTGAACTTTAACTTTATATTTAGACATTCAAAAGGCTATTTCCCTGTGACCCTCTAACCCTTTAGGCCTATTTGTGTCTAGTTAATGATTCCAATGACCAAATGATGACACCCTAAATTCGGTCTTTATTTCATGCTATTAGCACAATTTTATGCATTTAAAGAGCTTAAAATGGGGTTGTTATCATCTATTTACATGAAAATACTATTTTCAAGTGATTTCTGATTTTTCCCTAATTTTCTGTTAATTCTATGAATTTTAAGGGATTTATTTGAGCTTGAAATAATTCTTTTTGAATGAAAATGGCAAGTTTAATATTTAATGTCGATATTTATCAGTAACGGGATGAATCAATGAATTTTCTAGGATTTTTTTGGATTTTATAGGATTTTTCTGAGATTTATTTGAAGAAGAAATGGATTTTTTCCAAGAAAAAAAGGTATGTTTATAAGAAAAAAAATGAGTATTTAAGATTATTTTTGAACTTTGAAGGGCTTTTTGTAAAATTTCATTGCAATGATACCCTCAAAACAGCTCTCAGTCGTGGTTGCAAGCGTAAAGATGTTATTTAAATTTTTCTAAGGTTTTATTGCAAATGATTTAATATTTTTTTTAATGTTTTAGGAAAAAAACCAGAGGAGAGAGGCGCAAAGGGCAGATACACAAATATTTTTGGGTGGCGTCATCTGTAACTGCGCATTTTTAAAAGGGTTTTTCTGCAAAAAGTTCAGAGGCATTTTTCAGGTGTCGACGTGGCCTTATCGTGGTCGTCGGATGAAAATCCGACAGCACTTGATGAGGATCACCACCGAGAGGTAAGTTCACCGCCCGCATGGTGCATACAATGCGCATGCATGGGCAGTGAGGAGGCGCATTCCAATTTGTTAAAGCGAAGATGAAACGCACACGGACGTGCGTAGCAAAACGTACACAATTCGCGACGTTTCAATTTTTTTCTGTTTTTATTTTCACCAGGGGGGTACGTGGCGCAACGAGAAGGAACCCACCTGGAGAAGTTGAAAATTCGCCGGCCAGTAGGAGGGCAACACATCAGCGCGCAGTTTAAAAAGAAATTTAAAAATAAATGTATTTAAATCCAATGGCTAATATTGATTTAAATTCATTTATTCATAACTTTTGATACAAAAGTCCGATTGAGATGATTTTTTTATAGGATTGCTCGTCTTGACAACCTCTTTCTATCTGTATGGTTGGATCATTGAGATCAAGCCTACATTGATAGATATAAATTAATTACTAATTAGGGGTAAAATGGTAATTTTTTCTATTTTACCTAGGTATAAAAGCCAAATTTTGAGAGGAGGGGGTCATTCTTGATGGTGCTCTATCACAGCTGCAAGACAGAAAGGAGCTCTAGCTTGGATGAACCTATCTGGTACCTTTTTCTTGTTTGTATTTGAACTTTTAGTGTATTTTGGATGATGTTTTAGTGAAATTTGGTCTTCATTCTTCTTGATCTTGGTCTGAACTTCTAAATCGCTAGGCTTGAGCGGAAGGTACAGGCCCTTACTGAGATTGAGAGGAGAGAATGAGAGATTTACCTAGCTATTCCCAGTGCACATTAAAAAAACTATTAAAAACTTCAATTTCTAGGAGAGTAAATTTCCCTTTGTATTATCTAATTGTGTAGTTATTTCTGAATTATAAGACCTACAAAACCAACCAACTTAAATCAAAATTTAACTCTCAACCTCTCTAATTGACCCCTTGGACCCTTTTCTTTGGATCAAAGAAGCCAATTTAGAGCTCCCTATTTCTTCTATTCATCCCATCTCTTCTACCCCCCTTTCTAAATTTCTTATCTAATTAGGGTGATTTGATCTTCTTTGAAGATCAAATTAACTCTAATTATGGGTGAATTACCAAGAAAACCATCAAATTGAGTTCCTTACTGGCTTCCCTTGGATGACACTCGTACTTATCACTACACATCTTAAGTGGAGTTTTTATAAATTTTATTGTATAAGCTAAAATTGACAACGACAAGTGTTAAAAATTGCATAAAATGTACCCCTATTTTTGGCTTATCACCAAATAACTTTATTAGACCTCCAAATTAATTATCTACGTCATCATATAGATTAATTGTGGATATACTTAACCCAATTGATGGGTTGTTTTTTTAGTGCATGGGGCGTTAAGCTACGCTTCATGCTCTAGAAGATATAAGTGTATTAACTAACTCGTAGATCATTTCTATCATCAGGTACTGTGTACATATGGTCCTTCATGTGCTTCAAGCTCCTAAATGAGTTAGGATATGGTCAACTGTGAAACCCTAATCAATTTTCTTAGTTATTCTGATGCATTTGTGAATCATTGAATTTTTCTTTAATATTTCATAGCCTTGACTAATGGTTCATTATATCATTTTCCTTAAGCTATCTCCTCTTAAACATGTTGGGTTTTGATGCTTTTATTGAAGATTAAAAAAATACATTTCTATGAAAAAAAAGCTATGGCCAATTCCAAATCAATCTCTAAAACACTACACATGAACTGTATCCCCTGGGGAAACTGTTCCACCCTTGCCTTGCACCCTTGAAGATTGTTCTAAAGCCATTAATGTATCTGGCATGTACAAGTATCCACACGATCAAGATGCTATTGGATCTCCACTTCTTCCACTCCAACTCTTCTTGAAGCTCTTGTAGATCTTCTCACTATGAAGACACTCTTCTTGGATGAATGGAGAAACTAAGAAAAAACCAAGGGGGAAGGGGGGGGGGACCCAACTTTGGCTGGCCTAGGTGCCTAAAATGGGTGCCCCTCCCCTATCATGGATAATGTCTTCTCCCATATTCATTATCCTATCATGGATAATGAATATTTGGCTGGCCAAATATTCAGGTCCATCGTCGTTCTTGAGTTAATATCCTCCAATATTGAGGGCAGATGATCTTATCTTGAGCAATCATTACCTTTGTGTGCTTCTTACTATATCCGAGCTAAGACTTGTTTGAATCCCATGGTTAGATACTCGTAAGTTGTAGTCAAAATATAGTTGTACATTTA
The DNA here is from genome assembly GCF_029677425.1 of Wolffia australiana. Taxonomy (NCBI): domain Eukaryota; kingdom Viridiplantae; phylum Streptophyta; class Magnoliopsida; order Alismatales; family Araceae; genus Wolffia; species Wolffia australiana. Next base: position 17,595,793 of record NC_135839.1, on the reverse strand, counting down.
CGAGAGGTCCTTGGTGTCTCATGTCAATGTCACACTTAGAAAACCATGTCATGAACTAATCTGATTGACATTTAGCTATAATATCCTTTCAGTGAACTCTTTCTTCAAAGAGAAACCCACCATATGTCCTTAGTGTCTCCACAATAACAGCCAAATGATCAGTCATACTTATATTCTAAGTAGGATCAGATAATGTTATTCTTTCTAGATAATTTGATGTCCACATCAACTATCCCTTGAATACTAATATTTAGAATGCATGTTTAAAGAACAATGATCATTGTATTACGATCTAATCACAATTCACTAGGTCATTGAAGGTATTCATGGACTTCATTATAAACACCACATATAAATGATAATTAATAAATATTTCTTCCAATGAATTTAAATGAAAACATTGTGGTGTTATTGGCTTGATGTCCACACAATATTTATCAATACCAAGTGGACATAATACCATATTTACTACCCAGTCATCTCCCTAATTGAAATTCTCCCCTATTAAGGTGGTTTAGAATTTCATGAATATGAACTCATATGTAAGTCATAGTTCATATACAATCTTCCATTCACAAAGCATAATCGGTGTCTCAGGTTTAAGGACCACTTACACAATTGTGACATGAATACTTTATTGATAGTTATGTATAATACCATTTGGGCATTTAGATGGAGCAATTCAATGAGCTTTTTTCTATAAAAAGTATCATCTAATGGCTATGAGATCTCCACAATAATGGAAATGAGATCAGCCTTACTCATTAGATGTGTGAGACTACATAGTATTTTCTATCCATATATTTTGATGCCCTTATTGAGTATCTTTTAAATGAGAATATTTTGAATACATTGTTAAAGATTAGTGATCTTCGTATTATGAGCTCATCATAATTCAGTAATTCAGGTCATTTATTCATTGACTTCATTATAAGCATCATACGTTCAATATATTGAATACATTGTATTTTTTAACATTAAATGAGGTATATAATGTGTCATTGGTTTTCCAGCCACATATACTTCCATCATCCCCAACCATACTTGGGTACAATTTTTCAGCAACATATGTTGCTTGCAGTCTCACCAACATTTCAGCTAGTGCCATTGGTAATCTACCATTCATACTAACAATCTCCTACCAAACTGCCGCTAGTGTAGCCATAGATCCAATGTTTTGCATCATAAAATAACATACACCTTGTAGATTTACTGATTATGTGATCTCTCACATGTTATAAAATTTGGCAACTATAAATAATATAAATATCCTACAATTAATTTCAAGCTTCATCATGGATATAAATCTGATCACTCTAAAGGCTGGTTGAGTTTCTTGATTCCAGAATTCACAATTGATGAAAAATATTTACATCCTGAAAAACTTGCAAATTTCATCAAATGCAGGCTTGATGACCATAAATATTAATTCAAGACTCCATGAAAACCCAATTACAATAAAATATGAAACCAATAAGTCATCATGACATTTGGAAATGGTTTGAAATGAGAATTAAATTTGAGTGGTTAATTTCAATATTAAGGCGATACCAAATAGGAATGAAGATGGCTACCTGTTTGAAGTCTTTGTTTGATTCAACAGACATTCTCAGCCCAAAAATGCCAATAAAATTCATGAAAAACTGAGTATGTGCATATAGAATAACCGAGACCTTGTTTCCTTATTTTTAAAACTTAATTTCTATAGTAATTTTTATGCAATCGAATAATTTTTTTTCTGAATCAAATGGCTCAAACTATCTATGAACTAATGCCTCAGATAATTTTTTTTTGTAAAATCCTTGTTGGTCATCTTTACCATCCACAAATACAAGAGCTCAATTTTCTTGTGAAGTTATACTCACCCCTTATTTATCTTATGGATTTGATGAAAATTATAGAGGACATATAAATAAATATACAAATATATGAATAAAGTTATAAGTCTAAATGATCTAAAAGGTATTTTATGTCTTTGATCATTAACCCTTACATATAATAAACAAATACACCTTCTCCTTGTTACAAACGGAATACCACAGAGTTTTCCAGTAAATAGGTCCTTTCTTGCTGTTATTATCACCATTTTCTTCTTTGATTGTAAATGGAAATAAGTTACCAGTTTTGACATCAACCTTGATTATGACTATTATATAGAAGGTATTTTTTTATGAATATGTTTTAATAAAATTTGAAAATCAGTCTTTAAATAATATTCACTAATGCCAGAACATGTTTAAACTGACTTCTACTTGATCTCTAAAAACTATTATGGAACTTTCTTCATTTTCTCATGAAATAGAAACACAGTTATTTTAATTTGGAACACATTCATCAAAGAAATTTGTTTTAATTGTTTATTATTCAATTACTTACATGATAAAACTCATTGGAAATACTTTTCACTATTTTTTCAGTTTGATTAGCCAATGACTTCATCTTCATGATTCCTTTTGATATGATTGGATGTAATTATCATATTTATTTACTAGATAAATATGAAGTCCTTTCTCTATCCCTTATTATATACCACTCTTGAACTTGGTAAATATTTTTCTGGTTAGAAAGTGACATTATATAATCTAACAAGACCTATAAATTAAGTGAGAGAGCTATGTTTCATTTTTTGGTTTTTTACTCTCACCTTTAGTAAAGTTACATTGAGGAAAAAAATTACGAATAACATGATATTTTTATACTGGTGTGGCTTAATCCCCATAGTGAATAATAATATCATACTGATTTGATGATAGCTTTCTACCACCTCTTGTTTTTTCCTTCCAGAGGCATGACTACATGGTGACAAGCACTATGCTCTTAGCCAAAAGACAAAATCTCTTGTACCCCATACTACTCTTATTTGGAGAACAGTCGTTATGCTAGAGCACTCATCAGGCACATGAACAATATTACTATTTTCACTACTTTATTTGAGGGGAGCAAGTTTTTTCTCATGCTGGACCTCTAAGACAAGGTAAACTCTTCTCCTTATTGAAAAATTTTACAGTATATACATCAAATTCCTGACTTAGTGACCTTGAGGGAACTAATAGAATGAAGATTTTATTTATGGTGCTATTGCGCCAAGCCACGAACTTTTTCACTACATGAGATTTCTCTTAAGTTTGTTGGCTTGCAACTATCAACGATAGTGTGGAAGGGTATGCAATGATGCTGATGTGATAACTTCAATCGCCTTCAACAGCTCTGCCTACTGGTCCATATTTTCCTACATATCAATGGATGAATGTTTCATGGATGACTGTTATCTTATTGCAAGTATTTCATGCTTGAGAAAAGTGTATGTTTGTTGATGTGTTGGACCACCTCATTGATGTGAAACTGAAGTCTTTAGAGAAGCTATAACCTGTTGAAAATGTTGACTGGTGACCTGATTCATAAATATGAAAAACCATGCAAGTGTGCAATATAAGTCTCACAATAGCTTCCCCTCGTCCTTTGAGATTTTTTATGTAAACCCTTTTTTGTGTACAAATTTTATTGCTCATTGATGACATCCTATTCTCTACAACAGCTACGAGTTCATGATGTGTACTAATCCAATATATAATATAACCATCCTACGATCCTTAAATTCAGTGTGCTCTGGACACCTTTTGTATTTCTCCCACATATTGTGTTATTGTGTTGGGTTCTATGCACTTGATTCAACATCCAAAATCATACTTCAAGCAATTGAGCATTAAAACAGCTGTGATCATATCACCTTATGTGGAGTATATTTCACTTTAGGTATGTTTCCTAGAAGAGTATCTTCAACCCGTTCACATACCCGACCTCTAGACATATTCACTTGATCAATATGATTTTATATTTCCTCCGGTACATATTTAGTCCTCCTTAAAGATCTCGTTTATCTGCTCACCATTCAGTCTCACTTGAGGGAGTGAGTTTTTTAGAAGTGGTGAAAGGGGCCCAGATTTGGCTGGCATGGGCACCTAAAATGGGCGCCCTCGTGATCTGCACATACTCTGACAGTTTTCATATAAGACTTTATAATTTAAGTATATCCACCAACATCCATATATCTTGTGCATCTGATCCACTAGGCCCATGTACCAATCTAGTTAATAAATTTAGTTTCCCCATACCCTTTGATGACTGACTTATTAATTAATTGCACAAACGTATGTATTACTTATCAAAGATCTATTTAACTTACTCAATAGGTTAAGGATTGTTTACCATGGTGACATGGGCCAACACAATTGACATAATGGATATATACATATCAATTTAGTGAACTCTTTACTTAAAGTGTACCCACTTTATGTCCTTATCGTCTCCACATTAGTGGCCACAAGATTTTCCACACTCATCATATAAGTTGGATAATATAATTTTAGTGTTTCAAGATAGCCCCATGTCCATCTTGAACATCCTTTGAATAGATATATTTAAAATGCACATTAAGAGACTAGTGATCATTGTTTTTTTGGTCTCATCAGAATTCAGTTTTTGATGACCTCTAATCAAGGAATTAATTATAAATATCATAAAATAAAATTAGTAAATAAATATTATTTTATCATCTCATAAAAATCAAAGATCTATTTTAATGAACTTAAGCATTATACATATATATACAGATATACATCATTGACTTAACAGCCACATAAAATCCATCAGGAATTGTTGATAAACATTCTTTTTAATGGGTATATCTCATGATGACTGATAATGCCTTTTGCAGTAAGATGCCTTCTGTCAATCATCTCCTTATTCTTTTTGCCAACACACAAATTAATACAATATATTAAGAGGTCTGCATAGAAACTTTAGTAATAGATTTATGTGGCCTACAAGCCTGTCTCACTCCTATATATTGTTTATGTTTGTTGTAATGGATTTTTATTTATAACTTCTCGTGAGATGTTCATAATAGTGTCATTGAATACACAATGACTAAGTGAATTGTGATGACATCATAATACAATGATTACTAATATTTAAACATGTGTTCTAAACATTCATATTCAACAAATACTTGATAAGGATATTACTGTCAACTCCCACTCATATAGCCGCTAATGTGTATACATGATTAACAGAGCATGGGTGCTCTCTTGGGAAAGATTTCACTAAATTGATGTGTAAAAATCCTTGAATTATATTATGCCTAGTTAATTAAGTTGATTTATGTCACAAATGTGAAAGTGATCCTCAGACCTAAGAAACCAAGGAAATAAAGTGTTTTGATTATGACCTAAAACTTCCCAATCATGAATTCTAAATGTTTTTAGCTCTAATACAATAATATATCTAGGAAATATGATGGAGTTCAAGAGGAGATTGAATCAAGAAAGATGTAGCTAAATCCTTGGCCATTATGGTTGACATATTGAGGACGGTGTTCTATGATCATTTTTCTTCATGCATCTGTACTAAATAGAATTTATATTGGGGTTTTACGTTAAAACCTAAGTCACTACAAGAGTCTCACCCGAATGAATGACTATACATAAATATTGACAATAATTTTCCATGAAAGAGTTCACATACTACCTTCCACAACAATAGATCTAAGTTAACAAAAGTGTTGACACCTCATGAGCTGACAACACAATCACTCAATTTGGTTGACTCAATGTATGATTAATTAATTAATATGTTTGGTATATTTAAATTATTATGTTTTTCCAATAAAGGTTATTAGGTTATTAGAGTTATGAACTGGACCAGTACATGAGCAAAGAGGGTTGACATACTCATTAATGATGCTTAGAACTTTAAATTAAACCCAAAGTAAATTTATTTCTCTGGTTTAAGTCCGTTAGAAATTTGTACTCAACAGCTACATGTCAACATGGTAAACAATCATAATTAGGTTTTAGTGGTGTGTAGATCCTCCTTTGGGAGACAAGGTATACATAGTACCCAATACTAGTGGGCTGGAAGCACAACATGATTAAATACTCTATTGGCACCTAAGCTCACCAGGTAGCTATCTTTATCGGGTTCTCCATTTCGAGTGAGACATTTCTCTCAAATGTAGACATGCTTGTGATCATTCTTGGGTTCTGATCATAATTAGGCGTATGTAAACTCAAAATAAAAAGCATATATTTCAAAATTAATCATAAAATTTTATTATAAAAAATAAACTCAATTACAACTTAAACTAAAACCTCCAGCCAACGAAATTGAAATAAAAAATGTCTAAAAAAAAAATAGAAATAAGCATCACATAAAATAAACTATGAAGAAGCTTTGACAAGTGATCAGAAGGGTGAAACTGAATACAAACTGAATACAGTAACAATTTGATCTGACCCGATTCATATTATGATCAGTATCAAATATTGATTGAGATAAAATATTATTTATGTTATAATCTTGAGCAAAGGTTTCATTCTGCTCATAAGGCCATCATCATGATTATAATAAACTTCTGATATATATCTTTGAGCAAGATACAATGTCCGTCAGATTCTCATTGTATTGGAGGTTTCATTTTGATCACAATATGAATATGATTAAAATTAAATTATAATGGCAATATTGTTATAACCAGATCAATAATTTGAGAAGAATTTAAGATCAACCATAATTTGATTTTAATAAAATTCATATCATGATTAGAGTCAACTTCTGGTTGAGATATCTGATTAACATCAAATTTTGATTAGATTCCAATACTGATAAGAGGATCTAATCATAGGTTTTATTATGAACAGAATCTGATTATGATAAGAGTTAAATTCTGAATAAATAGAATGTATGATCATAATTTGACACTGGTCAGATTCCCATTATGATAAAAGTTAACTTCTAATCAGGATTTCCAAACAAGATAATATGTTGATAAGATTAAAATCCCGATAAGATGTTTTGATCACAGGTTTTATTATTGTTGAAAAAATATATAATCAGATTCAAAAATCATATTGGAGTAGGACTCTGATGAGGTTGGATATTTCATCAGAATGTGACACAGAAAGAAATTCAGAGATGAAGATGCCGACATGGGTGGAATATGATAGAGAAGAGGGATAAAGAAAATTATTGAATAAGATTTTGTGAAATATGGAAGATTCATATCAATATATAGAGAAATTTATGGAGGAGCTTGTGCTTGCCCTGTATGACATCATGCCCTATATATCATAACAAGGTTGCTACCCTATCACGTTGTCACCCATTATGGTGTGCCTTTACCAATTCATCAATTGCCTCTCACAGCTTGCTCTCATAGTCTTGCATGCCTCTCACAACTTGCTCTCATAGTCTTGCATCTCACTCTACAATAGGTGATAACACACATTTTATTAGGTTAATAAGAACATATTTAGATTTTTTCATTAAATTCATAATATGTATGTGTTATCAATCCTAAAATGATTAAATTTATTTTAAGAATGACATTATTGAATTTTATGATTTTAATGGTTTTGAAAGAACATAATTTTTTTTATTCGGAATATATTCCAAGAGATTTCATTTTTCAGATTCAAAAAACATATTTCTAATATTTTATGAATTAATATCTATTTTAGGAATTATTTTAGGGCTCTTTGACTTTTTCTAGACTTCCAAGCTCGGAGGAGAGAGAAAAATGAAATTGTGATTTCTGATGATCTAGGATTTATAGGCTGAAATTTCAAGTGGTCCTTCCTTTTTCTCGCCTCTTTCCAGCCATATGGTTGGATCTATAAATAGAGCCTTAGAATTTTAGAAAAACTATTTTAAATCTTCCTAGAGAGACAGATTGAAAGAAAGTCAAGTTTTGAAGGTCCATCAAGAGTGTTCTTGGTGTCTTGAATGCTTCTAGAAGATCAACAGAGAAGTGGAGAGGCTGATATGCATCATAAAAATCTCTTTATCCCAGAGGAACATAGGGATATAAGGTTAGTCTCTCGTGTTACATTAGTTTTTCTTCGTCACATCCCTTGAGTTAGATCTGCATCCTTATTTTCATCATCTCCTTATCATCACCATCTTCTATCATCTCACTATACCACAGCCATCTTCGATCTCGATTTTGATCTCATATAAAAACCTTAAATCATCTATTTCATCATCCTCTTCTACATATGACAACTACTCATCCATTCTTCCATCACATCCCATTAGCTAGATCATCATCATCATCTATTCTTCAACCATTCTATTTCACCATCATCCATCCACATCCACTCACATCCATTCACCGATTTCATCATCATATCTTCTTATTCATTTTCTCTATCCATCATCACTTTACACCTTTATCAATATCACTTTCTCATTTTCATTTGATCTATCCATATCCTCCTACCTTTTCCTCATATTATTATTCCTATCACCCTCCTACGACCTCATATTCATCACATCATAATCTCCTATTTTAGGCGTATCTCCTCTCAACCTTTGTAAATCATAATTTAAAGGGTATTTTAACCCTAACATTTGTTCCCTATTGAGGTGACCCTTGCTCATCACTAACAAGCAAATTATTTTTTGACTTAACGGTTTTTAAATTATTTTTGATTAACTCAAATATCAATGACATAATTTTACCCCTTTTTTGAGTCTATCAATTGACGATGTTGCCGGGAACTGTGGCCATTTGGTTTTTTTCTTCCTTTTATTTGGTAATTTTCTTTTAGTTCCTTGTGAAAGTAAATTTAGTGAACCAAATCAAGAGAAGTCTTCAGAGGCAGGTATAAAATTATGTTGCTTGTACTGTTCATAATCATTGTTAGACGTCTTTTTATATTTTTGCTTCCTTATCATAAATGAATTCATATTATTCTACAATGAATTGTTGATAATATGATCCTCATGAAAATGATGAACGCTTTCATCCTCATGAGGCATCCCATGATTCACACAAGCAATTTTAATTCCTTGTGAAAATATCATTACAGTCTTCAGTCATCTCATAGAAATTTTATGGATTTCCTTGATCATAATTCTGAAAATCATGACACTTCTTATGCACATCATTTTAAATATTCTCAAACTCAAAATGCTCAAGCTCCATATTTTATAATGTGTAAATATCCTAATATAAAAATAATTATTTATGCATTGATTCGAAATAGAGTTGCACACCTTGATGATTCCTTCGAAAGTGATCAATTTTCAGTAGATTGTTTTAAGTGAGTAATTTAAATATCATTGCATTTTCAGAAGTAGTAGTGTCCCAGTTGTTGACGGTAGTCATTCCGTCACCCATAGTTGTCATCCCCATCATGGACAGTCACTGCCCTTGTTCTCATTGATCATTATCCCCCCTCATGGACGGTCATCACCAATATCTCGATGGTTGTCATCAATCTTCTTCCATGTCATCAATGATCCTCGTCCCCCTCATCAATGGTCATTTTTCTCATGTCAATGGTTGTCGTCAACAATCATCATCCCTTTCATCGACATTCATCATCCCCCTCGTCAATAGTCATCCTCATCTACAATGTCATCATGCGCGTCAAAGACAACGGTTGTGCTCATCCACTGTTGAAAAATACCATCATACATCCTCCATCATGCGTCCCATCATTTTCGTCATCAGTCATCCATCATCGATCACGGATTACTGATGACCAAAATCTTTTTATTCAGCCATCCATCCATGGCTCTTGACACTGACGGGTCACAAAATTATACAGAACTGTCCGTCGTCCGTCCGACAAGCCTAGATTTCACCAAATCAAAGGGGTTTTGTCCGGACTGAGACCGTACCAAAGTTTAGGTATAAGGTTAGGTTTTTACCAAAAACCAATACCGAGACCGAAACCGTCATTCCCTAGTTCCCCTCTTGATGGCCTATGTTTTCCAGGCCTTAAGGCTATACACCTTGGAATGGACATTAGGCCCAGTTTGTATCTCTCTGGCCCAACTTGCAATCTGAGCCGTTTGTTTTGGACGGCTGTCAAACCACCACAACCGTCCAATGCACTTCAGATGAAGACCAAAATACAAAAGATATTTGTTTTTATTTCTCCGCTCAGGGAAAAAACCTTAGAGCTAAGAAGAGGGGATTTCAGATCCATCTCGCAGGTTTGGATCACCGCGTTGCACTGTTCATCAGCGGTGAAAATCCTTGCATCTCTTCTTGCCCCCCGCATCCAGCTATCTAACTTGTTCGATTGATATTCCCATACTTGGGATCTGAAGATTCTTTGGCCGACATCATGGATTTCATGAAGGTTCTGGATCAGGCCGTTCGGGAGATGTATGCCTTTTCAATTCGCTTTATTTTAGTGTGCTAGGTTGCATAAGTTGTTATTCTTTGTGATGGGTATCTTAAAACAATGTTCTTTGTCTCTTTGATGTTTACAGAAAGAGAGAGGTCAATTTGAAAGTTCTCAAGGTGCCCGAGATAGAACAGAAGGTGAGCATGATACTTTTATTTTGTTTAGAATTTGATTCCTTTATTTGGATCGGAGCACATAATGTCCATTCTTCACAATTTTATGCTCTCCACAATTTTTTTTCGAAATATTCTTCAGAACGGCGATCCGTGGAATTAAAGATATATTTTTAATCTTTCTGCCACTCAGACTGTAAAAATCGGGTTCATCTACTTTGGAATTACCATATTTGGTTACGCAATTTAGATTGCATAAAAATCGTGCTACTTTTGTTAGGCTCTCGATGCAACCAACGATGAGCCATGGGGTCCTCATGGATCCGCTTTGTCAGAACTCTCCCGGGCTACAAAAAAATTGTATTTCCACAGACTTTCTTGCAATTCAATTTCAATCTCTTTGTTTCTTTTCATGCATCTTATCATTCGATTATGCTTTATTTTCTTGAAGCCCCGAGTGCCAGATTGTTATGGATGTGATTTGGACGAGGTTAACCTCCACAGGCCCTAACTGGAGACACGTGTACAAGGTACGTTCCCTTTTGTCAAATAAGATATTGATTCATCTTCTTACTGATTTTTATAAGTTCGGAATTATTTTTCCAGGCATTGTCTGTTATCGAATACTTGTTGGCGAACGGCTCCGAGCGTGCTGTTGATGATATTGTTGAGCATACTTTTCAAATCTCCGTGAGTAAATATTACAAGTTCTTGTTCAAATCTTCTTCGGGCGAACTATTTCTGTGAATGATGAAAGCACTTATTCTCAAATTTTTGTGTCTCAACAGTCTCTCACTAGCTTTGAATATGTTGAGCCTAATGGAAAAGACGTCGGTATTAATGTCAGAAAGAAAGCTGAAACTCTATTGGGCCTGTTAAATGACAAAGAGAAGTTGCAAGCTGCCAGGAACAAAGCTGCCGCCAACCGAGACAAGTGAGTTCGAGCTTCGTTCCACCCATCTGTTGACATATAGAAGCTGTTTAAGTGCTTATACTAGATTTTTTTTTTTTATGCAGGTATGTTGGTCTATCCTCTACAGGCATAACTTACAAATCAGGTTCAAGTTCGTATGGAACCAGTAGATTCGAGCGGAGTGACCAGTATGAAAATTTCAGCGATAGCTATAAAGATAATCAATTTGGTGATGATGGTGATAAAAAATATAACAAGAAAGATGAGTCTGAGAAATTCCAGGGAGCATCTTCGAAGAGTGAGACAAAGAAACATGCCAGGTTACATTTACCCTTTTTTTTCTCTTAGAATTTCCACCTTATTTAATTGCTTAATACCATCAGTTTATAATTTCAACTCATGGATAATCAGGCATCCTCCGAATAAGCCATCCTCTGTTCATGAATCTGCAAAAACCTCCCTAACGACCGCTGAAGATGATGATTTTAATGATTTTGACCCTCGAGGATCATCTACTTCTGGTACTTGTCCTGATCTTTCTGTAAAATATGATCCAGTGTATTTGATTTTCAATTTTTTTATTGCTGATTTTGTGCGTTGGCATGCAGCATCAACTACCACTACCACTAGCTTCAATCAAGTGGACCTTTTTGGAGACAGTTTACTTGGTGACCTCATGGATGCTCCGGCGACAGCATCAAGAGAAACAGCGTCAAGCACTGTTCTGTCAGATGATGTGGACCTGTTCGCGGGTGCCACATTCGTATCAGCTGCTCCAAGAATCCCAAAGCAACAGGTCAGCTAAATACTCTTCTCGTTGATGTTGATGGTGGACGCTGAGGATACTCCATTAATTCAGTCTACCGTCCCGATCTTTAAACTGAGTTCCAGTGGTTGGAAAAGATTCCATCAATATCAACGTTAATTTGCGTAGTTGACGTCGACGACTGTTTTCACTTTAATTTAATGAAATTTTTATGAATCCTGCGTCATAAAGTCAATGTTGACCACCAACGTTGACAATAAACGTTGACTGTCCACACCATCACAGTACAAACGGCACAGGGGTACTAAGAGACATCTTTCTTCTTCTCCTGTAGGACCCCATTGACCTATTCGGGAATCAGACGGCTGCTGTTGCTTCATCTTCATCAACCATTGACCTATTCGGTGGTGCAGATTTCAGTATGCCAGCTGGGAAGCCGACTGTGCCCCCGGCTGTTCAGGCATTCTCTGCACCTGCCGATCCCTTTGCTTCTGTGCCATTAACCACTTTTGAAGAGGCCGATGCTTTTGGCGACTTCACCTCTAACACTGTCCCGTTAGCGACAACTCTTGGCAGCGGCGAGCCTCCTCTCAAGAAGGACCCTTTTCAAGTTAAATCCGGCATATGGGCTGACTCGCTAAGCCGGGGCCTTATCGACCTGAACTTGGCTGCACGTAAGTATTATGGGTGGCAGCTGTCTTGGCTAAGGCTCGGGAACAGATGACAAATGGTCATCTGTTCTGTCCCTTACCGTCATCAGTCATCTGTCCTGACCTCAGAATGGAAACAGAACAAAAGCCTTTGTGAATTTTGCTCTGTCCCGTGCACCCGTTGAGTGCTGGTGATTTACTCTAGGTTCACAATCGTCCTCCATTTGTCCTCCGTCCCCGAGCCTTAATACAGGCTTTTGGATCTCCCATTGAGTTGGGCGCCTGTTTTCTTGTGTGCAGCAAAGAAGGTGTCGCTGTCGGACGTTGGGGTTATTGGTGGGCTTCCTATTGAAGCGGAGGAGAGGAGACCCAACCTGGGCCTGGGACAGCAGCAGCAGCAGCCCTTCGGAGGCTTTTACTGATTTACCTGGTCTTTTCTTGTGCATTTGGCTTGGAGAAATCACCTGGTCTTTCTTGTTCCTGAGGATTATTGTTTCTCTCTCTAATATGAAGAAGCAAACTCTTCCCCTTGGCAATAAATCGTGGTTATTCCTCATTTTTTCTCATCATGCCCCTTCTAGAGTTCACATGAGAGGAGAGAGAAATAGAGAAATCACGTGGGTATTTCTTTGGCTGAATGTTTGTTATTAGGTATTATGATGAAGTAGAGACTATCTCTTGCTAATAAATCCAGGTTCCCTCTTGTTTTGACTTTGCTTGTACATGAAGTGTGGGAGTGTACATTATTTTTTTGATGAAAAGTGTGGGAGTATACATAATTAATGAAATGAGAGCAAAATCCAAATTGATAAAAGGGATATTTGTTTATGAGTGTTCTGTATTCTATCACTTATATTCATTAGATACATAAAACAGTATTTTTGGTAATTAGAAGTAATATGTAATGTTATTACTAGTAATGACTTTAGCATTATAAGTTGAGCGAACATTCAAATGTATGTCCAACGTTCATTCCTATAAATAAATCATGTATTGTCTTGAAATACAGCACTGACATATATATCTCCTACACCTTAATTATGCATTTATATGTTTTCTAGTAAAAGGATAAATTATTCAATTACATTTCTAATTATCTGTCAGATATTAAAAAACTGATATGCAACACCTATATCTTATATCATCATCCAACCCTTGAAACAAAGACAGGATGCAAATATCATAATGGTATCCGTATCTGTACCTGCATCGACATCTAGTTCAGATAAAGCCCATTTCAGATATCCAGTTCAGCATCCATCTGGGCTCGAGATGGGTAGCCACTAATGGCCACCATCCTGACCCTTTTGTCATCCAACCCTTTAAATTTCAGTACTGTAGCAACCCATAACCCTTCTCCACATCTGGAATAAGCCCATTTTCTATATCGGATATGCCTATATCTGATATCTGAGTTCAGAGTATCAAATTGGTACCGAGTATCAAATTGTTCTAATCTCTCTCCTGAAGCCAGATCGTCATGAAAAACGGGTGTTATAACTCGAAAACAGGGCCAATACAGCAAGAGTCCCAGACAGAAAGATATATAGATATATATATAGATAGATAGATAGATAGATAAAGAGAGGAAGAAGCCGATATTTGAACAAATAATGGTATGGGATATCAGGATACCAGTACTGTAGCAACCCGGAACCCTTCACATCTGGGATGAACCCATTCCCGATATCGGATATGCCTATATATGTCTCTATCTTCATGAAACACGGGTGTTATTACTCGAAAACAGCAAGAGTCCCAGACAGAGAGATAAAGAGATAAATAGATAGACAGATAGATAGATGGATAGATAGATAGATAGACACAGATAAAGAGAGGGAGATAAAGAGAGGAAGATGCCGATATTTGAACACGTAATGGTATGGGATATCAGGATATCAGTAGTGTAACAACCCGAAACCCTTCTCCCCATCTGGGATAAACCCATTGCCGGATATGCCTATATATGCCTCTATCTTCATGAAACACGGGTGTTATTACTCGAAAACAGGGCAAGAGATATAGACGGATAGATAGATAGATAGATAGATAGATAGATAGATAGATAGATAGGTAGGTAGGTAGGTAGGTAGGTAGGAAGGTAGGAAGATAGATAGGTAGGAAGATATATAGGTAGATAGGTAGATAGATAAATCGATCGATAGATAGACCACAGAGATAAAGAGAGAGAGATAAATAGAGGAAGAAGCCGATAGTTGAACACGTAATGGTATGGGATATCAGGATACCAGTACTGTAGCAACACGGAACCCTTCTCCACATCAGGGATAAGCCTATATAGGCCTCTATATATGCCTCTATCTTCATGAAACACGGGTGTTATTACTCGAAAACAGCAAGAGTCCCAGACAGAGAGATAAAGAGATAGATAGATAGACAGATAGACACAGAGATAAAGAGAGAGAGGAGAAGCCCAAGGCTGGTGAGACTAAGGAGAAGGGTTGGTCTGGCTGGTGACCTCGTGGGCCTTGTTCTGGACATAGTGGCCGTACTCCTTGGCCCGCTCCTTCACGTCTCGCGCGGTGCTCATCAGCTTCAAGCGCGCCGAGTCTAGCTGGTCCGCGCCCAGCGGGTGCTTCCCCGTCACGTAGTTGTATATCCACGCCAACGCCGACAGCGCCGCGACGCCGAACCCACCCGAGAAGAAGAACCCCCCCGCGGCCAACGCCACTACGATCCCCGCCGGCACAAGAACAGGACTAAACAGCACCATCACCGGCGTCGCCAGCACCAATCCCACCACCGTCACCGTCATCGTCAACCCCGACAGAACCAGCAGCCCCGTCCCGATCGTCGCCGCCGTCAGGAACTTCACCGTCTGCCGCGTCCCCTGCCCCGTCGTCTCCGTCATCCTCTGCTGAATGTTCCTCTGCTGCTCCGCCATTATCGGACTTGCGAGGAGATGGCGGGGGAAGAGGAGGTCTTATAAGAGAGGTGAAGGGACGAACGTGGCCGCTGAAGAAGCTCGCTTTCTCTTCTATCTTCCTGCTGTTTGGCCATCTGTCAACGTGTAGTTTGTTTCTTCTGCATGTTTCCATGCTGGGCGGAAGCCGCGAGGCGGCTTTTCTACGTGTCCAGTTCGGAGTTTTTTCGATAATTCTCGAGACACGTTTTGCGTAGACTCATGCGGTGCACGGAGCGAAGACGCGTGTTCTCTGTTTTCTCTGTGAACTGCGGATTCTTGTAATGCTTGTTCGTCGGAGTTTGGCGTCTCTTTTCGTTCATGGTAGTATGTTTTTAGGAGTTTTTATTCCGTGTATTTTCGGTGATGAAGTCGACCGTATTTTGGTTTTTTTCATTAGGAAGCTGATGCTTTGTTGGTTTAGTTATTTACTCTCTGTGGGTTCTGTTTCTCTGTGAACAGCGGATTCTTGTAATGCTTGTTTGTCGGAGTTTGGCGTATCTCTTCGTTCATGGTAGTATGTTTTTTAGGAGTTTTTATTCCGTGTATTTTTCGGTTATGAAGTAGACTGTATTTTGGTTTTTTTCATTAGGAAGCTGATGCTTTGTTGGTTTAGTTATTTACTCTCTGTGGGTTCTGTTTCTCTGTGAACAGCGGATTCTTGTAATGCTTGTTTGTCGAAGTTTGGCTTGCATGGCTTCCGGGGTCTTTTTTCTTTCACGGATTTTATACTTTGTTAGAAGTTTTTAATCCGTGTATTTTTCGGTTATGAAGTCGACCGTATTTTGGATTTTTTCATTAGGAAACTGGTGCTTTGTTGGTTTAGCTATCAGGGATCTTTGTAGCTTCCACTGCTTTAACTATTGTTATATGAAAGTTTTACGTGATATTAGAAGAACTAATGGTGCTTTTTTCCTTTGAATGAATTCTCAGTGATGAGAGGAGTTTTCTGCGTCTCCAGACGATGAAATTTGTAAACTTTCTTTTATTCTAATGACTATTAAAAAGTTTTAGTTTATTTACGAAGTAATTACAGTTTAAATTGCTCTGGGTTTATTCTAATGACTACGTTGATTTTTTTGGTGTGGAGGATTTCCGGAGATTTTTAGTCCAGCAAAGTTCAGGTTCATGCTTACCTTGTAGTATCTTCTTCGTTCGGAAAAGTAGTTCATTTTGGTTCTTTTGTTAAAGAAATCATATGAATTATTTAAATTATATTTTAGTATATTACATCACGATTTGCTAACCGTGTATTGACTAAAGACAATCATTTTAAAGTAGTTCATTTGTTAGATTCATCCCAAATAATGACAAACTTTTTTTTAGACGAATCAAAACCTTATTACATTAAACCCACAAATTGAAACAGCCAAGAGACATTCCCACCAATCACCATGGTGACAATTGGAGAAGAATGCAAACAGGTACGTGGTACCCTGGTCTCTTCGTCCATTCAGAGACTGGACGTTTTTTCAGCCTTTTTTGCTTCCTCAATCTCGTCATGAGTTAGAAAACTTGGCTGATGAGTGGAAGACAGCAGCCTTGCCCACATCCTGTCTGTTATGACCACCTTGTTTTGGCTCTCTGTCACCCTCTGCAAATGGCAAAAATTGGTATCGGTATGAATTACCATTGCATTCAGATAATGCTAAAAACTAGCCATTTTTTACATAAACAAGATGTCCAATCAAAATCTATATACAATGATTGATGAATACAAAAAATGCTTGGGGAATGAACTTGATGTACAGGAAATAGAGAAAAAAATCAACAACAATCGAAAGTGTAGAAAAAATGAAAAAGCAGTTTTCTTAAAACCCAGTAACATGCGATTTCATGGAAAAACAAGACAAATTAATGAAAAACATCACGGAGTTTGATGGAAAAACTGGCCAACATACGCCTAGTACTTACACAGAAGGGAATGTAAGTTTGCCTCCCATGTACAAGACCAACTGTAAAACCCGTGTAGCCCGCCATCGCACCATGAACAGCACTTTGAGCCAAGAGCGTGCAGTACACGTTGTCAGATGCATTACTTGGAACAGCACGAATCATGTACGTCGGATCTGCGCATCAGTTTTTTCTCGGGTGAAATTAAAATTAGAGATTAATGTGGAAACATTAATCTACAGAGACATACCGATGTATTTCAGATTTATCACCATCCGTTTTTTCTTTGAAAAATAATCCTGTATGACACCCAATTTTTGCCTTCAGTATGAGATCATATTGATTTTCTTCACAAAAGCTCCTTCATGGTTAAAAATGTGGAAACATAAAAAAAAAATTTAGAAAATTATAATTTGTGAGGAATGAGACTTAAACCTTTATCTTTTGAGAGAGCCACAAACCAACGTCAAGAAGAAGCTTGTTTCCTGAAGGATCCTGCAATTCTCCAGTTCTCACAGTTTCAGTCATAAGCTCTTGACCCGCACCCTCTGCCACGACAATAACCATATGCCCATTTTCCTTGAGACGCTTCTCTATATATTGGAAGAGTCCTCCAGGCCCTTCTAGATAAAAAGGCAACTCTGGAATCAAGCAACAGTCCTAGAAGATGATAGGCATTTGCAGATTGAAAATTAAGAAAATTTTAGTCCTTCAACCGCATGGCATGAATAAGCAATTAAGAAGGGAACAAAATTTATCATACCACATCTCGACTGGCAAGAGTAGCATACATTGCAATGAAGCCTGATCACACATTGTGAAAAAAGAATATGTTACCTATAAACAAGAATAAACAGATAAAAGCTGACTCGTTTGCAGCTGTGAATATCGATACTTTCTTCCAATTAAACAAAGAAGAGAAATGGGAAGAGTTGGACATACCGCAATAGCGTCCCATTAATTTTACTAGGCCAATGCCGTTTTCAGCACTTTCAGATTCAACGTGTGCAGCGCCAATTGCTCTCTGTGCTTCCTCGACGGCGGTATCAAAACCAAACGATTTGTCAATGACCTGCGCGCATTAATCGTGTTGTGTTGGAAAATACAAGGTAATTAAACTATAATTAATAAAAAATCCAGACAAATTACCACAATGTCGTTGTCAATAGTCTTTGGAATCCCGACAACGGAAACCTTCAATCCACGCCTTCTGATTTCCTACAAGATATAAACCTCAGATATGGTACTTCTGCTGTAACTATGAAAAAAATAAAATTTCAATTGAAAATCGTCGTAATTAAAAAATAATTACCTCGAAGATCTCAGATGCGCCTCTGTGCGTTCCATCACCCCCAATAATATAGACCTGATTAATTTCACGGTCTTCGATGTTATCTACAATCTTTTTCGTATCATGCCCACCTCTTGATGTACCAAGGATAGTGCCTCCACGCTTATGGATATCATTAACGGACTTGGTTGTCAAAGGAATCGTATTACGAGCGTAGAAACCTTTGTACCCGCCCTGTAAATCATAAATTAATTAGAATTCACAATATTGGAGAAGGGATTTTGGAATATAGCAATATCCACCTCAATTCCCATGATTCTTTCCACATCATACATGAATGCTAATCCACAAACTATCTCCCTAATGACGGTGTTTAGTCCTGGGCAGAGGCCCCCACATGTAACAATGCATGCACGAACTTCATCTGATTCAAAGTAAACCTGAGGACGAACAAGGGGTTACCAAAATAATTTACTGTAAAACAATATTGAAGGTAAATTTACCCTTTGGCGAGGACCTCCAAGTCTGAAAGTAGTGCCTATAGGAGTATTCCTATGAACCACAACCTTCACCGAAATACAGCAGGGGATGTAAAGAATAATTCTTGAATACTGAGTGAGATCGCAAGGGGTTCAGCGTTCACCTTCTTTGGAACGGTATCATCATAATCGACAAAGTATTGCCTGTTTGAAATAAAAATCAAGGCCGATCTCACAAATATGCATGACTAGTTGATTACTTTGAACTTACTTTACAGCTGAATAAGCCGGATTGTTCTGCAACGGATTCGGATAAGTCTGACAAAGAAAAGAGGCTAATTTGTAAATAATTCTGATTCTAACAAAATGCTAAAGAAGAGATCAGAAGAGTATAGCAGGAGATCGCGAACCGGAAGTTCAGGAATGTAATCAGAAAGGTGCGGGACGTCATCAAGCACATAACCGTGATCACCGTGTACCAGTTGACTGGGAATTTTATCGTCGATCTCCATTGAATTTTTCCAGACTCAGATTCCCAGCAAGCCCAGAAAAAGGGTGATCTTCCAGACCTGGACGAGAGAAGAACAAAAGGGAATTCCTCGATTAGGGTATTAGATAAGGCTTGCTTTGCTGTCCGGATATCAATTCCCCAAAAAAGAGGAGCGGGTATGAGATTATAGTTTATAAAAATCGGATTACAGAGACGAGAGAGCGCTGGTAGCATTCATCATCGAGGATGGGTCCCTCCGAAAACCACCAGAGTCTCGATTTTGCTCGCGGGCATGGCGGTGGATTCGCATCTTCTCCCTCGCACGCTGAAGTTCTTCAGCGATGACACGCATTCAACCCAATTAAATAAGAGGTATGATAGTGAGTTATTGATTATTGAATGGAAACTAAAGGATAGTCAAACTGGGGGCACAAGAACAATGAAGTGTTGAATTTTGTCCCTTTCTAAGAAATTGGTGGCCATAGTGAATGGTGAGATCTTAAAAAGGGTTTTAAGGGTTTGAAATGGATATTAATGTATAAGTACCATGAAGCACATATAAGAGGTGTGCTAGAGATTTAGTGATTATTGAATGGAAACTTAAGGATAGTCAAATTGGGGCATAAGAACAATAAAGTGTTGAATTTTGTTTTTTTCTAAGAAATTGATGGCCATTGTGAATGAGGCGATCCCTAAAGGGTTTTCATGGTTTGAAACGAATATGAATTCCAAGTATCATGTAGCAGAAATATACATGGATAAAGCATGATCCAGCTCAGTTTCAGGAAATGAGTTACTGTTCTACAGCGGGGTTAATCCATCTTTTATAAACCAGTATTAGCATGTTCAAAATAACTCAGGTAAAATGTTCAGCAACTAGCGTTGATTTTTGTGATAAACATTCTGACAACACATAACTCGCAGGGCCATCAGAAATTCATCGCAGTTTAGTGCAACACTCCTACTCCAATCACAAAGGTTTCTAATTAAAATTTCTGTACTCTTTCAAACACAAAAAATAACAAGATGAGTGTTTTAATTGGCTAGCTCATTGACCTAAGAAACTAATATCTCATTGGACATCTTGAAGTTTCACAAATGAGCCTATATCCCAAAGAACCATCTTTATTTGGAGTGAATCCTATCAAAAGAGCAAGGGACTATGCAAGGTGGAGCTGAATTAGTCTTTCACTACAAGATCCTTCATGTTATTCTTTTATTTCCAATTATTTATTTTCAAATCTATCAACTAGTATTATACTTTTTTGGCTTGATTAACAGGGATAAGAACTCCTTTTTTAGGTTCAAGTTTATTTGTCAAATGAACATTAAAATCTTCTTTGGGAGTAAAAGGAGACCTATAGCATCCAATTTCAAACTGTCGTTCAAATAAAACTTGGTAATATCAATGCATTAGTAAACCTTTAAATTTAGAATACTTAACTAGAAAATATTTTGGTGATACGTTTAATTATTTAAAAACAATAATAACAAAATAAGAAATTATGATAAATTCCTTAGTACTATGATTTAAATTCCTTACCGTGAATTTATGTTGAATTAAAATTTATACAAGTTGGAAAAATCATTAATGAAAACATAATCTAAATTTAACTCTCTCCAACTTAGATTCATCTCATTTCAGAAGATTCAATATTTTCCTTGACATCTAAAATTGTGTATCAATGACCGCACAACTTAGTTTGTTAATGAAATCAAACCATGAAACTTTGATTCTCATGGTCAAACATAATGATTGAACTTAAAAAATTATTGGCTGAACCTAAAAAATCTCAGTTAATTTCTAATTTTTGGGGAAGTATATATTTTTAGATGTATACTTTTGCTGAGTTATTTGAATCAGTAAAATAATGCATTTTTCAATTGAGATTTCACCAATACATGGTAGATTTTTTGTTTTAAAAAATTTGGGTAACATTTTTAGGATAAAATTTTTTAGTCTTAAAAAAAGGATTAATATTTAAACCTTAAACAAACCATTTCTGTCCATTAAATAAACCCACATTCATTCAGTGCTTCCGTCTTGAGCTCCAAAAGTTTGATGATTAACTGGATGAATAAAAATTATTTTTAATTACAAAGAAGGATTATTCACTAATATGTAAATTTGAGAATGGGAAAAAATTCCCAATAAATCACATATAAAACATATTCGCTAATATGGCTGATAAATTGAAAATTAGGGTAAAGTTGTGTCCTTGTTGGATTTGAGTTTACTCAATAAATTTAGAAACCAATAGTCACATAAATGTATTAGATAGTGGATAATAACAGGTCGTCTCCGCAGGGAGCAGATCTTAGAGACTAACTCTCTATCTCTCTCTCTCTCTCTCTCTCTCTCTCTCTCTCTCTCTCTCTCTCTTTCTATCTATGATGATCTTAAGAGGATGAGAATGAATATGTATAGGGTAAAAGGTAGAGGCAATATGAAGATGGTAAGATGAGATGGGGGTAATAACGATTTAATAAGGATAAAACGAATATTACAACAAGTAGTAGATAGTAGGATGTGAATGAAGTGAGTGAAAGTGAGAGAGAGAGCTAGAGGAGGACATGACGTCAAGATGAGAAAAGATGATGAATAAGGGGGAATCATAACATGAAATATCTAAATTAGGGCTTAATATTTAAATTAGGATTTATTATAGGATAAGAGGGTTTGAAGACAAGACATGATGGAGGTGACGAGAGGAGGTGTAAGGATGCCGGTTGTGGAGGTAGGGAATGGGTGAAGAATGAGTGTGGAATGAGACGGAGGCAGGTAGTGGTTTAGGGTTTAGTAGGTGAATATAGAGGAGAATACATGATGCGATGGTGACAATGTAGATGATATGTGACATTGGTGGTAGATGAAACATGACGCCAATAGTTGATGACCATTAATAGTGATAAATGATGGCGGATGGTGATGATGAAATGGATTTGATCTACCTAAATGAATGTGTTGAAGGTGGATTAATGTAGGGCAAGGGATTGACCTTGGATCCCTATGCTCCACTGGGATCAAGGCATCTCCCGACTTCTCTGTACACCTTCTATAAGTACTCTCGATACTAAGAACACCCTTGATGGACCCTCAAAACCTCACTTTCTTTCAATCTGCCTCTCTAGGAGGACATGAGTTTAAATAAGTTTTTTTTATAAATATAGGGGGCTCGATATATGGACGGTTAGATAAAAAAGGCAATGCTACCATAAAAATTTCAGATCGATCAAACTTTTAGATCATCAGATATCAAGCCTTGAAGTTGGACAATCCCTATCCATTAATTTGATCCAAAGATTTCTCTCGCTTCATCCCCATCAGCACTGTCATGTCATTTTTAGGTTTTTGTCTTCATCATTGTCCCCTGGGATTCTTGATTAACAGCTCCCATCAGGCTACATGTCCTTGCAGGGAAAATACAAATATTGAAATAAATGTATAATAATATTATATTAATATATTAAAGGAGTAATACAAGTGTGACAGGGTGGCGCTTCAACGCATGCAATATCAATACATTCTTTAATAAAACACTAATTAAGATAAGACACATGCATGCCACATCTATACATGGCACCATGTGTCTTGTGGCACATTGGTTGCATAGCTATTGTTGACTAGTCAAATGAAAAATAACAATTTTTTATTTCCAATCTCCTTAGTCTTTGCATCACATTTATTCTTAAATAAGGAGTTTTCGTTGGTTTGGGCACATCATCCATGCAACTAAAAAATAGGGGATATAGAGTTTGTTAGTATTAAATACCACCAATCATGAATGAGGTTTAATGATTAGTATCTCCAATCATTAACAATAATAATCGTTGGTCACTGTTTGACAAGTAGATTGGTGTTGCATGGCACGGGAAAATAAAACCCCCATAAATCGTATAATTCATAAAAGTTAGATATAAACCCAGAAAATATAAATAAATATGTATTTGGACTATGAAAAATCATATAATTTTTGTATAGAATGTTTCAAAAGTCAGAAGAACTCATATCGTGGCTCAAAAAGTTATTTTCTCTCAGAATACGAAGTTAGAAAAATGTCTAGAAATCCTTCAAAAATAGTAAAATTCAAAAAATCATTCCAAAAGTGGATTTAATAATTTTAGGCTTGATAGCATGCATTTATAACCAATTTAATGTGAATAAACATCTAAATACGATCACATTAACATATTAATACTGAGTGTTATCAATGAGGAATAAAAATTTTGGACAAGAATCATGACGTTTATATTCAAAATATTTGTATGGAAAAAAATATGTTGTAAGTAGATCCAATGAAAACTTATTCACATTCAATTATAGTCAGACTTTTATCATTTCAATCATATTAAAGTTTTTTGCATAAAAATCACAGTATACATAGATGTGATTCAATAGAGAAGTTGCCCTTTTTTACCAAAAATCTGTCAAAATATCAATAATATTTTAGAATAAAGTAAAGATAACATGAAATATTTATGGATTTATTTTTAATGGGATTTAAAATTTAAATTCCATGAATCCTCTTTACTCATTCATCTCAGTTTATTATTAGCATTTTATTGAGAAGCTGGGGCCAAAAATGATATTATTTTATTTCTCTTTTATACAGATAGTGTTTTAAAAATCTGTGGTAGGCCATTAAAATTTTATTTAAAAAATACATTAAAACATGCATAACTAGAGAACATTCATGAAATCCACAAATTTTTAGACATTTGAATCCATGGAGTATGATGAGGGAAATTTAAATGATGAATATCCGCTCTCAGAGGCAATGTGTTCAGAGTGCTGAGAAATATTAAGTGACAAGGTAAATGAGGTAATTCAAAGGATGATATAGAAGTGAAATCGAGGAACTCTTTATGAGACAATTACATTAACTTTGATGACATAACCTGACGAAGAAATAAAATAATATATAATATATGTATCTTTTTCCCATATCTTTAGTGTATGCTTCAGATTTTTTAGATCTGAAATTTGGTTTATCTGAAAAATATTATTTTATATTGAAATATATTTTTTAAAAAACAAAATCTAATTTGTAAGATGTTTGATATCCTTGATTCAAGAAAAGTGTTCTTTAAAACTCTAAACTTTTCCATTGTATTAGAAGAAATGGAAAAATCTATATTTTTTTGGTAATGAAATATTAGAAGTATGTATGATATATATCTTTATCCTTGATCTGATTCATTGATTATTTAATATCATCTTTGATTATCTTCTGCCAATGTCATATTTTAGTGCACTAATACATGTATTCGGATTTAATGGCTTTGATGTCTTTTGTCGAGAACAAGGGGGGATTATATTTCCCCATCCAATATTTCTTCACAAGGAAATAACACAGTGAACACAAAAGTACCAACTTATGATAAATTTGGTGTGGGTGTGATGGATATGGAGTGTTTGAGTGTGTCAAACCCCAAACCTGGTTATTAGGGAAAGTAGCCTTGAGCATGTAACTACCATTGTCAAATATTATAGGGAAGTTCGTATCTTTCAAGATGGTGGGCCACTAAGGCAAAAAAATTTGGGGGATATTTAAATGTTTTCTTCTTCTTGTTTTGAAATAAATTTGGTACACTTCTTTTGCAGATTTTTTTCAGAACAAGGAATCTCTTCCCTCTTGTTTCTTCTTTATTTCTCTCTCTCTCTCTCTGCCACTCCTTTGGAGAGAAGGGTGCTCTTTGAATGATGACACTTCGGCTACAAATGTCATCAGAAATTCTATAAATTCCATGCAAATGGCACTTGAGAAGTGATTTCAAAAAATGTCACGTGAGAAGGGATTTTTTGAAACTCAATGGCTGCAAGGCAGCAGGTGGAAATTTCAGTTTAGCTAACATTGTAAATGTGAAGGAATTTGATAATGGTGAAGTGTATTTTGTCCGATTTGTTGTTGTAGAGCTGGCGAACAAGTGTATTCTTGATTCTAACTAATAACAGGGTTTGCATAGTTAGCGGTGTGACGCTCATAGATATTTCAGAAGGAAGGCTTTTATAGGAAGTAATGCTCTGTGTGAGGTTCTTGGCACGTGAAGTATGGCACTTTGATAACATGCATTTTTAGTAGCTTAAGATGACCATGTTTACATGTTTATTTGCATTGAATTAATCATATATGCATGTTATCAAGCATAAAAGGATTAAATTCATTTTTAGAATTATATTCTGAGTTTTCTATATTTTTATGTATTTTTGGAAATTTTTCTGACAGCATAGTCTGTAACAAAACAATTTTGTGAGTCAACATATGTATGTTTTGGAATTTTTTGACATTAAATGTGGAAAGATATGATTTTTCAAAGTTCAATATATATTTATTTGTATTTTTTGGGTTTTTATTTTATTTTATTGAATTTTAGAATATATTTTGGGTTTTTTCTTGAATTTTTCAGGCGCAGGTGACATAGACCTATCAGAAAAGGAGACTTTTTTTAGCAATAAATGCGTTTCATGGCCCAAGAAAGGGAGCATTAAAATATTATTATTTCTCTCTCCTTTCTCTCTCCTTAGAATAGTCAACAATGATGGTTGGCGGCGTGGCAGCACCACAGAGCGCCACATATACATGTGGGGTGTACACATGGCAATACATGTCACATTTCTATTGGTTTTGAATGGGAAATCACTGACATGGCGTGTGCTGATGTGGCGCCATGTCAGCTGCAACAAAAGCTATTAAATAATATATTTAAACAATATATTTAAATAATATACTATCATTATTCCTTTTTGTCTTTTTCCCAGGGCGATGCATTGCGCGATGAGAGCCGTCAATCGTGTAAGGACGAGGAAGAATCTCAGCCAATCATCATATTTAATATCCAGAAGAGACAAAACCATAATGGAATGACCTAACGACACTGACGAGGATGAGGAGAGAGAAATATTTGAAGTAAATAGACGGCTAGAAATCATCCGACTTCCAGGCTTGATATCTGACGTCCATAACTTGGACCGAGCTGAAATTTTAAGGGCATCTTTGTCTTTTTGTCCTCTATTCATCCATATGATTCAATCTATAAATTGAGCCCTCAATCTTTGTAAAAAACATTTTTGAGCTCACCTCCTAATGACGCTCATTGAAAGAAAGTGAAGTTTTGAAGGTCCATCAAGTGTTCCTTGGTGTCTCTATTGTTTGGAGAGGTTCAACAAAGAAGTGGGGAGGCTGATCTACAGCAGGAAGACACCTTGATCCCGGTAGAACATAGGGATCTAGGGCTAGCCTTTTACCTTACATTGAATCATTCCAACACTCTAGTTAGTTTCAACTTCTTTTAATACCATCCTTCACCATCATCCATTCCCATCCTTCATCCTCTTTGTCATCATACCTTATCATCCACTCTCACCCATTTCATATTCTGCCTTACACAGTGACGATCTCATCACCTACCTATATCTTTCTCATTTAAGCTAACATTTCTTTCTCCTTATTCAACTTATCATTCCTTCTCGATACCATTACATCACTTATCATATCCACCACCTAACACGTCGTCATTATGACGCATCTCATTTCTCCATCCTCATCTATCTTAGTAGAACCTTAATTTACCATCTCTCATTACCGTTCACTCTCATCACACATTCCCTGCCGTATACGTAACTCTTATCATCTTCGTGCTTCACCCTATTGAGACCGTATTTTAACTAATATACGTTCCTTGTGGAGACGACCCTTACTCATCGCTATCTAATTAAATTATCTGAGTATAGGTTTATAAATTTATTGATTGAACTCAAATTCTCAACAACGTAATTTTTACCCTAATTTTGAGTTTATCATAGTTGAATGCCTAATAATGTGGCGAGAGTGTTGGAAAATGTACATAATAGGATGTAATTTGTTAATTTCTAGATTAAACAAGCCCTGGGTCCAGAAAGCCCTGGGAAAAAGATGAAGAAGGAAAAGAGAGCAAAACCGAAGAAGATGAAGAAGAAGAAATAGAGTAAGAGGAAAAGATAAAGAGGTACAGGAGGAGATTAAAGATGAAGAAGGTGAGAAAAATCGAGGGGGCGAAAAAAAAAAGGACAAAAAGAACCTGGAATATGAAATTGTAGAAGAAGGAAAAGAGAAAAGAAAACAAGAAGAATGTGGTGTACGAAGGAAGACAAGGGTAGAGGACGAGATTAAAGAAGAAGGATAGAAAAATAAAGTGATAGAAAAGAAGAGGGGAAAAAGAACGTAGAAAATAAAAGTACAGAAGAAGGAAAAGAGAGGAACACCGAAGAAGATGAAGAAGAAGGGATAGCGTAAGAGGAAAAGATAAAGGGGTAGAGGAGGAGATTAAAGATGAAGAAGGTGAGAAAAATCGAGGGGGCGAAAAAAAAAAGGACAAAAAAAACGTGGAATATGAAATTGTAGAAGGAAAAGAGAAAATAAAAGAAGAAGAATGTGGTGTAGAAAGGAAGACAAGGGTAGAGGAGGAGATTAAAGAAGAAGGAGAGAAAAATCAAGCGATAGAAAAGAAGAGGGGAAAAAGAACGTAGAAAATAAAAGTGCAGAAGAAGGAAAAGAGAGGAACACCGAAGAAGATGAAGAAGAAGGGATAGCGTAAGAGGAAAAGATAAAGGGGTAGAGAAAGAGATTAAAGATGAAGAAGTCGAGAAACATCGAGGGGGAAAAAAAAAAAGGACAAAAAGAACGTGGAATCTGAAATTGTGGAAGAAGGAAAGGAGAAAATAAAAGAAGAAGAATGTGGTGAAAAAAGGAAGACAGGGGTAGAGGAGGAGATTAAAGAAGAAGGAGAGAAAAATCGAGGGATAGAAAAGAAGAGGGGAAAAAGAACGTAGAAAATAAAAGTAGAGAAGAAGGAAAAGAGAGCAAAACCGAAGAAAATGAAGAAGAAGGGATAGAGTAAGAGGAAAAGATAAAGGGGTAGAGGAGGAGATTAATGATGAAGAAGGTGAGAAAAATCGAGGGGGAGAAAAAAAAGGGACAAAAAGAACTTGCAATATGAAATTGTAGAAGGAGGAAAAGAGAAAAAAGAAGAAGAATGTGGAGAAGAAAGGAAGACAGGGATAGCGGAGGTGATTCAACAAGAAGAAAGAGAGAGAAAATCGAGGGAGAGAAGAGAAGAGGGGAAAAAGAACGTAAAAAATTAAAGTACAGAAGAAGGAAAAATGAGAAAAACGGAAGAAGATGAAGAACAAGGGATAGAGTAAGAGGAAAAGATAAAGGGGTAGAGGAGGAGATTAAAGATGAAGAAGGTGAGAAAAATTGAAAGGGAAAAAAAAAGGACAAAAAGAACGTGGAATATGAAACTGTGGAAGAAGGAAAAGAGAAAAAAAAAAAGAAGAATGTGGTGTTGAAAGGAAGACAAGGGTAGAGGAGGAGATTAAATGAAGCCATCGGAGAGGAGGCGTTGCTGGTTTGCCGGAGCAAACAAAGAGGAGACAGGATCGTGAAGCTACTACTTTGATACCATGAAGAATTTTAGGTTTGATGTGACTATGAAATTGTTTGGGGGAGAATTGAAATAAGGAAGATAAACAAGAGAGAGAGAGAAGTGTATGTGGGCTAGGGCCCACTTACATAGGCCCAACTAGGCCTCCTTGTTTAACATAGATAAATTAACGTCAGGTCGAGTCTCCAATTTAGAATCCCATGATTAGATACTCATTTTCCATAGTCAAAGTACAACTGTCCGTCCACAAGACGTCTTTGGAGTCTCAAGTCTAAGGACCACTTACACAACCGTGAAGTGAATCGACTTGATTGATAGTTCGGTATAATACCATTTACAGATTTGTACGGATCAATTTAGTGAACTCTTTCCACTGAAGAGCACTCACTATCTATCCTTAGTGTGTCCACATTAATGGCTACGGAAATGGGCATACTTGACATATGAGTGAAGTTTATCCGGAGACTATTCTATCTGAAGACTCAATGTACTTCTCGCTTATGCTTCAAATAGGAATATTTAGAACACATGATTGAAGAATAGTGATCTTCGTATTACGATCTCATAATATTCACTAAGTCGGATCATGTATTCATGGACTTCAGTATAAGCATCACACTTATACTATAGTGAATATGTTGTATTAATTAACATGGAACTAGATGTGGAATGTGTGATTGGCTTGCCGGCCACATATATTTCCATCAAGAAGATGCTCACGGAGATGATTGAATGGTCGAGACAAGATCATCCTCACGGAGATCAACTTGGGGAAGCCGATGCAAAAAATTCCTGGCCAGGAAAGTGAGGATATTGGAGGAGGAGTTCTCCAATGATCCCCTAAGTCGTTCGAGTTTGACGATAAATCATACTCTAAGACATTCAGGAGTCTCGCGCGGATGATGAATTATACATATACGGTAACCAATGATGGTAAAGGTTCCATGAGAGAGTTCAACACTACTAGGTATCTTCTAGAGCACAAGGTGTAGCTTAGCACCACACGGGTTGGAAACTTAGCCTATCGATTGGGTTAAATGGATCCTTCTTTAATTAATATATATGTTGATATAGTTAATTAATAAGGTTGATGAATAATGTTATTGGGTCCCTAAAGTTATTAACTAGAATGATACATGGGCCTAGAGGGTCACACGCACAAGGTCATAAAGGTATTGGTGGATATATTTTACTTTGGGGTTTCTGAGAAAAACTTTAAGTGAAATATAAAGAGGGAAAGGGCTCTCATTTCAAGAACCTAGGCCAGCCAGATTTGAGAGCCCCTCCCTTTCTCCACTCTCTTCTCCATTCATCCAAGGAGAGTGTCTTCATTGTGAGAAGATCTTCTAGATTTTCAAGATGAGTTGAAGAGGAAGACGTGGAGATCCAAGTGCGGAGTGATTGCGTGGATACTTCTAGAGGCCAGACATGTGAACGGTTTAGAACAATCTCGAAGCGACAAAGTCAAGGGTGGAACGAGTTCCCCAAAAAGTGCATTTAATGTACGTATTGAAGATCGATTGTGAATCGACCAACACGCTTCTGCATCCATGGATTCATGTTTTTCATGGACGAACCAAGGCACCGAACCCAACATGTATGTCATCGATCACTAGTTTGGATTTATTCACGCCACCAAGACTTTATGTTTTCAAACTTTCGAGCAAAGTTTAAATGAACAAGAAGAAAATTCATGAATAATGTGTCAATCACCATCTAGACTTCAGGATGTCCAATTTGCTTCAGCCATCCAGGGATGGGGTGATAACCTACTAGTCATTGCATTAATATTACATGTATACTTTCATTAATATGACCATATAATTAAAAATATAAAATTAATACTAATAAAATTTAAAAATTAAATAAAAAATTTAAGATTTAATGTTATTGATTTTTATGGTTTAGCTCAAATTGATCTATCTATCATGTGTTATAATCTCTTTTGGTATGTTTTCCACTAATTATGGGCGATGTTGATCATTCCATAAAGGGAGATTTGGCATGGGGTGATCAAAGCCATAATGCACCGATCTTGTCATTAGAAGGGTACAAGGACAAGGGGTGGCATGATCTAGAGATTAATATTCCAATAAATGTAGCAGAGCAGAAGATGCATGGCTAAAGGAAAAAATATGCAGATTAAACTAAAAAAAAATGCAAGGACAAAATAAAATGTTGGGGAGCCCAACTCACTACAAGATGAAAACTTGTTAATGTGTTTCTTCACAATTCATGTTGCACCATCATAAATTAAATGTCTAACAATGATGAGGATTTAGACATCTAAGGGAGATATATAATCCCATGCTGCAGTTTTAGATACCAGCTTATTCTCCCTCTCCTCTACCCCCTGAAATCTATAAGGGATGAGATACACCATAAATTATATTTCAGCATTAGCTGGCCATCAGGAACATTGATTGCCAAAGGTCATTATCTGTATTTAGAACTTTGACTCTAGTGATTTTGTTATTTTTCCAAGATCATATTTATTTTTCGTTGCAAGATGCCAAACCTGGGAGAATATACAAGTTGTTAAATGAGATATTACGTTAGGAGCATCACTAAGATGATTGACTCATAGTATAATTACATTAAAGTTTTGAAATGGTTTATATGTTGTTTTCAAACAATTCTCTCACTACCACCATCATACAATTCACCTTCGTTTTGGATCTTAAATAACCTACTACTTGAAGAATATAGGTATCTTCTTGATGATCTCACTCCCTTGTATTCCTCTCACATCTTTTATCATATACTTCTAATTAGTTTGTACCTTAAATTTATATATCAGCTTTCTCCTTCTAGTTATATCCCTTGCTCTATAAATGATACTTAGTTAATGTGATCTTATAAATGTTTTGAAGAAAAAACTTTTTAAAATTCTTATTTTCAGCACTAAAATAGATTTATCAGTTAGTGATGTTTCTGGGAGATTAATCCAGGTCACCTGGGTTATATTAAAATTTTAAAATGATTTTTTGAAGCTAACTATTTTTCTACCTTACTTAAGTTTTGCTTGCAGTAGTATTGAGCTGGCATTTTCTATGAATGACGAGAGAACCTTAAACGCTACTTTGCTTGGCTTACATTGATTAGAACACACCCAAAGACTAGAGCCTACCCTCACGAGTTCAGAGGGAGACAACTACCTATTTATGGAACAATTTGAGTGAGATACAAAAAAAAAACAAAAACCAATCAGTAAATCAATGATTTATAAGAATAAACGTGATGGGGTATTCTGATCCAATTAAAATTCAGACCTACTCTAGGACCGCTACACAAATAGCCAAAGATGTCAAGTTCAGAATCAACCCCGATATTCTTCAACTTTTG
Organism: Wolffia australiana; assembly: GCF_029677425.1. Taxonomy (NCBI): domain Eukaryota; kingdom Viridiplantae; phylum Streptophyta; class Magnoliopsida; order Alismatales; family Araceae; genus Wolffia; species Wolffia australiana. Next base: position 17,563,305 of record NC_135839.1, on the reverse strand, counting down.
CGTAAGTTCTATAGGATGTTTAACTAGAAAACATATGAACTTCTTGAAGAATTAGCGGTATTTGCGCCACTTATTGTGACCCAGGAGTACCCCATTATGCTTTGACGTTGATATCTTACCCTTTTCTTTAAAAGTTAGTGTCAAGCATTCGTTCATGTCAGCGGGTCAGGATTTTCATTCTTGGAGTGAAATGGATGAGTTCTTGTAAGAAATTTATATTCATTTATGAAGGTTTGGATCACTCATTCATGTCAAGGCAGTGGATCCATAATTCAGGAGAGACAATGGCCAGAGAAATTCAAGGAACTAACTACAAAATTTTAATCATTCATGCAGGTTCCCCATATAAACCAGCCTTGTTTTAGGCTATCTATGATCCTAAATGTCTTTCATCATTGAGTTCAAGTGACGAACAATCTGAAAAATCTTATCCAATAAGTGAGTAATTAATATTCTTCTGTTTATCAACAAAACAGTACCTATATGGAACTTTCAGGGGTAGGCAAGAACATTAAAAAAACATTGGATGAGGATTGATTACAAGCAGGTCTCCATTGAGATATAAAATGCATCACTACCAGATGGCAATGAGAAAAAGATCATCAATCCAACCCAATAGTAGAAAATTCAAAAGTTAAATTCAATGGAACTGTTCTAAAGGAACACAACTCAAGTCAATTTATAATATCCCATTCACTAAACCCACATATTTAGTGAAAAATTAGAGAACATTACTCCTTGTGATGATATTTTTGTTCATGAATGTATATATTTAATTTCTAAGCTAAGAAATGGAAAAATTATCAGAATCCAATGAGCTCTTAGAGCATAAAAAAATCTTCAGGAAGATATTAAAAATAATAAAGAGGAAGAAGTATACCAATATAATAAAAGACAACCAAAATGACAGATTAACTAAAAAGAGTTGGCCACCATCTCCTCCATTTACTAATGCTCCTAACTCATCCAAATAAAACCTAAGAACAAAAACATTTTATAAATATTCAAAGAAGCAACTACAACTGTTCCACAAGTTTATGTCATCCAAAACATTACAACTTATTCAAAATTTTATATTATCTTTGTAAATCTTTGGGAAAACAAAATATGGTCGAACTTTATTAGAAAATGAATTTAATTTTATCGAATGATAATTCTAGAAAGAAAAGGGACCATGAGCTACATTAATTATTTTGGAACAGAGGGAATGATTTTATAAGGTCTCTTTTAGATTATGTAGCTAGTGTAAGTGTCGTACCTAAAACCCTATAGGATAACATTGAATTTGGTTATTTAGTGCATATTTTATTACAATTTCAATTGTAGTGTAGATCTACTAGGTAAGTTTGGGAAAATAATGGGATGTGATACTTAAAATTGAGAGCTTGCATTTTCATCTGGATTTCATAGTGGCACATATGTTGAGAGATAAATGAATTTTAATAATTACTATTTTGGCTGCCATTTCAGTTTGAAAAAGGGGCATCATGTTTTGACTTCCTAAAACGAGTATATATGTCCTTTTAAGTCCTCTTAATGTGAACTTCAATATTTTATATGAATCTGTCGTGTTTCAATTTGGATAATAATATACCAATCAAAATATTAAATTTTATGTAAAGGAAATGTCGATTGGGAAAATGAGATCACATACTTCTGTTTTAAATATAAATTCTGAAAATAGAACTTTATCTTTGAATTTTATAATATGTAATCTGAAAATTAAAAAATCATAATTTTGTTTTAAATATAACATAAAATAAAATATCATTTATCCATCTTAAATCAGACTTCATAAAAATGGATTTTGATTGCTCCATTTCAAACTTATCATTTGTAGAATAAAAATCCATTTTAATGCATGTTCTTTCAGTATGATATCTTTAATATTCATATCATTTGTTATAATTCACCTTAATAAACCTTTCATACAAAAGTACAATGATTGGTTTAATTTACTGTATGCGAATATTTTAGCCACAAAAACTGTATACCTAACTTAATTTGTGGAAGTAGCCAAACATGTCCTCCGTTGTACATTAAAATTTATCATTCTCTTCTATACGCATATTTATCAAATATATTAAATTACTCCATGAATTTCTCTATATATCAATATATTTAAGTCATGATTTAATTTTTAGGCTCACACCCTTGTTCGCACTTTGTAGGTGTCACACATGCTAATAATTTATGGCCTAATTTTTCACGTGTATCAAATTCTGATGATTCAAATTTTTAGATATACATTCTGGTCATGAGAAAAGCTTGATTTTATGATTATTTACTGATGTAAAAATATGTGGCTGAAAAGTCAGTCACACATTCCATATCACACTTGAGGAATGTCTTGAGGCTGGACACATGAACAACTCAACAAATCTCAAGAGCCAAATCTCTAAGTATATCTTTTGACATCTAAAAACCTTTTTTATATGACCCTTTACGCCCATGCACCAATTTAGTAAACAACTATTGTGCCCAGGAACCTCAATTATCTTCAAAATTAGTTATCTACAATTAATTGCGGATCAATTTTAAGCAATCAATAGGTTGTGTATCCAGCCCATGGTGTGCCCTCAAGCTACAAATCAATTTCTAGATGATACAAAGATTTTATTGACTCACTCATGGAAACTTTCTGTCACTTTTTACGATCTTAGTATAGCCCCTCGTCTACTTGACACTCCCAAGATGACTCAGGATATGGTCTACTTTCAAACCATAACTGATAATCTGAGTTAGTACTAATTCATTTGAGAATCATTAGAGAACTCTTCTCCAATATTCCACCACCTTGGCAAAGGACTCCATCTCATTGCCTTGAGATGTCTCCTCCATATACAGAGGGCAGATGATCCCTTACTGACCACTGAATCATCTTTGCAATGTTTTTGATGCACCCAAGCTAAGACTGCTTGGAGCTCCATGATTAGAAATTGTAGGTTATAGTCAAAAGTACAACCGTCCATCCACAAGACGTCTCTAGTAGGTCTAAGGACCACTTAAACAATCGTGATGTGAATCAGCTGGATTGAAATTCTGGTCTAATATCATTCATTGATTCGCATAGATAAATTAGTGAACTCTTTTGAATAAACAACACCCACTGTTTGTCTTAAATGTCTCCACACTAATGGGATGATATCAGCCATAAGCATTATATGAGTGAAACTAGGTATTGTTGTTATAAACAGATAATTTATGTCCTTGATTATCCTTCAAAAAGGAATATTTAGAATACATACTATCTTAGAGACTAGTGATCCACATACTATGTTATCATCATTACTAAGTCAGATTATTTATTTATGGACTTCATCAGAAGCATTACATGTGCATTAGAATGAAATTAATTATTTATATCTCATTATAGATTGATGTTTTTATGAATATTTAATGAGAGGAGAACAGCTTGAGAAGGTGAGAAAGAAGGGGAAGAATGAGATTCATGATTTCTTTCACATCCATATCAATGAGAAGAATAAGTTGAGAGAGACATGAGAGCCAGGATAGTGAAAGTGATAAGAGGGAGAGAGAGAGAGAGAGAGTCAGTTAGAGATATTGAGTAAGCGTGACAACTTGTATGAGGGAGAAAAGGATAAAATTACTGAGAAATAAGAATTAGTGATGACAACAGACAAGTGTGTGTTGGAGATTGTTACAGAACAAATGAAACCGTGTACAAGTGTGTGGGGGAGAGCGTTACAGAACAAATGAATCCGTGCACGAGTGTGTGGAGGGGGCGCGTTCTGGGAGAGAAATAGTGAGGAGAACAATTTGAGATAAAATATCCTCTGGATAAGGGGAATAATGATGAAAATTTTCTGTGTGTTTCATCCCTAATTGTTTTTTTCCATTTTGAGATTAAACACTAATATAACTCTCGGATAACAGATGGGATTTTAGGTATTAAAGCGGGTGGAAGTTGGCAAAGAAAGAGGTGCGTACATGAGGCGAATGGAGAAGGCAATAGTGGGGATGAATGTTATGCTTAAAGGGGGATTAGAGAAGTGTACTGAAGGAAAAGGAGAAAAGGATTGTGTCGAATATATTTTTATTGAAGCGAAAGATGGGAGAAAGATTTCTGACGAAGTAGAGAGAAATAATCATGAAGGAAAATCGAAGAGAGGGCGTTGATTGAGACTATGGAGAGACAGAGAAATGAAAGCTTGGGGATAGTATGATTGTTGAAGAGAAAGAGGGAGCGAGAGTTGGGGGAGGTGAAAAATATGACCATTTCGTTATAAAAATCTCAGTAAATGACCTCAAATTGTTATTATTAACCTATTACGCAGAATGAACTAGCAATTAACAGAAGAGAATGGGGGAGAAGGGTAAAATAAGAGAGAATAAGGGAGCATGCGAGAATGAATGAGAATTAGACAGAAAGGATTCCTTGTTTTAGTATGGAGAGGGAAGGAGAAAGAGAAAGGGCTTCCTCGTATTATCATGGAGAGAGAGAGGAGAAGAAATAGAAACGGTTTGCCTTGTTTTATCATCGAGAGAGCGAAGAGAAGAAATAGAAACGGTTTGCATTGTTTTATCATCGAGAGAGAGAGAAGAAAAAATGGAAACGGTTTGCCTTGTTTTATCATGGAGGGAGAAGAGAAGAAAGGGAAAGGGTTTCTTTGTTTTATCACGGGGAGAGGGGGGGAAGAAGAAAGAGAGGAAACTTTCAGAAAAAATATCGTATAGTTGGACTTGGCCGTGTGGGCCGTGTTATTCCCTAATTCTCTACACTATTCTTGATAAATTTAATAGCCAGTGGGTATAGATAATTTGATGTGATAACATAGACTTCCGATGATGATGGCAAGATTAAATTGTCAGCGAGAAGATCCGGATATTAGGGCGTTGACTTATTGGGCCAAGCGAGCTATTGACTTGTCGACTCTGCTAACACGAATAAAGGGCGTTAGCTCGCAAGATTGAAATGTAAGCTAGATGATTTCCCACCGGTCAACGCTCCAGCTGCTTACCCTGCATGCACACGTTGACAGCTGGGCCGTTTTAACTCCAAAACGAATCCAGACAAACGAGGGACTTAACAAATGTAGAGTTTATTTCTACGCGTAAACCGGCCCCATAACCACAGTTTGTAGGCCACCGCTCGACTCAGTTCTGATCTGAGACTTCCCCACATCCTTGTCATCTTTGTCCTGGTATGGGAAAGTCAAACAACTCCGCGACGACTTAGCAAATCAAAAGTCAACTATCTATTTGGTCGGCAGGAGCCCATCTCATTTTACCAGATATTTGTTTCGAAAGTATTTATTTTCTTTCTTCCATAGTGGTCTCTTGCTGTCCCCGCCGGCCCCCGCAAAACATGAAAAAAACTTCTGCATAGCAATTAAAAAAAAATAGCAATGCTGCATTTGCACGCCACGCGTTTTCGAGTGCACTGGGCTGCTTTTGGCAATGGGAATTATTAATTTTTTTCCTGCAGTTCGTCAAAGGATACTCGAGGCTGAAATTTCTATGGGTTCATATGGCGGCGAAACCGGAGAAAAAACGATAGAGAATGACGCGTCGGCCCCCGTTCTCACTCTCCGTCACACGCAGGATTCGTGATCCATCTCCAGCCATGAAGGGGAAAGAAGAAAAGCAGAATTCGGATTTGCAGGTAACGCCCATGCCAGAAGAAGAAAGAAAGCCAAAAAGAACGAAGACTCGAGTTCAACGACGGTTTACTGTACAAGTGTACACTGAGAAGACGACGGGAAAGAAGTAACAATAGAAGGGAATTCCGCCGAGATTTCTCCATCTGCTATCCTCTTTAGTCATGGGTTATCACCGTTTACATTATTCTTCCTAGTCGAAGAGGGCGTATCCTCCGGCGGCGAGCAAGTCCGCCGGGTAGAGTCCCAATTCCATGAGTAAACCGGCGTTTAAGTTGCAGTCCTCGGTGGAAAGAGAAGAGGCTACGGATAAGTCATCGGTAGGCGAAACAGCTACTGCGTTGACTCCACGGCCATAGCTCGAGAGCTCCGCTTGTGCTAGTGCGGGGAAGGACGCCGATTCTAACCCCAGTGCGGCGTCCATTGATGTGATTGTAGACGATGGGCTGCTCTCGTCGTACATGGTGAAAGAGCCGAACGGCCCGGAGCCGTAGTCCTCGAAGTTCACGAGAAAGAGGGGCGATCGTGGCTGGCTGATCGGCCCATCGCTTCTCCTGGCCGTGGTTCTGGCCTCGGCCTGCGCCACCAGCATCTTCTTCTTCAGCTTAGTGTTCCAGTAGTTCTTCACATCGTTGTCGGTTCGTCCAGGAAGATGCGAGGCAATGACAGACCATCTTGAGAGGAGTTGAGAAGGGGCTAAGTTTAGAACGCAGAGAAGAAAGAAATGGAGGAAGAAAGGGGAGGGAGGTTACCTGCTGCCGATAGTCTGAAACAGGGAGCATATCACATTGTCTTCAGCCTCGGAAAAGCCTCCGTGCTTGATTCCGGGGCGGAGATAATTGAGCCATCGCAGGCGGCAGCTCTTCCCACAGCGTTTAAGCCCTGCCGGAGGAAATCAGGGAACTTAGTCTCGATTCGGAGAGGAAAATCATTGAGAGAGATTGATTCAGAACATCTGATAATTTTCATTTTGACCTTTTGGAAAGAACGATGATGGGAAAAGTTTAAAGAGGACATTTTGACCGGGGGGAGATGAAACCTGCTCGCTGAGGCAGTGCAATCCAGTTGCCGCCGGTGCCATACTTCTCCACGTAGTTCTTGAGGGTTGCGTCCTCTTCGGGCGACCAGGGGCCTCTCTTGACGCTAGCTTTGTCACAGCAGGGAGCTCTCCCCATCGCTTCCTCTGCAGAATATCCGAAGATGTCGCTCGATAGAAGGATGAGACTCCGGCAGGACACTGTGCCGTCGAACGAATTACGCGTAAGCCTTATAAAGAAAAGGATATGGGCACTAGCCGAGAGCAATCTCTTGACCCAGTACATGGTCACCGGATTCCCCCAGCTTGCATTTGTTTATCATCAGACATCACGATCATCTATCTCTCTCCATCTTTCTCTTTCAATCTCTCTCTAAACCCCATAAAGGGCGGCCACACCTCGAGGTCCTTGGCCCCGTACTCGCTTGTGACGTTCTCTCTTTAACTCTTTTGGGAGATATTGTCTTTTCTCTTGGACGAGCGTTCATACTCTGTGTAGCTTTGCATCGCTGTACCCGAAGGGAGAGCGAGAAGAGAGAGAGAGGACCAAGTTGGGGCCAAGGAAGAGAGAGAAAACGCGGAAGGCAGATATGCTCTGTTCACGCCGGGTGTGCGGAGCAGGAAGAGACACGAGAATGATCGTCCCATACTCCCAGTTGGGTACAGTCAAACCGAAAAGCTCGTACATTTGGTCCGATCAACAATGTCGCCCAAATCCCAGAGTATTCAGTTTAACTTCTCCGTGTCGTGACCCGCTTTCACTCTTCCCTGACTCTGCAGAAAGCCTGAAGGCTGACGGGAGGCCACCCTTCACGTCCTTCTCATGCTCCGTAGGGTAACAAAACATAGCTCTCTCTCTCTCTCTCTCTCTCTCTCTCTCTCTCTCTCTCTCTCTCTCTCTCTCTCTCTCTCTCTCTCTCTCTCTCTCTCTCTCTATTTACCTATATATGAATATATATATCTATCTCTCTTTCCATCTCTCTCTCTCGCTCTCTCTCTATCTCTATCTATCTCTTTCCATCTCTCTTTTTCTCTCTCTCCCTGCCTCGCTCTCTCTCTCTCTCTATCTATCTTTCTATCTATATGTCTCTGCGCTCTCTCTCTCGCTCTCTCTTTCTGTCTCTATCTATCTATCTTTCTATCTATCTGTCTCTGCGCCCTCTCTCTCGCCCTCTCTCTCTATCTATTCTATCTATCTCTTTCTCTCTCTCTCTCTACCTCTCGCGCTCCCTCTCTTTCGTACTCGCTCTCTCTCGCTCTATCTATCTATCTCTCGCTCTCTCTCTCTCTTTCTATCTATCTCTCGCTCTCTGTCTCTCTCTCGTACTCGCTCTCTCCCGCTATCTCTCTATCAATCTCTCGCTCTCTCTCTCTCTATCCCTCGCTCTATCTCTCTATCAATCTCTCGCTCTCTCTCTCTATCCCTCGCTCTATCTCTCTATCAATCTCTCGCTCTCTCTCTTTATCTCTCGCTCTATCTCTCTATCAATCTCTCTCTCTCTCTCTATCTATCTCTCTCTCTCTCTCTCGTACTCGCTCTCTCACTCTCTCTATCTCAATCTATCCATCTATATATATATATATATATCTCTATTTATCTATTTTTCTCTCTCTCTGACTATCTATCTATCTATCTATCTCTCGCTCTCTCTGTCTATCGATCCCTTGCTCTATCTATCTCTCGCTCTATCTATCTATCGCTCGCACTCTCTCTCGCACTCTCTCTCTCTCTCTCTCTCTCTCTCTCTCTCTCTCTCTCTCTCTCTCTCTCTCTCTCTCTCTCTCTCTCTCTCTCTCTCTCTCTCTCTCTCTCTCTCTCTCTCTCTCTCTCTCTCTCTCTCTCTCTCTCTCTCTCTCTCTCTCTCTCTCTCGCTCTCTCTCTCTCTCTCTCTCTCTCTCTCTCTCTCTCTCTCTCTCTCTCTCTCTCTCTCTCTCTCTCTCTCTCTCTCTCTCTCTCTCTCTCTCTCTCTCTCTCTCTCCCTCTCCCTCTCTCTCTCGCTCGCTCTCTCATCCTCCTCCCACTAATTCCTATAGATATGAAAAAGTATGAAATCGTGTCCGGAGTGATTGCAGGATTACGCGAAGAATCAGACGGATTCGCACAGCGATGACAGTAGAATTTTCATTTGGAAACGTTGACGGACTCATCCGCAACACCAGTGCAGGTCTTCTATGATTTTTACGCCTCAACATGTTACTCCAGCAAGTTCTGTTTCGGTTCCTGTAGGTGATTTCATCTGTGAGTACTTTCTTATTCACACGAACCGCGTTCCAGTTATCATTTATCTTTAAATAATTCCGAAGACCTGAGACTGCAGCAGTTTGGCCTGGCCGCCGGTAATTATAATCAAACTCGGAAAATGTAATGGCTCTCTGGAAGTCTGAGTCAAAGAAATTTTGATGAGGAAAGCCCGAACAGCGAGGGCCACTGTGTGTACAGGCGCCGGAAAGTGACGACAACTGTAGAAAAATTGTGAAATTTGATGTTCCCTACGGTGTGGATACATGATTGACTACGCAGGAAAAATGTACTCGCTGATGAGTCACCCGGGAAGGCTTCTCTTGAGCCTGCCCTGAGCATCACCCAGAAAGGGTACAAGCTGGAACGACTTTCGGGGTTAGAGCCGCTCAACAGTTTTCAGTATGAATTGTCTCATGTTTTAAGGCGTTGACGTAACTGGCATTGATATTATTCAAGTTTTTTTTTCATTTGTTCTTGGTAGGGATGTTTACCGCTCAAAAAGGTCAAAACCGTGTTATTGGCCAAGATAGTAAGAGGTTTCGGTATCAGCAACAGCTTTTGGCACAGCGGTAGGCGCTTGAATATTAACATTGCAGGCCCTGGAGTAGCTGTTACTGCATTCAGAAAAACAAAAACTATTTATAAGGTGTGTATTTGTTGTAACAGTGAGTCTCAGGTCAAACATAATCTGTTTGGCCAATTTCTTTAAGTGGAATGTTTTTAGATTGGTGTGGTCATCATTGAATATTCAGTAACAGATTATTGATGGTTTTTCAGCTGTCCACAGTATCAAAAACTCAAAACGATGAAAATATAGAAAGACGGGTTTTAACCACCTATTCAAATTTCATAATAGAATAAAATATCAAATAACAAATTAAAATTTGTAATCGTACATTCGTCATCCCATCAGACCCCTCTATTTAAGCTCAGACTCTTCCTCCTCATATCACCCATTTATATGATCTTGACCCCACTATTAAGCATCGGCAAACAGCTGTTGAACAAACATAAACTCACACAATAAAAAGATGTTGAGGTTTCGCGAGGTCAGATTTTTTTGTCGTGCATTATTGAACAGGTTCAAAATTTGAAGAATAGTTTAAATATGTAGGAAATAAGTTGGCTGTCTCATTTAAATCATACAGCTTGAATAGTGCACGTTTTTGTGCACACCATGCCATCTTGGTATTGTGTTCATGTGCCATGTACCCCTTTGTCATAAGAAAAAGACATGGGGACCAAATCTTCCACGCGATCTTCTGACCAAATATGTACCCAGGCTCGTTCTCCCAACACATTGACATTTTCCCAGGCTTCTGGCCTGCTCTCGTTATCTCCTAGTCCAGAAAGATCCTAAAATTTTTTTAAAATATTTTAGATACGCTTTTAGATTCGTTAGGTTTATTTCTTCATGGAATACAACTCAAAACCGTAAACAATTCCAATATTATGCACTCTATTTCACGCCAAATATTTTATAATTACTATTGAATAATTGTAATCTATATGTCTATACAAGAATGGTACAGATATGTATTATATAAATGATAACATGTAATTTTTCTGTTAACTAATATGTAAAATATTGAGGAAAGAAAAGTGTGTAAGTTCATGATTAAAAAACATGTCATTATACCTATACTTAAATATCCTAGTTGACTAGCAGAAAAATATATAAATAAATCTGACAAAATATCAACGATTACTTCCAGGATTACCATGAATGTAGCATTGATGGGAGATAACATGAATATCCTACCGCAAGCGATTCTATGGTTATATGTGAAGCATATACTAGTGTACATGCAATTCAAGGTCCTGAGGTATCCCTCGAGTACATAGGTCAGTATATTTCATGAACCTACATAGGGATCTCAATGGTCTACATGGAGTGTGTATTAAATATAGGTTTGCATAATCATTCAAAGTATGTCTGAGGAAAAATAAGTATATCATGAAGATATATAAAAATAACTGATATGCTAAGAGAAGTCATTACTCATGCACCTTTAAAATGTTTCTGGGGTATTACATAGCCTTAAAGACATAGTGCCATATCAGCATGCAAAAAACATCTTGCCCAAATCCACAGGATCTATCTCAATATGGTTACACAGAGCAACATTCCAAGAAACAAAAATAATTTGACCTGCAATTTTCTCAAACATGTGGTCAATAAACGGATATTAAAGTGATTAATCTTAGTAATTAATCATAGTGTATGCATTCCAATTATAATAAACAATGGAAATGCACCATTTAATAAATGTCATAAAACTTCTATCCACCTAAATATGAAATAAGAATTTGTGATTTCTTTGGAAAAAAATGAATGAACCTAAAACACAAACAAATTGATTCGGAATAATTGTTTCCACATTCAGCAGCTTAATGATTCCCTCTTTTATTTCCGCAAATGCTTTAAAAATACAATCAAATGCTTTAGGTTTAAGCTGCCATTTTCTTCCATGATAGGTCTAAAATCTCCTAGAGAAACTGTGCTTGCAAAAGATGGTTCATGTCCAAAAATACATCCCAAAGACTGATCAATCATGTCTCAAATTAATGAGTACATCAATTAGTCCATCATCTTGCATCTTAAAAAAAAAGATGATATGTGCACTTTATTGCAGAAAATAGAGACCTGAATCTAGGATTCAGATCAGCATAAGATATACTCTAGTCTCCTTATTCTCGTAATCTAAGTTTCTCACCCATTTTCAATATGGTTTTTACATAAAGGTTTCAAAATCGTTAATAATATCAAAGACATAGACATCCTGTGATCTCCAACTTCCGATATCCCCCATTGGGTATACCTTATAATTAACTCAAAATTGGGGTATCAATTATGTTACCACTGATATTTGATATTATTTAACCACATTTAGAAATTACTCATTGGAATATGATTATTTAGTGAGGAGTAAGGGTTCATCACCATATGGAATGGTGTTCAGTAATTAAGTAATATGTAAGTGGATATTTAGGTGGTAAGAAGAAATACTCATCAGGTAATAACTAGAGAGAAGATAGAAGTGTGAGGTGATAATATGGAAGTTAATATTAAAAGACAGTGTGAAGATTAAAATGAAATATAGATGTTTGTGGATATATACTTAGAGAGTGTGGGAAATGAAAAAATTATGCATGAAGGGATGAGGTGGGGGATATAAAAATATGAAGCGGTATGAAACTATAAATGGATATAAAATACGTGTACATTTGGGAATGGTGTGATGAGGAATGGTGAAATGGAATGACTTTGAAACTGACGAATATTCTGGATACGATTTCATGGAAGAAGTAGGTGGATATACGCTAGCTCGTATTGATGAAGACAAAAAAATGTAAAGACTGGAAGATAAAGGTTAGTTCCTTGTATTCTGACAGGACCTAAATAATTTTCAGATGCAAGTGGGCTCCAAAACTTCTATTTTATTTCCTTAAATCAACCAAGTGCACTAAGAACACCATGTCGGATAACCACCTCACCCTCTTCAATAAGCCTACAAATGTAGGAAGCAAGTTCAAACATGGTTTTATTGTTTGGCATAACATCTTACATATCAGAGAATGCAGATGGATGGAGGAAAGAAACAAATCTGCCCTAAAATTTCAACTCAACATGCATTTCGTATCATCAAATGTCAAGGTTTGATGTTGCACAATGTGCGCCATTAACTATCTTTATTTTCTCTCCCCTCATTGATGTTTCTGCCACATAATTTAGGTTTTTCCATACTAAATTTCTTAAATTCTTCTTCATGACGGGCTTTGATTTTCAGTCCGTCCTCAATCAATATTGCCTAATCCAACATGTGTTCCTGCATTTAAATAAAAAAAAAGAGGAGGAATTTTATGCATTAAATGATGCAATAAATGCACCATTAATGATGTGTTCCAGTATTAATGATGCATTAAATGCATGATGTGGCAATGTGTCTTGTAAACACCAATTGTGAGGAGGATTTTTAAAAAAATTTAATTACTTAAAACAAAAAATTAATTCTTTATTCAATGGTTAAGGATGCAAAATTCACCATCTCAATGTTTTTCCCTCCACGAGAACTAGAGTCATGCATTGATGATTTTATTAATTTTTTTAGACAATTTTCTTTGAATAAAGAAACATACTTTTTAGTGATGGTACATGTGATAAATATTGTATCCCAAAAGCCAAAAAAAATTTCATGTGTCATTTATAAGCATTGTATTCAAATTTATTCTTTATTGATCTTGTGTCAAGTTCATAATGAAGCCCTTGAAGTCATCCAATGACCAAATGAATTATGTTGAGATCATAACATGAATATCATTATCCTTTAAATATTGTTGTTATATTTTTTCAAATGATACTCAAGACGGACATTGAAATATATGGATAGAATTGCATTGTTTAATTCCACACATATAATGAGTATGGCCGATCTCATAGCCACTAAGGATAGATAGCGGATGCTTTTTAGGAAATGATTTCACTTAATTGACCACTATATATATCCCTGACAGGTGTTATATATAATTTTCAACCATGTTAGTTAATGTCACAGTAGTGTAAGTGGCTCATAGACCTAAGACATGAAAGGCATATCGTAGATGGAGGGTTGTGTTTTGACTAATAAAATATGGTTCTTAATCATGGAATTCCAAAGCATCTTAGCTCCAAGCCAGCAGAAAGTCCTCATAGGTGATTAAGTGGTCAAGATAAGATCTTCATCCTCAGTGTAAGAGGCTCATCAATGAAGCTTATGTGAGGAAATATTTCTTCAAGGTAGTGAAATATCGAAGAAATATTTTTTTATTTTCTAACTGCATCAAATAACTACGATGATCAATTAAGGTTCTATAGTTCAACATACCTAAGACATCCAAGGTCAAGAAAATGAGAGATCATACATACACGGCAAACAATGGCAGCAATATTTGTATCTCCTAGGGCATGATGTGTAGCTTGGTACCTGATGGGAGACTGTCGAGAGGACCAAGCCCTGGCTTGCCAGCAGCCGCGTCGAGAAGCCCGAGCCGACACCAAGGACCCGAGCTTTAAGTACCCAGCATGAAGATCGACCCGAGCTTTACATTTTGATGGATTTTTGTGAGGGCCACGATGCTTGGGCTCCGTTGTTTTAATTTTCCATTTCCATTGCATGTACCTGGGCCTTTAGAGGAACGCCTCACTTTGGACATTTCCCCCTAAGTTGCCGATTATGGCAAGCACCCTTACCCATATAAGGGATGGTATGCTCTAATGCCCAATTTGGACTTCCTTAGATGAAAAATTGAACCTTCTTTAATTTCTCTTGGGATCCCTCACCCTTCCCGCGTGGAGGTGAATTAATGTTCTTAGCAGATCTGCTAACGGAGATATAGTCCGCTGACCAATGCCGCCGCCGCCTGTCCTCTGACAAGTAGTCGATATCTTCGCCGGAAGGGAACGCCGCCGCGGCCTCTCGTCGACGACTCATCCCCTTCCGTCAGATGACACCGTCTACAGTCGATACTACGATCCCGACTATCCATACACTCGGCCACTGTTGATCCCACGATAGCAGTGCTCATCGTCCTTGACCGCTTCGCGTTCATCACTGGCATCCGTCGCTCACATCTTCCTACAGGGTCTGGCATTCGTGGCCCCCGACCACTGATTGAACTCGGTATTCAGACCTTGAAGGAAAGTGGAACGTGGAACAAGGAATAGAAGGAAGATGAAATCAATAGGATAGAGAAGATAAGTGCCGTTGGGCAAGTTTGTGTTCGGGGAATCGGGGTCCTCTTTATAGGATCCTTGATCGCATTGGGTTACTCTAATCAATAAATGATATTTAAGTCAGTGGCGATGGGGACGAGGCGAGATTTTCTGGGCGGCTATCTGGGAACAAGGCGAGATCTCAGTCGTGGGGATATGACCGAGCTTGGAGGTGGCGGCGGTGGATTCGTGCGATGGCGTTAGACGAATCCTGGGGCTTCGGTTGACGTTTGGGCAACTGTCTGTCTGGTTGACATTTTGGCTTCCTTAACAACCCCTACGTGCTGGTCTCCCACGTTCGTTGCTCACATTCCCAACTTGGCCGGCACCCTCGGCCTCGTCACACTGGCAGAACGACCGTCACCGCCCATAGTCTCCTACCTGACAGTCGCTATCCGCGCTCGCCTGTTCATCTTCTGCCAGTTTAATATTGACGCCGGCGCCTGCGGGATTGGTGTTTGATCCTGATTGCGGATATTTTTTTTGGCTCCTGACGACGATGCACCTGTCGACGCCGACGACTACCTCGATGGCGCCAGTCGCCGCTTCCCCACTACTTTGGTTCCTTGTTCGATGCCTGATCGGTCGTGGGAGAATCTTGAACTCTTGATCGGTTGACCATGTTGGCCAGGCAAAGGATGCTTGTGAGTCTCTCCTACTGCGCCAGGCGAGTTCCACTCGTTCCCGCCTGATCGAGCCCATCGTCCCCCTCCTGACGACTCCCAGATTCTGCGGACGAGAACCAACCCTGTGACACGATCATACTTGCAGGTTCGTCCCCACAACCCTCCCCGTTACTATTGTATCATTACCTTCTTCATTGTCGTCCTCGACGCCCGCCCTCCAGAGCTCGATGACGTAAGCTTAGCCACCAGTGTATAGTGAGGGTCTCTTTTTTTTGGGTACCGGACTAGATCGCAGACGACGAAGGTCGAACGCACTCAGATAGTGATTGTTCTCCTCGTGCGTCAGCCTCTTCGTCGGGTCATTCGGAACCTGGCCAGCCCCTAGACCCCTCTGTGATTCTCTAGCGGTCCTACTACTAGTCGGCAACCTCCTGGTACAATTTGTGTGTTTTTTTTTCTTAAAATCGCATCACTCATTCATTGCATTGTCCAAACCAGCCCTGTGGTGTAACCCGAACCGTCGGTCTGACTGATCATGTTACATCAGTACCCTAAGGGCTAGGAACCTAACCAAATGATGGGTTAATCGATCCTTGATTATTTAATCTATATGTTTATAATTTAGTTAATAAGGTTGGACAATAAAAAAAAATTGGCCATTAAATTCATTAAGTAGATTGATCCATGGGCCTAGATTTCCGCACGCCATAGATTTTTGGGACATTACTGAATATTCCCCAGGACAAGAATTTTTCCAAAATTTCACCATGGATTTTTTCGAAAATTTCTGGGAAATTATCAATAGAGGGGGCACCTTCCTTTCATACTCATGTGAGTCGTTTTGGAGTGCCCCCCACCCCAATTCTTCTCTCGCTCCATTGAAGTGTTGTTTCTGGTGAGACTACATGGTGAGAAAATCTTGACATAATTTTTGGAACTATTTTGGAGAAATGAAAAGGAGATTCAATGCTCAAAATAATGTGTAGATGCATCTAGAGGCTAGGAATCTAAACAGCTTTAAAAAAATCCTCAAAAGAATCAAGTGATTTAGGAAGTTTTTGCTCGTTAGATGATATGATCATTCGTGTCTTTTTAATTTTTTTTATTCAGTATTTTCTTTATAAAAAATTTTGTATTATCAACCAAAGCCATGAAACCCAACAATAATATCAAAGCCATGTTTTTGGCCTTGGTTGAACAACCAAATCACTCTCTAAATTTAGGATTTTTTGTTCGACATATTTTGCTCATAGCAACCGCTGTTAATGCTTATGGCAGCCCCTAGGCCTAGGTAGGACAGCCATTCTAGATGTTGGGCACTCAGCACCAGTGAAGATCCACTAACTTACCACAATGGACCATCTTAATTTGGTAAGTTAGTTGTTATTGGGGGACGTCAATAGACCTGACCTTCCTGACTAGTATGTTAGTGGTTCGCAGGTGGACCAACTTTCCGTTGTAAGTAGATCAGGCTATATGGACCAGGTAAGGTCCCAGTTGACTCAACTAATCTAACTTACTTGTCATGACAGGCATAACCCGATCCTATCAGGTTTTTCTGACCCATTCAAGGACTCAAAGAACATCAGACCTCATATCAAAAGGGTTAATCTACCATATATGACAAGTTCAGAATTGATAGATTGATCAATCCAACCAGATCAGAAAAAATAATTTCATTTTGATTAATTATGGGTTTCAAACCTGAACACCTCTGACCATGATGAAATCTCATTAATGTTGGGTAAGTGCTTGTTTCTAAACATAATATTAATGAGTCCAAAGTATTTATTATTCTAAGTATTTCATAAATAAATAAGTAAATAAATAATTGAATAAGGGAGAAATAAATTACAAAAAAATTAGAAAATTGATCAATATAATGACATGAATAAATTGAATAAAAAATTATCTAACATCAATAAAATTTATAGATATGTATTTTGGATTTATTGGATGAAATAATTTAAGAGTTAAATGTTTATATATTTAATAAAATTACTATAATTACTTTAAACTGTTTATATGACTATTCATGGTTTTATTCTAAATTTTATAATTTCTCCCTTATTCAACTTTTTAACGGGATCATTGTTTTCATAATTTAAAATAAATTTATAATTTCTAAAATTATTTTTGAAATGGTATGATAGGTCTTGTGTTTAATTTAGTAGAAATATGGATTAATTAAAAGTTGGCTCCCCTAAGTCAAAATGATGCAATGATTGTGTTGTGATATTGACTATGTGAGTAACATGAAGATACACAACACATGTGAACTGTATAAGAGGCACCTTCACAATTATTTTTATAATAATACATTAGGATATAATGTTTATGATATATACTAAACGCAGAGACCAGAATAAAACCCTTCCGTCAAGCTCTGAGCTGTAGTATGAAGGTTACGAAGTCACGCCTTACCCTCCACTGTATTATAAGGATCTGAATTCCACCTCTCTCAGAAAGAGTGGATAAGAACTAGCCTATTGCACATGGCCAAGGTAGAGGTACTTGTATTTTGAACACACATACACACATATGATCATTTCAATGCATTAAAAAACTCAAAATGAATGAGATTCATGTAATAATTAGTGTGCTATTAATAGCTTCGACTTTTCATTGGATATTTCTCGCCCATGATAAACTATCTTGAGGTTTTCAAAAGATCTATAGGTCATACATGTTGAAGCCTGGCTTTCACCTATAATTCAGGAGATGATCTCATGTTTCCTTTTATTTAGGTCACTTTCTCACATGTGGAGGCCACTAGTGCACAGGGTTAGCCCCTGTCTTTCTTATTACTGAAAGTAAACCATGGATATCATTCTTTCACATAGATAATGAGGCTCTTATACAGTCTAATGTTAAGAAGGAAGGTAATGTTGGATGCCTAAAAATAAAGTGCTGGGGTAGGTGAAAAATAATGGATAGATAAAAAGTAATTAGATATCATACTCCAAAGAATAGATGAATAAGCAGAATGCACCATCAGGGTGTAGAGGAAAGTGAGGGTATAAAAGCATTCTCAATATCATGGTGATATTGTGTCTCTACCTAAGATATTGATAATAAAAATAATGATGACATGCTTCTAAAATATGGAAGCCCAAAAGAAATTTTATTTTCTTTATTTTCTATTTTCCCTTTTCTATCTTTTTTTCATAAAGGGTGAACAGAAGTGTAGAAATTTATCATAAAACAAGTAATTTTCGATAAAATTTTAGATGCATATTGAAAAACTACTAAGACTAGAGAGAAAAACTAGTACATAGAATCAAAAGATGCATATCAAAAATGAAGAAGCACATAAGAAGGAAAGTACATCATTAAACAAGATATCACAAAGGGGCAGAATAGAAATGGGTGGGAAGGATACCATAAGTAGTTAGGTATAATTGGTGAGAAATTAGTTCGAGTAAGATAAGCTGAAATGGGTAAGATGGTGTGAAGTAGGCCAAGAGAATGGGTAAAAATGATGCACACATAGGTTTCAATTATAACTTTAAGTAACTCAAAGAAAATTGAACCTATGCTTAATAATGTAAGTGAGTACCTCCATAACTCCAAGTACGATTCCACTTAATGGAGATTTTAAAAACTAAAGAGGATTGGCCAGTGGAAGGGGGTGATATGGGTGATCACTCAACCGAGGAAAGTTGTATTTTCATCATTTGATGTTAAAGTATGTTCCTTACTCTTGAATATACTCATGTTCCCATATAACCCAACCCCAGAGTCGAAATCATGGAACATAGCAACACGAGATGCACTTTATCCACAAAAATAGCCAAATTTTAAAAAACTACTTGGATTTGGGTTGAACAATCTTTCAAAGGAAAGTGAAATCAAATTCATGAAGAAGATTTTTTTCGGGAGTGTCCTGGGCGAGGAAATTCCACAATTCTGGGAGAGAATATGCCTTCCTATCATTACTTTTCTTCCTCCCGACCTTCCGCTCTCTTGCTCCTTCGATCTCCTCCTCCTTCCTCTCTCGTATCTTCAATAAGGTGGTCTGAATTGTCTAGCCCTCTCTTCCCTTGTAAAGGGGAGAGGTCAATGGGCCCCCAAATTGGTTCAAAGGGGCCAAGAAAAGGGTCCATTAAAAGGGGATAAAATAAAATAAAATAAAACAAGAAGAAAAAGGACAAGACAAGGGGCAATGAAGGGGATCCAAAAGACTAAGGATCCCTTCACTTAGACGGTGAAAACACAAACACGGGGTGCATTGTCGTGCTAAGAAAATGGGACGAACACGAAGAAAACACGAGACACGACAAGGAAAACAATGAAAATCAAATGGGATAATCGAGCATTTCTTTCACCCAGTCCTCGACGATGACGGCGGGTGGCTTGGATGACGTCGTTGACGATCCTTGCTGGTGTGCGCCATCATGTGTGCTACTCATGCTCATGCCCTGCTGCGGCACCTCACTGAGTCATCGCACCGTTACCCCTACCGACGACCGTTGCACCAGACCTTGCCTACCGACAATCCACCAACCGCCGCTCGTGTCTACCTCTAGATTCTGCTCGTGACAATCCACTTCAGGATTGTCCGCCAGATTTGGCTGACTGTTTGAGCCCCTTCGTTACCAATCATCTCTACACTTATTTTCCTCATTCTCACCTTTCTCCGACATCACGCTCCCACACCGCAATCATACCACGGGTCGAGCCAAGCCATGCCCATCAACGACACGCGTCCACCAATCTGCCTGCGTCGGCCCATGCACCAACGGAGACACTGACGACGAACGCTGCCACTTATGAGGAATGTCATTCCCCTTGCTCGTTAGTTATATTACATCTTTCAGTATATTTTTTGGCTGAAATTCACTGCACTCGGGTTAGTTTAGGTGAGAGTTTATCTATTGAAAACTACATCTTGAGTGAAATTTCCTAGTACGAGTTGAGCTCGTCCGTTACGTGCGAGAACCCCACGGAATTATTTCGTTCGACATTGTAGTCATCGTCGTCGCTCCGAGCAGGGTCAGAAGGTCACCGTCACCATCACCGGTCGCCGCCCCGGAGCTCGAAACTCGACGAATCCCCATGAGTCAAGGCCTGCACGTACACTCCATCTAGGACATTGCACTCCATCTCCGACGACGTCCGGCATCACAAACATTCTGATTTTCATGAAAAAATTCATTTTATCTTCACAAATCCCCTATTTTTATAACTTTTGCTGTTCAACCCCAGAAGTTTTTGCAGCTGCAGCATAAATTATCTCATGCATTCCTCAAGGTGAAATTCCCCTTCTTAGTTGGTCAATAAAGTTGATGTTTCATCATGACTAGAAAATGACATGAGTTTTCCAATATTAGCCTATAATTGGACATCCAAAAAGTCTACTTCAAAAATTTTCTATTGGACCACAAAGACATCAATATTAGGCATTTTGTCACTCAAATGTTTGCCATCTATCTGTATGTTATATTTAATTATCTGATTGATTATAAATTTTCACTTCAATTTGACATCGTCTTGAAGGGTATGGGGTTCCCATCTCATGGTGATATGAAATATGAGTTATTAAAATGAGATCCACTATCAGTAATTATGGTTTGTCGACATCAAAATCCAGATAATATTGATGAGCCTAAAATTAATGTGTAACTACGTCGTTGTTGGGGCTTTTAGACATGCAATAAAATTTCTAATAACCCTTAATCACCAAATAATATATATAGAGCAAGCAAGGGGTCAAATCACAAGGAGGCACTAAGCAATAATTTTATCCAATTTCAAATCAATTAATACAAGAATGAATTAATTTTGCATTTAATAGACCTTAATTATGTTTCATTATGTTTATAATTAATCAAAATTAAGTAGAAACTTAATTTTGATTTTAATATTTTTGGCCAAGACACTTGGATAGGATAATTTTGATTATAAGATCAGATTAATTCAGATTATCAATTTTCCAATCAAATTTTTTTATAAGACATTTTTTATATTTTTAAATTGGTAATTAATAAGCACGAAAGGGGGTTTTCAAATTGGACTTGAAGATGGACGGGTTTTTTATGAAATTTTAGATATAAGTGTTGTATCTGTTTAATTGAATTTCTAAACAATCGATTTTGAAATCTAGAGAGAGAAAATAGGATATCTAACCTAGAGAGAGAAAGTAGAAGGATTTGATGAAAAAGTGAAATTCGACCCTAATGTAAAAATCTAAAAATGCAGAAATGATCCAAATCAATGTAGAACTAAAGATTAAAAATCAGATCTTGAATCAAAATCAAAATGCAGTTCTAATTTCATTTCAAAGAAACTTCAAGGGCATTTACCTTTTGCCCATGCCATGGCGTTTTAGAATCTTTAAAGAAGTTCAAAAAGCAATTAGAAACTTACAACTTTTAATGTTTAATCAGGATCTGTCAACTTCCAAAGCAACTCATGTGTCCTTTCTGGCCAAATCCTTGGGGAGAGCTTCAAAAAGTAAATTTTGCCTTCTTCCCGATCTCTATTTAAAAATACAACCATATTATAGAGGGGGAAAAGACAAACATGCCCTCAAAAAATTTCAGCTCAAACGGACGGCTAGATCTCAAGATATTGCCATTTCACTGGCGTTTAATCTCAACCGTTGGACTGCACAATTGTTCTTATTGGCTGACACTTCTTTTCCCTGATTTCGCCATCCTTGGATCTCATTCGGACACGTCGTTGCGCGCTTCCACAGGTCGCAATGATCACTACATGATAAAAACAAAAAAAGCACTTTTTGGGTGGTTAAAATCGTGCCACGTCGCCTCGTCAACTCCGTTTTAAGGAAAAGAATAATAAAATAAAATAAAGGTAACCTTACCACATTTTTTAATACACGCATAGTCAATTTCCACATGCATTTAATGTATGCGGCGATTCGACTGTCGCGTGTATTAAATACAACGTGAATGCTTTTATCTACATAAATGTACGTGTGTCGATTAGCCGCATGCATTCAATGCACGCGGCTAATCGATTGTACGAGGTATATTCTCATTTATTAAATGCACGTGGAAATCGATTCTCCACGTGCATTTATTGCATGAAAACGTTAACTAAAGAAAACAAATCATTTCTTTACCTCGCCGCCCGTGCCACGTTTCTACTTCTGAAACAATCATTCGCTCATTATGGCATCGCGCATTACGATGCCATAATGAGCCAATAATGCTCATTTTTTTAATGCATCCACTCATATTTGCATGTTATCATATATATATATATGATAACATGCAAATATGGCCATTAAAACACATAAATGTAATGTAATATTCTTCAATTAAACATTATAATTTGAAATTTATCAAATACATAGTGATCTAAATTTAAACGTAAGTCTCTCATCATTGGTCCAAGTAAAAATTGCATCAACCCACACATACTATCGACGGCCTCTAATATATTAATGTTCAAATGACGAAGGAATTTTTCCCATAACATCTTCAATTCAAAATTTAATATTTTAATTTCAATTATCATTCAAATGGCATAACATCATTTTATTAAGTATAATATAGATGGAAATAATAAGTATAAATATTAATAAATATTTCCCATAACATCTGTAATTCAAAATTTAATATTTTAATTTCAATTATCTTTCAAATGGCATAACATCATTTTTCTTAAGTATAAATATAGATGGAAATATTAAGAAATGTTTGTGCAAAATCAAATGAATCTTAAAAAAATAAAGCCCAAAGTTAAATCTAAAAACTTTAAAAATAGTATTTTGGAACAAAAAATTCAACACATAAACAGAAACAAAAAATTTAGATAGTGCTTCAATGTTCCTCTTTAGAGACACATCTCCTCAAAATCTAATCAAATCCTGAGTGAAATTATTTAGAATATTTAATAATATAAAAAGAAATTTATGTCATGAACTTATCATGTATTGGTTACTTGAATGATCTGGTGCTCTTTCAAAAATCAAATAATTTACTATGTGTGAAAAGCCAGGAACTCTTCTAGAGCATACTCAAAGAATATATATGTCCAAAACACTTTGAAAAATAGATATAGGATAGTCAACATGCAATCTAGATAAATGATCATCTGCATTTTTTTATATCCATGTATACCATTAATTTCTAAATCAAATTCTTGAAGTATTAAATTCTACGTAAAACTAGGATTCACTTTTTTATTTATCAAATATTTATTAGCAGAATGAACAGCACATCTTATTGTTTGACTATCTATAGCATAAGGTCTATGTTTATCTAAAGTAATTATGAAGGCTGAAAAGTCATTTTCAGTAGTTTTGTAAAGTACTGGAGAATTTCCTAAGGTTTTGATAGCATAGAGAGAACCACTGGCTTCTCTTCAATCGATCGACCAAGGAATAAATCTGTTTAAATTTGTAATGAATCTCAGTTATTGAATAATTCAGTCCTCGATTTGACATCTGAAACATGTTTTAATATAACAAATTAAATTATCTTATTTTTATATTTTTTATGGATTGTGATAATTTTATTGATAAAATTATGAAAAACAGTTGTGATTATTTATTAACAAAATCACAATATATTTTTTTCAATATTTCAATAGATGGGTCAGTCATTTGAGAAGGTCATGAAAAATATGGTCTAGAATCAGAAGCATCATGTCATTATTAAACTCAGTTACATCTCAGTCATAAGCAATACCACCATCCTTAACGCTTCTTGCTACCCTCCGAAGACCCATTTCCTTCTTATCATCACCTGGACTTTGCTGCCTTTTCCCATTAACTTCGATATGGTTGTCATTATTTTCTCCCCCTTAAGTTGCATATCTACTCTGGCAATCTCCTGATACCTAAAAGCATTCTAGTATTTTCTGGGACCCATGAAAACATGCATATTTTTCATTCATTTATATCCTCTTTCACCATATTTAATGCCAAATTCTCATGATTATGATGCATGTTACCATTATTTTATGATATTTTCAGTATTGACATGCTATTCAACTAAGTCCTAATATTTACATTTGAATGCTTATATGTTTAATAAATTTATGATATTTCTAAAGGTCAAACCATTTGAAATTAACCAAATTTAATGAGTTTAGTTCTTTTAGTGCTTAAGTGGATGAACAAGGGCGCAAGAGAGGAAGGAGAAGATAAGAAGCACCAAAGTTGTCCAAGTTTCGCTTTCCAAGTCAAACTAGTGATTCATGTAAACTAGTCCTTTATATCTTATTATTTATTTCAGGTGGTATAAGTTTAAAGAAGATGAAAATTAGAAACCAATGGAGAAAGTTTCATTAAAACTCCTTATAAATTAAAAGATGATATTTCTAAGTTATTTTTTTGATTTCTGAATTTAATAATTTTTAAGGCCTAAAAAGAAAAAATAATTAAAGGCTTGGGCCTCTGCCAGGAGCTGATTTGTTGGCGTCAATGTGGAGGCATTCCACCTAGCTAGCAGACCTACAATGTGGAAGCACGTCCATCATTGGATTATGATATAACTATCAAGATTTGGAACCCACTTTGAACCCCGTAACATCAACGACATAGTCTCTCCCATTATTCCATGTGGCATCATCTCATTCATCAACCTATATTCAAAACAATGTACGATTTGATATCTCTCACATACATATGAGTTTATTTAAGCTTTTTTCTATTTTCACAAGATAGGTACCTCCAAAATCCTTGATTTATTTAGCATGGAATCATGTCTCTTTGGTCAAGAATAGAGTGATTTGCATCGTTGACTTTGTGACCCTTATCCTGGTGCAAAAATCTAATCAATCTATCAAATAAGAGGGAGAGTCATTGGTAGCATGCCAGAATACTTCAAAAGTGAAAAATCAGGTGATTAACAAGCTTTGGACTTGATTCAAAGCCTAAGTTTTTAATTTTTTGGGTTATAAATGTGTACTCTTTGTTTTTTAATTTATAATCAATTAAAATAGCAATTAAATTATAGAATTGAGAGATTTTGATTAAATTCTTATCATTTTTCCTCAAGTTCACCGCTAATGTCTTGCACCAACATCGGAAGCATCTTTCTTACTCATTACCGAACCAAATATCACAATTTTGTAGGACATAGATCCAGATTTTAGTTCTTTTCCATTGATTTATAAAAATATAATTATTATGAGGTTTGACTGGCCAAAATATCAATTGACCACCTCATTCTGATGCAAGTCGTGAGTTTTTGGCATTGAATTGCGAGATCACTATCTCAACGCTCGAATATCCAAATTACATTATTTCTATATGTTTGGAATCCTCCATTCATCAGCTTTCCAGCCATAATCAGTCGTCAAAATTGGATTTCTATTGCTTGGTAAATTTCTTCTCTTTGATTGGATATCATTAATCAGGTTATTTTCAAAGCATTGACTTTGAAAAATTGATATTAATCTTATATCGTGTAAAAATAAATTCCAAATATATATAATAATTATCCATTATCTCTCTAGTTTCTGTAAATAAAATTTTTGTAAAATATATAACCATTTCAACTTTCAATTCCCCTAAGGTCAACAGGTCGTCAAAGTCAACACTTTCTACTATCCATTTATTTTTATTCTTATTTTAAAATGATAAAATTACAAAAATACTGATAATAATTAAATTATCCTCTTTCTGAAAATATAGAAATAAAAAAAATCTCCCTTAAAAATAGTGAGTTTAGTTGGTCCACTCATTGGCATTAGTGGACCAACTAAACTCACTCTTTCTGAAAATTATCTTATTTTTTAATCATATTTTTAACGCAATTTTGATCTGTTTTGACTAAGTTGTATTAGAATACTTCTGAAATTTAATTGGAAAAATATTATCATAATTATTTTATCTATTATCATCTACTTTGACCTAGTTTGAGTGAGACAACCATTTACAAAAGTGTCAATGCTTGTCCTATGTGGGTTTGTAATTTTATATTTTGTTGATTTACGAATAGTGTGTTAAAATGACCTCAGGATTTGTGCCCATCAGGGAATTCTCAGCACATTAAATAGGAAATTTTTTTTTTGAAATTAGGCTCCAAATCCAGGAAAATCATGGACTTACCTATCTCTATTCCTCATAAGGAGGAGTTCTCGACATTGGGGGTGAAGAACCCTCAAAACTAGTGATGCCACAGAAAAATCGCATGAGGCGTCCAAACTTTAAAAGTGATAAAATGACCATGGGATTAGTCCTAAAATCTCTGATAAAACCATTATTCCAAAGCCTGAATCTAATCATCATTCTTAATAAACCAAAATACCAGGTTTTTCAAAGTGTCCAAACCAATACTAAATAAACTCTGCTTGTTCAGCCAGTAAAGTTCTAACCAGGATCCCAATGCTATCATCTAATAAAAATTTCTGATTCTTGGAGCTGAGCCATGACCAACACAGCTCCTCCCTGATTGATGAGATGTCATCCCAGCCAACTCTAGCTTTCTTCGCAAAGAATATATCTACACAACAAATTTTTTGGTGAAAATGAGCATTCAAAGCTTCCGATTTGTAAAAAAATACTTTTAAGATTTTCCATAGTACAGAGTAAGGTTTGAACCCATAAAATCAAACAATGAGATAGAAAATTTTGGCAAAAACACATTTTCATGATTTTGAAGTGTTTTTTTTATTTTTTTATTTTTTTATTTAATATGATCAACCTAATGAAAAACAATAAACTTTTAAATAAATAGTGTTTTTTTTTCAATTAATGTTCCTATTTGCATAATTTTCTTAACTTTTTATCAATCATAGATAATGAAAAATAGACCTCCATTGGTACTTTGATGAGGTCGGGTGGTTGTTGGAAATGAAGGAGTGAGGTTGTCATGCAAGAGGACAGTTGCATGGCATGTAAGAGAGTGGATTGGAAGCAGTGTGGCATATAATAGCAGGTGCAAGGAACATGGATGTAAGTTGACTCAACACTCACTCTCTGATGGACTAGATAAGTTAACCTATAATATTGCAGACTT
The DNA here is from genome assembly GCF_029677425.1 of Wolffia australiana. Lineage (NCBI taxonomy): Eukaryota > Viridiplantae > Streptophyta > Magnoliopsida > Alismatales > Araceae > Wolffia > Wolffia australiana. Next base: position 17,536,089 of record NC_135839.1, on the reverse strand, counting down.
GACCCAGCTTTCTTAATGGGTGTGGTAGTTTCATTCTGGCATGCAAGTTGGAGCCTAAATCTATCAATGGTGTAGACGTGTGTGGTGGAAGGGCATGTGTATTGACTTGGGCATACAGAAGGATATTGTTGGAATTTTAAGATGGTTCCTTTCTTAGATTCCTATGGATTTTTCCTTTCAAATGGAAGGGAAATCTAGCTAAATAAGGGACATGCCAAAAAGGCATGTGCTTTGATCAAACTAACTAAGACAAGTGGAAATTCATACTGCACCCTGTGAAGATGTATTTTCACTCAGCTAGAAACTTATAGGGAAAAAATCAAAGCTGAAGTTAAAAATGAGATATATAACCTTAAATAGAGGCACTCCAATGCTCCAAACCCTTGGAATTGATTCCATGATACTTGAGTGCCACGATGATTCAAACTTCAGTTTAGAGACAATTTAACTCCTTTGATGGCCCATACATGGGATAAACTTTCCATACCTGTATTGTCTCATATCCTCAAAATGTGCCTCCATTTGGATTGGTCCTTAACTTCCAATTAAACTTATTTCAGGCCGTGATTTCTCCTTCTTGTTGTTTGGCTCTCCTCTCTAGTCTAGCATATGGCTTGGGTTTCTCTTTTTTTACCATTTCAGATCATAAATTCTCATTAAAAATCATCAAAGCCCTTTAGTTAAAATGAACTCAAGAAAATATCAATCTATAACCAATTGATTTTAGGGAAGCCAAATGGGGATTCCCTCAAATTCTTCGTTCCCTTCCTGGGTTGAGTGAATCTATTGTATAGATAAAGATGAACCAGTTGCAGATAAGGATGATGATCTCAAAAAATCATTCTGAATGAATCATTATCTGAGTTGTTGAGGTCCATGTTCTTGAATCATATATGCAAGCCCACCTCTTCATAGAAACAGCACAAAGAGTAACCAAATTGTAATATGGATACATGTTTTTTGAAGGCTTTAAACTGTGAGAGGTTCACTTGCAAAGATATTTGGATTAGAATGAAGTTGTGCCCTCAAGAAGTCTCAGCACTGGTATCATCTGGCCTTGCAATACAAAGAGGGCCAGCATGAAGTCTTATGTTATTCATCACCATTCATAAAACTGGGACTGTGGGAGAGAACATAGAGAGAGGAGTCCAGTCAAGAGAAGAGAAAGGGAGATGAGAAAATAAAAATAAAGAAGGTGATGATAACGGACTCTATATATGGACTCACTATCCAGACTGAGCAGCGTAAGGTAAATGATGAGTAAATTTGTGTCATTGAACCAGAGAAAATATTTGATTAAATCTGCAATAAATGATTTTTGTGGAGACAGAGAAAGAATTATCAAAATAATCTTAATTTTATTTAAAGAGAACTCAAATTGGGTGATAATGTTGCGTGGCATGTAGGTGACATGCACACACATACATAGTTGCACATGTGTGTATGTGGTACACGTGTCTGCACATGAATGTCAGGAAAAAAGGCTAAAATTCATGCACTGATATCATGCCTTTATTAATGCAATTATTGTGTCTATTTTTTTATACCACAAGAATGACATTCATGAGCATGCCATTGAATGAAATAAAAAAATGTTGATGCGGTGCACACAGTGGCACATCATCACATAACACATGAACTAATTAATTCATTGAGATGAATATTTTCTCTTTTTCTTTTTTCATGACACCTATAGCTTATTTTTTATCCTTTATTTGCATCCTTTCCCTTAGATGTATATACTAAAATCTGGATATTTACAAAAATATCTTTAAACTTTCTTCATATATTGCTAGGTGATTAAAATAGAGGTAGTATCTGAGATCCGTTAATCTTGTTCGTAGTGTCTAGGGTGTTTGAGAAGCAGAAACCAAAAATAGGGAGAGCTTACATGCACTCACAAAATGTTGAGATAATGGAAAAATGAAAGTATATATGGTATATGGTATATATATTACCATTGTCATCACATCACTCATGTTCCTCATTCCATCACATCATACACCTTTCATATCATAGTGCCATCACCATCTCACAATCACTCAACAATCATACCCCCTTATGTCACCACATTTCTACCTATATATATTTATCTTTTTACCTCATTATCGTCCATTTATATTATGCCTCTATCATTCTTATAATCTTGTTCATATCGCTATCTCATGTCTACTATAATTTATATTAATCATCTTCATTTTATTGAAGATAATCCCCCTCTCACCAACATTTTCCTTTTCTCATTATCCCACAATTCATGTGTATCTACCCTCTTCTCCTTAATCAATACATAAATAATATTACATCCTTAATTACGGTTCCTTGAGGAGACAATACATCATCACTACCTAGATTTAGTTATGTGACCAGATAAATATATTTTTGTTGATTAAACTCAAACATGACAATGAAAAAATTAAAACCCTAATTTTTTATTTGATCATGTGCACATCTCCATAAAGAGGTGTGATTTATGAGTAAAAACAAGGAAGATGAATATAAGTAGATGATAATAGGGAAGATAAGAGTTATACGAAATAATAGCATTGACTAAATAAGATAGCCATGGTAAGGGTGTTAAGTAAATGAGAATAATACTATTGGGGGAAGAGAGGAAAACACTGATACTCTTTTAAGAGAGGAAATATTTTTATAATTATTTTTGAGATAGAGATAGATGGCAGGAGTTTACACAAAACTAAGCATAGTTTTGTAAGAAGTATGGATATTTAGATAGGTTGTATAAAAGGTATTTCTCATATTTTAATAGGAAATAAAAAAAATGAAACAGAGAGGAAGCAGAAGAAGGATAATTAGAAGATATTAATAATTAATTATTGACAGAATTATATGTGGTCGGCAGGCCAATCAAGCATTTCAGGTTCATTAATATAATGTATCCATTATAATGCTTATCTAATGCTTATAATGAAGTCCATGAATACATTATCAGACTTAGTGAATTATGTTGATATCGTAATATGGAGATCACTAGTCTTTAGCATGTGCTCTAAATATTCATATCTAAAGAGTACTTGAGGACATCACAGTGATGGCGCGGAGCAGCCCGAGTCCCAAGAGACGTCTTCAAAGACACTGTCACCATCAACAGCACTACCGCTGGTTCGCATTCAGCCTGACCAGCACACCAAGGCGACCGTAAAGACACCCAGATTCAAGTACTCCAGGTGAGAAGTGCACCATATTCGTTCAAGTTTGATGTCATTCGGTTTCTTTCGAGATCGTGCTTTCGTCCGTGTTTTCGTACATGTTCCCCATCATTGAATTCTGCTTTGTGAAGAGGAGGGGGACCTTGAACCTCACCCTCTTCCTTCTCTCTTCCCCTCCTGCCCCTCACACCTTCTTCCCTCCTTTTTTTCTCTTTCTTTTGCATTGTAATGGGGGGAGTCCATTATATAAGGATTCCCCCTTAATGGGCCTCATTCTCTCACCCCTCCCCTCTCTCATGATGTCCAGCTAGGGGGCCCATTCACCTTCCCTCCTTATAAGGGAAAGGATGGGCGTCCTAGCCAGGTTTAGACTTGCCTTTAGATTGATTTTGAGTTGTGTTTGAGGAAGTGCAGGTCTCACCCTTTTCCCCTAGAAAAAGAGGAGGGAGAGGGTTGAAGAGAAGGAAACATGGAAAGAACGAGTGCCCCGACAGGGTTTTTGGGATCCTCCTATTCATCCCCTAAGTCATCGTCAACAACTAAGATTCCTTCCCTTTGTCGTGGTGCAACTTCTGGCACCGGGATTGTCGAACATATTATCTGCAATGCCATCAATTAGTTCCGACACTTGTAGTTTCCCCAATGTCAGGAGTGCAAAATGCCGTGCCAAGAGCATCTAGGCGCCCTTCCCCTTGAGGCGCCATCGAGTTCCCTCGGGACTTAACGATCTGTCAGGTTGAGGACTCCCGGGCCACCAACCATCGGGCGTTCAACTGACCACCACGTGGAAGTGACGGCCCGTGTCTTACCAAGTCAACTGTGGCTCGGCGGTGAGTTTTGATGCTCCTGGGGTCCACCTAAAGGTTTCGATTCCCTGAGGAATTAAGGCCGCCTGGTCCAATGGCTTCATAGATCTTTCCCTGGGAATTTCAGTGTTAACTGGCCCTGGACGTGGACAAGCATGACCAACGGCACTGGTCTGACCATCATTCTGTAGCGCCGGATCTGCTTTCGCCACCTCAACTGGTTTCAGTGTGAAAGAGTCCTTGCGCCCTGCACGGACTTGGGCCCTCTCCAGCGGGCCTTTATGACGACCAGGTCTCCATCCCCGTGTGACTAGACACCTTACGGGCTGCGCTAGAGGCCAGTCAACCGTTGCGTAGAGTCTCCTGATGGTGGAAACCTTGCTACCGTTCCCGAGATCTGCTCCCCCCGGACAGAATTCCTCAGCCGTTTCCATGTCCAACTAGCACTCGCTCCTGGAGTAACATCACTTGCTGACATTGTTTCTAGTGCTGATATCTTGTTGATCACTGCACGACCCCACTTCTCTTCAACCCGCCTCCCTCCTGTCCGCTCCAGTCGAGCACTATTGAACCAAGCCAGCTCCTTCTCCGACACCTCCCACCTCCGATGTCACCCTCTATCACCCCAAACGCATCAACGCAAAAAGACTCCGACAAGCAGTAATTGACGAGCTACGTCATCTTCCCACTTGTCAGTTATAGTATCTTCTACAGTATATCTTTGATTGCCTCCACCGCGCTCAAGTTAGATATAGGTGAGAGAGGAAGGTTGAGCGTAAACTACGAGCATCTTGAGTGTCTTACCGTTACGGGTTGAGTCCGCCCGTCACGTGTGGGTCCCTACAGATTTATTCCATTCGGCGCCGTAGTTGCCCTCGTTCCCTCCGTTGAGGCTCAAGAGGCCACACTACGGCCACCCGGCGACTTCATCGAAGCTCAAAACTCGGTACCTCTTGCGAGTCATCACCTGCACAAATGACACGTAGGACGCATCACACATTGCAATATAGTTACATTTACCCAATTAGGGTCTTTTTCGTCAGACGACGACACCGTCGACGTTCGATACCACTAGCTCGGTACCGAGCCATCATACTCGGTGCTGACCGGGCGATGTCTCCGATGACGTCCAGCATCACAAAGTATCTAGATAGTATAGCACTATCTAGCCTCACTCACATGATGAGTATGACCGGTCTCGTAGCCACTAGTGAGGAGACAATAAGGATAGATAGTGTGTTATTTTTATTGAAAAGGGTTCAGTCAATTGATCTCTACATATTACTAAATGGTATTATGCCAAAGTGTAAATCATTTTAATTCATGTCATGGTTATGTAAGTGGTCCTTAGACCTAAGACATCAAATACATCTTGTGGATGAGTGATTATACTTTGACCATGGCCTACGAGTCTCTAATCATGGGAGTCTAAACAATCTTAGTTTGGGTGCATCAACAAGTTCATGAAGGTGATTGAGTGATCAAGATGGGATCAGCCGTCCTTACTATAGGTGGAGACGGCTCAAGGAAGATGATGCAATCAAATAGAATCGAGGAGTGCACACATGTAGCTCCACATGACTCACTCAAGAATTGAAGGAATCGCAGATACAATTTGTGCCCAAGTGATTTGTTTCATGGTTTTTAATGATGTCATTATGAATCTGTTTTTAAGTCTTCTGCTATAAATCATTTTAATATTAAACCAGATTAAGGCCCAAGAACCCAATAGAACACATATAATTCCATCACCTTGGTAGTAGCAATGTAGACCCCTTAATATAAGGGGGATGCTTAAGACTTTTATTAAATAGGCAACAACATTCTACATCTAATGGCGCCTACCAACTACCACACCTTCGTTTCCCCTATAGAGAAATGTGATGATGAGGATGAAGATGATGACGATGAAGCAAAAACAAATAACATAGAGGACTATAAGCACAATTAAATACTGATTGTTGATAATCTTCTTATTGATCACAACTAAAGAAAATATATTTAGATACTTATGTCATCTTTGTCTTCATAATTGAATACATACTTGCCCTAGAGTTTTAGTGGTCCATCAATAGAAAATGGCGATTCTGTCATCATGAGAGAAAATCTGTATGTTTGCATGATGAATGCTCGACTAAAATGGTTTTTCTTTTGTGGAAAAGTTGTAATGACTTACGAACGAGCCTCCCCAAGAGCTATCGACATTAAATCCCTCATCGCAACAAATTTCCATCTCCATGCTAACAATTTGATGGTCTTAAAACATTATAGTAACAATATGATGGTAAACACAGAGCCATCACATCACAAAGATACATCTCTAACTACATCACATTTGATTCCAAAATTTCCAAAACTCCTGTCTGATCGAATTCAATTTCTGTTCATAAGTCAATTGTGGTCACCATCATGGTTTCATTTGACTGTAATATTGATCAAAGTCAATTTACACTCAGATGTCAACTATTGTCAAAGTCTCATTCTCATGAGATTAAGATGTTTTGTCTTCATATGTTGAATCATATGCAATTTCTGATCAGAATTTTGGTTGTGGTCTAATAATGTGCAAATTCAAAGGCAAAAAGCATTCACATTACATGAATATCTGCATCAAAAGGCTTATTTTGCAAGCTATGATGGTTTAATTTTTTTAAAAAAGTTCTTTAGAATTAATTTATGATTTTTCCAATTAGTTATTATTTTAATAATTTTTTCTGCATTAATTTCATTAAGAAATAATTTTATATGTTAGAAATAATTTTTCAAATTACTAAAGGCATTTATTAATTTTTATGAATCTTTTTCATATTTCTACAGAATTTTCTAACGTGTTTCTAGATTTCTAGATTTATTAAATGTGTTTAATAGATATATAGTTTGGGGGTTTATATCCACGTGAACCACATGTTAGCACTTATGTGTCCAATTATTAGCTCTGCTAAACATTAAAAAGGGAATAATTATGGCATCACAATTTACGATGCCATAATTATTTAATCATTGTGTTGCTTTGTGAATTCCACGTGGCACATGCCACGAAAAAAAAATTTATTCAATTGCAACGATGGCAACTAATGTGGAAAAAATACAAAAATTTGTCTCACTTTTCAATAAATGCGGCACAAGTAGCTATGAAAATTCAAATACTCTAAGGTGATGTTGCCTGTATTTATTAGCCGAAAGGCAATTTCATGCCAAAAAAGGCACTTAACTTTTTTTATTTTGTAATGATGTAAATTTTGCTTGGTGCACTTAGGATTTTTGTCACCATGCTGTTCACTGATGGAGAAAAAAAGTAAAATGCGTTGGACCAATCAGAATGTAGAGTTTTATATACATGGCACCCATGCGGAGGAGAGATAAAATTGATCCAACAGCTCACATTACTTCAAATTCAAAAACCGATATATAGCGCTTTCATCTCCTGATGGAGTCCAAATTTGGAAGGAATTCTCATCTGTTGGCCCACTATATAATGTTGGCAAAGGTAAAAACACCGAGGAAGCGAGGCCTAACCTATTTGGCTTGAAAGGACACAGCAGCTGCTTTTAGAGTCAAAATTACTTCTTTTTTGTTTTTATTTTGTCTATTTTTTTATCAACTTCGAATTCCTACTTGAGAATTTCCAAAACTCCAAGGCATGATAAAAATATGTGTGCTCTTTGAGATTTTTTAATGGTTAATGACATTATATTTCTCAATGCTAAAAATCCAAAAATATCAATTTATCATATTTCTCATCTCATCTACTATCTTAGATTGGTAGGTCCTTTTCAAACTCCATCGAAGAATAAAATTCCCCCAATTTTCTCCACTTTCTCTCTCTGAAATGTCAATATTATTTTTCTAAAAATATATTCCATATCTAGACTACCTCTCCCTAAAATTTCATTAACAATTTCATTCATCTTCATCTTCAATTTGAATATATGTTTTTCTTCAAAAAACATTTGAATGATATCAGTCCAAAATTCAATCAAATGTCATTTTGATCTGTAACATAATATTGGTTTCATCTTAAGCTTGGTTATGAATTTTGAATTTTAATAAATTAAAATCCATAATTCTTAAAGTATTCTTAAAATCCTTTTAAAATTATATAATTAATTCCTTCTTCTTATATTTTCTTTCATATTTTTAATATAAAATATTAAATTCATATTTTCATATATAGTTGCCCCCCTTTGGAACAGTCCCTTCAATATTTTTATGAAGGGAAATGTATAGTTCTATTGAGAGCTTGAATGCCAACAACACAATCAATTTCAGGGTATCATGGTCAAGGCCACATCATTAGACTGTGAGGGTGATCATTATCAATTTCTGCTCATAGGTTGTTATGGTCAACTTCATATTATCATCAGGTAGTCATGGTTTACTGTTTACGAGGAATCAATTTTGATCAGCCTTTAGATATGGATGAAAGATAATTTCCAGGCATAATTGACTCTTGTAAACTGAATTATATTTTGATGTCTAGTTTCTTCTTCGTCTACCTTTTTTTTCATGTTGCTGGTAATGATCAAGTTGATAAAAATTTTAAAACCTATCACTTCAGTATTACGTGTCACATTTTGGTTCCTTTTAAGAGGTGGGTCCCAACAAATCCAAACCTTAAAACATGACAACGTTAATTTTTCTAGTTTAAACACTTTATCCGGTTTTTTATTTAATTTACGAGGTTTTGGCTACGAATATCTAAGATAGAACAGTTGTTCTTATTCAACTTATTGACAATAAATTTCAAAACTCTTTAAACATAGTGAGCTGAAAGTGACAGTTTTATTCATATATTTGATGAATTAAAATTAAGAATAATCCCTGATTCAATGGCTCTTAAGATGAATAAGGGTATGGTCAACTATCAAACAGTTGTATTTTGTTCCCGCTAGTACTAATGCATAGAGAAGTCATCAAAGAACTTTTTTTCAATTTTCAACTATCTAGGCCAAGTATTTCATCACATCATCTTCCTTCAGGTATCTCCTCTTGTACCAAGGGTGGATAGTCTTATCTTGACCACACAATCATCTTCTCAGAATTATTGTTAGACCCATGAATATGAACCGTATATCCACAAGATACCTTTCGTATCTCAGTTCTAAGGAACATTTACAAAACTATCACACGAATCATTGTGATTGATTTTATGGTATAATACCATTCATTTACCATAACGATTAATTCATTGAACAATTTTATTATAGAACACCCACTATCTTTCCTTAGTGTCTCCAAACATTGTTATGGGATTGGTGATAATTACAAAGAACAGGCTAATTTTCATAGTCATTACATGTATTTTATGTGTTTATTCTCATTGAAATTATCATAAATCCATGTTATCAAAGCTTAAAATGACTTATTACTTTTTTTAATGATGTCAATTTTTTATTGTATGGTATTTTAGATAATTCTGAAATATTTTTATTTCATAAGGAATATTTTTATTTCATAAAAAAAATTAGAAGTCAAAAAATATATATTCACATTTTTCTTTTTTCGGTTTTTCTTAGGGGTTTATTATATTTGTAGAATGATATTTCTAATTTTTCTGGATCTATAAGTAGAGCCCCATTATTGTAGAAAAAAGGCACCCTTGGATTTTTTTCTTAATTATGATCAAAGGAGTGATTTTCCCATACAAGTCTTGTTTGGGTATATTCATTCTTTTCACAACTAAAGGATTGAAGGATAATGTTTACATAAAGACTCATGAAGAAAAAGCACCTCTCAGTCCTTTCTTCACCTAACGATGAGGTAAGTGTGATCTTCATCTTTTCTAACTCACATTTTTGTCAGTTTTTCCTATGTAATTATCACACTCACCACATCCTACTTTGTCACTCATCCTCAAGCTCCATCACCACTGCACTGGCAAATATAAAATTATCATCTCTCCCCCCCACTCCACTGCTCATCAGTGTGTGTTTACGCCATCATCTCTAAGGCAATCACTAGCAGTATCTCTTTCATCAGCTCCACTCCACTCACATCCATCTCCCCGGCCAAGGCCCAATGATACTAAAGCATCAACAAACCTTTTTTAATCAGTATTTTAAATTATATATTTCTATAAAGCTTTCTATATTTGAACAAATTAGGCTAGTTAGGATAAATATTGTCTCACCATTTTATACTTACTGTTAATAAAGTTTCCCTAATTTGATTTTATTAAATTTAATTTAATTCCTGAAATAACTTTTAAAATGTAAAAATTAGAGATTAAAGCTGAAATTCACTAATTTAGTACTTTCTCCAAAAGGATTGGACCCTTGCTCTCCATGTGCTCATGAAGAAAATGATAAAATATTGCATAAACCAGAAGCCTTAAATCACATATTTAACCGTAATTTCTGGTTCATGAAATGGTCATACCCATCATATGTGTGAGATTATATAGTATTATTATATCTAGATATTCCAATGTAATTCTCGAATATCCTTTAAATATGAATATTTAGAATACTTGTTTAAAGATGTGAATATTCACTTAGTCGGATAATGTATACATGGAATTTATTATGATGAATCTATTGAATCAATGAACATTAAAATATATGGAATGTGTGATTGACTTGTCAATTGCACATATTTCCAACACCTAATCCATTAATATAACTCTAAAAATTAAGTCACATATTGCTTAACCCCGGATCAGTTTTGATGTAACACGTAGATGCCGGGATCGCACGGCACGTGTTACAACACAAATAGAGGAAAAGTGCACAGAAAGATATGAATGCACATTTAGAAATAACTCTTGACAAGAAAATAGAGGAAAACTGCTGAATTAGAATTATGATTCAATTTATTCCTGAGACGGGGATTGTCATGATTGGACTCCCAACGACTCATGAACATTACTAGATGACCTATGACACAAGGGGTACAAGGACCAAAGGCGTCCACGACTCCCTCTGTCAAACCATTCAGTTCGTAACCACAAAGATTGTCCTAACTCTTGATGAAGGTGGTTATCATGTATCACGTACTTAAATCCAGAAGAGGAACAGATAGCGGAAGATGGCACTGGAGAAAGTATAATACTGACAACGAAGGGAAACGATCGAACCTGATTGTGTTGAAATCCAAGTCCAGGACAATGTAGAGTCACGTCGCGGCGTAGTTTTGACATGTGAGGATGACGGCTTCACACAGGCGAACAAAAGATTGGCTTGTGGGTGAGGATGTTAATGAATTCACTCAGTCGTTGCCAAGACGCTTGGGTACGGGTGCTTCTGCATGATTGTGCAAAGGAGAGAGAGCTCATGCGCGCACACCAGGGCACACAGGCACACGACGTCGCAAGACATTTGCGCGCTGTGGTGCGGGCGTGTGTTGTGCGCGGCTGATTGGATGCAAGCGTGCAGTGCTTGGGCGCGCAGTCTGTGAGCGCACAGAGCGCAGCCATGCTGCGTGGGCACACGGCGAGCAGAATGTGGGAGACATGCGCTCAGAACATGACATACCAGGTGGGCTTGCGCGGAGGGTAAGCACGGGCTGACTGGTTTGTAACGACATTAACACCGGCCCCCCAAGATCCGTCCAAGAATTTTTGTAAGAAGAGGATTCTCAAATATAGTTACCACTTCAAGATACATTCTTGAATGTGTGAGTTTGACGATGAATCCTCAAGAAGACAAGGGAGGGGCCCCGCGTGCAAGGCTGGAGGCCGATGGCGAGCTTCTTGCAGGTCAAAGATCTGACGATACAACATTCTTGAACGGGTCCAAGAACTCGACGAACAAAGAGGAAGGGCTTCGACGACAGCGGTTCTTCCACAGAGTGGCCTCAACATGGTCAACCTGGCACGTGCAACAAGGGGCCACAATCATGCCTCAATCTAGTGGAATGATAACTGCTACTCTCTAAAAGGGGAAAACAAGAAAACTCAAAGAAGATAACTTTCAATTTTCAAAGACAGTCTAAGGCGTCCTTGGGCATACCATCTCATTATATAGGGGAGGGAGGATGCCCAAGTGGGCCAACAAAGGGTAAAACCATGGCAAGACTACGGTGTCAACGTTGAAAACACCGGATAAGGCCCAAAAACACAGTGGCCCAAACCGAATTTTCTGTAAAATCAAAATACAAGGAAAATAAAATGCAATACTTACTAACATCAGCTATGTCGAGTACTTGAAACCAAGGTCACGAATTTCAGCTCGAGCGGTGCGGCGTGGTTTACGTTGTCTTGTGTCGAAGTCAGTGTGATGGTCCCCCATCAAGTTAACTTATTCAACTTGACCAAAAGGCCAGTTACCCAATAAGACCAACAAAGAATCAAATAAAGTTATGTTTAAGCTAGATTTATTGGCCCTGGACTTTGGTGGAAAGAACCCTAATCTAAGTATTTGGCCAAAGGAGGGAAAGAGAAAGAGAAAATTTTATTAGGACAAGGAATGGCAATATCATGGAGTTATTTATTTGATAATTTGAACATCTAAATTATAATAAATTTAATACTATTCGAAGGACACATCCCACTAATCCAGGACATCCATCTTCGACAATATTCAATTGGGAGGCCATCTAATGACAAAGAATAAAGGCCATACTATCTTTTAGGGGAAACTAAAAATATTGTTAGGTAAATTAAAATATAGATCTATATAAAATTTGGAGAGACAGTGAGGAAAAAACATAAATAAAATATATTAAATTTGGCATTTTATGGGCTAAAAACTTTTATGCTATTATATGAAATTCTAATTTTGCACTCGCATTCTCTGTATCACCCCCCAAGATATAGTTTCTATCTCTATCCCTCTTTTTATTATCTTGATTTTAAAAGGAATTATTTAATTTATTAATTTATTAATTTATTGAATTAATTCCATATAATTGAATGCCTCTTGAAATAAATTTTACTACATCATACATATGGATTTTAATTATTTTGGAATTTCCCTATTTGATCTCTATAATGGATAAGTAAACGGGAAATAATGTTTTATGTATTTAATGGATTCAAGATATTTTCATGATTTACTTTAATGATAAGTTGGAATTGGAGCTCAAAGAGTGGAGGAAGGAAATCTTGAGCAATCCAAGATGAATAAGCCCAATTCAAAGTTTGGAAAGCATACAAACCCCATTCTTTGTGCGTCTATTTCAATTTAAAACAGCCAGGCATGGCGAGGATGTGGATCTAAACTTTTAATACCATCATGTCCATCAATTCAAAATGATGCCTTCAGCTTGTACTATCTCATGTTCATCCTTCACAACAGCATTTATTTTTTTCCTTAGAAGTTCTTAATATTTTATAAAGGACTTTCATTCTTCCCACTTTTTCCTACTAGCCACCTCAGCACATAAATGTGTCTAGCATTCAATACATTACACATTGAATTGCATGCTCTCGCACCAACTATTCTAACCATTTTCAGACTGTTGTTATCTGAGGTAATTCTAATCATAATATTTTTATTATATAAATTTTATCATAATTCTTAATTAACTATACCCTTAATTTCCTCACCAAAATTTTTTATAATGAATTAAATAAAATAAATCTATTAATTAATATATCTTCTCTACTCTCTCTCTTAACCAAATCGATATCCCAATACATGTGCTCCATGAGGATCCTACTGTTGTTTCCCCTACACTACAGATGTTAAAATTATGTCTCACAAACTAGATACTCCTCAATGACTAAAGTGACCATCATATGAATGATAATATCAAATTAGGTCAAAATTGTGGGTTTCTACTTCATTTGTATCACTTTTTTTGTTTGCACTAGCATTATTCAAAATTTAAGGTTAAAATCATAAAATTCTTAATTATTTTTCTCAAGTTATATATCATCTATTTTATTTATTTATGATACTAACCTCAGTTGACTCAGAGTCAAGTAGATTTTTCTCAAATATTTGTGGACTTTTATTTGAAATACAAGACTTAGGCAAATCAAATGGTGAATATTGGATGCACATGGGAGAAAAAGAGAAGCACAAGCCACTTCCTAGACCAGGAGCCCATTCCAGGTCATAGATAATAGAAAAGCCCAATACACAAGAAGTTCGTTCTTGAAGCCCATTTAAGCCCTTTTTAAGGTCCAGGTAAAATAAAGGCAAGAATGATAGAACTGACACATAATTTGGATTTGAAAAGTCTGTTTTCAAATGTAGGAAGGCACATTAATCAAGGTTGGAAATAAATTAATCCCAGACCTCCAATCCCCTGGAATTAAATCCAAAGTATTGGAGAATTAGGCAATCCTATTTAAATACTTCTCTGCTCACTTTGTATTCCATCTTGGATTTTTGCTCCCGACTTGTTGGCAGAAGCCTCATGCATCATACTGATTTGATCCATTATTTTTACAAGAGTGTGGGAGAGAAAGTTCAAGTTTGATCAAGATTCTTGGAGAAAAGAGCACCACTTGGACATTGGGGGAAGTGGCAACAAGTTTTGAGTGATATCTAGTATTTTTCAGTTGAATTTTCTCACCTTTTGCACTCGGCAAATGTTTTGCCCAAGATAGGCTAGATGATAATACTTCCAACACATCAAACCAGGCTTAAAAATTCCTAATGCGAACAAAGGTTACAATGTTTTTTCGTCCACTAGCTGCCAATGTCCCATTCTACCGCCCACTATTATGCTATCGCCTGCAAATTGTGTGCCACCACTTGCGAATTTCATTACGAGAGCACCAACTAAAGGTTTTCAACTTATTTAAATTTATTTTACTATCTAAAATCCAAAAAAAAATAAATATCAGAATAAATTACTAGAAAATATTAAAAATAAAATAGATATTCATTTGATTTATTTGAAATAATTTATCTAGTTTTCCTTTGTTGTAGTGTTTTGTCTCCCTAGAAAATACTAAAAATATAATATCACCTAAAAAATATTTAAAATTATCTCAAAAAATATTAATCAGAATTTACTGTCATTAGCTACTCCTTGCAATTTTGACTCTTACCTACTTCCTATGAAGAAGGGAAAACTAATAAATATTGTTGCATGAATCAGAGCCGTAAAATAACATATTTTACCGTAAATTCTGGTTTATCAATTTTTCAATAATAAGCTTGACAGATCATAATTAGGGGTTACATAACACCTTAAAAGTTTGTTAACAAGGGGCAAGGGTAAGTTGCTCTTCTTAATTTAATGTCCTTAAAGCTCTTGTTATTTTTCTTCAACAATTTATCATGTTTCTCTTCTAACCGGCCATTTATCCATTTTACATTTATCTACTTGTCTTATTAATAATGTAGGTTATTATCTTAAAAGACATCCAAACAGATCTATCCTACCACATTTTGATCTATCCCTCCTATACTGAAACTTTCATGTGCTCTAGACATTTTTTATGAGATGCATCATATATGTGGACATTGAGATGATTTACAGGTTTCCGCATAAGCTCATGTAAACTTATGAATCTAATTTATAGTAGATCAAATTACAACCATGACATAATAATCAAGGCAAGTAGATTTCACTTCAGCACACAATCACTAGAGAAATAATTACTCTAGCATTCTCGAGTTTAAGAATTAAAAAGTACTAATATTGCAGGCGCATGCCATCATCTATATTCATCTCTTCAGAAGAATATCATACTTTTGGAACAAAGTGACTGGAAAAACTAGAACATACTCCATCTTCGTCACAAGTTTTGTAATACGTAAGGCTAGAAAACTTTGAGCTCTAAATAAGTATAAAAGGGTTTTGGGAGATTAACCACTCCAAACGGTGTGACTAAGACTTGGAAGATTCCCCATATACTGTTCGATTCAAATATTTGTGCACCGGCGTAGTATTGGTAGAGACAATGCTTGGAGCTCTCATTCGAACCATGTATTTTCCTCGGAACTCATGCATTTTTTGGTGGGGGAATACTGCGAAACAGCATGAACTCTAGTTTTTGTCAGCCGGGCAGCATGAACTTTCATACTTGTTCAAAAAATAGCACGAACCAATAAGAAGACGCCAAGTGGCATCTTCTTATTTTTTGTCAGCGACGGTCAACTGCTGACGTGGCTTCCACCGTGGCAGCCAGGTGGACTCCACGGTGGCATCCACGTCTGCCCTCGCCGACACCGCCGCCCGTCTCCGTCCGCCACCGCCGCCGCCCGTCTCCCGAGGTGGTCGACGAGAAGCTCTGGGACAAAGAAGAAGACGGCAATGGCGATCAGACGACGGAGAAGTACAACTCCGGACCTGCCGTTGGGGAAGACGATCCGAGCTTGAGGGAGCTCAGAGGCAAATATTCCACCATCGCGGAAGACGACGAGGCCGGGGAGCTCACAGACGAAGAAATGGCGGAGGACAATCAAGCAAACCCTAGCGCTCCGACGACGAATGCTCCTCGGTGAAGGCGGTGATGGACAGATCCGACGCCTTCCAAGAGCCGACTGGGATCAACCTCGAGCAGAAGAACGACCATCCAGAAGAAGAAGAACCGATGGAGGAGGCAGACGATCTCCAAGACGACGATAATCAAGAAGATGACAATCACAAAGAACAGGAAGATGATCGCATGGAGACGGATGAGAATGCGGCCAATGCCGTGGGGGAATCGGCCGAAGCGGAGGAGAAGGATGAACAGAAGGAGGACAACGCCTCCGCTGCGGATTCAGCTTCCACGGCGGCGGATCAGCAAGGCTCGAGCGCCATAGCCGACGATCTCCAAGCCAGAAGTAGCGCGCCGTCGGGGGAGATGACCTCGGAGGACCAGCCGAGGAAGGAGATGACCGTGCCGGACTCCCGCGAAGGCGAGAAGCTCGGCGTGGAAGAAGGCGAAGAAGAAGCGGTGGCGGCCGGACACGGGCGGCGGGAGGGGCGGCCGGAGGCGGGCGGCAGCGGCGGCCGGACACGGGCGGCGTCGGCGGCCGGAGACGCGCGGCGCCAGCGGCGGCCGGAGATGTGGATGCCACCGTGGAGTCCACCTGGCTGCCACGGTGGAAGCCATGTCAGCAGTTGACCGTCGCTGACACAAAAAATAAGAAGACGCCACCTGGCGTCTTCTTATTGGTTGGTTCGTACTATTTTTTGAACAAAGTTCATACTGCCCGGGTGACAAAAACTCGAGTTCATGCTGTTTCGTAGTATTCCCCCTTTTTTGGTTACCGCGAACTAACAAAGGCACCAATTTCTTGTAGTAGAGAATGCAATTCACGTAAAGATTGAATCAATAAGAACCAACAAATAAAAAAAAGTCAGATGCAGCGACGGATTAAAAAAATAAACACTTCCCAAAATAATTGTAAGCAGAAAGATCATTGCCCAGCCAAGATAGTGGCCATTACTTTCGCTAATATTGAGTATTTATCAGGCCATGTCAGTGTTCAGCAAATAGGCTTCTTCCGGGGCCCTCCATATGCTGCTCCATCCCGACAAGAAGCTCGGTGGAGATGTCCGATTCGACCGAATCGTTGGTAGCTGGACATCACGTGCGGACGTGACCTGCCGATCTACCTGCTCCCTCAGTACTTATAATAGTATACTTCTAATACTTATGAATGCATGAAAAGACAATGCTCAGACGATAACCTCGTCAGATTCTGAAACTGAAACGCAAATTACTTCTTCGTCACTTATCTTTTGCGATCATTCAACGACGGCCAGCAGCTATACTATTCTCTTCACCGTTCTTTACCGTCTAGAATAACCCGAGATGAAAACTATTCAGGATTAGAACAAAACAAGAGAAAAAACAACGGCGACTGTGGAACTTACATGGAGAGATGAGGTGAGATCGGAGCTTCTCATCACTCTCAACCTCTTCACTCCTGCGACGAACATGCTGTTCGGCGAAGAACAAACGAGAGAGGGAGAAAGAGAGAGCAGAAGCAGAATCGTGAGGGAGAGGCGGCAATTGAGGAAGATAGAGAAGCATGCTTACTCCCAGGGAACGTCGCCAACTAAGAGAACGTCTCCTTCGAGGTCCTCGTAAACCAGAGTAAAATCCCCGCTTCCATCAATGGGTCCAGAGAAAGCCTTCCTCCTGTCTCTCCCTCCAGAAGAAACCTCGTTCGTTTGAGCTAACGATAAAATAGAAAGCAAACGAAGTTATAAACGGAGAGGGATACAAGAAATTAAATTTTGAGAGAGGGGCAGTTCTTGGGTTTGTTTACCTGCGAGAAGACCTTGGAAGAGCTCGTCAATGGCGGCAGCCAGCTCGTCGTAACTGCGGTAAGCTTCGAGGTCGATTTTTCTTCCGATGGGCATTCTATCCATGTTTACTTTCACGAGCCTGGGCTTCCTGAAAGCTTCCTCTTCCTCAGATTTCGTCAGTTTATCCTTCTGAGGAAGAACAGTCGGCAGGTTGAAAGAGCTCCCCGAGAAGTTCTTCCGGAAAGTGCGAACCGGCGGCCAGCCGACGACTGGATAAGCACCAGCTCTGAGAAGAAATAAGAAAGGACTTAATCGAATAATCCGACGAGAAGAAAAGAGAAGAACTTATCAGAGAAGCGGACGGTGGAGCTCGCCTGCCATGGCCTGAAGCTTTAACAGGGAGAAGACAGAGGGAGTAGTCTTCTTCTCCCGGAAGGCCGAGCCTTAGCTCTAGCTTCTCCTCTTTTGCAACTCCACAGCGGCCCACGTTACGGGCATTTTTGGGCCTGTCTCCCGCAGGAAGGATGAAATCCAGTAGTTTTGGATCGCGTTCTGGGCAGGCTTCCATGTTCTCCGCCGAAGGAAAACGGAGAGAGAGCAGCCTGATAAAGAGCCGAGATCACGATGAAAGAACCGTAACAAGATCTCCCAGACTGTAGCTCCCACGTTACGAATCCAATAGAACATCAATGGCGTGGACGAAAGAAAATAAGGCGGACGAGCAGACAGCGGCAGAGACCCTGATAGAAAAAGGGAGGAAAGCGACGAGAATTAACGCAGAGAACTTTCGACTGCCATTCCACGGCTCTCACTACCCCCCTTCTTGAGTAATAATCTCCGTAGCCCAGATGGGAAAGGACCCTTTCTTTCGTAATCTTTCTCTGTTCCTCTTTGCCCCCCCTCGGGCGGACTTTCCTCTATTCTCTCTCTCTCTCTCCCTCCCTCTCTTTTTTTTTCTCTCTCTCTCTCTCTCTCTCTCTCTCTCTCTCTCGTTTCTTGGGTAGCTGCTTTGGGAGTGCGGGAGGAACAGGAAAACGATAGGTGACAGGGGGTTTTCATAGCATAGAAGCCCACCATAAACGGTATTGGAAGTGTGCTCACGCAAAAGCACGCGCCAGTGCGCTCAGTCCCCGCGTGAATATGGCCTCTCTCTCTCTCTCTCTCTCTTAGGCTTCGGGGATTCGGACAGATCGTTCGAATGTTCGATCGGATCGGGCATTCGAACGATCGAATCCGAACACCGATCTGTCCCGTTCCAATCCGATCCGAACCCGATCTGAGTATCTGTTCGTATCGGATTGTTCGAACAAGGTGGCTGTTCGGATCGAATGTTCGAATAAGATCCGATTCGAACACGTTGTTTGAATCGGTCGAATCGAATGTTCGAATCCGGCGGCGCCAGCGGCGGCCAGCGCCGGCCAGCGACCGCCAGCGACCATCCAGCCGCCACCAGCGGCCGCCAACGCTGGCAAGCGGCGGCCAGCGGCCGCCCAGCACCAGCCAGCGACCATCCAGCGGCCGCCAGCGCGGGCCAGCGGCCGCCAGCACCGGCAAACGGCCGCCAGATCTGGCCAGAGAGTGTCGCTGGCGCCGATAGCCATTTGTTCGAAATTGTTCGAACTTGTTCGAACAAATGGCAATCGAACACGAACAACCCAGTTTGTTCGATCGAAAGACTCGAACAAATCGTTCGAATCGGCTTGTGTTCGTTCGAATCTGTTAATCAAGATTCGAACAATCCAATCCGATTCCCCGATGCCTACTCTCTCCCTCCCTCTGGGGATCGGGCATTCGAACGATCGAATCCGAACACCAAGCTGTCCAGTTCAGATCCGATCCGAACCTCTCCCACTCTCTCTCTCTTAGAATATCTCCCACACTCTCTCTCTCTCTCTCTCTCTCTCTCTCTCTTTCTTAAAATCTCTCTCCATCCCTCTCTCGCTTAGAATCTCTCCCACTCTATCTCTCCCTGCCTCTCTCTTAGAATCTCTCCCACTCTCTCTCTCCCTCCCTCTCTCTCTCTTAGAATCTCTCCCACTCTCTCTTCCCCCTGTCTCTCTTAGAATCTCTCCCACTCTCTCTCTCCCTCCCTCTCTCTCTCTTAGAATCTCTCCCACTCTCTCTCTCTCTCTCCCTCTCTTTCTTAAAATCTCTCTTCCTCCCTCTCTCTCTCTCTTAGAATGTCTCCTACTCTCTATCTCCCTCCCTCTTTCTCTCTTAGAATCTCTCTCTCTCTTTCTCTCTCTCCCTCTCTCTCTTAGAATCTCCCTCTCTCTCTCTCCTAGAATCTCTCCCTCTCTTAAAATCTCTCTCTTTCTCTCTCTCTCCCTCTCTCTCTCTTAGAGTCTCCCTCTCTCTCTCAGAGTCTCTCTTCCTCTCCCTCTCCCATTCTCTCTCTCTCTCTCTCCGAATCTCTCTCTCTATCTCAGAGTCTCTCTTTCTCTCCCTCCCTCTCTCACAGTCTCTCTCCCTCTCCCTCTCTCTCTTCTCTCTCTATATCAGTCTCTCTCTCTCTAGCACGTCAACCCAGGAGTAGAAACAAAGCGATCATGGCCGTCCGTTGCAGGGCCCGACACTGCCCCAAAAAAGACACCGTCAACGGGAATGTTCCCGTTAAATAATAATTCATTAATAATATTAAAATATGGTAATTTACGGTAAAATTTTTAGAAATTCGTACAGGCCCATTATCCGTCATTAGGCCCATTATTCGGCCCCCAAAAATTTACATTACATTGTAGCAAATGACGGAAAATCCAATCGCGAAATCGAATCTCTAAAATTCGATAAAGATCGGAGCATTCTTTATTCTTTCTCTCCTGTTTTCTACTGATCAATGCTAAATCGATCGAATATATAATCCCCGTCTGATCAAGATCAATGGCAAGTCCCATTCTCTCTGAGTTGTTTTCTAATGATCATTGCTCAATCGATCGATTATTTAATACCCACCAGATCGCGATCAGCGGTAAGTCTTTATCCTTTCCGAGTTGTTTTCTGTTGATTAGATGGAAGAGGAACGGCGAATGATCAATGGATCGAATATGAAAACCCTATCCGATCAGGACCGCTCCGAAGAAATCGCCAATGGCGAGACTCGCTATCATCGCGCACTCCGCGAGTATAATATCGATCGTCCCGGCCAAAATAGAGCTCCAGACTGGAAGAGTGGAAGAATTGATTTCTGTGGCCCCAGTTCATTAATGGCGATTTGGGGAAGAAGCTTAACGAGTCGGCAATCGTAGAGCGAGAGGGAAAGGCGAAACTTCGCTCGTTAGTGGATCTCAATCCTCACGGGAAAGCAAGAAACAGACGGACAAGATCGGTCAGCAGTTTGGCCAGCTGTCGAGAGCTCGATTGCCCACTGTAGAACAGACTGAATCTGCTCTCCACCTGTTGCTCGCTGTCAGCGGATTGAGGTTGGAGAAAGAGGGTCCGTGCGATGGAAGATTAGCGGATGAGATTCTTTCCCGCGCTAGGATTGTTGCTTTGGGGATCTCGACTGAGCTCAATCTCGACCGGGAAATCTCTGTTCTTCTCGCTGTTCTTCGCTTGTCCTTCAGGTGCGGATGTTCTTGCTCGAGCTCGACCCATGAAAATGGCGGATTTGAGCTCGGTGATGCTACTGGGGCTTCTGCTGTTCATCTTCGCGATCCCCTTGGCCGCATTCTCAACCCCGCTGAATTGCTCGGACACTACTCGCCTGTGCACATCGTTCCTGGCCATCAAATCTCGCCCAAACTTGAATCTTTCTCTGATACTCAGCATGTTCGATGTGTTCCCGGGTGATGTGACCGTGGACAACGCCAGTTCTCCGAAGCAGTTCTTCATCCGGAAGAACTGTTCTTGCCAGAGTCCGAGCAAGAATTATCTGACCAGCACGACGTTTACAGTCAGAGCGCCGGGTCTGGTCTATCCAATGGTGTCCGAAGCGTACGGGCCGTTGGCGTTGATCTCTAATTCTTCTCACTGGGTGAGATCTGGAACGGTGTTGCCTTTGCGTTTGCTCTGCGGCTGTTCTAGCGGGCTGTGGAACTATCTTATGACTTACGTGCTCGATGAAGGCGAGACGATCGGATCGCTGGCGAGCCAGTTTGGAGTTAGTATGAGCAGCTTAGAATCCGCCAATGGAATCGTTAACCCGAATGATACTGTCGTCGGAGAAGTCTACTACATTCCTCTCAACTCAGGTTCAGTTTTCGTCGAAGACTTGGCATTTCCATGGAAACAGGTTTAAGGGTTTTTTTTCTTTTTTTATTTTTTTATTTCAGTCCCGGGAGAGCCTTACGCTTTGGAAGAGGTAGCCCCGCCTGCCGCTGCTCCGGCGCCCTCTGCTTCCTCCTCCTCTGGTATTCATTGATCGAGTAAATGATGGGTTTTTGTGATTTTTTGATGTGGGTTTTGCGAAATGATGTTTCTTTTTTGTGGGTTCAGATGAGCAAGGGCATAGTCGGTCGAAATTTCCTTCTGGGTGGTTGATTGGGAGCTTGGGCGCGGCCCTTTTCCTGATTCTCCTTTTGTTTATCGTGTTTCTTTCGTTGAGATCTCCGGGAATATGCAAGTGCTTCTCTAGAACCCGCAGAGAAGAATCCGACGAGCGCCGGTCCCAGAAATCAATCGAGACGAGGAAAACAAGTTCCTTTTGTTCCTGGCTGACATGTCCCTGCTTCATTACCAGTGGGTGGAGGGCAACGCCCGGGGATGCTCGCAGCGACCATATTGATGTCATTAGAGACGGTAAAACGCCATTAGGGTCGCTAATCTCCCCCAATTAGCCATTTGAATTGAGGTGAGCTCTGAAGAATTCTCGTTTATTCAATTGTAGGGATGGCGGGTGATCCTTTTGAAATGGAGAAACCGGTGGTATTCTCTTATCAAGAGATAATTGCTTCGACGAACGGTTTCTCCGAGGCAAATCTACTCGGACATGGCACGTACGGCTCTGTGTACCATGGCGTTCTTCAAGAACAGGTGCTTAGCTTAACCTTCTTTCCAATTTGTTTTCCAATCGAATTTGCTTCTGATATAACGGGCATGAACAGGAGGTCGCGATCAAGAGAATGTCAGCCACCAAAACAAAAGAGTTCACGGCGGAGATGAAGGTTCTATGCAAAGTTCATCATGCCAGTCTGGTGATCCCCCCGTCGAATCAAGTCATAAATAAATCTCCTCGTCCAATCTCTTAGCTCATGTTTTTTCTTTAATTTTTCAAGGTAGAGTTAATCGGCTACGCTGCGACCGGCGACGAACTGTTCCTTGTCTACGAATACGCTCAGAAGGGCTCCCTGAGAAATCATTTGCATGATCCGCATGCGAAAGGTAACGATCATCCCCCTCTGTTCTTCCGGATTTCTCAAATCAAAAAGGCTTGATCATCCCTCTGTGGCAGGCTACACGTCCTTATCGTGGATCGCGAGGGTGCAGATCGCTGTTGACGCTGCCAAGGGCCTGGAGTACATCCACGAGCACACAAAAATGCACTATGTTCACCGTGATATCAAGACGAGCAATATTCTACTGGATGCTTCGTTTAGAGCCAAAGTTTGTATCTTTCTGGAACGCCCACTCTGTTTCAATTATAAATTTGATAGATGAAGCTGAATGGAGTGTTGTTTTGCGCAGATTTCGGACTTTGGGTTGTCAAAGCTTATCGGAAAAGCAGGAGAAGTGGAGGCGTCTGCGACAAGGGTGGTGGGCACCTTTGGATACTTGGCGCCAGAGTAAGGAGACCTGTAATATTTCACCATTTTAAGCTTCGTCAATTGGATTTTATGTCATATGATCTTGAAATTTTCAGATACTGGCGAGATGGTCGGGCCACCACAAAGAGTGATGTGTATGCTTTTGGGGTTGTTCTGTTCGAGCTGATATCTGGGAAGGAGGCGATAATTAGATCAGATGGGGTCGTCTTAAGTAATGCCGATAAACGATCTCTGGTATCAGTGGTGAGTTATATGCCCCCTCATTGTATTTCGTCTTGTAAATCTTCTCAATTTAATTTGAAATACAATGTATGTCCGACAGATGTTGGCAGCTCTTCGGAACACTCCAAGTTCCATGAACATGTCCGGCTTTAAAAGATTTATCGATCCTAATTTGATGGACCTCTACCCACACGACTGTGTTTTCAAGGTGAGATTTTTTCTTTCTTTATTTGCTCTGAAGCGTCTGTCTAAAACCTTATTTACCAGATGGCGATGCTGGCCAAGCAGTGCGTGGATGAAGACCCCATTTTACGGCCGGACATGAAGCAGGTGGTGATATCGCTATCTCACATTCTACTGTCTTCCATAGAGTGGGAAGCCATCCTGGCAGGGAATAGCCAGGTGTTCAGCGGACTTGTTCAAGGAAGATAAACCGCTGACTGACACGGCTTCGACTTTGTTCATCTTCCTCTTCCCCTGGTCGTCAGGTACGACAGAATTTATCTTTCTTGGGGAAAATGTATAGTCCAGAAGCGTAGGCCTTGTCCCTTCTTTACACGGGACAAGGACAGGAGCAGTGCCCCTCGATTTTTTTATCTTTATTTGGCGTGTTTTCATCTGGGTTTGAGTGTCATGACAAAATCCTTCCCTTTTTTGGGTAGAGAATAAAGAAGTCGCCATAAGATGGTGTTTGCTGACTATGAGAGGAGATTACACAGAAATCCTCCTCACCCTCTCCTTGTTCTTGGGTTGCTACGCAGTGGCAATTATGCTCCCTTTGAAGGATTCCTTTGAAAAAAGAAGTGCTTATCTGAATAAGGAGATCACCCTCTTGTGGAGAAAGTAGGGAAAAGAAAATGGTATTTGGCTTTGAATTAAATCGGATTTAAATTGAAATTACATGTATGGAATCGGTAAAGGAAAACTAGTAATTTGCTCTCTTTGCCTCATTCAGTGGAAATAATGAGATCGTGGCATAGCCCCCCTGCCACTTAGCCTGACTTAACTGGTACATCCGGCCACCCTCTTTTCTGATTCCGGAAAGAAAAAATATTTACTCTCCAGAGCGGCTTCTTGGCCTTAGCAGATTTAGGCCTTTCTTCAATCATTGAATACAGTTTTCTCTTTTCCTCAATTCCTACATCAAGTTGTTCTCAAAATCAAAACTAAATTGTAGAAATATCCAATTTTATATAATTTTTATCAGTTAGTGCTTGATTATTCTAAAACAACTATCTTAGAATAACTGGCTGATGTTAAACTGTATGTGTGATACAAATGGAATGATAACATTTGTTATTTTAATTAATCTAATGGATTTAAATATGAAAAGTATAAAAATTAAAAACTTGATAAGAAAACTCAGCAAAATAATATTCTACATGATGACGATTGAAGGTTCGAGAAGAGATATATTGATCGACTACATTTTCACAGTTGTATTTTTAAATCATTTGGCAGAAGTAGTACTGTGATGGTAAAGGCCACATATATTCTCTTTTGATATAAATGCGACGATTCATTTGTGATATTAAATGAGTAGGGGAAAATATCTATCTTGTTGATGATGAAACAGGGATCACATTCAATATTAATGTATGAACCTCCACCTCACGTATCTTTTCACCCCATGCCTACCCTGATGAGAGAGTTTGGAGATCCGTCCCGCATACTTCAACTCTACGTGCAAGGGTGTAATTTATGAAGTCAGTAACTATGTAGTGTAAGAGAATGCGTATAAACTCATAAGAAAATGTCTCTTATCATTAATTGTGAGATGCCTCATATATATATTTGTACTAAATCAATGGTATCTGAAAGCGAGGTCGATGAACTTTAATTATACCGACTAGTATAATGTTGATTTTTTTGTCTTATTCTACATTTATCTCTTTAGTTTTTTTCGCCACTTTTATTCTATTGCAACTATCAAAGTGAGGATCTACACAAGCCATCCCTAATGGAACTATATGGCATGTAACCCTATAGCACTTATGTCTCATTTAAGTTTATTAAAGTAAATTATTTTCATTTTTATTCATATGTGATGTTTATAATGAAGTACATGAACATATGCAATAGTTAGCGAACTATGATGAGATCATGATCTAGTGATCCCTTGCCATTGAACATGTATTCTAAACATGTTTATTCTTCGGACATTTGATAAATACATCATAATATCAGATAAGTATTATCTTCTCCCCCTCATATGACAAAAATGGTTGTTCCTGTGGCCCATAGTCTCAAGACATTTAGGAAACACAATGGGTCACATTGGGTATATAGTTCGTTGAACTGATCCGTATGAATCCTTGGATGGTTTTCTACCTAGTTATTATTCAGGATGTTTCATGTCACTCTTGTGTAAGTGATATTCAAACCCATGACACTAAAGACCTCTTGTGGATAGGTTTGTGTATTATGATTACGATATGTGAATCTTTACTTACAAGTTTACAAACGGTCATATAGAGTGTCGGAGATCATTGAACTAAGCAATAATACTATCTCTAAATAAAATATTAATTATGAGTATTTCAATCAAAACATCAAATGGGGTGGGGACTATTTTATCAAGTTTGTGATTATGTAATACTGCGAATAGGAAATTATATGTTCCCCTTTTGGCTAAAATTACAGCATTTTGATGCAGAATAAATGGATCATACTCATCTAAAAGTCTACAGAGATGATGGAGTCGAAAGAAGGCATCTTCCATCCTCCATATTAGATGATACGAACTCAATGAAGATGATCCAATTAAATCATTGTCTGGTGTAGTATAAATATAAGAGAAATAGTTCTATAGTGATTTCCTAATACAACAGTTTTAGCTAGGTTAACCAGTATCCTAGGAATATCAAGCTGATGAAGGATTATATATGTGTCAACTGATGAAAAAAAGGTTCCATGAAATAAAAATTAGATTACTTTTTCACAATGTATAAAGTGTGGCGTATCATAGTGTCTCATGCGTGTTCAACTCAAGTTATTGATTGGATTATATATGTATTAGATATATTTAATAAATAAGTTGATCTAATAAATAGTATTGGGGGTGGGGGGGGGCAAGGGGTTTAGAGTTATTAGACAGATTGGTATATGTTCTTAGATGGTCATACACCCAATATTTAGTAGATGTTGGAGGATATATTTTAAATTTAGGCTTTTAATGATACTGTTACAGTTAATTATCAAGGGAAAAAAGCTAATTATTAAAAAATATCCATGAGAGTTTCCCAACATCACCTCTTTTTTATTGTTTTTTCCTTGAGTGTTGTCGCTATCTTTCATATAATGAATGGTGAGAAGCTCTTCATACATCTCTATAGACAATATGTCAGAAGACAACGAGAATAATTGACATATTGAGGATCACAATGATTTTTCTAGAGTTTAGACATCTATGTGGCTCAAAGAGACTAATTCTATGTGTCGATCGTTTGTGTATTTAACCTGGTGTTGGGTTATTAGATCATCGTTCATTTTTGGGTTGAAAAGTTCTTTTTTTCATTTATCTTGATTCACTAGTCATTTTGGATCGTTAATCATATTAAAAGACCTTGCACTCCCTTAATGCATGACTAGTAGAGAATGATGAAATGAGAATTCAATTATTGAATTTACTTGGTTTAGACAAAATATATATTCATCATAAACATTGATTCCCTTTTATACTGCAACCAATCCTCGTTTGTCTTAACTACCACCTGCAACATGTCAGTTATCCAAATCATTCCTTAAATTTTGGGAATTACTCGTTCAATCTTGGCATCCCACGATACTTCCATCCTCACATATTCAATCCTAATGCTCATTTTCACCATATGCCAACTTGCATTACCATGCACCACATACCTTCACTATTTATCTCCTATCCAGACTGTTGCAGATGACAATCACTGGCAAGGGATTTACATCAAATATGGAGTGATCAGACATAAAACCATGTAAAAAGGTCAATAAAATGAATTCTGAAACAATAGTTTTTTACCTATATTTTTATTTACATCATGATATAAATAAAATATTGTTAGTGAGTGAACAAGCTTATGTGATTGTATGATAAGTAAAAATGTCAACATCATCCTTTATTTTTTTCTTGGGAACATATCCAACAAAAATAAAAGTGTGTAAAAACTATCCACAATATTTTCTGATTTAATATATCTGATTAACCTATGAATATTCATTACCTAGGTTGTTTACAATTTATCAATATTAATTGTTTCAGAAATCATTATTTGTTTACTCTCAGTAGACCACTTTGTAGTTACTTCATTGATTGTTATAAAATATACCAGGATATTTTTTATGCCTTTTCAAATATGTGGGAAACTTTATCGTGCTTAATTTAGGAAATGTTAATTCATTAGTTTCATGCAGAATTGAAAAGATGAAGCACGAAGCTCCTCCAACTTTTATTATCCTCAATATCAAAATATTTTATTGTGCAGGTAATCTACTGTTGGGATCTAGATCTCTCTCTCTAGAAACTTGCTCGTAGAAACAAATAAAATAAGAAGAAAGAGAAACAAAACACACTTTGAGAGAGAAATGAACCACAGGATGCACACAACATGCGTTCAACAAAATAACTTGCACATATTTATACACATTTCCCCATAAGTGCCTACAGGATCAAACTAAGCATGGCCACACACTTGTCCAAGGACTTGGTCTTACAAGGACACCCAGGCCACATCTCCTAAAACCCAGCTCTTGCCTCCATATCTCCCTATAGACCAGTGATCCATGCTGACTTTGTTTATCCCTCAACCCATTCAAAACTAAAACCCTGTAACTGACTTAATATTACCTACCCAACATTTTCAGTTTTCAAAATTTGATGGCTAGTCCTAAAATAAAATGTCTAATGAGAGTCTCAAATCAATATGTGCATCAATGTATATTGTTTTCCATGTGTACTGATGTAAAGTCCACAAGAAACACACATTATTAGTTATTACTAAGTAGTTACATTAATTTAAATAACCACTTGAGACTTAAATTTCATTATTTTTTTATTCATTAAACCTTTGAGATCAACCTCACTCGACTTGAGCTCAAGCAGAAAGTCTCTCTGCTTTCTTGGAATTTTTTTGAATGAAATGAATTGAGTGATTCTAATTAAATGCATTAGATAAATGGGAGGGAAAATACCCATGTCTTGACTGAACCAGTGGAAGAAGCCCAAGGCTAAAAAATTATGATTTGTATCCAAAATCAAGCGCATATTAGAATATTGTGACCAAGTCCATTGACACCGCTCTATGTGAATCTGATCGTAATTTGAATATAAAAGTTAATAAATTTAGGGTTATCAAACTAAGTATGTTTTGGCATTATATTGATTTATCCTAGTCCTCCAATCCATGGTCATCATTTTGACTTAGATCTAGAACATTCAACGAGCATATTAAATATATTTGCCCTTTCTATCTACTATTTAACTTCATATTTCAAAATATAAGTGGTTGCTTAGATGTCTTCATATGACCCATTAATGTTAAAATAGTGTTTTTAAGAGTTTTAAGAGGTTGATCGTGGATTCTGAAGTGTTAGACCACTTGCTCTATGTTTGGCATTAAACGAAAGTTTGTGTCATCTTCCTCCTTGGACATCATGAGATTACTTCAAATTCCTGAATCCTTCCATTAGACAAACTATATCCGTGTTAACCAACAAAAAACCTCCCTAAAAAGTTCTATCACTAGCCGATTATGTGTCAATTGAAAGTTGTTGCACGTCATTTTGCATCCACCGCTTGTGCTCTGTAGCTCGTCGTCACTTCCCCTCCACCCACAACTATCATCACCAACTGTGATAATAGCTGCATGAAAAATGCATCATAATTGATTACACGGAATCAGTAGCTACAACCAATGTTGTAATGACTACTTCTGCCACGTGATCTGTGCAACCCAAGCTCGAATGATCCAGCACCACTCCCATGAATCTGTTCATTTCCAGCCATTACCACAGAAAATTCAACTGCCCCCAACCTGTGTTTGGTGCTGTAAGAGCACGAAAAGAGGTCTAATTCTTTATTTTGTTGAATTTGATACTAAAAAATTCAAACACTCCGAATATCATAAAAATCAGATGAAAATTATCTTTAGTGATTCTCATTGCATTTTCTATATTTTATTTCTAAAAATTATTAGGAAAATATGTTATATTTCAAATTTATCAAATATTTAATAACTTTTTTGATACATTACTCCCAATCTTTCTGCCCCTACTCCATAATATAAAATTTGTTATATAAACCAGAGTTCATCGATGACTCGTTTAACCTTATGTTTTACTTTTTCATCATTTCTGCTATCTGATGAACCGTAAAGTAGGGTTAGAAATGTAATTTAAGGGTTATGGTTTCTGAAATTTTTTTATAATTTTCCTTGTTAGCGCAAGGCAAACAATGGTTGAATCCTTATGAAGCAAGTTTTGAACAATTGAAATTTAGCTTTAATTACTATTTTTAGAATTTTATATTTATTTTAGGAATTACCATTATCTAATTTAACAAAATATGTAATTTAAATTCAAGATAACCACTGAAGCAAATAAAATATTTATCCCAAATATCTTAATATATCCAAATTTGTATATTAGGTTTTTGGGGTTTTAAGAATTTCCTATTCAGAAATTGTAATCAATTTTAATAAAATACCTTAACCCGCGCATTGGCAGCGCCAGGCAAACTTGATTGAGGTTTCCTTAGTGGAGTGGAGTAGGTGAATGAAACACCTCTGCTAGATGTGGCATACCTGGCAGTGGATAGGTGGTAACGAACGATGGATCTGGGCAAGCAGTGCAGATTTACCGTTGATGGTGGTGACAAAGATAAGGTAGATACATGTCAATGAGCAGTGGAGTTGGTGGAGATGTGTGGGATGGTGAAGACCTAGATTTCTGGTGTTGATAACCTACGAAAAGGGACAATGACGTGAGTAAACAAAAGATTTAGATCACACAAACCTCGTCACGAGTCTTGCCCAATGGCCAAGTTGTGTTATCTCTATACAAGTCCTCATCTGATTGTCATTCCATCACTCTTGAATGCAAGACTTTGTTTATCCATATTTTTGAGACTCGTGGCATAACTCGGGCTGAATTCCTCGTTCACTATTGAATTTTTGGGATTTTAAGATTTTATGACATGAGTCCTAACAAGATTTCAAATGAACAAATCTCTCAACTAATCATAATTAGGAACAAAATTTATTGGGTGCTTTGTTTACAAGTACATAAAGGACTATTTATGGATCTGAGATGGTGTATGGGTAAAACTATACTCAATATTCAGCCCAACACTCGCTATTGATATTCATATTTGTTAGTTGAAATTATAGCAATCTGAGCTATCCAATTTTCTCTTTCATCTGATTTTCTATCTTATCTAATATGTGCAGAGATTTCCAGCGCAACACAATATTTTAGAAAGAGTTGAAAAAGTAAAAAAATTAATATTTAAGTGAATTTAATATTATGTTTCTGAATCATAGAATTATTTTATTTATGAATTTAATGTCATAAATTTCACATAAATATTAAAATATGGAAAATCATAATTTAAATAAATCTATGACATAGAAAATTCCATAGAAATATCAAAATATATGAAAAATTATAATTTAAATCTAAAAATATTTTTATATTTATGTTTATGACTTATACAGTTATTTTATTCATAAAATTAATGAAATGCCACAAACACAGTCCTTCAAAGTGCATGCATTACATCTTCCTACGTTGATCATATGTTATGGGTTTGGATTGGATCCACGAGTCTAGATCTGAATGTCACTCCTTCGCTCTTGGAAGGCAATAATGGACCCAAATGAGACATTTACGATAATTTGTCAAAGATAACTGCTTCAGTCCTGTCGACGATTAGATATATCACGTTGCAAAGAAGATGATGTTTTTAAAAAGTTCTTTTTTTATCTAAAACATTTTCCTTGGTCTTCTGTCGTCTAATGTATATGATGTATTTAAAAAATATATACTACCTTGATCGAGACCGTGAAATGAGTCCTATTCAAAGCAGGGCAAAAAGCCACTCACAAGTATGTTGTGAGTCATTCAACCATAAAAATTAAGATTGTCTTTTTCTCGATGTTTGCATAAAAATCATCCTCACGACTTTATCTCTGGGAAATTATATCAATGTGTATGTAACCTTGGACTAACACTTTTTTTGGAGTCTACGGTCATGAAGAATATTTATAAGCTTTATCAAATTTGAGCAACAACTGCTGTCTTTACATATGGTTTCGATACACATAAAATACCCCAATAATTTTGTTTGATGAATCCTTGTTGGGATACGAGGTAGACATACCATCGCATAATTTCTTATTCAGATTAGCCTGTAAGACACTACAATTAAGTTCTGTGACATTATGCTTACGCTGTGATTCTTCAAAAGATAAATAAAAGTTCACTCGTTTACCTTATCTACCGCAAAAACACTATCGGCGAGTCCTGTAGTTTTATTAGAAATCACACTATTTTGTCCAAACGCATCTGCATGGTATATACTTGCCGGCAAATATCAATAATATTTAATTGGTCAAAGACCAAACTATCTTTCCAATAAAGTTAATCTTCCGGATGAAGCAGATCACGAAAGTCTAGCCCATTAGGCCCATCGCTCCTAATACAATGAACCGCAGGTACTAAACTTGTCCCATCAATTGAAGGTACAGAAAGCCCCAAGATTTTCTTCAATATGATGTAAACTCGAAAGATTATCCTGTTCCGCGAAGTAGATGACCGACTTCTCAATGCTATATATTTCTTCGCGATTACTCATCGCAGGAACCGCGTAGTTGCTCTGTGCCGCCGTTTCCTGCAAGGTGAGGCGTAAACCCTAGGTCTCGGGGCTTCCTGATCCGTCTCGTTATACTCGTGTTCTGTTCTTTGATTTGTCAGTAGGATTGGCCGATTTTCTCGGATCTTTCATTAGATTTAGTTTTTTTTTCTTATCAATTGCATCTGTTTTGAATCTTCGACTTCTTTTCTTCAGATGCCGCTAACTCAGATCTCGTTTTTTGTGTTGTTTCTCGCATCAGTTTTCTTGACGTAGTCCGCTGTGCGATTGGTTGTCAAAAGTTCTGCCCTTTTTTATTTTTTTCGCGTCTCCGGATGATTCCTATTACTGACAAATGGAATTCGGTGTTTTTTTCTGGTCTTTTTTCTTGATGTTTTGATTAAAATTTGTCATAGAGTTTCAATTACCCGTGGTGTAGGTACTGATTGATTTTCTCACCGCATTTTTTGGACTGTGTATTGGCTTTCGTCTACTTAGTAACCAATCGTCGAGTTTTTTTGTTGACGGATCCGGACGTATCAATTTTAATAATGCATCATCTTTCTCGTTCCGAGTGAGCGTATAATTGTTAAACTTTTCTTCGCAGGACGCAGGAGAAAATTTATATTGCGAGTGACCAGTCAACCTAGCGAAAA
The DNA here is from genome assembly GCF_029677425.1 of Wolffia australiana. Lineage (NCBI taxonomy): Eukaryota > Viridiplantae > Streptophyta > Magnoliopsida > Alismatales > Araceae > Wolffia > Wolffia australiana. Next base: position 17,502,621 of record NC_135839.1, on the reverse strand, counting down.
TGGTAGGATCAATTAATTGAGGTTCTTGGATTAACTGCGGGCCGTGCAAATCATCGAGTATTGACACGTTCTCCCTCTTGTATCTTGCCCTTACAGGTGAAGTTTACGGCAGAAGGACTTCGCAGGATCATGGACATGAAACATAATATCAGGAATATGTCCGTTATTGCTCATGTCGACCACGGTAATTTCAACTCTAACTTGATTATTTCGTTCAAGTTTTGCTTTCTAATGGTCGACTCACCCAGTCGGAGGAGACAGTACTTTGCTGCCCCGTCAGTTTTAAAAGTTGAATATTAGTTTGTTTAGACGAGCATTGAAAAGATCTGTTGGTTGAAACTCTATTAATGTGTTATCTGTCCACAGGCAAGTCTACTCTCACTGATTCTCTCGTGGCTGCCGCGGGTATTATCGCCCAAGAAGTCGCCGGAGACGTGAGAATGACTGATACCCGCCAGGACGAAGCTGAGCGTGGTATTACAATCAAGTCCACTGGAATCTCTCTCTACTATGAGATGAACGATGAATCTTTGAAGAACTTCAAGGGAGATAGATCCGGAAACGAGTATTTGATCAACCTCATCGACTCTCCCGGGCACGTTGACTTCTCATCCGAGGTCACAGCTGCGCTGCGTATCACCGATGGAGCTCTCGTGGTGGTGGACTGTATCGAAGGAGTGTGCGTCCAGACTGAGACAGTGCTACGACAGGCTCTGGGAGAGAGGATCAGGCCCGTTCTGACTGTGAACAAGATGGACCGATGCTTCTTGGAGCTTCAGGTCGAAGGTGAAGATGCTTACCGGACCTTCCAGCGTGTCATTGAAAGCGCCAACGTGATCATGGCCACTTACGAGGATGCCCTTCTCGGAGACGTGCAAGTTTACCCTGAGAAGGGGACTGTTGCCTTCTCTGCCGGTCTGCACGGATGGGCCTTCACGCTGACCAACTTTGCCAAGATGTACGCGGCTAAGTTCGGCGTGGACGAGAGCAAGATGATGGAGAGGCTCTGGGGAGAGAACTACTTCGACCCCAAGACCAGGAAGTGGACCACCAAGAACACCGGCTCTGAGACTTGCAAGAGGGGTTTCGTTCAGTTCTGCTACGAGCCCATCAAGCAGATCATTGCCATCTGTATGGCAGATCAGAAGGACAAGCTGTGGCCCATGCTCCAGAAGCTCAATGTGACCATGAAGTCGGAGGAGAAGGAACTGATGGGCAAGGCGTTGATGAAGCGTGTCATGCAGACGTGGCTGCCCGCCAGCGAGGCTCTTCTTGAGATGATGATCTTTCACCTTCCTTCCCCGGCCCAGGCCCAGAAGTACCGTGTGGAGAACCTGTACGAAGGTCCGCTGGACGACATCTACGCCAATGCCATCAGGAACTGTGACCCCAACGGCCCGCTGATGCTCTACGTCTCGAAGATGATTCCTGCCTCCGACAAGGGTCGGTTCTTCGCCTTCGGTCGTGTCTTCGCCGGAAGGGTGTCCACGGGCATGAAGGTTAGAATCATGGGACCCAACTACGTGCCGGGGCAGAAGAAGGACCTGTACGTGAAGAGCGTGCAGAGGACGGTCATCTGGATGGGCAAGAGGCAGGAGTCCGTGGAAGACGTGCCTTGCGGGAACACCGTGGCCATGGTGGGTCTGGACCAGTTCATCACCAAGAACGCCACCCTGACCAACGAGACCGAGGTGGATGCGCACCCGATCCGAGCCATGAAGTTCTCCGTCTCGCCTGTGGTCCGTGTGGCGGTCAAGTGCAAGATTGCGTCTGACCTGCCCAAGCTGGTGGAGGGTCTGAAGCGGCTGGCCAAGTCTGACCCTATGGTGGTCTGCACCATGGAGGAGTCGGGCGAGCACATCGTCGCCGGTGCCGGAGAGCTGCACCTGGAGATCTGTCTCAAAGACTTGCAAGAGGATTTCATGGGTGGCGCAGAGATCATCGTCTCTGACCCCGTCGTCTCGTTCAGGGAGACTGTGCTGGAGAAGTCATGCAGGGTGGTGATGAGCAAGTCCCCCAACAAGCACAACAGGCTGTACATGGAGGCGCGGCCCATGGAGGACGGGCTGGCGGAGGCCATCGACGATGGCCGCATCGGCCCGAGGGACGACCCCAAGGTCCGGTCCAAGATCCTGGCGGAGGAGTTCGGCTGGGACAAGGACCTGGCCAAGAAGATCTGGTGCTTTGGCCCCGAGACCACCGGCCCCAACATGGTCGTCGACATGTGTAAGGGAGTCCAGTACCTGAACGAAATCAAGGACTCGGTGGTGGCCGGATTCCAGTGGGCGTCCAAGGAGGGAGCCATCGCCGAAGAGAACATGCGAGGCATCTGCTTTGAGGTCTGCGACGTGGTGCTCCACGCCGACGCCATCCACCGTGGCGGCGGCCAGGTCATTCCCACCGCTCGCCGTGTCATCTACGCCTCGCAGCTCACCGCCAAGCCCCGCCTATTGGAGCCCGTCTACCTCGTCGAAATCCAGGCGCCGGAGCAGGCCCTCGGCGGCATCTACGGTGTGCTCAACCAGAAGAGAGGTCATGTGTTCGAGGAAATGCAGCGCCCCGGCACGCCGCTCTACAACATCAAGGCCTACCTGCCGGTTATCATGTCCTTCGGGTTCTCGACGGCGCTCCGTGCCGCGACCTCCGGCCAAGCCTTCCCGCAGTGTGTCTTCGACCACTGGGACATGTTGTCGGCAGACCCCCTTGAGGCCGGCTCGCAGGCTGCCACCATTGTCGCCGACATCCGCAAGCGCAAGGGTCTCAAGGAGCAGATCACCCCGCTCTCCGAGTACGAGGACAAGCTGTAAGCGTGAGCTTCCTTGCCTTCTTTTTGTCTCCTCTTCGTTATTTTCTTGCTCGTGATCGCTTTTCCTGTGTTTGCTTGAGACTCTGCCCATATCCGTTTGCTTCTGTGATGGGGGACTACTCGCCTGAAGTAGATTGTTGACTTTCCCATTTTCCTTTCTGTTTTTTTTTTATACTTGTGTCTTCTTTAAACTTCACGGAATGATCAAATTATTTAAGTCTGCGCTGGGTTTGAACATGGCGAGCCGATGGTCCTTCATCGCCTCTTACACCGCCATGTTCGTTGCTTGCCCGTCGACTTGCTGTGATATTATTTACGGGCTTTCTCCATGAGAATCGAATATAACATGAAACCGAGTGAGTTGAACAAAATAGACGAAGATATCAACACTGGGATTGAAGGCAGGAACATATCTGGGCATTTCTGTATAAGAAACTACACTGCTTGGCGATTCTCTGGGCATTTTTGGTGAACTGGGAAGATTTTATTGTGCAGCTTGGATGCCCCCCACCCCAATGACTGATATTAATTGGACATTTTTTCATGAATAAGGTAACAGTAACCGATTGAATATCTGGATTATTCAATTTCTATGTTCAAGATCAATAAAAAGTTTACTCTTCTGATACTAGTTGGTCATTTTTTCATGAATAGAGTAACACTAGCCAATTTAATTCCTGGACCATCCAATTTTCATGACCGAGTTCAATAGCCAGTTACCTACTCTTCTGTGCATCCTAGATGGCCCCCCCAATTGAATGCCTGGACTGCCCATTTTTATGTCCAAGGTCAATAACCAGTTATATCTAGATAATTTAAGATGATGTTGCTGCAACTGCTCTGAAGTTGCACAGGGTCAAGAAAGAATATAGAAAATATAGAAAATTGGATACTATATTTACTATATTTATCTCAAGGTCAATAACCAGTTACTATATATATTATTTATTTCAAAATAATATAGAAAATTCTAATTTATAAATATAAATGAACAATTATTTACATTCCAGTGAAATTATAAGTTTCCTTTTTGTTGAAGGTACACCCATTTTCAGATTTATTTGACTAATTTCTTCAAATGGTGATGACATCACCATTTCGGTCATTTACAGAATATGAAAAACATTGAACAGGATTCCAGTTATTCTTTATATGTTCTCTTATCATTCAAAAAAGACATTTCATTATGAGATAACAACTGAACGAATGGTGCAACCTAAATTCTTGTGGAATGCCTCATGGTCTTTGCACATAGCTATTTTTGGAACGTAGCATATTTACATAGGCATATAACAAATATAAATGAATGAATGTGACAAATCAAGGCTAGACCATCGAGTACAATGAGTCTTAACCATTTTGCTTATAGCCCATACTTGTAAAGAGCAATATTGGTTCTATATGTCAAGCTCCATCAATCATTCTGCAAGGTGATTGTTGATCTATGCATATGTTGAGATGAATTACCTCTACTTGCATAGTGTTATGAAGAGCAGAGAGATGCATGTTGGGGGTCATGAAGTGGACTGAAGTATATACTTGTGGAAATACATTCACACCTCAAATTCCAAGTCCAGTAGCCTCTATACACCATAGACCCTAGCATCACTTAATTTTCATGCCATTACCAATATACGCTCATCACAAACCATCTTGGATGAACACATAACTCTTACACCGTAGTCATGTATTATAACTTCGAAGGGACTGTCAATTATTTAATTATGAGGGGGATGAATGATAACATGAAAATTATGCAATGTGTCAAATTGAACATATTTGGATGTTAAGTAATTTTCCTATATTTCCAAAATGTTTTGACAACTAATTCATGAAGAAAATAATTTTAAATATTTGGAAATGTTTTTTTATTTAAAAAAGGGGGGATTACTGGTCATGAGGGCACGTGTCACCCTTTGGTTGCCTAAATTTTGCTAATGATTGGCACATGTTTTAAATAATGCGACGGACCTGCACAGTTTTTGATAACCGGTATGCATGCATTTGTGGGAACTTCTGATTCATTCAGATCAGATCAAGCTTCCTTCCTATTAATCTGAAAATTTTTCTCAGATACAAGAAAATGATTCAGTTCCAGAGCCATGGATAAAATACACTTATTTTGAAATAAACGTAACACATCTTCCAGGAGATATTAAGATTCTGAAATCGATCTAGCATGATTTAATAAGCTTAAACTTGAATTTTTTGATTGAACTATATGCTTTTGAAAAGCTAATAACACATTCCATGTCTCGTTAAATGTTCAATGACACAATGTATCCATTATACTTCACATATGACTCTAATAATGAAATCCATGAATACATGATCCAACTTGGTGAATCATGATGAGATTGTAAGATGTAGATGACTAATTTTTAAGTGTATGTTCTAAATATTCTTATTTGAAGGATACTCAAGAAGGACATTGATAATAAAAAGTAACATGATAATTCTAATCATACATGCACATTATTAAGGCTTCAAATGATTTTATGGAATTTTCTGAAAATTTTCATTAATAAATATATTTATGAGTCATAATATATGTTTGTATTTATTTATATATTAAGTGGTTTTTTATATTTTTAGAAAGAAATTATGATATTTCTCCATTTTTATGATATTTTATGCAAGTCAGAAATAACAAATTTACATGTCACAATATATATATGTTTGTATTTAGTAATTGTTTTAGTATTTATTTCATTTTTATAATTAAATTATGAAATTATCTGGTTTTGTGGTATTTGGTCAAAATTTCTAACACATAATTCATAAAAATATTATTTAGATTCAAATATAAAATTGAATTTATTTCAATGTTTCAAAGGATTTTTGTGGATTTTCTCCGATCTTCCTTCAATTTTGTGCTATACTGGCAATCCACCACATGGATCAAGAGATAAAATAAGAGGATAAAAAATTCAGATGACTTAGGTTGGTCCAACTTCAGTAGAAAATATCTGAGGATCCAAAATGAGTTTTCTACTGAAAATTTGTCGATGGTTTTGTATTTGTCTCCTCTATCTTTCCATTATACCAGAATATTTAAATATGCCTCTCATTTGTGTAAAATGGGCACCCTTGGATTTTGTTCCTAATTAAAATTGGGAGATTTTTGTGCTCATTCAAAATGCTGTTTGACCCATTATTGTGGAATGATGACGAATGATTTAAGGGGAGATGATCTGATCTAGAAATGTGAAGAAAAATGGCACACTGTCTGTTGGTCATGTGATGATGAGTTAAAGTGTAATCTTCATCTGTCTCATACTAATATCTTCCTCCTTTTTCATTGTTTAATATCGTTGATAGCCGAGTTTTTGACAATTACACATGCCACCTTCTGATAAACCAAAATTAAGGGGTGAATTATGCAATTTTAATCCCTTATCGTTGTTGATTCAGCTTATTCAATAAAATTTATAAAACCCTAAAATTAAGATCTATAATGATGAATATATGGATCATACAAGTGAGTCTAGTAAGGAAATTATATTAATTATACAATTTGGTTATCTTGAACTAATTAGGGTTAACTTAATCTTCAATGAAATCAATTTACCCTAATGATATGAATAATTTTGAAAGGAGGGAAGAAAAGATGGGAAGAATAGAAGAATTAGGGATCTCTAAATTGACTTCTTTTCTCCATTAAAAAGGATCAATGGAGTCAAGTAGAGGGGTTCAGAAGGATATTTAATATGATTTTAATCTTTTGAGGGACTTAGTGCTGGGGAATGACAGGGGACCCCCCCCCCCTCTAACTAGATAAACTTCCGTTTATCCCTTTTTAATTTTCTTTTCTTTCTTTTAATAATTTTCAGTTTTTTTTATTATAATCCCAAACGTCTCAAGGGAGAAGGTTATAAAAGCCCCCTCCCTTGATGTGAATGGTTGGTGAATTTTGGAATAGAAAAAAAGAGTTTCATCTTCACCCCTGCTGTCTTCGGTGCCGCCGCGTTATCGTCGCCCGCTGCTCGGACGGTAAATCCTCCTCCTCTCCCTTGCGATGACCCGTTGTCGTCATTCGCACGCCCTCCACCCACCTTCGCTGTCTGCCCCCGTCCTGCATCACTTGGGCATCCAAGCTAACTCACTATGTTTTCATAACTTATCTATTTTTACATAGAAATTAATCTCTTTTTTGTTAAGAGATTAATCACTCAATCCAAGCGATTCAGAATTTCAGAACAAGATCAACAAAAGCGATAAAAATTAACTAACAAATAATCCAAATTACACTACAATTCAATTACAAATACGATGAAGTAAAAAAATAACAAATGCAGTTGATCCAAGCTGGTTCTCCTCTCTGTCTCATAAGTGTGAAAGAGCCCCTTCCAAAAATGACCTCCTCAACTCACATTTATTTTTTATAGTTGGGTGAAATGGTAAAATTTATGAATTTAACCCCAATAATTAATTACTTTTTCCATAGATGTAGGCTTGATCTTAATGATCCAATTGTTTAGATAGAAAGATGAGCTTGAGGCAAGCAAGCTCATAATTTGAGCTCAATCTGAATTTAAAATTATGAGTAATTAATGAATGAATATTGACAATCTTAGTCGTTTGGATCAGTATATCAGTTTTTAATTAAATTTCAATTTACATGCCATGTCGTGCCGATTCATGATTGGCTGGAAAATTTTAAAGACATTTTGGTGGGTTTTCTTTTGGCATGCCATGTACCCTGGGCTAAAAATAAATAGAATAAAAAATTAACAAAATATGTATCGAATTGCACTTACCCGTGCACTTTTACCAGCATCAACTAATTCAGTTTTGCCACATTATCTCCAGTGCATGCGTCTGTGTATGTGCTGCAGGGGTGATGCACTTACTGCTCTCAAAAGATGCCTCTATCGATCACATTTAAGCCATTGGATTCTCTTTTGACGACAGATATTTTGCCTTATGGTCCCCCCTGACCATGAAGACACACTCCCTGGATGAGTGAAGTAGAGAATGAAGAAATGGAGTGCCTCACAAATCTGGCTTGCATGGGTGCTTGAAATGAGAACCCTTTCCCTCACTTATGCTTTTTCTCAAAAACCCTAAAGTAAAATATATATACCAATGCCCTTATGACCTTATGCGTGTGACCCTCTAGGCCCATGTATCGTTCTAGTTAAAATCTTTAATGTCCTAATAAAAATTATTAATTAACTTTATCAACATAGATTAATTAAATAAGGTCGATTAACCCAATCAATAAGTTAAGTTTCCAGCTCGTAGGGTGCCAAGCTACACCTTGTGCTCTAGAAGATATCGAGTAGTGTTGAACTCTCTCATGGAACTTTTACTGTCATCGGTTACCGTACATGTATAATCCATCATCCGTGCGAGACTCTCGAACGACTTAGGGTATGATTTATCGTCAAACCCTAACCCACCATTAGATTATACTGATGCGTAATGGGGATCATTGGAGACCTCCTTCTCCAATATCCTCACTACCCTGGACAGATATTTTTCTGCATCATCTTCCTTTAGTCAATCTCATCTTATACCAAGGGTAGGTGATCCCATCTTGATCACTCTATCATCTCTATAAGCTTCTTTATACATCCGACCTATGACTTGTTTGAATCCCATGATTAGAAGCTCGTAAGTCGTAGTCAAAATGTGGTCGTCCATTTACAAGATGTCCTTGGTGCCTCAGGTCAGTGGATCACTGATATAACCTTGACATAAATCAACCTGATAATGTTTAGGTATAATACCATTCAGGGATTTGTACAGGTCAATTCGGTGAACTCTTTCTCCAAAGAGCACCTGCTATTTGTCCTTTGAGTCGCCACACTAAAAGCCACATGATCAGCTATACTTATCGTATTAATAGGATGATCTAGTGCTATTCTAACCAGATAATTCAATGTTTTTCTTGACTATCCATCAAATTGGAATATTTGGAATACATTTTAAAAGACTAGAGATCACTGTATTATGATCTCATCATAATTCATTAACTCATTGCACGTATTCATGGACTTCATTATAAACATCACAAATAATAATAATGAACGTAAATATTTTATTCGATGAACTTAAGTAAACATGGTATTGTGATTGGCTTGACGTGATGGCCACATAATATCCATCACCCTTGTGATTTTCTCTCCTCCACATTCCCCTAAGAAAAATCTAGAAAAATCGAGATTAATTCGATAAGACCCTCCAATTATTTTAATGTGATATTTACGCCTGAAACCAAATTATCAGAAAACTCTCTCCGACTTTAGAAATTTACATAAATTTCTATTTTCCTTATATTTATATGCCTTTTGTATTTAAAGATTCATTTCTTTCTCAAATCAGTTCCCAAAAATTTGATAAAATTCTAGAATAATTTAGAAAATTCATTAATTCATTCCCACATTAATTAATATTAAAATTAATTTTTAAACATGAAATTAAAATTTAAATAGAGTTATTTCAATCATAAATAAATTCCAGAAAATTCATGAATTATCAGAAAATTTGGGTAAACATTAGAATTCACTTTGAACATTAATTAACATGTAAATATATGATAAGAGTCCTATTTTAAACTCTTTAAATTGATAAAAGTGTTCTAATAACTTGTATTAAACACCAAATTCAGGGTGTTATCACCTTCCACTCTGCTTTGGAGGCGTATAACTGCCTCCATCTTCATGGCCACCACCAACATTAACATCTGCTTCACTCTCCACACATCATCACTTGCTAATGCATATTCACACCCATCTCCATTTCCATTTGTAATGGTCAAACTCATCTACACACTCCATTCAGGCCACTGCAATGAACTGTGATGTAGTGCTGCCAAAGCTCCAACTAAGGTGTTTATTGAGAATTAATTAGTACTTTTTAGTATAAAATTCCATTAAATTTCTAAAATTAATTTATAAATTTGAATGAATTATTTTCTCGTGAACTCATGCCTTTGGAACCTTTCTCTATGTAAAGAAAATATTAAATCATTTCAAATGTGTTACTTGCTAATGCATATTCACACCCATCTCCATTTCCATTTGTGATGGTCAAACTCATCTACATACTCCATTCAGGCCACTGCAATGAACCGTGATGTAGTGCTGCCAAAGCTCCAACTAAGGTGTTTATTGAGAATTAATTAGTACTTTTTACTATAAAATTCCATTAAATTTCTAAAATTAATTTATAAATGCGAATGAATTATTTTCTCATGAACTCATGCCTTTGGAACCTTGCTCTATGTGTTACTTGCTCACCACTCCGAGGACATTATAATTGCCTTTTTCCCTGTTGTTCCACTTTATTACTACAATAGGTGCTCACCCATACTCATAATATCTTTCTGCTTTACAATACCCCTTTTGTTTATAGTTATCACTGAAAGGTCTGTAAAGTAGCCATATCTTCAAAACCATTCCCCTTTTACTGCGTACTTTAATTCTGATTTATTCTAATAATAAGCAAAGCTTTAGAAGATGTGAATTTAGAAGCACAAGGGGAAGAAAATAGTTAAGAGTAGCCACCAGAACGAGCAGGTAGAGTAGATTAATTAGTGATGAAGGAAAATTAAGTATGTTAACAGTTTTTTCATCATAGATTAATTTGCCTTAGTCAAATAAATTTGATAAAATAGAAAACACACTCAAATGTGTATTAGGAGTGAGGACATCACCACATGGACTGATTTTTGGAGGGGAATGTAATAGTTGAGTTATAGTTAAAGAGAAGTAATAAGGTGTAAAGGGAAGTCAATAAAAATAATAAAGAAAGTGAATATAGTAAGTGATAAGTAATTAGAAGGTCGAGGAGATATTAAGTGAATGAGAGAACTAGAGATAATGTGTAATAGTAATGAATAGTTAATGATGTGAGAGAGAACCAGAGAACAGAAAGAGAATATAAGATATTATTTATATATTTTTATATATACCTGAGATAATAAAGAATCAGGATGTTTAAAATGAGTTAATGTTACTATAACGTAGAAAATGAAGAAGAATAGGAGATTAATAAGATATAATAATGAAATACTACTAATAGGAGATAAGAGGCTTATTTATTTAATGAATGATATTTTTTATTCTATATAGGGATATATGATATATATAATAATGGATATTAAGATTTAGTTAGATAGTAAGTAGTATATATATTATTAATAAGATCCAAGGAATTAACTAATAGGAATATTTATTTTAATAAGAGGTTAGATGAAAAAGAATGAAGAAGAAAGGGATTAGAATTATGATAAATAAGGAGAAGAAGGGATTATTAGTTGAGTTATAGATTAAATTGAATTATGATAATTGAGTTATAGATACGCTAAGAGCTGAATACAAAGAGAAGTAGAGATAATATATTTTTATTTAGTCCTAAATAAATTCAATCAATTAGATAGAGAGAGGGACAGTAGTAATATGGGGATATTAAAATACTTTAGAGGTTATATACATAGATATATATTTATTTGTTTATTATTTTTAATGGGGTAAAATCTGGAAAATTTGTGGAAAATACCCAATGCAGGGAATGTGTTTGATGGAATGCCTCAACAGATTAAGTTAAGTAAATCTTAGCATGTGATTGGATAACATCGTCAATTTCTACTAAATCTTAGCATGTGATTATCCATTTAAAATCCATATCTACACAAGAATGTTCAGAAGATCACCATTAACGGCCTAATTTAGGCGGTTGAGGATGGGGCATCGTTCATCGCCACTTCACTACGGCTAGCGTTTCAGCTGCCCTCCCCCATTCTGGCATGCCTTCGGTATATCGTAGACCTTCTGATCCACCTTACTAAGCCAGACCTACCATCATGGAGCTCACTCTCTCCAATTTGGCCGGACGAACCCAGGAAGGGTCCTCTGTTGTCTCAAATCTGGATCAAAAGATGAAAAATTATGGGCCCTAAACCCCTTTTTAAGGCTCCTCGACAATCTTCGAACTTTGCGAATGGCATGGTCCAGCCTTGGAGGTCCACCCAGGCTGTTGGATTGCATGTGGCAGTCCCCTCAGCCAATAACCGCAATCCTTGCTATGTCGGCCGCTCAGTCAGTGGCCCGTTAGCTACCCTATTAACAATGGGTCTCTTGATTTGTCAATTCTGCGGCCCAGTTGTCCTCATCAACTGAAGCAGTCAATCAAAGCCATAGAAAATTAAATAGAAATAAATGAGTTAAATATAGTGTGGATTGTGTTGGGTTCTACAGGCCTTGACATTGACTAAGAAATCAAAACATTCCACAGCGGAAGAGTTAAAACAATATTGAGCGACATCGATAAGACCATTCAAATGAAGTACCTTCGCACGGATCGCATCCTTGATTTATTTGGATCCCAAAGTGAGACGAGTCAAGCTACTCAAGTGTACAACCTCTAGATGTATCCATGCTCTCCATGACACATTTGGATCTCCTCCTTTTGATGAGCTGCATTCTACCTCCATTCCCAGCGTTACGCCGTCCCAATCGCATCGGGAGTGGAGAGGAGTCATGGAGAGAGGGGAAAAGGAGCAGTGGACGGCCCCTAAATAAATCTGGCCAGGGTTAATTTCATTGACGGCCTTCCCCTATTTATACTAAATGGGTATTATTCATAAACCCCAAAAACTTAAGTATATCCTCGTACGTCTAAAAGACCATTTATGTGTGACCCTCTTGGCCCATGTATCAGTCTAGATAACCACAATAGAGGCCTAATGAACTTTATTGGCCTTCCAAATTAATTGCCTATATCATCATAAATACTAGTTAATGTCCGATTGCTTTAACCCAATCAATAGGTTGAGTCTTCAACACGTGGTGTGTCAAGCTACACCTCGTGCTCTAGAAGATACAAAGGAGTGTGTATCAACTCACTCATGGAACTTGTTTGTCATCGGTTACCATGTATGAAAAATACCTCATCTACTTGAAGCTCATAGATGACTTAGGGTATGGTCAACTGTCAAATCCTAATTGGTCATCCGAGTTGGTACTGATGCGTTTGGAAATTATCGGAGAACTCTTATCCAATATTTCACTACCTTGGCTAAGGACTTCATTACATCATCTTCCATGAGTTGTCTACTCTTATACCGAGGGTGGGCGATCCCATCTTGACCACAATTGCCTTCGTGAACTTCTCGATTTACCAGAACTAAGACTATTTAGAATCCCATGACTAGGGACTCGTACGTCATAGTCAAAGTACAACTGTCTGTCTACAAGACATCTTTGGTGTTTTAGGTCTAAGGAGCACTTACACAACTGTGACATGAATCAACCTGATTGATAGTTTGGTATAATACAATTCAGGGATTTGTGTGGTTCAATTCGGTGAAATTTTTACACTAAAGAGAACGCATATCTATCCTTAGTGTCTCCACACTAGGGATTGTCCAACCGATATTCGTTCGATATCTGATATCCGACAACCAATGTCTGATATCCAGAAAAAATGGGATGGTGTCTGGTATCAAATATCGGATATCAGATGTCAGACAATATCCGTCCTTTAGGTGTAGACAGATATCAAAGGCGAATATTGGCTGGTTAAGGATGAGATGGATCTCGAATACCGGATATTGGTTATCGCTATCCAGATATCTATTTCTGATATTCGGATATCGATATCCGATATTTGGATATTTTTTTCCAAACCACTGTAATCCCATATGTAAAACAATAGTAAATAAATAATAATAAAAACAAGGCTCCAAAGTAGCCCCCAAGGCGAGCATCCAAGGCTGCACTGCGTGCACCACACGCAGCCACAACCATGGGCCCATCTGCAAGGCAGCACCTGCAAATGCAGACAAGGCCGGCCCCCAAAGTAGATCCAAGGTAACACAAATAATGCCCAAGGTAAGTCCATGATGTTTGTTTTAAGTCATATGGCCATCGACTTCATAATTTATATATTGGTTGCGATTTTTGAAAAAGTCCATATGGGATTTGTTAAACACAGTTTTTCCCTAGAGGATTGGGCCGGGCCATATCACGCTTGATAAGCCTTCATAGGGCCGGTGGGCAGACACATATACAAGTCATGTGTAAAAACATCTAGTGGGCTTTGCAAAGACTGGGCCCAAGCCCACGACATCGTGGGCCTTACTTAAAACCAACGATATAATCTTGAGCATCGATATTCTTTCAGAAGATCGAACGATCAAGGTTGTCTTCTAATTCTCATATATTTTCTTCAATTTTCTGGCGACAACTCAGCTTCTGAAGAATTTCTGAAGAATTTATCCCCCCTCTCTTCTTCTCAAGCTCCCTAGCAGTTTTGTCCACCGTGGAAGAAAAAGAACAAGGAGAAGTCACACCCGTCCATGATAATTGGCCGTGAATTCTTGTCTCCTTCTTCTTCCGACATCCGCCCGTTCAATGGCGACCCCTTCAATGCGGCGCTGAAGAGCCAAATCCCAGTGAATTGGCCGTGGAAGAGAGGAAATGGGGAAGCCTCACCGTTCACGAGATCCCTCCGCAATTTCCTCTTTCCGTCTTCTTCCTGCACCGGCCCGGTCAACGAACGCTTTCTCACCTTGTCTCCCCCAAACGTGGTACAAGGGAAATCGCGACTTCCTAAGGCGGCGCTGAAGAGTAAAAAATCCACGAGAAATTTCTGTGGGGTTGAAGGCCTCGATGAGAATTGGATTCTCTGCTCATGGCAGGCCGCACGAGGCCTCAAACAGATAGAAGAAAATAGAGAAAAAACAAACAAGGAAGTCAGTGCTACCACCAATGCCAGTCTCTGTCAGGAATGCCCATCAAATTTCTATGACCTCCTTGACAAGCCGATCCGCTCGCTGTGGACCTTGGTTCAACGTCGAGAGTCTCGTTGTTGCCGTACGTTCTAGATTAGCTTGCACGAGGGCCCCTGGGCCGCCTAGGCCCTAAGTGATCTGCCTAGGCTCCTTGCTTTATGATGGCGAGGACGCCAACGCATCGACATTGGACGCATCACCATCGTCAACTGAAGTCAACGCCACCGCTACGGACATGCTGCCACCATCATCAGACAAAGTCAACACACCTGCATCACGCAGGACTCCACGCACGCACGCCCCTTCACGCATCTTGACACGTCTCAAACGGCAGATCAACAACTGCCCCTTGACGTGACATGAAGCACATCTTTTGTATTTAATTTTTCGTCGTTAAGTTGTATTTTCTCTTTCCTCCAAGGCCTAAATGTATAGGCCATTGTTTCAAGGAACAGTTAGGCAGTCATTATTCAGGAATTGAGTTTGTTTCTAACTCTTCTTGGAGGACTGTCCAGCCTCCCTTACCCCTTCTCCAACCCTACCACCGCCGCCTCCGCCGCTGCCGCCGCCATCTCGCGTCGCCGGCCACCTTCCTCTCCATCTCTCTCTTCTCTTTCTCTCCTTCTCTCTTGTCTCTCTTCTCTCTTTCCATCGCCCAGGACTACCAAGGTTGCCTGCCCTTGGTCGCCCAGGGTTGCCGCTCAGGACTGCCCAAGGATCGCCCCAGGCCGCCAGCCCTAGGCCGCCCCTAGGCCGCCCCTAGGCCGCCTCTAGGCTGCCCTCTCAAGGCCGCCCTAGACAACCCACCCAGGGTCGCTCAAGGCCGCCCCTAGGCCATCCACCCAGGGCCGCCCTAGGCCACCCCAGGTCGCCAGCCCAGGGCCGCCCAAGGCTGCCCCTGGTAGCCCGCCTAGGGCCGCCCAAGGGCTACCCCATGCCGCCCACCCAGGGCCGCCCCTAGGCCACCCACCCAGGGCCGCCCAGGGCCACCCCAGGTCGCCAGACCAGGGCTGCCCTAGGCCGCCCCAGGCTGCCCCAAGGCCGCCCAGGATGCCCAAGGCCACCTCGAGATTGACCTAGGACCATCCGTCCTTGGCCAGGCCGTGCGCGCCTGTCTTGCTCGTGTCTGCTTGCCCGTCTCGCTCTCTGCCAGGGCTGTACAACGCCCGGAATGCCCAGAATCTTTCGTCCAGTGGGCCATTCAACGCCCGGGTTCACCCAGTCTTGCCGCGATCAGAATTCCCCGCAGCCTCTTCACGCACTACGGTGCCGAGGTATGCCTGAACTCTTTGGTGTCGAAGCGTTCCTCGTCTAGTATTCCGCGTGAATTCTCCACCGCCTTCAGATTTGACTTGGTTTGGATTTCCACATTCTTTCTCTTTTGTGAGTTTCCTTCGTTACGTGAATTCGGATATTTACTTTGGTGCTTCGGCATCTTCGCGGTAGTTGAAGACAGTACTCCTGCCCTCGACGAGGAACGGGGCTGCACCACCAGCATTTCATCGGTTTTAAACTCCAAACTTGATCACGTGGATCTCTGTGGTCTATTTTATCCCTCCTTCCAAAACCCGTGGATTTTTGTGGTCGTTGTCCCGTCCATCCCTTGAGTCACCCTTTTCCCTAGCTGTCCTACATCACTTTATGGCCGTACTACCTTGGAACTAGCTGTCGCAGTCATGCCACTTTTGGACCGGGAGCTGAAGTCCCATCACCGTCAGCTGACAATGTACCGTTACGAACATTTGATCTGGACCTGATTGGACTTGGCCGTGGATCTGTGGGACGTATGAGCTGCCATTTTCTAGTGTATGACCATCGCCGCTTGCACTTGCTGAATGATCGGGCCTCCCAATGTAGGTTCACCTGACAGGTTTGGCAGAGCTGCTCGAGCCGCGACATCATCGTTGGTCGCCCACCGTCCTCTCTCCTCTACTCCTTT
Source organism: Wolffia australiana (assembly GCF_029677425.1). Taxonomy (NCBI): domain Eukaryota; kingdom Viridiplantae; phylum Streptophyta; class Magnoliopsida; order Alismatales; family Araceae; genus Wolffia; species Wolffia australiana. Next base: position 17,486,133 of record NC_135839.1, on the reverse strand, counting down.
ACCAGCACTCCAGCATGACCATTGCTCATCGAGCCACCGTCTGCTCTCCGGTGCCTCTCCGCCACACCTACTTTGACTACCGCTGACTGTCAACAAACCCAGCACCACGAGCCACGACGACGAGGTACACCGTCATCTGTCCTCACTTGTTTAATTATCTCTTGCAGTAAATTTTTGTCTTGACTCCACCGCGATCGGGCTAGGTAGGTGAGAGAGGTTTTGAGAGATACTAGGACTTACTTGAGTATCTTACCGGTATGGACGAGACTATCTGTTATGTGCGCGCCCTACGGATTGACTCTGTTCAACCGTAGGCGCCTTTTTCGCTTCGACGAGGTTTGAGAGGCCACTGTTTCCGACACCTGACGACCCCAGAGCTTATCGTCTCCCTCAAGTTGGAGCCTGATTGTACGGCACATAGGACATTCTTTCATTGCATCGTAGTTACATCGACCCGTGAGGGTTTCACCTGTCGAACGACTACACCATCGACGTTCGATACCACTACCCTTTATCGGTACCGAGCCATCATACTCGGTGCCGACCATACGACGTCCTCGACAATGTCCGACGTCAATAATATTGCAACTTCATACACAGACAAAGAAATATAGACACAACAGTAAGCAAGAATAGTAAAACAACTAAACACAGAGAAGAAAAATGAAAAAATATTAATCAATAACACAATAAATATTAGAGGAACAAGAGGAGATGAGAATAGGAAAAAGGAGAAGAAGGGAAGAAAAAGAATATGATAAGGGAAGAGGAAGAGAGAAGGAGTTGAGAGGAGGGTAAAAGAGGAGAAGAGAAGAAGAAAAAAGAGGAAGGAGGGAAGAGAAGAGGATAAAAGAATGAGGATTAGATAAGAGGGTAAAAGTGTAGAAGAGGAGGAGAAGAAGAAAGAAGAGAAGAGAAGAAGAGACAGGAAGACGAGAAGAAAGACGATAGGAGAATGAGGAGTGGGGAGCAGGTAAAAAGAAGAGGACGATAAGAAAACAAAGAGAGCAAAAAAAATAGCAGAGAAAGAAGTGATAATCGAAGAGAGGAAGAGAAATTAAGAAGAGATGAGACGAAGAAAGAGGAAGAAGGGAAGAGAAGAGAATAAAAGAATGGCTAGTGGAGAAGAGTGAAAAAGACTAGAAGAGAATAAGAAAAAGAAATAGAAGAAAAGAGAAGAAGAGACATGACGAGAATAGTAGAAGAAAGAAGAATGAGGAGTGGAGAGCAGGGAAAAAGAAAATAGGAGAAGAAGAAAAGAAAGAGAGCAAAAAAATAGCAGAGGAAAAACTAATAAGAGAAGAAAAGATGGAAAATGAAAAAGAAAAGAGAAGAAGAGAGAAGAATAAGGAGTGGAGAGCAGGGGAAAAGAACAGAGGAGCAGAAGAAAAGAAATAGGAGAAGAGAAGAAGAAAAAGGAAGAGAGGAAAAAATAGCAGAAGCAAAAGCATGAAGAGAATAGAGGAAGAAAAATTAAAAAGAGAAGATAAGAAGAAATAGGAAGAAGGGAAGAGAAGAGGATGAGTTTTAGAAATTTACTGATTTCAAATGCATTGAAAAACAATAAATAAGTAATCAACACAAAAGTAAATATATAATGGGTCAAATGATCAAATTACATAAAAAATTAAACTTACAAGACTATAATACAAAAGCTAAATCCCTTGAGGAATATAAATAAATTATCGTTACAGATATTTTTATTTGAAATGAAATTCTTAAAAACACGCAATAAGGATGGAAATTTCAACATTCTACCGAGAAAGAAATGAACCCACGTGAATTACAACAAAGAATAAGAGGGAGAAGATGAGAATTAGTGGAAGAAGAAGAAGATGAGAATTAACGAAAGAAGAAGAAGATGAGAATTAGTGGAAGAAGAAGAAGATGAGAATTAACGAAAGAAGAAGAAGATGAGAATTAGCGGAAGAAGAAGAAGATGAGAATTAGCGGAAGAAGAAGTAGAGAATTCTAGGAGAAGAAGGGGAAGAAAGGGAAGAATGTAAGAAGACGAAGAGGGGGAAGAAGGGGAATATGGGGAAGAACAGGAAGAAGTAGAGGACGAAGAGATGGAGGAAGAGGAGAAGAAGAAAAAGAGGATAAGAAGACTGCTGTGTCATTGCCCGGCGTTTGCTGATGCAACACCGTCCGCCGTATGCCAAGGCGCCAACAAATTGAAAATTAAAATTAGGTAAGTATGATATAGATATTGGATATCAAAATTCAATATCCAACATTGATAACCGATATCTAATCGATATCATCATCCTCCCCTTGAGACGGAGGCAGATGATGACATCGAGACGGATATTGATATCAGATATCATTACTGTAGCAACTGATATCCAATATCGATATCTGTCCAGATATTGTCATCCGATAACAGTATCGGGATGGGAAATCCCTACTCCACACTACTAGCTACGGGATCGGCCATACTCATCATATGAATGAGGCTAGATAGTGCTATTCTATCCTGACACTTTGATGTTCTTCTCGCATATCCTTCGAACATTAATATTTAGAACACATGCTTAAGAACTAGTGACCTACGTTGTACGATCTCGTTATAATTCACTAAGTTTGATCATGTATTCATTGACTTCCTTATAAGTATCACACATGCACTATAGTGAATATGTTCTATTAATGAACATGAAACGATATATGGAATGTGTGATTGGCTTGCCAGCCACATATATTTCCATTAGACTGTCTGATCTTCCTTTGGGAGATTGGATGATTTGGATAAAAATGCTACTAATGAACCAGCCCGTTATGCAGCGGGCTTTGGGCTGGGTTGTCTTGAGCCCCCCTCATTACTTCTTTTTTATTTTCTTAAGATCACGCCACATAGGCTGCAATTGATCTTGTCGCTTGGCAGCACAGTCTGATGTGGAGCTGAAAGAAATAATGGGATATGATCCCATATTGGAAAGTTTTAGAGAAATGACAGCTATATAAATTTGATATGGATAAGTTATTTGAAATAAATTGCCATATTCTCCTTGCGCATGTGTATAGACTACCTCTGCATTAGACCTCCGTGGGCTCCTTGACGGGCTTCTTGTAGGGGTCCTTGTCGGATTGCTGGGGCTTCTATCGAGCACCACCTCTTGCCGGCTAAGGGTAGGCTTGAGAACCCTGCATTTGATCATGTGTGGCTGGCTTGAGCGTTGCTGCACCCTAGCTCACCCCTTGCTGCCGACTTAAAACCACTTATATATATATATATATATATATATATATATATATATATATATATATATATATATATATATATATATATTTCTTCTTCTATCTTTCTCTCTTTTTATTTCTTTCTTGAAGTTTGAATTCCTCCTGGAAAAATCATAGATTTAAATATTAGAGGTACCATTAGGCTCAATAAAATTAAAAAGGTTTTTAGACACGTTTTTACTTAGAATTACTTGGACTTGTAAAATATGTAAAAATTACATTAAAATGTATTATTTTATCAAATACTCCATTTAATCCATGAGATGAAAATTCTAATAAGGATGAAGCTAATACACATAAAATGATCCCAAAATGACCTTAAGATATGCATAATTTCATGCCTAATTTAGGGTTCATCAAGTAGCCAGCTTTACAACTGCTTTCCAATTAAAATGTCAGCAAGGACTTATCGTTTAACTGGGCCTAAGGTAGTCAATTAATGATAAATTGATGAATGATTTAGAAAGGCATGATTTTACTAGAGGGAGTGGAGAGACGAAGATACATAAGGCACAATTTTAGGAGTGATAAGTCTGAACCTTATTTATCAGAATAGTTCTTATTTTAATCACAAGTTTTGAGACAAATTTAGGAGCAGAAAGAATGCAATTTTTTTTGAGATGATGTTACAAAGTAAATAAAGATGATTCAACACTATACCATGAAAGTAATTATTTATATTTATACAAATAAATTTCAATACTTATAAAAGAATTGTTATTATGAAAACATTGTATCCTTTATATTGAAATTCTCTGATAATGTCTTTGTATTTGAACAAAATACGAAATAAAAAGTCATGAAATTTGAATAAAATCATGGTCAATACATTGAAAAGGTCAGTCTAGTAAATTCAAACATTTTGTTCTATATACTGATCCTTATGTTTTAATGATGATCATACATATGAAAATTGTTTGTTCTTTTTAGAGCACAAGGGAGATTGTCAATATGGTTTTCAACAAAATTCAAGTCATCAACATCTTTATAACAACACAAAATATGAATAAAATAAAATGGATTAGAGTCAAGATGAATAAGTGAATGCAATGCATATTTATTAAGGCCTAAACCAATGGACCACACAAGTAATAAGAAAGGAAATTGCAACATCAGCCATGGACCCTGACCTCCATTTGATCAGGAATCTCAATACAAAGACTTTGAATATTCTTGACCTCAAGTGCAATGTACAAGTGGTTAACCAAAGATTTAATGAATCTATGATGCAAATGATTGATTAACCAGAAAGTGGGATTAGAAATGATGTTTGAGGACTCTCATTTATGCAACACTATTTATATTTTTCCTTATGAGCACGGAACAAGAAAGGGTCAAATGCATTGGGAGCAAGTATTGAAAATTGAGTTTTATCTTTAATTACTATTTTTGGATTTTTCATATTTATTTTAGTAATTAAATATATTCAAAATAATTCTAGAAAATGCAGAAATTATTAATCCAATGTCCCCTAATTAATTCAAGGTTTATAGGATAATTCTAAAAAAATTAATACAACTTTGTTATAGCAAAATATGAATTTGCAAAGTCTGTGAGTTTAGGGTGATAGTTGATGGTGAGGAATGTGAGTGGAGTGGAAAAACGAAAGAGATACTGTTGCTGTTGAGGACAAAATTGAAGGCGGGTATGCGCCAACAAACAACAGAGAGGGTGTGATTGATGACGATGATAACCTCATTAGTGTGAAAGAGACAGAGGTGGATATGCACTGAAGAGTGATGAAGTTAGAGGTGGGATACATGATTGAGGATACCTAAGATATCGGTGATGGTAACCTAAAAAAAAGGATGAAGACATGACTAAGAAAAGAGGAAGATTACCTTAACATTGTCATCACGTGCCCAACAGGCTGAATGGTTCTTATTCTTCACATGTCATGATTTGAGCGACATTCCTTCAATCCTTTGTTCCTGGAGTACAATAGCAGAAACAAATGAGATTTTAAATGAATGAATCACTCTACTAATCATAATTCCAAAATGTTCTTTTTTCCAAGGATACGTGTTTCTATTTATTGAGACAAGATGGTAGAAATATAGAGAAGGGAAATATGGAACTACATTGAAAATTTCAGCCCAAGAATTTTTCTGGTATATTAGATATCATCGTTTCGATTTGGGGCAATCTAAGACATCTGATTTTTTTTCTCCTCCATGTTTATTTCTCATCCAATTTGTGCGGAGGACTGGCAGTATGACACATACTTTTAGGAGAAGAAAAGTGAAAAATTTATTTAAATATTTATAAATTTAAAAATGATATTTTCTGACATACAAAATGGTTTTCTTTATGAATTTAATCTCATCAAATTCTTTAGAAATACTTGAAAATATGAAAAAAAATCAATAATATTAGAAAATTAAAATTAATCCCTTTGTTATTTTAATGAATCTGACTTTTAAATTATTCTATTCATGAAATTAATGTCATAAAACTAAGTCAATGCACCATAAAATCATGAAAAATAGGAATTTATTCTAAGAGTGAAACACATCATTTTATTGATTAATAATATGCATTTATATTATTTCGATGAAAACAAGTACATAAAATACATGAAATTATTACTATAAACTGATGGCTCCAGCCAAAGGGAGTTTCCTTGAGAGGGAACTGAGAGAGGTGTGGAGAGGTTTACACAAAATGAAGAAGGAGCAAAACATAATTAATAAGATGAAATAAAATGCAGAGTCGTTATGTGAGACAATCACTAAGTAAAAAGGGAAAAGTCTAAAATACCCATTCTAGAGACTTCTCAATAAATCAATTCTAACATTCTTCCCCTTGATTTTGATTTTGGCCTTCCCAGCGCTTTGGTGAAGATATCAGCCAATTGATCCTCCAACCTGACATATTCAAGACAAATGTCTCCCATCTCAAAAAGTTTCTACTAAAGTGATACCTGGTCTCGATATGCTTTGACCTTTTGTGAAAGACTGGATTTTTGTCCAGAGCAATTGCAGACCTATTGTTCACCAAGAATTTCACTTTCTTGGCCAACTCCCCCTTCATCTTGCCAATCAGACGACTCAACCAAACTGCTTGACAAGTTGCACAGTAACTGCAACATACTCAGCTTCAAAAGCTATAAAATCACTACCTGTTGATTTATTTTTCCCCAAATGATGATCATAGGGCCTAAAAATAACACCATTCTCGACGTGCTCTTACAGTATTTCTCATCTCCGGCGTGGTCGCTGTCACTGTATCCATGCAATTCAACTTTAGTTTAATTGCATGTTCTCTCGTAAATATCGTAGAATTCTCTTGATTTTAGACATATGCAGGGATGTTGGAGCTTCCATTAAACTGCTTAAATAACCCATAGAATAAGAGATATTAGGTCTGGTATGAGTCAAATACCTTAGCTTTCCAATCAAGCTTATGTATGCCATTGGATTAATAAATCTTAATGATTTTTCACCTCAAAAACTTCCATGTGCTTCCAATGGTGTGTGCACTGGGTTTAAGTCAAGAAGACCAGCTTCCTTGAAGATTGATAGTGCATGCATTTTCTGACTGAAACTGATATCAGTCTTTGATGACTCTCAAATATGTCATCAAATAATTAAAATTTTTAGTTTTCATTCATCAAAATTATAATGTTAATTCATGCTAATATCATGCATATGCATCATTTTATGAAATCACTAACCCCACTTGATCCTTTGAATCAAGTGGAATATATTTAACATTTTATGGTTAGTAAACATTCAGAGACAGGTTAAGAAGATCAAGGAAAGAGACGAGGATCGAGAGGAGCGGGCAAAAATTCAAAGAAGCAGAAATTACGAAAATGCCCCTGGGCATGACTTAAGAGAAACCTATAAATACTCTCTTGAGAGTTGATTTTAGGTTGTCCAGAATTTTCTCTAAGGAAGCTAGAGCTTGGAGAAGAAGGTGTTCTGCAGACCCTCCAATAGCTGATGAGCCATTAGAGCTGGGAGGAGAAGCAAGCTGAAGAGTACCCGCTCAAGAAGATCGCCGCCTTGCCTTCCATGGTTTGATCTCTCTTTCTCCTTTCTCGTAATTATGATTTGTCATGTAGGAACATGCCTTTTTATTGGGGGAGAGGGGAGTACAGTTGCATGCATCATCCATTAAAATTTTTTGTTTTGCATTCACAAACCATGGATATTTGATGATCCTAGGAGATGCTTGTCCAATGATATGCATGATAATTCGATTCTTTTCAAAAGGGTAGAGGTGCAAGAATGGCCAGCTAGGAAATCCTAGGTGAAGTAAGCCTAGCTAGGTGCACTATGATACGTACTATTACATCCACATCTCTTACCATTATATTTCTCTCCCCACCACCGACTTCGGGTTGAGTTAGCACTTATATGCACGAAATTTTTAGCTTTAGTGGAGAGTAGGGTTAGTGCTAGCTCATTGGCAATATTATTATGATGTGAGTGAAGCTCCCTGAACCAAGAAGGATACAAAACTTCATCGGGGGAATAAGCTGCCGGTCTACTAAGGACGGCACATGGGTAGTGGATAAGCGCCACCAAATTATAAAGTGAAAGCTGCATTGCGCAAAAAAAACAAGCAAAAGCTTGCATCATAGTTACTAAAGTTGATTGTCATCAAAAATGACCAACAAACAGCAAATGCCAAAGAAAATAAAGGTGGAAAAGCTGTCTCCCATGTGTTTGAGCCGATGCTACTATAGCCATAGTATTGAGCTACCATTAGCACCGCTCTCCACGCCTTGTTCAGTAGTGCGCTTGGGGTGTTAACTCGACCTTACTCCATATACTATGTACTTACTATATGTACTCCGTAGATCAAGTGCACTTAGTTGAGGTAGAAGGCTTAGATAGATCCTAAATTTCTCCTATGCTGGTCAAGTTCAATTGCTGAAAATACTCCTTGAAAAGAGCATGAATCAAAGCTATCGGAAGTCGAAAGTCAACTTGAGATCATCTTTTATTCTCACCTGCATTTCATTACTAAGGGACTAGTAATGATATAAGTTGGGGGGTGTTTGATGACTCTCAAATATGTCATCAAATAATTAAAATTTTTAGTTTTCATTCATCAAAATTATAATGTTAATTCATGCTAATATCATGCATATGCATCATTTTATGAAATCACTAACCCCACTTGATCCTTTGAATCAAGTGGAATATATTTAACATTTTATGGTTAGTAAACATTCAGAGACAGGTTAAGAAGATCAAGGAAAGAGACGAGGATCGAGAGGAGCGGGCAAAAATTCAAAGAAGCAGAAATTACGAAAATGCCCCTGGGCATGACTTAAGAGAAACCTATAAATACTCTCTTGAGAGTTGATTTTAGGCTGTCCAGAATTTTCTCTAAGGAAGCTAGGGCTTGGAGAAGAAGGTGTTCTGCAGACCCTCCAGTAGCTGATGAGCCATTGGAGCTAGGAGGAGAAGCAAGCTGAATAGTACCCGCTCAAGAAGATCGTCGACTCGCCGGACAGGACGCGACATGAAGTCGGAGTGATTGAGCTGGTTCAGCTTTGTTTTCTTCTCCCTTTTGGACAATCTCAGTTGGGGTTGAAGCACTTTGCAAGGTTCTTCAGCAGTTTCCAACCAGAGTTGTTTTGTTTAATTCGAAGATTTTCTTGTTGTTCAGAGTTCATTTTCTTTTACCTTTTCTGTGTTTGATTTCATCCGAATCTTAACTCATCATGCTTAATCGATTCTCTACATAACAATCGGTGAGGTCTTGCTCAGGCAGGAAGAACATAGCCGCCTGCTGCCAAGGGATCTGCGCGCATGATCGACCAGCACACAGCCGCCTGCGCGTGAGAACCCGCGCGCAAGCAGCGCCGTGCACAGGGATCCCGCGCGCAGGCCATGCCCGCGTGCAGCAAAAGCCGCGAGCAGGCTCGCCCGCGCGCAGCACTGCCGCACGTAGCTGAGCTGCGCAGGCACCAGCTGCGTGCAGGCGCCCCCGCGGGCACTCCTACACGCAGTTGAGGCCGTGGGCAGGTCAGCCTGCACGAGCGCACACCTGGTGTTTGGCATATTTCCAAAGCCGCAGGCGTACACTTGTAGACAAGGAAATATTCCCTTGTCTACAGGCTTACTGTCATTAGTCTTGGAGAGGAGTTGCCTGATTTTGTTAGAGATTCTTTCAGACTCCCTCTCTAAGGAAATTAGTTGGGCAATCGTGAAGATAACTTCTCCAATTCCAGTATCGACATACAATTTGATAAGTGAACTGCATTGCAAAGAAAATATCTGTTGTTTTATCTGCTCTCTGAGGATCGACCCTTACTTGCCCTAAGGCTGTGAGGTTATAAGTATTGTTGAATAAGCTCAATCCTCACACTACATTTCTGCTAAATAACCAGTAAAAAATCACATCAAAAATTGAGTTTATCAGTCTTCATTTGAATTACCTCAATACCTAGACAAGATCTGAGCAAACCCAAATCAGAAAGTTAAAAAACTCCTTCATTTGGCTCTTCAAGAAACTTATATGATTGGGATTTATTCTATTCACAGTAATATCACCAACATAAACTCCCACAACACGCCTCTTATCCTCAGTGCTTCTTATATACATCGCATGTTCTTCTGATCCTTTTTGGAAACCCAATGAAGTTAACTACCATGGAGCTTTAGATACCATGCTCTTGGGCCCTGGTTTTACCCATAGATGGCCTTTCATAGATTAAGCACTGATAACAGGATAAATGAACATATATTTTCATACATTTATATGTTTTTAGTATTATTAATTTACAATTTATCATGTTATTATTTGAATTAACCAAATATTTATGCATTAACTAGACATTCCAACTTTTGCTCATTATGATTATTTTTCACTAACTTCAGTGACTTATATGAAGTCGATCAGTTTGATTACTAATGAGTATTTTCTAGTTCCAAATGTGAAGAAATTTACATGAATTAGAAGATAAAATTCTAAGGAAATTGAAGAATTTTTGGGAGCTTAGTGATTATCAAAATGGGCTGAAATGATGAAATGGTGTTGTGGGCATTTAAAAGAGAAATCAGAGGGGCTTGGGCCATGACCTGACCTACGTATTGGGACTTCAAACACCTTAAAAAAGAAACAAGCTGTAAATTGAAAGGCACAACTGTCAACTAATGGAGAAAAAGAGGCAAAATGGCAAGAAAAGAGAATAGAAAATGCCCAAAGGGGTATTTTAGTAATTCTTAAAATTTATAAATGCTCTTTTTATCCCTCATTTTCCATCATTTTGAACGTGCTCTAGAAAGTGGCTGGGCAGCAGGACAATGGATATTTTGAGAATCTAGGTTGTTCAACCTGCTTAATGTAAGTTTGTTGAAGTTTTGATTCAATCTTGTCTCTTGTTTGCATTGAAAAATGCCTGATCCTAGAAAAATATAAGGCTCTAGACTTGAAAGGAAGAATTGAGGGCTCAAAAGAATTGCATTGAGGCTTTAGGAACCCAGGTTTCCATTTTCACATCATCTTCCCTCCATTTACCCTTAAAATCCATCATTTTCTCACTCTAAACATTTGATTTTCCCCACTTTGTCTCTCTAGAATCGTTTCATTCTCTCTTTATATCTTCGTGCTTATCCCTAGTTCATCCTCTCAAAATTTCATAAAACGTATTTTCCATTACTCCTTCAAATTCTATCTCAAACTTCTTCTACACTCTCTCTTCGTTTTCTTTGTGTAAACATTTTTCTTTCTCTCTGTAAAACCCATTCCATTTTCCCTCTAGATTATCCTTCATTCTTCCTTTTAAATTTCAAAAATTATGAATCATGTTTGAATTTCATCATTTAGGGCAAAAAAAGTGGAGAGTGGACTTAGTCAAATTGACTAAGTCCTAACCATATTGGGTCAAGCCCAATAAGGCTTAGCCTATTTGGCTAAGTCTGGACTTAGCCCAATAGGTCTGAACCTTAGTGGGGTGACCCACTAAGTCCAAACCAATACGGGCCACACAAGGACCGCCGGCTCATCTGGTCCGCCGCTGCCGCTCTGCCACTGCTCCACCGCTGCCGTCATTGACGATAGCCGAAAAATAGATTTTCTTTATTTTATATATTTAAAAATTCTAAAAAATCAGAAAAAATCCCTAAAATTAAATAATCAATATTTATTAACATTAACTTCTAAAAAACTATTTAACTCTCATTTTTAATATTTCTAGTGTTTTTTGGTGTTAATTAAATTCATTAAAATTCAAAAATATTTATTTCCTATTTCTAATGTTAATTAAAATTATGAAAATTAATCTAAAATATTTTCAGTGTTTTTATTTGCATCATAAGAATTTATATAAATTGACTAAAAATCCATACAAATCTCAGAAATTATATTTCTCACTTTTAAACTCACTTTCTTCTTTCCAAGCTTGAGAAAAATTCTGAAACTAGATTTATACCTCTCTTTGGATTGACCCCTAACTTTCCCTATAATAATTATTGAGTATTTAAGTGAAAAATTTTCATAAAAATTCTTGGTTACGTTTGAATCAAAACAACGACATAAACCCCTAAATTTGGACTTATCAAGCACATAGTGCTGTTGTTCTCTTTGTACACAACCTTATGGCTGCTGTATCTTGACATTGAGGAATGCTGACTTGACATTCATGTGATGCACTTCCCAATCTCTTTGTGCTGCCATCGCCAATATGATTATTAAATTCTCCATTCTTGCAATTGGAGTTTATACTTCGTCAAAGTCAACTCTAGCTTCCCTGACAAAGCCTCTCGTGACTTTAATTGCCCACTTGAGACCATGGGCTTGCTTCGATCATCCAACTTTGAGATCCTTCCATCAACCTTCTGCACATGTGCTAAATATCCAAAAACTCTCAAGTGCTGAACATTAGGCTTCAGCTCTGTCCATGCCTCATATGGAGTCTTCCCATCTAGAGCTTTTGTGGGGCTTGATTCAAAATGTAGACTGATGTGTTCATCGCTTCTCTCCACAGCTCCTTCTAGAGATTCTTCCCCTTCAACAGGCTTCAAACCAGAGACATAATTGTTCTATGTCTTCTTTCAGTCACCCCATTCTGTTGAAGTGAGTGAGGTGAAGTGAGTTGATGCTTGATCCCATGATCTTCAAAAAACTTGGCGAACTCATTTGATATAAATTCTCTTAATCTATTTATCCTCTAGAACTTCATCTTCAAGGCCCTTTCATTAACTATAACACTTTTGAATCTTTTGAATGCATAAAATGCATCTGACTTTGTTTTAATCATTGCCACCCACATTAGCCGGTTGTAACTATCCACAAGCAACAAGAAATAAGCATTCCCCCCAAGTGAGAAATATTGGCATGCACAAATCTCCTTGCATGATATCCAATGGCTGCTTAGCTCTATACGAGGAAGTTGTTGGGAAATGTGATCTAGGTTGCGTTCCTGCAATACAAGTACAACATGCTTGCTCCGGCACATCCAACTTTCAGAGACCAATAAAAATATCCTTGTGTGCTGATTATCTCAATGATTGACAATTAAGATGGCCATGCCTCTTATGCCAAAGCCAAGTCTTAGTCACTGCACCATCAGCTACTAGGCATTTTTGCATCACATTCAAACTCAGCAAATACAATCGTCCTGCAGTCTTTGTGACCTTCATCAACAATTTCCCACTTCGGTCATGAATAGATAACATCCCTAACTCAAAAGTGACTCAACATCTTTGCTTATCCTTGTGTCCAATGCTTAAAATATCGAAACATAATTTTTGAATATATAGAACATTAACACACTACTACACTTGATAAAGATCAATCCTCGGCCATGTATGCTGATTATAGAGTCATTACCAAAACAAACAGTTCTAGAAGCTTCTTCCTTTAAACCATGATATAGAGTTCTATCTCCTGTCATATGCCTACTTGCCTTCATATTAAGGTACCACATACCGGTCATGGGCTTAGGACATTGGTCTCCTTTTAGTAATATGCTAGTGGGTGTTTGAACGACAACCATTAGCAATGCTAACTCCTCCGTTTCCATTGCCTCTGCCAGATGTGTTTTCTTCTCTTCCATCTTTACTCCTCGATACTCCCTAGTATAGAGGCCATATTTGCCACTATTGTGACACTTGATAGTTGACCGGTCAATTGGCCACTCTCCTCCATCTTGACATCGACCGTCTTCATTCCAACTTTCTCCATGTCAGTTTTGACTGCCAACTTTCTGACCACGATCATCCCAGCTTTGAATAACATCATTCCGGCAGCGTCCTCCATCATTGCCACCTCTCCTCTTTCCATACTTGTCGGCTTTTCAACTTCTTCTCGTGGGCTAAAAGTGATCCAATTGCTTCCTCCAATGACACTGCCCCAAATCACCAAGCTGCTCTATAGAGTTAGTAATGGCATGAAACTTGGCTGGAGCTGCACAAAATAACTTTGTCATGATGTCCTCCTCAGGTACTTACTCCCCCATTTTCCAAGGCTGAGTAGCAAGATTGGTGAGTTTTGCTCCAAAGTCAACAACATACTCCTCTTCTCCATTAAGTAGGGATGACCCATCCCGATACCGGCATCAGATTACAGTATCAGGATGGATGCTGTACTAGATACCGAAAATCAAATTTCTGTTATCTATCTTTACCCACATCTGGATATCGGATAATGATATCGGATATCGGTTGTTAAAATACCGATATCTGATATTGTGATCCGTCTCGATGTCATCATCCACCTCCGTCTCTCAGGAGGATGACGATATCAGATATCGGAGTTGGATATCAAATTTCGATATCCAACATAGAAGGGTTGTAAAAATATAATTTAATTATCGTAGATGTCAGGGTGGAACGGTTTGGAGAGTAAATACGTCGCCCAACAGGCAAGCCGAGAACTTTTTAAGTTATACAATAGCTCGTTTAGCATGTACAGCTCAAGCACTTTGTTTTCTTCCATAAGGGATAACATGATTCAGGGTTTAACATTAAACTCTGAATCCAATTATCCCATATCAAAGAAAACAAAAATATTAAGTTGTATATATTATAAGGCGTACTAATAGAGTTTATTTATATATTTATTAAATATATTATGCATTAAATGAGGTAATAATATAGTAATTATTTATTTAATATATTATTAACTCATTTAATATATATCTTACCTGGTGTAATATATAGAGCTCAAAAATTCTGTTTTCTTCCATATGGGACTATAAGATTCAAAAAACTCTGAATCCTATTGTCCCATATGGAAGAAAACAGAAATTTTGAGCTCTATATATTACACCCGGTAGGGTATATATTAAAAACACCTGGCATTGTTAACATAAATCATCTAAAATGATGATCAATACATTTTTTCTCTTCATACCGGATATTAATATCTGGATACCGGTTCTGATATCTGGATATCAATATCCAATATCTGGTATCCGATATTCCCCTCATCCTTACCCATTAGATATCCATGCCTGATATCCTATTACACCTGCCAGACAAAATCCATCCAATATCCGATCTCCGATATCAAACATTGTCCCGATTTTTTATGGATATTGGATATCGAATGTCCGATACTTGATATCAGAGGGATATCAAACGGACATTCCGTACCATTAAGAGGAGCTCATACTTAAGCCAGAAGCCCTAAATCCTTCCCTTCTCCCACCGATCAACTCCAGTACGAGTGTTCCATAGATCCTCCCACATCTCCCTAGCTTAGACATCATTGTCCAGCTGCTCTGGCAGCAGTCCATAGAGAATTGTAAGGGCCATCCTGTCCCTTGTCTTATGAACTTTTTCATGCTGAATAGCTTCCCAAAGCCCACGGGCTTCCAAAACTACATTCATCTTCCTTGCCCACACCACATAGTTGGTCTTCATCAATGTAGGCAAACCTATTAACGACATTTGTTTTGATGCAAGGCTTGAAGCATGTGAGGCCACAATACAGGGCTCCACGATAGGTCTTTCTTCTTCACCAGCTCCCTTCGATCTCGTTGTGATGTAGGACAGCTAATGAAAAGGGCGACCGAGGGGATGGATACGACAATGACGGGTGAAGGGTGCTAGATGGGTTTGAATGGAGAGGATAAAACAGACCATAGAGATCCACACGGACGAATTCGGAGCTGGTGGTGCAGCTCCAATCCTCGTCGAGGGGGGGAGTACTCTCTTCACCCACCGCGACGATGCCGAAGCACCAAAATCGATGCTCGAATTCACGTCACGAAAGAAACTCTTGAAGATAATTGTAGAAGAATCCAAATCAAATCAAATCTGACGGCGGTGGAGACTTCTCGTGGAATACTAGACGGAGAACACTTCGACAACAAAGAGTTCAGGCATACCTTGGCACCGTAGTGCATGAAGAGGCTGCAGAGAATTGTGATTGTGGTGAGACTGGACGAATCTGGGCATTAAATAGCCCACTGGACGAGAAGTATGGGCGTTCCGGGCGTTGTACGGCCCTGGCGGAGAGAGAGACAGACGGACAGGCACGAACGGAGCTAGCGGGCGCGGACACCAGTCCTGGGCGGTCTGGGATGGCTGTCGTGGGCGCCCTTGGGCAGCGGCTTTGGGCGACCTAGGCGACGGCCTTGGGCGGCCTAGGATGGCGCCTTGAGCGGCTTCGGCTGGGCTGCCCTGGGCGGCCTGGGGTATCGTCTTGGGCGGCCTAGGGTGGGCTGCCCTGGACGGCCTGGGGTGGCTGCCTTTGGGCGGCCTTGGGCGGTGGCCCTGGGCGGCCTGGGCGGCGGCCTTGGGTGGCCTAGGGCGGGCTGCCCTAGGCGGCTTGGGGAGGCTGCCTTGGGCGGTCTTGGGGGCGAGAGGAGAGATGGGGAGAGAAAGAAGAGGGATGGAGAGAAAGAGAGGAATGGAGAGGATGGGAAGAGAGGAGAAGAAGGACAAGGAGATGGAAGACCGGCGATGCAAGGCGGCGGCGGCGGTGGTAGGGTGAGAGGAAGGATAGGGGATGCTGGGCAGTCCTCCAAGAAGAGTTAAATAAAAACTCAATTCTTGAATAATGACTCCCTAACTGTTTCTTGAAACAATGGCATATATATATATATATAGGCCTTGGAGGAAAGAGAAAATACAACTTAACGACGAGAAATTAAAGACGAGAAATAAAAGACGAGAAATAAAAGACGAGAAATTAAAGACGCGAGACATGCTTCGTGTCACGCCAAGGGGCAGTTGTTGATCTGCCGTTGGCGACGCGTCATAATGCGTGAAGGAGCGTGCATGCGTGGAGACGTGCGTAACGCCGGTATGTTGAATTTGTCCGATGACGGTTGTGGCATGTTCATGGTGGAGGTGTTGACTTCGGTTGACTATGGCGGTGTGTCCGTAGCGGAGACGTTGACTTCGATTGATGGTGGCGGCGCGTCCGGTGTCGATGCGTTGGCGTCCACGCTACCAAGTTGTCATCACCAAGTTGTGATGACACCAGGATGAAACCAGGCTCTGATACCAACTGAAGGCTCCAGGCAAAGTGACTCTCTTTGAGAGTAAACTGAGAGAGGTGTGGAGAGGTGTTTACACAAAATGATAAAGGAGCAAAACATAAATGACCATGTCTTAAGGTTTTGTAACCATCCCCCGTACCTTTTAATAAGACAATGTAAACTGCAGAGTCGTTACGTGAGACAAGCACTAAATAAATAGGGAAAAGTCTAAAATAACCATTCTAGAGACTTCTTGAGCAATTGATTCCAACATAAATAACATGATATTAAGATTATCATGGATGAAAGAAATGATAGAGCTTCGATCGAGGATGATGATGGAGCAAATAATAAATATTGGAGTGGATAGAGTATCTAGAAAAGAGAGAAGAGAATCAGAGCCAGTCGTATGATCAAGAGAGAGGTTAGGGAGTTAATTCTAAGAACTTACCAAGCTAGTTTACTAAGATTGTGTAAGGAATTGGGATAATATTGGACAAGCTAACCGGAAGGTAGCTTACTTCTAGAATATCCTATAATAATCTAGAGGATTGGGTGAAGCGTCCATGTTGCCATGCCACTGTTCTGATTTAGCCACTTCTATCAAATCAACATCTAGTTTGTTCCATAGTCATGATTAAGGTACACATACAATTAGCTTAAGTTGAAATAAAATATTAATTGGATTTTGCACAGGTTCTGTTTTATCACATGATCTATTATACATTTTATTGATTTGTTACGTGATGATTTTGGTAGAAACTTGGGGAGTTAGGACATCATCTTTTCATGTCAAAGACAGGTTTGAAATGCATAAGGGTTCTATACTTCTTTGTGGCCAGTGGTATCATTGCGGAGTGATGTCTTGTAATTTGGCTCATAAAGGGTCGTCCAGAAGCTTCCTCTCTCCCAGAAGTAATGACAAGATCACATCACCAATTATCATTTACTTTTTTCTTTGACTTGTACATTTTCATTGACTTTAACTTCTCATTCTAAATAAAGTCTCATTGTCACTTTAGCTCTTAATTTCACACACTCCAAAAGTTCCATCCTAGGAACCTTCAATATATTATTGAAACTCTGAAAAACAATGTGTGCATTCTTTTATCTGAAGACATAAGATACTTAATCTACACACCCTTCCCCCTTTTTTGTTTGCATCATCATTTCCTCATGGAGTGTAGATATATGAAATAGGCTTTTATGCCTGTCAATCTGTGTCATATCCTTCCAGAATATTGTTTTTGGATCAAAGATGGACATGTGATCTATTCTTTCTCCTTTTCCATGGTTCATTGTTTTTTACCTTCCATTTGAATAGAGGTTCCAATTATATGTTTACATTAGTTCATAAGGCCCTTGTAAACTCACAATTAAATAAGTTGTCTTGAATAGAGGCTTTGATCCTGAAGTTGTGTGGTCAGAAAATGATATCTTATTTTTTGAAGCACCAATATGCCATCCAACAGCAATAATGGAAGTGTATCATTTACAAATGCAGCCCTCCTCACTTCTACTCATGCCTTGCATTCTATTCTGTACGCTTCCCTTGAGTCTCCCTTTTCTTTTAAAAAGGTGAGATCTGCCTCTGCTTGGATAGGACAGGAGCACTTTAGGCTCAAATTTTGGAAAAATTGCTTTTTTATCTTAAAGATGAAAAAGTTGGCGGGGCTTTGATTTTTTATACAAGTGGGATCTTGATTGCTGCAAAATCAGTTTTTATACTCCAAGGCCTATTACAGGCACCTTGGTTTTCTATTGGGAGGAAGAGAGGTTCTGAAAAATTTGAACCAGAAGTGAACATTTTGGTGGATAGGAATCTTGTAACAACCTCTTTTGAGAAATGGACCAAGCTTGGCCATTTCTCAATAAACATAGTCAAGGGCCCTTAAACTACAACTTTGATCTGGAACCTACATGATGATGCTCACAATTTTGATAGTCAATACCAATTATTTGGAGGACATTTCTAAAGAAATATTTATTTCTCATTTAGTTCAATTCTCCATTATCTTTCTTTGTCTGAGTGGCCTGTACAACCATGGAGTTGATTTTTTTAATAATGAAGCCTGACTAATGATCCTACCTAAATTGCACCTAATGCCCAGATGGTTTGGTCAAGAGTGGGTGAAGACATTAAATGGTCATGTGCGGGGGAATTTCTAAGGAATACAAATAACTTGTGGGTTTTTTTAAGTGCTGGTGTGCACCTAGAACAACACATGATTTAAAATAATATATTAGTCCAATTGGTGCATTGGTCTTTTCAGCATTAATGCTTCCCAGAACGGACTTGATTTAAAGAAGTAGAATCTATGTTGAACAATCACTTAGTGGAATTACTAGGCCTTGGTTTGCACTCTTGGCAGGGACGCAAAACTTCATGTATGTTTTTTGATTAAAGAATTTATTAATGCTGGAGTGGATACTAAGGAGATACCATTTCCTCATGAATTTATCTTGATATTTTAGCTCAGTTTTATCCTAGTGTGGTTGCGAGAAGAACTCCATTTTTAACCTTCAATTGGTTCAAGTACTGATATTTTGTGAGTTTGGGTGACTGATTAGATCCAACAGCTGGATTTTGATGGCGCGCCATCTAGGTTCGAAGATCCGGTCTCAACCAGTTCATCGAGTGAGAGATGATGTGCGCAATCCAGCCTTCAAAGCACTTGGCCTGATGAACGGGCCCCGAAGGTCTGACGTTATTTTTTCTTATCTTTCTTATTTTGTAGACCTTTATATGTGGCCATGTACGTTCCGTGTGTGTTTGTTTGCACATGTTTGGGCCCCCAACAGTCCTATATGTTTGTGCATGTGCGAGCCCGTGGGTGGGCATGTTTGTTGATCTCGTTCCTATTAGGGGCCCCTAGGTCCCTTATTTGGGCCTTCTCCCCTTTATTTCTAAGGGGAAAGACCCTTATTGACCCCCTATAAAGGAGGGGCACCCATCGGAAGAGACAAAAGAAAAAGTGATGAAAAATGTAAAGTTTGATGGATTTTTCCCTTTAACTTAGGTTTTTCCTAATTATTTTTAGCTTTGCATATTTACTAGAGTGTCGCCAACATTTTGAAAACTCTGAAGCCCTAGTCTGGCACCGTCGCAATCGCCCGTCCTCGCTCGATTGCCAACAGCAACCACCAGCTTGCCTGGCTGATAGCTATGTCCTCACCTGATGTAACGTGGCGGATGCCGGGATTAAATGGCTCGTGTAACACCACAAGGAGGGGGAGTAATCATGTCATGCAGTGGAGATGAATAATGTGGAGGTTGTGTAGGTGATAATGCGCTTATGAAATCAATGAGAAGTATAAATCCAACACCAACATACACCAACGACCGCTAGGCTATGGTAAGTGTGACCTGAGAATGCATCTAGGCCCCCGATGACCCGGACGATGGATCGAGCGCTGACGATAGGAGTAACAGCTATTCCCATTCGTGCATGCACCGTTTGTCACACCAACCATGGTCGTACCGATAGAAGCCAATTCCCACTGATGTATTCCTATCTATCAAAAACCTAACCCCGACGGTGGAGAAAACATTCGGAGGCACTGAAAGAAATAATTTAACACCAAGAGGCATTTTATGAGTGGACCCAGTAGCGACATGATGCAGTGGTGGCATGGCAGCGTGGCACAGCAGGGCGCAATGGTGCAGTACCGACAACATTTTTCAAAATTCTTCTTCTTCCCTCTTCCTATGGGTGCCCCCCTCCTTATAGGGGCCTTCCCCCTTATAAATAAAGGGGAGAGGCCCAACTAAAGGGTAGTGTTCACCTATCCTGATATTGAAATCAGATTACGTGATTGGGACAAATGATTAATCGGTTATCAGTAATCACACTTTTGATATCCGGTTTTACTGATATCCGGATATCGGATAACAATATTAGATATCGATTGCTACAGTACCGATATCCGATATCGTTATCCATCTCGATGCCATCATCCGCCTTCATCTTCGAGAAGGATGACGATATCAGATATCGGAGTTGGATATCAAATTTTGATATCCAACATGGAATGATTGTAAACATACATTTTATTTGTTGTATCTATTAATGTACGAGAGTTTGGAGAGGAAATCCATCGTCCAGTAGGTGAGGAGAGAGCTTTCATGTATTTTATTGCACCATTTAATATATACACCTCAGAATTTTTGTTTTCTTCCATATGGGATAATAGGATTCGGAGTTTAATATTAAACCACATAATAATATTGTAAATATGAATATATATTAATAAAAATAAAATTTATTATTAATTCATTTATATATACCCCCCAAAAATCTCGTTTTCTAAGTGACATCCTTTAATATATACACTTCAAAATTTTAGTTTTCTTCCATATGAGATAATAGGATTCGGAGTTTAATATTAAACTCTAGGGTGGAGCTATGCTCCTCGTCCCTTACTTGGTTAGTCATTCATTCTTTTCTTTATCTCTTGGATGAAATTTATCATAACCTTTAGATTTAATTACTGCTAATCAGATTGAATGACTTATTTTGCTAATTGCTTCTTTGTTCTTAAAATTGTGCATCATACATTGTACATTTCTTACATTCGTCCCTAAGCGCCATCACTTATTTGCTTCTAAAGTTACACGACACACCAGCTGCTCATAAACTCATGATTCTAACTTGGGAGGTTACGTGTTATTCTGATAAAATAAAAATCTTTTGCACATAAAATCTATTCATATTGTATTCATGGCCATTTTTTTGAATATGGAAATTCAAAAAGACGTCACTCTATGAATACAAATGCACTAAATTCAGTTATTTTTTATTTGGATTGTTGTTATTTATTATTTATTTTATTACACTTCAACTTTAATATATCTTTGAAGACATCTGGTTGATTAATCTTTTGAGTCTCTGATCTCAGCTTAGAGTATAGTCTCATTTTTATGCAGGTGCTTTCTATCTTATTTGCCTATTTCTTTGCTTGCGAAATGATGCATCTTGGTTCTTCGGTTGCTCATGACTGGTAAATCATCCAACCCCCATCTCCCTACCCAACCATAACTTTAAAAGGTAAAAATGTGTGTCCGTAGGTGTCATATTTCATTCAGGTGGGTATCCATGGAATTTCTCATTCTCTCTAACATAGTAGATGTACTTTTCAGAAGTTTCAGAGCTATTTTTTATTAGTTGAGGGGCTCTGATTTTAATCATAAGAAGATTAAAATACATCCTGCAAGCAATGATTTAAGAGATACCTATTGAAATTATTGAGTAATTTTATTCTGAAATGTTGTGTAATGATTGAACAAGAAGTCATAACATGAAAAAAATGTACACTGAAAAAACAAGTGTATAAAAAGATTTATTTAGAAAAATCCGATCCAGAAGATTCTAACACCCTGGAGTGTTGCTTTTAATCTATGG
The DNA here is from genome assembly GCF_029677425.1 of Wolffia australiana. NCBI lineage: Eukaryota > Viridiplantae > Streptophyta > Magnoliopsida > Alismatales > Araceae > Wolffia > Wolffia australiana. The sequence goes on along the minus strand of NC_135839.1, from coordinate 17,464,095 downwards.
AAATGAGTATGAAAAACCTATAAAACCAATAAATGTTTTTTATTTTTTATTTTTGAGAAAAAATGATTTATTTGGTAACTTTTAATCTTCTTCAATTCATCTTTTGTGCTTAATGCTGTGCCTCACTATGAAATGTTTTTCACGCCAACTTTCATGGTTTAGGGGCATCACAAAAACCCATACCTTCTTCTTGCAAGTCAAGGAGGACAGTAGATGTATTTATCCAAAGCAAACATAATTGGTTCTTTTGATAACATTGATATCATTCTTATGAAAAGAAGAATTAGTTCTGATATGTGGAATTATGTCGAATGCATCTTTATCCCCTTAACTGGCACATTACATCTTTTGTGTGTCTTTTTCAAAACCTTAACTCTTAGAGTACTCTCCTTTTTTAATGTAGGTTCTCTTTTTTGGAATTTTTCCGTGAATCATAGGTTAAATTATTTACATCCCTTTAGCAAAACCAAATCCATAACAGTGATTTTTATTGATCTGGCCAGTTACATCATTGAGGTGAGGCTTAAGGACATAATTAGTGAGTTTTTGGGGCAGCCAAAGATCTGAAAAATGGATTAAAAATCCTCCATGACCAGCCAGCCCTACCACTCGATCCTAAAGCTCATCCAGCCATTTCACATGCAGAAAACCATAAGAAGTTGATGAATTTCCCATCATGGTACAAGTTTAGAAGTATAACTGAAATCATGAAAAAAATTGATTGAAAAAAATTAAACATCTCATCTTAGAATTTCTGGATTACATATTATCTTAGATTGTCAAAATATTGGAGGATGGATGGTAAGACAAGCTTATCTTTATGCCAAATTGACTACAAAAGTACCTAGACTTGTCTACAAAAAATAGCCTTTTGGACTATGCATTCTTATTTGGTTCAGAGTCAATAGTCATCGTCCATAGAATATGACTCTAATTGAAATTCATACATTCGCGTCAACAAAATGGGAACACTGAAAAATATATTTTTTACATCTTAGAGAAGATTTAATTGGAGGTACTGTTGTTTCTTGTACATAAGTTCCTATGTCAATGGTAAATGCCCTACCTTAAGGTGCAGTTTGAATTATTTATTTACATAACTTGAAGAAACCAATTAGGTTTATGAATAAACCTAGAAATCAATGAATGATATAAATTGAGTCCCTTTACCTGATAGACCTCAACAGAAAATGATTTAACTTATGGCATCAAGTGGTTGAGTAAACTAGCTTCTCCTAGGTAGTGTCTCTTGTTTGAAGCATGGACAGAACTAGAAGTGCGTCCTATTTCAAAATGAGGAAGATGCGATATTCATATTTAAATTAATGGTGAGAGGTAAATTGAAAGTTAAGTGATGATAATTATAAGGAGATCCTGAGAAAAAAATAGATATGTTTCATACGCTACCCATAGCATGGAATATCTACATAATTTGACAGTGCCATTCTGTCTGAATGCCATATGAAGAACATAAGTCAGAAGATGAACATGGATACCTAGGTTGTAGAAGATATTAAATGACTGATTTTTCAACAGATTTGGATTCGCATATATCCACTCATACGGTTCTTCATCATTAGGTACATATAATATTCATATTTGAAAATGTCATCATATTCATCTTAAAAGCCAATGCTTTGTAAGAAATACGTACATTATGGGAAGGACCTTTAAGAAAAGAAGAATCTACTTCAACTGATACGCCCTTACGTATATTGTAAGGCAATCTAATATATCCTAGAAGTGAGGAGCTCTAGATTGACTTCTTTGATATAATAAAAAAGATCAAATGGATGAATTAGAGGGATAAAAATAAAATCTAATTTGGTTTCAGTTTGTTATTTGGGAATTTGGTATCAAAATTTTAATATTAGATCATATAGGCAATCTAATATATCCTCAAAATTAAACTTTCTTATAGTTTTTTTCTTAATGTGGAAGTGGAGAAGGTAGATCAATTTCATAATCTCTCCCCTCAATCCTATTAAGGGTTAGTACATGGTGCTCAAGCGAAGAGATTTAGAAATGCAGACCAAGATCAACAAGAAAAATCACAAATTTCACTAAATCATAATCTAAATTACACTAAAATTGAAATAAAATGAAGTAAAAATACCAAATAGGGTTGATCCAGGACGTAGTTCCCCTCTGTCTTGCAGATGTGAAAGAGCCCCTTCTAGAATGACATATTCGTCTCGCAATTCAGATTAATACTTAAGTGAAATGCTAAAAGTGACCATTTCAAACCAAATAAGTAATTAATTTTATCCGTCGACATAGGCTTGATCTGAATGATCCAACCATACAGATAGAAAGAGGAGGTTGAGACAAGAAAATCCACAAAAAATTGACCTCAATTCTACTTCAAGATCAAAGTTATTAATAATAGGAAATTAACCAATCTGAGCCATTAGATCAACTTTTCTTTATTTAATTTAAAATTTTGAAACACGCAATCACAAGTTTATCTCTCATAGTCTAGTAAATATTTAGAGGAACTTTGCAGTAAAGTCCCTAAAAATATTAAAATTAAGATTAATTATTAAACCTGCCATATCCATTTAAATAGCTTAAATAGATTCCATAAAATTCATATATTAACCAAAAATAAGGGAAAATAAGAAATTACTTGGAATATTTATTAACATGTAATTATATGATAAAAACCCTGTTTTAAACTCTTTAAAAGCATAAAATTGTGTTGATTTATTGAATTAAGCACACAATTTATGGTGTTATCATATACCCCTACCACTTACAACATTGCAAGTCCCGTTGCAACATCTAGGTCTTTCAGAGTATTCTTATTTTTCACCCTGTGGTTAAAGAAAACAAGTGTTGGAAGTGGTCGACATATAAGTCAAAAGTTGAGATGCAATACTGAATGACAATTTGAGCATCGACCTTTTAAGGAATTTGAGTCACCATCAACCAGATGCGATGATGTAAGAAGTAGAGAGACTAGGTAATGGGATTGCAAGTATGCCACTATTAGAGACATTTGGTATCAACAAAAAAGTGAGCCCATATACTGTACTTGGCGAATAAAGGAGACCCTAGGGGAAACTCATGGTACATATATACCATACTAGCTTCTTATGAAGCACAAATTGGACTTCTAGGAATGTCTTACCTATAAACCACCCCCCCCCCTTCATTCGTCGATCAATTTATGTTTTCCCCAAGAGATCTAGTGATGCTGATGGGCTCCCTCGAGTTGACCTGACCACATGAAGTAAGCACAAATGCCCTCCACTGACTGGAGAGCTGTGAGGGATACTGATTGCATCGCTTGGAAATGTAGAGTGATACTCATGAAGATGTGATGTATTAGTTGGATGCTTTCCCGTGGCACCACACGACATCATTATTTTGATGCCCTATTGGACAAGTAGAAAATAAACTATCTAAGATACTCAAAAGATAGGTATCCTCATGAGTATCATGTGTAATGTTGGATTATGTGTGAGGATTTTACGATTGTATATGGGCGTACCAAAACTATACTCTTCGAGAGGATAATGAGCTGAACTAAGGCTTTCTCATATGCATTAAGTACACTTATAAGACAAATGGATATTTTAGATTCATTAAGGAAAATGACTATGTCATTCGCCAATAGAGAATGTGAGAAAATCATGAAACCACTTTTAGAATAGTATGGTTGGCTGAGACCACGAGTGGTCACTCGTATGAGTGATCGTCTATGGGCCTCTTCCATAAATATGAAAATGATGGGTGATAGAAGGCACCCTATTGTAGAATTCCCGTGGCAGTGAATGAGCGAAAGGAATTTGTATCCATCAAGAGAGAGAGATCATTATGTATCAAATACATAATGAAGAAGTCATTGATGATGTTCGATCAAGGAATATAGTAGTCAGGTGATTGTGCTAGCTCGTGAACTAACATGATTGTCATGGATTTGTCGGCCCCCAACAAAACCACATAACTTAAATATATAAATTGATTAATAAAAAACTAAAGTTGGTTTTAGATACAACTTTTGTAGCATACATTACAAAGACCAATGGGTTGAATGTTTTTTTAAAAAACTAATTATCCACATTCTGGATAATTTCAAGGAAAGCAGATTTCTAACTTTTGGGGAAGACTGTGTAAGATTATCTCTTTAATAGTCTGTTCAAAGTCAGTGGATATGATATTCCAACAGGACGTATAAAATTTTGCTGAGCAGCAATTGTGCCCTGGGGCCTTGTTCATTTTAGATAAAGAAGACACACATCCTTGTCTTCAACTCACACAAGAAAAGAGGATAGTGCTCTCCAGATCAGTTAGTAGGTACCGAATAGGGGATATTATATCCTTGGTCATCGCTATCAGCTCGGACTTAAGAATGGTATGAAAATAGACAACACTAGTCTGATGGAGCGCATCCAGACGACACCAACGAATCAACAGTGGAGCCGCCATCACCATCATCAGCATCACCGCCGGTCTATGTTCAGCCCGACCGGCACACCAAAGCATCCATGAAGACGCTCGGGTTTAAATACCCGGGGTAGAGCACATTTGTGCCCGTATCTTCATGTTTTCGTCATCTGTCTTCTGTCGTTTTGATTTCTGTTTTGTGTTCATCATGATGAGTGCACCCTACTCGCCGTGACGTGTCCATATCACCATGTTTTTGTATTCGTTCGGATTGTTTTCCATTTTACGTCATTTTATTTTGGTTATTTTCTTAATTATGTTGTAAATTGGGGGGTTCTTATTGGGCTCCCTTTCCTGGACCCCTTGTAAGGGCCCATCATGGCCCTATATAAGGCCATGATGGGACCACGTTGTGTTCCAGATCTGGAATTCGTGTTGCAGTTATCCCACGTCCAGGTGTCATCTTGAGAGAAGAAGAAGAGGAAGGAGGAAGAGGAGGAAGCAAAAGAGAAGAGGAGATCAAGGAAGAACAAGAAGAAAACCAATGGGAAAATGAGGTAAATATGGACGAGAGGAGCCTTTGTGAGAAGTCAGAGGAAAACATCCCCGTTCCATGAATGGCCACCCCGAGCAACCCACGATGACATTTGCTTGTTCGTCTTGGTCCGTCCAGGGCCAACAAAAGGGTTCTGCGAGAGAGTGAAGGGAGGGAAAAAATTTCCCTCAGAGGTCATTGTAGATGCCATCCGAGCGAGCGATCTTCTCTGACTGTTTGAACTCAGCCTCACTGGTTCCACGACGGTTTGCGGCGCTCCTAGTACCTGGACGAAGCACCTCGCCTGATCAGATCAGTGCGACGGGAAATTTTGACTACCTTTTTGAGGATGATCGAAAGGGAACGAGATTCATCTCCAAAGCCGTTGTCTTCTGCATTTGAGCGGTGGCTTTTTTCGCTAGGCATCTGAACCTAGGGTCAGGAGGTCAGCATCACCATCACTGATCGTCCACTACGGAGCTTGGAGTTCAGCGAATCATCACGAGTCGGGGCCTGCACGTACATTCTCCTAGGTCACATCGCATCACATAGTTACATTCAATTAGTGAATTTACCTGTCGGGCAACGGCTTCGACGACATCCGACATCATAGTCTCTCCTAACCGATTAGGGTCCTGATTACAAGTCTTATGCAGTAACATGTGAATAGTTCCAGATCTATGGCAGATTGAGGTATGAAAGATACATGTATTGCAATTACCCTCCCAAAGCCATTGGACACCCAAATTATGGAGATATTAAATGTACTGTCAAGGAATGGCCTCATTGAGCTGCTTGCTTATCGTAATACCTTTCTCCCTACATGTGTTTGTCCAAGTGTGTAGAAGTATTGTGTGAAACTGCAGCGAGATTCATCTATTTGGATTCTACTTTTACGTCCACATTTTAACTGGAGTTTGAGATTCTTCAGTCTACATTTGAAGTTCTCCATAAGCAAAGTAGAAATTTCTCCGTGACAATGGTGTGTCCTAAAGCTATGAAAATCCTTATGTTGAAGCCACATGGTGTGAAACCAAAATGGATGTGTAGGGGCTCTAGTGCTCATGTCTGGAAAGAGGAGGGTTAGGGTGTGATCAGTGTAACACCATGGTTGAAGCATAGTTGTATTCGAGCACTGGATCACGAAAACACTATAAGTAAAATAGGGATCAAGCTGCTTGTACCTATGAGGATCAACTTAGGACTCGTTGCACCATGTCAAATTTCACCCATAGTAGGTGGTATTGATTTATGCTGTCGGGGATAACCTAGGGGTGGAGTGAATTAGGCTATCCTTTGAAAATTTTACTTCATAAAAGTGGGTTAATTATTATTCTAGATTTTTCTTATCTACATTTTAAAGTGATAGACGAGGGACGGATGACACACAATATTTTTTATACAGGTTAGGGCTAGTCCCGTACTCTTGTCCGGGGATATCCAACCAGATTTGTTAATCAACCCATAACCAAGTCTTTATAGCCGCCCCAGCTAAATCAGCCTGGTAACAAGGATATCTCCTATAAAGGAATTGAAACAACAGGTCACCTTGGGCCTCCTTAGCCTATGCAAGAATACACGCCTTCTCAACTTCTTTTACTTGGACCACCAAAGTCTTCTCTGTCAGCCCAATTTGCCTTCACCCGGAGATACACCTATCTCCTTACTTGCATTAACAACTGTAGCTTCCAGAATATGCAAGATAACTCGGGAAACAGTCTCACAAGAAACCAAAAATAATACTTGACAGATAAATGAAAATAACTTAAATAATTTAAATTTATGTGATCACTCTACCAACACTTCTAGATCTCGGTCTCCTTGGATTTACTTCAATTCAATCAATTCCCTTTAATCTCCTCAAATTCATGGTGACTAAATCAGTTTATTCTCGGTCTCAAATTCAATCAATCAAATTGATGGAGCAAAAATAGGGGTGTTAATTTGTCGTCATTATTATTTTTGCTTCAATCAAATAAAAATTCATGTTGTAGTCTTACTCAGATATGTATGGGGTAAAGTAAGGTTGTCTCCATAGGATTGGCTCTTAGAGATAGAAGTAACTAATGAGTAGGTGATTGGAGAGAAAAGACTTTTTTAAATGATACCACTTATAAATATTTTTTGTGATTATTAAGATATATGAATACTAGATAGAAGAATTCGGAAGATACCTGAGTAGAATATGAGAATATAATCAAGGAGTGTTAACAAGCAAGATGTGGTTAAAATGAGGGTAGTACATAGTGAACATGTCACAGACCTCTAGGTGTTTTGAGAAAATTTTAATATAACCACGCTTTAATTTAGTATTATAAAGATAATTTACTCGATAGATTTTATTTGGACCTCAAATTTTACATAAAGGTAGTAGAAGTCGATTAGTGATTTTAGGAAAATTTTAGGGAATATTTATGAGTCAATTTAAAGGAGAAAATTCAGGGTCAAATATCAAAGAAAACATGTCTCCTAGAATGCCTAAGAGAAGAAAAATGGATTTATGAGGTATTTTTATAAGAAACAAAATTAATTTTTAACGTATTTTAATCTAGGAGATACGTAGAATGGGATGTATATCTTCATATAGGTTATCCGTACTTTTAAAAATATTTTTAATTGGTTTAAAAATAATTAAAATTTTTGTTTTAAAAATCATTTTAAGGACTTCGCATGACACATGTTTGTAAAAATGCCAAGATGGATTTTCAAATTTTTGACTTTAACTTGAAATCAAAATATTTCAATTTTAAGGAGATGAATTGGGAATGATTCCTCAATCTTTGACTATAAAAAATCTAATCAACTGAAATTCCTATAGTGGATGGAGGTCGCCAACGTCTCCTGACCCTGCTCCGGCTGCATCATCCTTCAGGTAAGCTTGTCTTGATCCTTCTCCGTCTTCCACTCTTCTCCCTCTCTAAGCTCCCTTCGGGTCAGGGCTCTGTCATCGCCATTGACTGAGAGACCCAAAAGGAATGAGAAGAAGATGGAGGGTCTTATCTTCCGTCATTTTTTATTTCAAATAGTCATTCAGTTGCGGTGGCAAAAGATGCCTTTTTTTTGGAAATTTGCAGCAGTTTTATGGGTCATGAGCGGTTCATTGACATTTCTGAACGGTATGATACCATTCCACCGCCGTGTCCGGCGACAAATCGGCAGAAATACACCTTCTTGTTGCTGATTAATGGCTCTAGCGATGGAGACGATGACGGGAGGAGGAAAATGTCGTCTCTTTTAAGAAAAGCCCGTGACAACGTGGGCTTGGCCCTAGGCCATGTGAAGCCCACACATATGCCTCTTTATAATTTTTCATAATGGTGGGCCTCAGGCCTGGTGAAGGCTTATCAATCTTCCCTAGCCGTGGCCATAATTTATCTTGAAAAAAAAGTTACATTGTCCCATTGGAAAATTTAGAATATTTTGGCAGTATATAAATCCATAATAGTATACTTTTCGAATTTAAAGAGAAAGAGAGAGACTTTCCTGGGGTCCTCTTCGAGGGGATGTGCCTTAGCTGCGCTTGCGGCCTAGGCTACAGCTGTTGTCGCCTGCGGTCGCAGCCTTGGTTTGTGCTCCGTGGCAGCTCCTACAGAGCTTTTATTATTATTAGTATTTCTGTCTTTTTGATTTTTTTATTTTTCTAGATATATTTATATACTGTATTCTTCTTCTTTTTTTATACTATATCAATGAGTCATAGAATAGTTTTTGGTAACTCAAAAATTTATTAAAAAAAGGAAATTCTACATAATGAGTGAATAATTGCATGAAAATGGAATTTAACAAAAAAATTCATGTTCATTTTAATATATGACTTCATAAACCCTTAAAATTTTTTAATTTGGAAGCATGATTTGTGATACATCACAAACCTTATGTCTACTTTAATGATCCAATTTTAATATTTCAAATATCCACATAGTCAACCCTAGATCACCAAAATGTTTTGCAAAATCTTGTTTGTAATTTTGTAATTTCTTGAGTTTACCTATCTAGAAGTAATCTAATGCTTAAAACATAAACCAAAATCTGGATGGATTTGTGAAAATCCTTAGGTACTGTTTCTTCTAATTCCTTGGCAGAAATGCATTGACATTCCCGCACTGTTAATTTGAGGAAACGAGAATCTACCATATGAATAAGCACATATCACTGAGTTTTTACTCAAGATTAATCTTTTTCAATCAGAATCAATAAATATCAATTGACTTGAAAATCTATGAAGCCAATTAAATTTATGGTTATTTGATTTAATCAATTTCAAATTCAATTGAATCTGATTCAATTCAATTCAAGTTAATTCAACTCAATTCAATCTAATTCAATTTAATCAAGCCAAAACAAATAAATTTAATTCAGTTAAAATCAATTAAATTCAATTCTGAGACATCAAAATTAGACACAATGGTTATATTTTTATTCGGATCGAGTGGTTTTAATCATGGAAGACACTTTCAACTAATATCACTTATTTTTTATAATATCTAACAAAAATTTAGAAAGTCTATATCTATATTTAGGAACAACCTATTATCTTCAATCTTAAATTACGAAATTTAATTTAATTTCAGATGTTAACTTAAATTAGTTTATCAAATAAAAAACACACTAAATCAAAGCAAATCTCAAGAGGTTTAAATAATTAAATTGATTATTTCAGGAATCCATTTCAATCAATGGATTAAATTTAGCTTGAGAAAAGTTTAAAAAGTGAATTAAATAATTAATTTTATCCATATTAATTAAAACACAACTAGTTTAAACGTAGATGGTTTCAATCAGATCTGATAATTTTATTCAAAGTTTCAGAATTCAATGTATAAGCTATAGTCTAGTTTCATAATCAAAAGATATGACTGATGCTCGGATAACATTTATGCATAAAATTTGATTTACTTGGAGGGTGTTTCAAACTAATTACAATCAGGAATTAATCAGAAAAATCTTACCAATAAAGAGATCAGCTATCGTCGAAGAATGCTCTATCTCACGACACTTTGTTAAGTGATTCTAGGTATTTATTTATGTCCATAATTTTATGATTTCATTCCTTATTCTTCCTGCAAATAAATATGAAATTTATACGTGGGTCTTTGAATCTGATCAGCTTGTAGTGGATTGTAATTCAGATATTTTAATGTCTCTAGTGATGTTCTAAGGCTTGATTCCACGTCAAATTGATTCGAGTGCCACCACATGTGGCCTCTCACTGGGCCACTGCGAAACAAATCTGCAATCAAGACACTTAACAGAGAAACAAATCAATCTCACCAAGTGTTCTTTTAGATATCTGACTTTTTGGATACCCCTGCTTCCCATACTGATTTCCAGAATTCAGGACCCCAAGAAGTGATCATGATCAATGAGCTCAACTCAATCAGCTCGACAATTGTTCTTCAACAATCTTCTTCTTGTTCACAGATCTCGCACAAAATTAGGTTTTCATCTCCGCTGCGGTTCTTTGTACATCCAGATAAGAAGATCATCACTGTTTCGTGTTCCCTTTAATTTTTATCTAACTAGAATTTATGCCTAACATGCCCGTACATGACTTAACACAACAGATAGCTCTTAAAAGGGTAAACTGATAAAGTTAATGAATTTAATTAAAAATAAATGAAAGTTAAAATTAAACCAACAAAGTTACCCTTATAAATAATAAAGTATACGTCTGAACATTCTAAAAATAATTATTTTATTAGGTATGATTTAGAATGTTTTCATGCATAAATCTTCCTTCAAATCATTATTGAATAGCAGATAATAAATCGGAAATCATTCCACGCAATTTTGACCTAAAGATCAATTTCTACCTTTGACCACTAAATTTACCTATCAATTGATTTTAAATTTCATAAATATTTGAAGACACATATATAATACATGAATTTAGGAGTCCTAAAAATTTGTAGTCAAAATTTGTTCATTTGCCTCTTTGACCTAGTGTTACAAGTTAACCCATGCTATGCTTGACTTTTGATTGTCCTTGATTTAGTTATCGTAAATAATATAAAATTGAAAAAAAAACAAGATTAATGCTTAGGTATTAATCTTCAATCCGTAATCTCCACCTTTTGATGAAATTTGAATTTATAACTCATGCTGTCATTGGTCATTTCTCCCATATTTAAAAATGATAAAAGTCATCTGTGCTGAACGATAGGAAGACAGGATGGGAGCAACGTCCGTTCCAGCATCAACTAGGTGAGTGTAATGCAAATGGGAACCAAATGCTAATGCGGTGATAAAATCAATGAGAAGTACACACTCAGCTTTAGGAAACATCGACGAGAAATAAATCACAATACGGGGAACCTAGGAATACCACTAGACTCTAAGTGATCCAAACGCCAGATAAATATTGACGGTGTGAGCACGGCTACTACTGCTAGTGCACACACTCTCAACGGTCTAACCACATGCCTACCGTGAAGAGTCCTATCTCTCAAGTAGATAGTCCTATCTACCGTGAAGAGTCCTGTTTCTGAAGCAGATAGTCCTATCTATCATTCCCTCACCTTGATAGTGGAGGCGCGTTCAACAGGTACTGACAGAATTAAGGAATGTGAAATGGTGTAAGGCGGTCATACATGCAAACCAATTCCCGATTGTTTGTGACAACATTAGAGGTGTGGTCTAGTGACAGAGGTGGCAGTGGCAAGAAAGGCACAATAAGTTGGCAGCGTCAACGATTGCGACACGGGTGGGGTGCGGGTGGTGCATTGGTGGTGCACAGTTGGTGTTAACAGTTGTGGCACGGGTGGCATGCATGCGATGCACAAGTGGTGCGCGGGTGGCGTTAACAGTTATGGCACGGGTGGCATGCATGCGATGCAGAGGTGGTGCACAAGTGGTGCGCAGGTGGTGTTAACAGTTGTGGCATGGGTGGCATGCATGCGATGCACATGTGGTGTGCGGGTGGTATTAATAGTTGTGGCACGGGTGGCATGCATGCGATGCACAGGTGGTGCATGTGTGGTGCACGAATGGTGTTAATAATTTTGGCACAGGTGGCATGCATGAGATGCACAGGTGGAATGCACAGGTGGTGCCAATGGTTGCAGCACAGAGGCGGCACACAGGTAAATGTGGCGCGCAGGCGGCGGTGATGCGTAGGAGGCAAGGCCCAGATGGAGGTGGTGTGCATGTGACAAAGGGATTTTTGTTAGTAAAAATATACACATTTTAGAGTTAGTATATGCATCATTTTATTAATTTTATATTCATTTTACTATACTTTGTCCTCTATGCATTATTTCATAAAAATCTACGCCATCACCATTTTTCTCATTAAATACCTATCTAGATCTTGAATTATTTTTTAATCTAATTTAAAAATTCTCTGAAATTATTATGGACTAAAAATAAATAATAAAAAATAATATATTTAAAAGTTTTGAGTGGCCAATTAAGGCAAGCCGGTGACGGTCACACCAGCCACCACCCAACGACTCAACCAGCTAGCAGCTGACGATCACCGTCAAACAACCCACCCGATAATGCACTTCACACAGAGAGAGGCTCTATATTGAGGCCCAACAAAAGGCTCATAAAGGCCCGCGAAGAAGTCTGTGCATACATGTGATGGAATTTTTTTTGTTATTTCAATCTATAATATAAGTTAAGATTTTTATACTGTTTATTATGTAAAATTTCTCTGATATTGGATTAAAGTTACCTTCCAAGTTCACCTCAGCATCATCCTAGGATTCCAAATGAACAGTTCGATTGCAAGGAAGAAATTATGATTCGACCTTGAGCTGACCCGGCCCAAAACCTGTATCATTTCTGTCCATTTTTAAGTAAATGGACATGATCTCAGCCGCGTAATATTCTTAAATAAGATCTGATGGTGAGATTGGTTTCTTATTAGTTCATTAGTCTCTTTATTTTACAGGCCTTTGATTGGCCATGACGACTGATGCAGATTGGGACCACCTGAACAGGGGAATCAAAAGAGGTAAAGACTGATCTGGCTAGCTGACGGGGCAGGCTGATGTGGATTGATTAGGTAGATTGAACTTACATTTAATTGAAGTCGTTTAGCCCGATATGAAGGGGATTAGATGGACATGAGTTTTATCCATCCTTTCCCTTGGCCGTTGACACCGTTGTCGGACTACTGTTCTCGTTGGGGGCTGGGGAGAACCACCAAGGCCATTGGACAGCCTAGGAGGAACCCCAAGGCTGTCCTAGTGCATTGGATGGCTTGTAAGGTCCTTCCCAAGCAATTAAAAGAGGCCCGAAGGCCTGTAATTCCACATCTTCCAATCAAGATTGCAGTAGTGGTGAGAGTAGTAGGAGGGTCATGACAACGTCCTAAATGCTTACAAAGCTCCGAAAAATGCCAGAGAGCTTAGGGATATGACAATTTATGCCAGCACAAGGGAGAAGAGCCAAGGGCATTGCACACGGAAGTTAGGTGATGACGACCATCACTACCACCCTTGTTCCTAGACTCAGGGTGACTTAGATAAGATTTCTTCTCACATCTAATAGAAACTCATTTTATTTTTGCTACTGAATTGATTGATTTTCGGAATAGAAGTTAAGATCATTTTCGTTAATTTTCGTCAATCGTTCTCTATAGCTTTCTCGTTTTGGCATTTCATCGAGCACCTGGGATGGAGTCAATAAACTAATCGGTTACCTAAGTCATCTTGATTTTTCCTCATACAAGAACATATATTAACATCTAAATATACATCAATTCTATGTATCAAACATATATAACCAAAGGTATTTCAGTCTCTCTCTATAGAACATTATTTTGAACACCTCCAAGGTGTTTGACAGAACTATCCCTTAACTTCTGATTTTGACTAATATATATAGGAGGTGTGTTTTGTTATATATAGATTGCTACTATATTTTTCCCTAGACAAGGCTGATGGGGATAATCTAGCACCAAAAACCAGTTTCAGTTAGCAGGTCAAGCGAGGGCTGAAGAAGAGATCAGACCCATGCATATTCAGCTTAGTCAACAAGCCCTCAAAGGTTGACATTATCCTCATTCGTGCTTTTATGGTTGTTTTTATTATATTGTATCCAGGCCAAAGTATTCATTTGTATGTTGAGCCTATGTAATAAGGCCCACATGTTTGTCTATTTCAGCTGACGTTTTGGGCACACCAATGGCGCACTACATCTAAGGGGAGCTCTTAAGACCCTCTCATTTGGGCCTTATTCCTTTTCCTAAAGGGATGGCCAATATTCACCCCTTTGTGGGGGGGTGCTCTTTGAGTAAGGAAAGAGAAAAATAAGAAAAAAAAACATGTTTTTTTTTATTTTACTCTTATTTTCATTTTCAACATATTTATGATAATGCCATTGAAAATTTGAAATTTGTGGAAACCCTAACTGGTCAGCGCTCGCTTGCAGCCATCATTGCTGGCCACTCACACTGTCCAGCTGCTTGGACCGTCGAGCAGCCTAGTCACATGCTGCACCGACTTGCCACCACGCAACGCCCTGCCCACGATGCCTGACCGTTCACTCGGCCGGCCAGTGGCATGCCTCCGCCATCACCTAGTTGGCGCGGCCCTCCTATGGCCCGCGCCATCACAAACGCAGGCTTACCCACTGTCGTCCTGCTGCACTATCCCCACGACACCGTGTCATGCCTCCGTGCAGTTGCACTATACCCACACTGCTGCATGATTTCTGCGCCGTCGTGCTGCCTTCGTGTCATCCCGTTGTCTGTGCGGCACATCACCATCTTCACACTGTTATTCCATCTCTGCGATGTTGTGTTACCTCCACCCCTAGTCCCCCCTGCGCGCTGCCGCGCCACATTCACACCGCGGCGACACCTCTGCACTGCCACACCTCCTCCGTGCCATCACACTGTATCAACTACGCTCTGATACTTATGTCATCATTCACACCATCTCAGCTAGCTCTGCTTGTGCTGCCCACGCCATCTGCGCTATCTCTACACGTTGTCTACAACACCAACATGCTAGTGACTGGCTCTCATTATCACTAACACGGATGACAAGATCACAACTAATCTGGTATGATTTCAGCTCTTCCCTTTTATGTGCTCATTTATTTCTTTGAGAACCTCTCGAGCACATCTCCACCACTGAAGTAAATATAGGTATAGATAGGATTAACGATCCAAGGGATATAACTTATATCATTACATCCTTGGTTGGACTTGTTGAGGGCACAATAAGAGCAGTAGCCATGCACATGCCGTCGGTCTTCAACCCGACTTTGGGTCATTGGGAGCCTAGTGGCATACCAACGATACTAGTGTTGTGATTGATTGGTCACCGTTGTCTCCCGACGCCAATTCTGTACTTCTCGTAGAATTTAATGTCTCATAAGCATTGATTCCCGCTTGTAAGGCGATTTAAAGAACACAAATCAATATCAATGAAGAAAGAAACTAAGAATCAAATACAATACCAGGATAAAATCTTATCCAAGGAGAGCTTCCCTATGACTTCAGACTGTGGTCAAACATCCATGAATGAAAAAGAGAGAGAAAATTAGGGATTTACACCTTGGGTAGAGGGGGTGAGGCAATTCCATTTTTTTTCTGAAGTATTCCTTAATTTTCTTCAGTTCTGGGGCTTTCCTTGTCAATACATCATTGGAGATGGAAAGAGGATAGTATGAAGAACTATGCCTCAAAATTTGAGCTCAATCCACCTCTGTTTTTGCAATTTTTATTTGGACACCGCTCAAGCAATATTTGGCTAAATGGCCCTCCAATCCTATGTCACCAGGAAAATTTCAAAAAATCCCTCTGTTCTTTGAAAACAAGTTAAAATACCAAAAACATTAAAAAATAGCGGATTTATGCAAAATCCATAAATATCAGTAAAAATCAGAAACATTTAGGTGAATATAGTAAAGACAATTTTATTTCTTTTTTATCTGATAACATGGAATTATAATCAATTTAATGCAACTAAAAATGCAATATATATAAATGTAATACTATAAATTATTTTAATACCATAGGAACGGAAAGGTGTGCACCTTGGTAATCTCAGGTCAATTGTCGTATGTGGCATACCTAGTATACATGCTTCCCATAAAGGTTGGACTTGTCACCGGTCTAGTGAGTAAATCTATCCAAACTGGGTAGGTGCAGTTGTTGATCGGACCGTGAGCATTGGTAAGGGGGGAATGTGGTTCAAGTGATGGTCTGAGATGGATGACACATATCCTTTTGATGTATATAACTCATCAAAAGGATTCCCTTTAGGCTCATTTTTGGTGACCACTGCTCTAGCTTACTTGTGGATGTGTCAAACTCATCATCTGAGCAACCTTGTGTTTTTTCTAACACAATCTGGATATGATTAGGGCAGAGAAAAAAATTCAAGACAATTCTAAGATAGAAATCACGGTAAAATGCTTAAGTCTGTTGAAAAATATTGATACCGGAAGATTCACTACAAGAAGATGAATTGTTAAACCCCAATTTGTTGTATGTACATGCTTCCTTATATTTAATTTTACTCTAAAATCTTTTCTTCTTATGGACACGTGGCGAGCCATGAGCCTTGAATTTGGAAATGATGTGTTAACAATTTTGCAATCATTGCTTTGAATTTTTGAGAATTATGAAATAACCCTCTACATGATGTGATGACAGTGATGAGGATGAAGGGAGAGAAATACTTGCATTAAATCAAGATCAAATATTTGTCTAACTTAAGGGCTTGATATCAAACAATACAAATGGGCAAACTTAAGGAAATATTTGTTTTTATATTTTATATCCATCCAGTTAGCTAACCCCTCATATGTGTTAAGACTATCTTTGAAATTTAATCCACTCAAAGGGTAATTGAAGGAGACTGAGGTTTTGAAGATCCATCAAGTGCCCTTGGGTGTCCTGGGTGCTCCCTAGCATTACAATGTTTATGTGGTCCTGCAGAACATATGGACCCATGGTAAAGTTTGTTTCCCAACATGGACTTATCTACATATATCCAATAGGAAGACCTATGACCCGCATCCAAAAATTATATAATAATTAGTACCTCTCATTTGTCATCTCCATCCTACATCTCTGTTTGATCTCCATTTTCTCATCAGCTTGATTCTGTAATTTCATCAAAATTTACCCTTATTGATGGAGGACCACTCGGAATATAGTGCCCAAGCTCATCAACAGCCATGTCATGAAGGACCCAAACTTCTGATATCAGGTTTGATGACAGCTTCTTAGCATCGTTTATTTCTTGCACGTGACGTTCCCTTTTGACTTTAGGGAGCCAACCCCCCCCCCCCTTGTACGGACCTCCCACATCCATTTCGTTTTTTTGGACCATGTTTGTATTTGTTCAGCTCCTTAGGGGAGAGTCCTTTTTTTGGACCCTCCCTCGAAGGTGGCCCATTAGGACATCCACACCCCCCTTACTATATAAGGGGTAGGGTGATCGTATGATGAACTTGGAGATCCATTGGGAGAAAAAAACCTTGTTGTTGCACCTAGGGTCTCCATCTTTTGATTTCTAATTTTTTTGTAGGAAAACACTGAAGTAGGAGTTCCCAGTCGTCACCATCGATGAGCCTTCGCCAACCAGGCTGCCTGCTATCACCATCTTGCACCACGAGAACGTGGACCACTACTGCCTTGAGCCATCGGCGACCACTGGTTTTCACCCCAACTTTCAAGCTGCTGCCTACCTTAATGTCTCTCCACCACCGGCTTCCACCCTTAACTTTCAAGCCGTTGCTCACCTGAAGCCCTCGCTGCTAGTGGCTTGCACCGCCAGAACTCTAGCCACTACTCCTGAGTCTGCTGCGTTGACTCCTATGGCTCCCCGAGCCTGTGCTGCTCATTTTTCCCTCTACTATAGCATCCGCTGTGGTTCCCTACGACCATGGCCATGTTGCATGCCGCATGGCTACCCGCTGACCCCGCCAGTCTCAGTGCAGGTCAGTCTTTCTTCTTCACTGTGCACGGCCCGTTGACCTCTGATTCTTCACCTCCACACCCCCAACACCTACAGTATTTGTGCACTTCGGCCATGACCTCTCAACCTTAACCGCGGTGTCTTCTGACCTGTGGCGCCCTTCACTTCTCGGCTAGCACTATCACATG
This sequence comes from Wolffia australiana, assembly GCF_029677425.1. Classification (NCBI taxonomy): domain Eukaryota; kingdom Viridiplantae; phylum Streptophyta; class Magnoliopsida; order Alismatales; family Araceae; genus Wolffia; species Wolffia australiana. Next base: position 17,446,093 of record NC_135839.1, on the reverse strand, counting down.
CAGTCAACGGTTGTAAACGGTTATGCCGACTACAACCTCTGTCATTCTTTACGCGATCTCGCGCCATGTTGCTACCCCTACACGTAGTCACATTTGACGTTATCCGCTGGCACTGCAGCCATTGCACCTGCGCCGCACACATTACCGCCCTTGTATGCAGCTGCCCCCCACACTACCTGCCGCAACCCCCACTCTAGCACACGACCCAATGGCATCTGCCGCGCCCGCAGTCCTTGTTGCCACTCATGGTTGGAGCCAAACTGCTCGTCAACCTTTTGGGTGCTCACTGCAGTCACCGCAGCCTGGGGCGTGGTCCCTTGTAGCGCCATTCACGGCTGGTATCTCTCTTGCCTCGGTTTGAGGTGTGTCATCTCCCTGCGACAGTCATGACACACCTCAAACCTTCGTGTCCGAGAGATTAGGTCACGCTCCTTTCCCTTCCCTTGTTTTATAGTATTATTACATTCTTTAGTCCTGTCCTCGTCTATTCCGCTGTCAAGGGTCCTTTCGAGTCAGCGTACTAGCGATCAGCATTCATGTTAGGGATTTCATTTTTGTGGTGTCGGATCTTCATCGCTCTTGGCAACAGTTAGGATGCTCACAGACAATGATTGTCCCCCCCACCATTGACCTTCGATCAGGTCACCCAAGTCATTGGGAGCTTACCCCTGCCAAAACCCGTCATGTCAATCAGTGGTTTTCTGTCAAACTTCTCGTTGGTTTTCTTATAGTGACACATCATATTCCCGTTTGCATCACGTTTCCCACCCCTTACTGTGGTGTAAGACGGGCCGTCGATCCTGGCACATTGTGTTACATCACTTATTCATCTTCTACAACCATCACAATTCCTTTACATCATTCTCCTTCTTGCATCTCTATTTTCAGTTGAAATATTCACGTCCGCGTATTCATTAATATTACTTAATTTGTCTTTATCTTATTATGTAGCTATTATCTTCTTCTCTCCTTGTTGTTTCCACCATATCCCTACCCCTATTTCATACATATCTCCTCTCATCCATCATGAACCACCATTTAAAAAGCATTTAAACTCAATTCTGTTCCCTATAGAGATGAGTTGTACTCATTAGGAGCTAAATCATCTGCGTATCACTTTTGTATAGATTTATTGACTAAACACAAATACACCTATGAATGATTTAATCCCTAAATTGATTTTATCCAAGGTTTGTCTCAGAAGAACCATATAAATAGATTTTACCCTTTTTGTCAAACATTTTACTTCAGAAATGTTTGTAATACTGTTAGTGACTTGGTTGTAAAAATGTGATTATTTCTTTTCAGTATTTGGGGTAAATCAAAACGTGAGTTTTATGTATTTACATAGGAAGTTTCATATTAGAAAGAAATGGAAATCAGAATTTTTTCAAAATCATTTTTGATCAAATGAATGCTATCAAAAAAAACTTTAGTGGAATTGCGTCGAGGGCCAAATAAATCTCTAGGAAAAGCATGTGAAAAATTGAAGGAATTAACTGTACATAGTTGCACCATGGTATAGAAGATTAGAAAAAAATTGAGATCTTATTCAGGCTTAAGAGATCAAGATACAAAGATGATTGATGGGGCAAGTGGTGGTATTTTTTCTGCATAAATATTGAGATAAGGACTTGGATTTTAGAGACTTTAGTATTAAATGATGCTTAGTATGGTACCCTTAATTGCAATGGGAGGAATGTGAACTTTATGAGACACATATTGATCGATGAAAGTGCAGAAAAACCTAACAATGGAATGAAACTATTAGTAACATAGTTTCTGATTCAACCATACGTGGTGAGATTTAAAGTTATTAGATTTACCTCATCATTCTCAAATATATATTTCAGTTTTCCATCATTGCTCTATCTCAGATTATGTGGTAGTAGACTGTTGATTTCATGAACATGTTATGTATATTGATAGTTAAGAGATGAGTTTACCTGCAGGAAAAAAATGTTGGAATCCTAGAGATAATGGGTAACGTTGAATTAATATGCCAATAAATTTATATCAAAATCCTTCTTTTCATCATCAGAAACAAATAATTTTATACCCATCCACCCAAAATAATCTACAACCAGCTTCTAATCCTTGATAAGACAACTTTTGTATAAATGGGGAAGAAAAAAAGGAAATAATAAACCAAATGAAAGCTCAAATAATCGAGATGCTTTAAAATTTTAAGAAAAATGGAGAGGATGAGAGAAGAGAAACATGTATTTAATTCTTTGCCATGCATTTCTAAATATTATTTTTCAACTCCATGCCTAAACATATATTTAATTCTTTGCCATGCATCTCCACACCTATAAATTCTTCTAAACTCTCAATCTCACATATATAAAACCCCAAGGGTGGCATCCAGGGCAAGGCTGGATTGGTCTATGAGCACATCTCCTGGGTTGGTAAAAACAATACCATGTTTTTGCCAAAAAAAGATAGAACTAATCCTAAATATTATGTTCCATCTATGCCATTCCCTGATGCTTTAAAAAATTCTAAATATTAATTGAGTCCTCATAAACATTTCCTTGATATTTTAAGGAACTAACTATTACAATGCCATTGACAGAAGAATTACAACGTATTCTCTCTTATGTTTTTATTTCAAGAAAATGTGCATGCCCGTTAGAAAAAGGTAACTTAATTATCTAAAAGGGGAAATTTAAATTAATAAAATCTCCCATGTAAATGGAGAAATCGCTGTTCCAATTCCTAAAATTTTTATTTAATCAATAGGTCTTTCAATGAAGTTAATATTCCATTCATATTTTTTCATTGTGAATCGATAAATTTCACCTCAATCGATGCTCTAAAACGTAACACGCTGATGAAATTAGCACCATAAAGGCAACCTTATATATTTATTAATGGCTTTTTTTTATTGCTATGCCCATGTTTCACTTGTTGACTCTAGGAAGAGAAAGAAGTCTCACATTGAATCTCCCAATTTATGAGGTGCCATAACAGTTGACCATTAACATTGTTTCCCTTTTTTATTGTATTCAATTCTCAGTTGCATCTGGTGATGTGCGGATGAGAGATAACATGCCCAAGGATTTGAGATTAAATCATTTAAGCATGATGATACCTAGATATCTATCTATCAGAGGGTAGACTTTTTATAGCAGTCTCCTATGTTAACCCTCTAACCACCTATCCAGTTTAATTGACTAAAAAGGCCAAGAAAAGAGAGAAAATATAGAGTAAACTCACATCAACACTAGTTAGCCAGGATGGACACAAACAGCTATGTCAGTTAAAATTTTCATGCCTTTTGGATTCAAACTGTAAATATCTTCTTAGTCTCCTGATTTTCTTGTTCGACATTACTTAAACCAAATGCATCAGCATGAGCCATATGTACATGCCCGTGGAATATTTTTGAGAATTAATTGCACTTATTTGTAATGAAGATAAATATTGGGAAGCATAAAAAATGATATTTTGTGATCTTCCTTTTCATTAGTGTCTAAGATTCATATATCTTTCAGATTAACCTAAAAATAAATCTTTTTCAACTTTTCTCTACTTTCTCTATTATTATTTCCCTACTCTCTCTTATAAGAGTCTTTTAATTGATTATTTAACAAATCAATTCTTGTAATCGATCTCTCCACTTAACTTGAATTTATATTTTTACTCGTAAAAATTTGATATATACTGTTCAAAGTTTAATATAATCCCATCTTTTTCTGTTTATTTTTGTTTTAAGTTGAAGCTTTGGCATAATTTGCAGTCCTGTAATTTTAAGAAATGGTAAAAATCTATTAAATTACTATTTATCTTTAAAATTCCATTAAAAGACTCTTATAAGTATTTTTTCCTGTTTCTTTTAACAGATTTAATATATCACACTCTAATATTAATATTGAATCCTCTTGGTTCAACCTGTTTCTTATTCTAGACTTTATATTTTTTTAAATAGAAAATATAAGTATTATTTTAAATGTCTTAAATGTCACAGTATGGTTAATTCATGTTAGCCACACCCAATTTTCGGTCCATTATGATAACATGCATAAATAATAACAATTTTGACACATTTATGTTATTTATGCATAAAGGTCTCACTTATTATTTACATAAAATTTATAATAATTAAATAGAATATAGTAATTATCAAATGAATTCCAAATTTTAAAGAATTTTCACTAATATATTATGTTTTATAGAATTTAAGATTTTTTGGGAACAAAAATTGTTTCATGAGAATATATATAATATCTATTTATATCTATTTTATGTAAAACACGGCTCAAAACTGTGTTAAATGTCCAATACCTATCAAACGGGCTGATGGAATGGGCTAAGGGAGCTGTTTATGTGTTGTGAGTGAATGTGCCAAATATCAAGGGAGGCACTAATTGGTCAAGTCTTGAAATAGATCTTTTATGGATAAATCACTGAAAACTGTACTAAAGGATAAAACTAATAGCAAGGTTGTTACTTTATTTCTTTGCACGAAACAAACCTCACACATGGAATTCAATGAAGCCAATATGTTGGAATTAACAATTCATTCCCCCAACGCATGAGGTCCGTGTGATAATTACAAATTGCATCCTATTTTAGTAGTAATTCAATGTATCATATGTGCCTATCTTCATTCAAATGATGATAAATACATATTACTAAAGCTGAAAATTATTTATTGCACCATTAAAATTAAGTTTTTCAATATTTTAGATTTTAACCTTTATGTAATAAAAGTCCAATAGGAAATTACATTTTATATAATTAATGAAGCTAATTTTCCCTGATGGCATCACATCATTCAATGATTGGATATATATTAAATGCGACCAAATTTTTTAACCGTTTCCTTTTTGGTACCCACAGCAGAAGGTGATTGGATGCATATCTTCAATGCAGAATTTCATGCCAATAATTGCACTATTATGCACATGTGTCTGAGGCCAAGCTTGGCGTAGCAGCGCTCAAACCAGCCATAGGCTGACAAGCATAGAACAATCAGGTTTGCTGATGGTTGGCGAGCACCAATGCGTAAAAGGCGTTAGTGAATGGCAGAATCAACAGCACAAAGAGCCCAGTAAGCCCTTTGCTGTCATCTCCGTAGGCCAGTCCACCTTATTTAAAACAGCTGATATTGCCTCCTAGACCTTAAAAGGAGTCTCTTAGACCTCAAATCTTGATCTTCCAATGGACTTCAATATTATCTAGGAGAGACTCGTGCAGTGGTGGAATGTCCTTCATGAGAGGCATGTAATCTCTCCATTTGCTTTCCATTCTCAGGACAATGCCAAAGGAGACCCATAAGGTCCTGGATCTGTGACATCATAGAAGAATATGAGCACATAAACACACCAAATATGGGGTCTGGCGATTGGTGGCCCTATCTCTGCTTCCTGAATCAGTGAAAATCGACAATCATTTCTGAAATGTTGGATATATCTAATTTCTAAAGATCGCTGAATAAGAAGAATTAGATTAAACTCATAGTGAAGTTGAATTACATTGGAAGTTCATAGTTCAACCTCTTTGAAGCATTTTGACAAATATCTACTGTGCACTGGCTAATTTATCCAATCTTATTTTTTCTGGATTTTATAGTATAAAATATAAAATAACTTATTAAATATAGAAACTGTGCGAAGTGTATTCTATAATAATAATATACCCTAACCACATAATAATTTAAAGATTCAGATCTTTATTACTCCTACTATTCTGTATTATTATCTCTTGTCCACAGCCTATTTATCAAATTTCTTAAATTCTTTAAATTTTTTTAAATCTATTATCTCTCACTCTCTTAATCTACACTTCTATTCCACATGTATTTTATACGCCAATCCATTAATCTGTATAAAATTACTTGACTTCTATTTAATCATTTCCATCACTTCTTGTCATAATTTCTTTTTATCGTTCCTCTTATTTTCTAATAAAAATTATTAGACCTATTCACTTGCTCCCTCATTCATAACCTGTTTGTTACTAATTAGAGACTAGTTAATCTTGTCTATTAAAATAGAAGACCTATTCACTTGCTCCCTCATTCATAACCTGTTGATTTTGCAAAATTAGGGTTAAAATAAATTTAAATTAATACTATTTTTTCATTCATCAAATTGGGGCTGTTATTGGGGATTGACATCTCTGAGAGAAGATTTACTTTTGAGTAAGTATGATTTCCTATATATTATTGCTTCCTTTTTAAATATTTCTTGAGTGTAACAGAACAGGAAAAACATTTTATTTTATCACCAACTAGTTTGGAGGAGTTGGAGGAAACATCACATATCTCCTGATTTAAAGCAATACATCTAATTATACTTGCTTGTGTCTTTAGGAAACGGGAACGGGAAAATTCATTTTATAATTATAAAATTTTATTTCTTGACATCACTTTTGATGTAATACGATGAGCGTGCCGGGATCGGACAGCTCGTATTACTTCACAGGGCAAAGATGAGTGAGTTCGTAGTGAATTATATGGAATGAATGTCAATTAGAAACCCTTGGTGAGCAATAAGAGACGGTTACGGATGAGGAGGGAAGTTCAATGACGTCCACTAAGAAAGATATTGATCTGATTAAACTCCCAATGACCCTTCGAGACCAAATACGACGTCTACGAGAGAGGGGCGTTTGACGGCCCTAAGTTGTCCCAAGTCTAAAGATCAACGAGTAACCTTCTACCGCAAAGAAGTCCTATCTCTCAACACTGTGGTTATCCTATAGCAATGATCATAGTAATCCAAGGCAGAGGACGAGATAGCGGAAGACGGCACTGCAAGGTTTAATAATACTGGGAAATAATGGAGGAGAGTCGAGCAGGTACCTTGTTGTCGTTAGTCCACGATGGCGAAGTCGGTGGAAGATTTGGCCGACGAGGAAGACTCGTCAAGGCGGCTGGCTTGAGGTGGACGGGGACCCGACGAGATGTCATGGAATGGTCGATGGCGGCGTGCCGCCGTGGTGGTGCGTCGCGTACGTGTGTGGATGCGCGGTGGCGAGGAGGGGGCCGCGGCGCGGACGGGCGCAGGTGCGCAAGAACGCAAGCGCTCGCGGGACAAGCGTGTAGAGCTGCTGGCGTGCGTGCGGTACAGAGACGCCGGGGCGTGAGCGCACTAGGGCGCAGTTGCACTGGGGCGCAGCGCTCGGGCGCGATCGTGCTGAAGCGCTGGGCGCGATCGCGCTGGCGCGTCGCGCGGGCGCTGCTGCTCGGGCGCGGTTGCGCTCAGGCGCGCGCTTCGGGCGTGGTCGTGATGGGCTGCGGCGAGTGGACGCGTCGCGCTGGGGTGCAGCGAGGGCGCGGTCGCACTGGGCGCGTGGCGCGAGCGCGCTGGGCGCGCGGGCGCGAGGCGCGTCGCTGGCGCGCTGGCGCGAGGGCGGTCGCGCTGGGCGCGCTGGGCGCGCGGCGCGCGTCGCGCTGGGCGCAGCGGGCGCGATCGCGCTGGGCGCTGGCTGGCGCGAGGGCGCGCTGCGCGGCGCGCGCGAGGGCGTCGCGCTGGGCGCGCGGGCGCTGTCGCGCTGGGTTGTGGGCAGGGCTTGCGCGCAGGCTGGGACGGGTCGGCGCACGGCGGGCACGGCTGAGGTCGAGGTGGAGCGGGGCATAGGATGGGCGGCAACCTCTAAGAAAGGAGTTCTTGAAGAATGACCACCCAAGAAACTCCAAAGGAGAGGGCGTTTTCTTGATCTGCTGGAGAATTCTTGATGGCGGATGGCAGGATCTTGGCGGGAGACGACAACGGCACACCCCTGGAGTAATCTCGACGAGGGGTAGCAGGCGACGACACCCTCAACGTTGGCATTTTCTTGGAACTTCTAGAAAAGGTCGGAGTAGTCTTGACGAAGAAGCCTCGATGCTCCAAGAGAGGGCGATTCTTGAATCTTTAATTCTCGACCTCGGAGTAGTCTAGACGAGGGCGGTTGAACACTTCTTCACAGAGTGGTCTTGACGTGAAGGCACGGGCTCTAATCCACGGAGTAGTCTTGACGTGGAGCGAGAATAACCACTTCTCTCTGTACTCTAATTCCTATCTATGCTAAGATAGAACAAGAGACAACTTTTGAATTTTCTTCAACAATTGCCTGCTTTCACTTGGGCATGCGATCCCCTTATATAATGAGGATAGGTGCCAAGTGAGGTCATGGAGAGGACGAACCGTTGCGAGACGTGGTTCGGCCTCTCTTCAATGGTTACAAGCCAAAGGAAAAACATAACATGGACAAGGTCCAAAACACTGGCCCAGTCCGTAAAATCCAAGAACGAAAATTACAACAAGACAAAGCAAATAAAATACGAAGATAGAGGATGCTTACGCGGAGTACTTAAACCACTTGTGGCGAGCATCGGCGTGAGCAGCCCGACGTGGTTGGACTTGTCCTGTCCCGGCGTCAGCTGGATGGTCCCCCATCAACTTTTCTTGATTTTACTATCTTTTACGTTTGTCATAAATGTTATTAAAACTTCTATGTATGTCCATTATTTTGGTTGACCATAAACGGTGGCTGTAATCCGAGCCATCCTTAAATAAGTATGAATACCTATTCTCACCTTAGGTTGTGGATGACTCATCAAATGATTATTGGATATCCCACCCATACTTAACAATGAAGAATTAAAACCCCCTAAATTTGAGATTATCAATATCCAGATACACAACATCATGACTCTACCCTTGACTACTCCCCTGAGTTCATCAGAACTGTCCTCTAAACTGTGACCCACACTTCATGTCTAGAGATGATTCTTTCTAGAGCACAACTTATGATCAGTTTTCTGGGGAAAACTATTGCAAACCATATTACACTCGGGCCGCACTGTACCAGAATGATTGAGCTCCTACATGAAATCACACATATGATCTTTGGGATTGTAATATAATTTCCTGATTTAGAGCTGAACCTGCTTTTTATGCACTAGATCCACAATGTTCATATAATATGTTGACCAACCATGATTATAGAATACATTAGTTGATCATGTGGCGTGATGACTTACAGACATATCTCCACATGTTGTAAATAATATTGAATTAGATGTTATGTGAATGAATTGCATTTGCCAATGGTGAGAATGCTCAAAATTTTACACAGACATGGAAAATACCTCTCCTCTGATATGTAGAGAATGCCAAGCCCATGAGATGTCGAATTGAGAAGATTGATAACAAATATTGAAAGGATTGTTATCTAGGAGCACATGGAGTTAGCTATAATAATACGTGAAATCACTTATGATGAGAATTAAGATGAATTGAGGAAAAATATTGAGAATATGGATTTTTAAGTCAAATTGTTGAGGATGATTTACAACTTATACCGAATCATACATTACAAGATATCCCAAGGGAAGATGTGGGAGTAGAGGTGTGGATTGAACTTTTATCTAAGTGGGAGATGAAAGGTGACGCCGTGATAATCATTTATGAAAATTTAGGTGCATATGAGTTTGAGGATCATATATGTAGACGAGAGAACAGCTATTCAGACTATGCTTCAATTGAGATGGATATGACACCAAATTTAGAGGAAACACGTGAGAACCATTGTTCTGAATATTGGCCTGAACCAGTGATGGTCATTGAAAATTATTTTGGAAGGTGGAACTTTGAATTTCCTGAATATCCTTCAGAGGAAAACAACCACTATCTTAGTCCAGTATCTTAATTATTTGAGAATTCCTAAGATAGTTTTCTCCTTGAAGTTAAAATTTTCCTCTTGTTGAATAAAATGCCGAGGGGGTGAGTTCATAGGGATTTTCACGAGTCATCGATCATTGATGTAACACAATGCGACGGTGCCGTTGGATTGAATTACATCACATCGAATAGACGAGTGTAATGCCGTAAATGATTGATTCAATACTTAAAACAATGAGCCGTAGTAAATTTCTGCCGAATAAATTGTGGGACAAGGGAGGTGACACGAGAAGCCTAGGGTCGGGGCAGGCTACCGATGACCCGATAGATCAGTTTGAACACTGACAAAGATGGGGAGGCAATCACTGCCCGCAAGTGACCCAACCATCGTCGTTGACGAGTCTACTCTGACTCCTAGAAGAATTCCTATTTCAAAGATGTTGTGGCTAATCCTAATTAAAATAACTCTCTTCAGCAGAGGAGCATTGTTGCCTGCACTGAATGAGATAATCAAGCTGAAATAGAAGGGGGATGATGAGAATAGTTGACCTGTTGGTGGCGGCACTAGTTCATCATCAATATCCCAACTGACCATCGAGATTGACTGCACTGGGAAGAACTGGCGGATACGTCGGGATTTGTCCGTCGCAATTGTCACCGATAAGGATTAAGCTGAGGAGTGTACTCAATCTATGTTGTTGATTCAGGTATCAATACCTCTTCTTTTGACCCCAATTAATGGAGAGTCGTATGTATGGATTGTTGGGGCTTGGGAAAAAACTCACTACTCACTTGGATATGCAACACAACATAACACAGAAAATGAAATGTAAAACTTATTTTTTATTTTCAAACTAGGTACATATATAGGAACTAATGCTCCAACCGACATAGTAACCAACATAAAAGTCTTTAGAAAAGTCAACAATACTAACATATCCTCCTTAATGTTGACTGGTTGACTCCTACATGATCTCTAAATTACTCAAATCCTCCTTGAGCCAAAGCCTTGGTAAATCCATCTGCAACTTGATCAAGAGATGAACAATGTTTCTTAATAATTGCTCCGGCATTGACTTGTTCTCTAATATAATGATGCTTTATCTCTATATGCTTGGTTCTTCCATGAAATACTGGATTCTTGGCCATAGCAAAATAAAAGATTGGACATGTTATCACATGAAAAAATAAAATATTTTTCTTGATCTACACCAAGATCCTTCAAAATCATTTTGAGCCATCTTCCATGTTGACTTGCACTTGCTGCAGCTACATACTCAGCTTCAAAAGAAGATAATGCCACTGTCTCTTGCTTCTTTGAACTCCATGAAACAGCTCTTGAGCCGATGAGAAAAACATATCCACCCGTACTCTTTGTTTCATCTCTATCTCCTGCCCAATCACTATCCACATATCCTCTCAACTGAAGATTAGATGATAGATCATATAGTAATCCATACTCTTTGGTTCCACATATATATATCATAGTTCTTTTCACTGCTCCAAAATAATGGGTAGAAGGATAACTCAAAAATCTTGACACCAAACTCACAGATAGCATAATATCTGGTCTTGTATTTGTCAAATACATTAAAATCCCTAACATGCTTCTGTAAAATTGCTCATCGACCAAAGTCATACCATCATTCAAAGTCAACTTTTCACTTGAATTCATAGGAGTAGTACATGACTTGCATGATATCATATTAAAATTTTTTAACATTACTGACACATACCTTTCTTGAGAGATAAATATTCCCTTTTCATCTTAAAATATTTGAAGACCAAGAAAATGATGAAGTAAACCAAGATCAGTCATCTCAAATTCAGACATCATTAGGTTCTTGAATTCTTGAATAAGAGAATTAGACGATCCCATATAAATCATGTCATCAACATAAATACTCATGATCATAATATCACCTTTGCTCCTCTTGATATATAAGGTATGTTCATTTTCACTTCTTTGAAAACCATACTTTATCAAAAAATGATGTAACCTTCCATACCATGCTCTTGGTGCTTGTTTTAAACCATATAAAGCTTTCTTCAACTTGTAAACTTTGTCCTCTTTTCCTTTAACCACAAATCCTTCAGGTTGCATGACATAAACTTCTTCATTGAAAATATCATCCAAGAAAACAGATTTAACATCAATCTGATATACCTTCCATGCCTTTTGAGCTGCAATGGCAAACAAAATTCTTATTGTTTCAAGTCTTGCAACAGGTGAAAATGTTTCAAAATAGTCAATTACATAATTTTATGCATAACCTTTGGCTAATAACATTGCCTTATACCTCTGTATACTCCCATCTGTTGCATGCTTGATTTTGTAAACCCATTTTACTCCAATAGGTTTAATTGAAGATGTAAAATCCACAAGCTCCCTTGTGTCATTTTTCTCGATACACTTAACTTCATCTTCCATTGCATTCTTCCACTCTTCCTTGCTTTTAGCTTCTTCAAAGCTTACTGGTTCATCATGTGACAAAAGTGAAAAAATACTTGTCTCATATAATTCTTTTACCGACTTTGTCTTTCTTTGTGGTGATGGGGATTCATCATCAATCACTCGTGATTCAGAATTTCTATCTGAATCAAGGATAGAACCATACTTTCTCCATTTCATTCTTTGTATTTCTGAATTCCTTTCTCCTTCTTGATATGTAGGATTTTCACTCCAATCCCAAAAGCTTTCCTCATCAAAAATAACATCTCTTCTAATAATCACCTTTATTGTTAAAGGATTATATAATCTGTAACCTTTGCTTTCATTACTATATCCAACAAAAATGCAATTCTCACTTTTCTTGTCCAACTTCCCACATTCACTTTCATCAATTAAAGCATAAGTAATGCATCCAAGTACTCTTAAATGACCAACAACTGGTTTCTTCTCATACCAGGTTTCAAAAGGTGTCATATCATTCACGGCTTTAGTAGGAGAAATGTTTTGAATATAAGCTGCAACAACAACAACTTCAGCCCAAAATTCAGTAGGCAAATTTTTTTCATGCGTCATGCTCCTAGCAGCTTCAACAAGTTTCCTGTTCTTACTCTCAGCAACTCCATTCTGCTGAGGAGTTTTTCTTACAGTCAATTGTCTACGAATTCCAACTTTTCTGCAATAATCCTCAAATAGCTTTGAAAGAAATTCTCCTCCTCTATATGTACGTAGAATTTTCAAAGTATGTCCACACATATTTTCAGCCATTGCTTTGAATTCAATAAATTTATGAAATACCTCTGATTTCTCTTTCAAAAAATAAACCCAGCACATTCTTGAGTAATCATCAACAAATAGTAGGAAATACTTACTTCCACTCAAAGATGAGGTTTTCATAGGACCACATACATCTGCATGAACTAATTCCAAGGGTGCTCTTCCTCTCCATCGATGTTCATTTGAAAAATTTCTCTTCTTCTACTTGACATAAATGCAAACCTCACAAATATCATTTTCTTCAGAAATAAACGGTAAGCCATTTACAAGCTTTCGACTTAAAAAATTTAATGCTTTGGAATTCAAATGACCAAAACTTTTATGCTATAACCATGTATTATTCATCTTTTCTGAAATCATTGCATGATTGAGAAACTCTTCTAATTTCACAGGGAACATCCTCTTACCAATGCTGTTAATATACATGACTGGCTTCTCCTTCCTCTGGTTCTTAACAATACATGTATTATGCTCAAAATGAAATTTCATACCTTTCTCCATCAGTTGTCCCAAACTCAATAAGTTATGATGAAAATTTGGAACTAAATATACATCTTTCAGTCTCTTCTTTCCTCCTAAAGTCTGAACTTCAATTGTTCCTTTTCCTTCAATCTTTACTTTCTTTCCATCACCCACTTTAACTTCTCCTCTTGGTGTCTTATCAAATTCAACAAACATATTTTTGTTGAAAACCATATGATTTCTGCAACCTGAGTCAAGAAACCATAGATTTTTCAAATCAGAATAAGATGTAATATTAGACATAAATGCGTCATGCTCTTCAGCTTCCACATAATTGGCGTGGTTATTTTGTTTTGAATAGCAGTATGCTTCAAGATGCCCATATCTCTTGCAATAATTGCACTGAAATATTCGTCTTCCTTCTAGATTTGCATTATCGTCTCTTCTATTCCATTGATATCTTCCTCGACCTTGACCTCTTCCTCGGCTTAAACCTCTGCCTCTAAAACTTGTTTCATATCCTGCTCCAAATCCTCTTGTTTGATTAAAATAGTCTCCTTGATGATTGTGTTGTCTACCTCCTCTTGTCGATCTTCCTCTACCTCTTCCTCTGTGAAATTGACTTGAGCGTGACAACATAGCCTGATCTTCTTTTTTAGACAAATCATTATTTGCCTTAAATGCTTCTTCAATTTATTTTTCCTTTGACCTGTTCATTCTATCTTCATGAGCAATCAAAGAGCTCATCAAATCATCATGAGTATATGTATCAAAATCTTTTGATTCTTCAATTGCAGTAACAACATAATCAAACTTAGTGGGCAAACATCGTAGGATCTTCTCCACTATTTTTCTCTCTAAAATATCTTCTATGTATCTGCTCATTTGATTCACAATTAATAAAACTCTAGTAAAATAGTCTTGGACATATTCTTCAACCTTCATAGATATAGATTCAAACTCTCTTCTCAATGTTTGTAATTTTACCATTGCTACTTTATCACCTCCATGAAAATCTTTCTTCAAAATATACCAAGCATCATGTGCTGTAGTTGCCTCTGAAATCTTTGTAAAGACTTTTTCAGTAACAGATTCTTGAATAATAAACAAGTTCTTTGCATCTTTTCTATTCAAATCTCTAAATTCAGTTTTCTTTGTTTTATCTGGTATAAAACCATTTTCAACAATATCCCATAAATCTTGACTTCTAAATAGGGGCTTCATCTTGGAACTTCACATGGAATATTTTTCTCCATTAAAACGAGTTGCAGTAATGATAGACCCTTCCTAGGGTGCTTTCCCAGCCATTTAAAAGAAAAACAACACCAAATCAAAACCGAAAGTAACATTGTATGGATATCCAACTGGCATAGAAGAGATTTGGCAAGATCGACCAGCGGGTAGGAAATATGTCCGGCTGGATAAAATGATACCGAAGACGGCAATTACTCATGTTTCCCTGTCGATTAAAATATCAAAATTGAAGGTTTTGAGAGTCGAGTCAGAAATCCACAGTCATCAAGACTTCCAAATGTGACGAGCGACGACTAGGATGATGTTCAAGAAGGATGGGGCCTTCTATGGTAACGGCAATATAGGATCTCCCTTCAATGACCGATTGAGAATTAAATGACCGTGGCTTAAACTCAGATGAGAAATTTATCGTGGAAAATAAAGTCAGGTCCGCGGCCTAGGCGCTGTGATGTGGAGGGTCGCAGATGAAATCTCCCGACTGAAAAAACTCCCAAATCGAGATGTTCCTATCAGTGTTGCAGTAACTGTTAATCCATCTTATTCACACTGATTCCATTATAATGTGATCAAATGATAAACAAGACGGTGGGACTTGGTAAAAGTATTCTCCACTTGGCATGAAATTGTGTGTTGGTTGTTGGTGATGGTAGCGTGCCAAGTGGAGAATACTTTTGCCAAATTTTGCCACATGGTCACTAGATGTCATAGTTCCCAAAGTGGACTTTCTGAATTGGACATAATTTTGACAACGTGAAAGAGTCCTCATTTGGAAAAACAGATGCACCATTGGCTCCTCCATAGACCGTCCAAATGGTTGTACCAACCACTATATGGATGTGTGTGCAGCCCAGACAAGAATGGATGAACATGTTTTCATTATCATACCCTTCATTTCTTCTATTTGCATATATACCCTTATAAGGGTCACATGTAAGGTTTTCTTAGTAAGCGTACCAGTTAATAAGTGGTCCACATTGTAACCCTACATGAGAAGTAGGAAAATATCCGCTTGATGTCTAAAGTAAGGGATTCTGGAGAACCACTCCATAGAGCACTCCATAAATGATAGATTTTTTTGAATCTTTTAGAGAGACAAATATGCAGCCATTAACTATGCTCTAGTCATAGTGGCAACCAGAGCCATAATGGCCCCTACCCCATGTGTTATCCATGTGTAATACATGTGCTCTCAACTGACAGTTCCCATCCACACAATTCCTTTGCCAGACACTTAATAAAGATGCCAGTTGTCGCCTAGCTACTGGCCGAACGTGCGAGAGGAATAATTCATTATTTTCTGTATTTAATTGGAATCTAATTCAAACAATAAAAATCCCAAAATTTGTAATATTAAATATTTGTGATGTTATTGTTTGAAGTTTCAAAGTTTGTTTCTGAAAAATCAGATATATTTATAAATATTTTAAATATCAGAAACATATATATAAGTATCAATTTACTTGCATGGCTCTATGTCCCTTAATACTATACTGAGAAAAATTATGAACGAATTAAAGCATAAACCATAATTCCTCAATGACCTGTTTAACCCTAAATCATGATTTGCCATCTTAACAGAGCTCTCTCACATGTCTCCCAAGAAAATGATTTTCTGAGGAGATTTAAGGAAAGGTCTAAATTCATGTGAAATAATTGATGCCCTTTGGAATTCAAAACTCGCAATAAATCAATGGTTCTATATTATACGGACCATTAATACGACAAACGCATGCACCAATGACATGACAATAAAAAATGATTTTAGCTAATTGTTGAATCAAACCTGTTATATGCTTCCTCGGTTTCACACGTATTACATCCGGTTTGTGTTTTCATTTCATCTCTCGATTTGAATAAAATAACATTCGTAAATAGGCGAACGGAAGTTCACTTATTTATTTATCTTATCCAGAAACACGTGACTAAAACAATCGGAATTTTGGATTTTAAAACGTGTAGTTTGACTCAAAATGACACTATTTTATTTCAATGGATCTCCACGGTATGTACTCTCCGCACTTATTCGGCGGATAAAAGAATATTTAATTGGTCAAAAGCCCAACCTACAAATTGTCCTGCCAATTAAGTCATCCTCTGGATGAGTCGGCTGGCCCAAGGCAAGCTACAGTGAACCGTATGAAGTCCCCTTATCGTGTTACCGCAGGCTACGGAAAGCCGCTAGTTGATCCAATGTTATGTAAACTCGAGAGCTTATGATGTTCCGCGAGGTATACGAACGGTCTATCAATGGTATAAATTTAAGAGTCGGGATCCCCCTGTTGGAAACGTGTAGCTGTTCTGTAGCCACCGTTTTCTGCAAGGTGAGGTGTGCATCGTACCGCCCGGGATCTTCTTATCCGTTTCGTTACAGTCCTGTTCTGTTGCTTGATTTTTTTGCAGGTTTTGCTGGTGTATTGCTCTCATTCTCTAGATTTTTTTTACCCCGCTTCATACACATTACAATCGGTTTCTGATCTTCTGATTCCTCTCTATTAGACGCTGGTAATCCAGATCTCGTTGTCCGTGTTGTTTATCGCATGGGCTTTTTGAGAGTTCTTGTTTTTCTTTTGAAATAACAGAATTGCTTTTGAATTTTTCGAGGTTTCGCTCATTTTTCCGGATGATTCCTGTTACTTTTAAACAAACTGTAATGGAATTCGGCGGAGCGCTTGATTTTCTATCAGCCGTCCGTCAGATTTGTGTTCATACTGTAAGCTGCGGCTTCGATTCGCTACTAAGCTTCAATTTCTCATGCCCGTAGTTCTTTCATTTTGTCCTCATCGCATCCATTTGGATAGTGCATTGGCTTATATTTATTTAGCAGCTCATCATAGACATACTTTTTTTGGTAGAACGCGCAGCATAACTTCCTTAGTATGTTCTGTTTCACGTTCTGGCTGAGTGTTGGGTATGAACATTCGCCGAAGCGTATTTGGACGTCAACACTCGCAGGAGACGTCGTCCTCAGTGTCGTCGCCACGTCCTGACCGTCAGGGTCCATTCTTCAAATCGATCTGATTTGAAGAGTCCCTTGACGGTGAGTGAGTGAGTGAGTGAGAGAGAGAGAGAGAGAGAGAGAGAGAGAGAGAGAGAGAGAGGAAGAGAGAGAGGGAGAGGGAGAGAGAGAGAGAGAGAAAGGAAGAGAGAGAGGGAGAGAGAGAGAGAGAGAGAGAGAGAGAGGCAGACAGAAAAAGAAAGAGAAAGAGAGGGAGAGAGACAGAGAAAGAAAAAGAGAGAGAGAAAGGGAGGGAGATAGAGAGGGGAGAGAGAGGCAGAACGGGGAGAGAGAGACAGAAAGAAAGGGAAAGAGAGGCAGAACGGGGAGAGAGAGACAGAAAGAAAGGGAAAGAGAGGCAGAGAGAAAGAGAGAGACAGAAAGAAAGGGAAAGAGAGGCAGAGAGAAAGAGAGCAACAGAAAGAAAGGGAAAGAGAGGCAGAGAGAAAGAGAGAGAAGAATGGAAGGGAAAGAGAGAGATAGAGATAGATATAGAGAGAGATAGACCGAGAGATAGAAGGGGAGATAGAGATAGAGATATAAAGATAGAGATAGAGAGATTGATGGAAGGAGAGATAGAAAGATAGAGATAGAGAGGTAGATCGAAGGAGAGATAGAGATAGATAGAGAGAGATAGAAATACAAGGAGAGATAGAGATAAGGAGAGATAGATTGATAGATAGAGATAGATATAAAGTTTAATAGATAGAGAGAGGGAGATAGATAGATAGATAGATACATAGATAAATAGAGAAAGAGAGAGATAGAGAACCATGGCCTTTAAAAAAAGCACAAACCATGACCATAGTGACCCCCGACGAAAAATCGGAACGTTCCCAGAAAATATGCACAGTCCTACACATTAGCCACGATCTTTGCAAAGAGGCAGAATCCTCCAAATTAGCCACGTTTCTAGAAAATAGGACGGTCATGTTTTGTAGGATCGCCAATATAACTTTTGCATGTGCCGAGTAAACCCCTCAATGGGGTAGTACAACATAGCTGTTGTAATACCGGGACAGGGGTTTGACACACTCCAACAGCGCGAACATAACAGTTCATCTTTTCTCGCAGGGAGCACAAGGTTTCTTGAAGATTTATAGGGAGAGCGATCATCCAAGCTAGCAAAAATGGTAAGAAGAATATCTAGGGGTTTTTGATTTAACTGCGGGCCGTGAAAAATATTGAACCTTAACACGCTCTCCATCTTGTATCTTGCGCTTCCAGGTGAAGTTTACGGCAGAAGAGCTTTGCAAGATCATGGACAGGAAACACAATATCAGGAATATATACGTGAATGCCTATGTCGACCACGGTACTGCTTCTCTAATACGATTACTTTCGTTGATTTATTATTCCCCTTTAGGTTCTGTTGATAGTTTTTGTTTGATAAAATACACTCATTCTAAAGGAAATTGAATTCTATTTCGGTTCGACGAGCATTGTAACAAACTGTAAATTGACACTCTACTTATGGTTCTTTTGGCCTCAGGCAAGCCTACTCTCATTGATTCCCTTGTGGCGGCCGCGGGTACTGGTGCCCACCAGGAAGTTGTCGGGGACGTGAGTATGACTGCCTCCAGCCAGGACGAAGCTGAGCGGGGGGAAACCAAGTCCACTGGAATATCTCTCTACTATGAAATGGACGATGAATCTTTGAAGAACTTTAAGGGAGAAAGATGCGGCAACGAGTATTTGATCAACTTCGTCGAGTCTCCCGGACTCGTTAACTCCTCACCCGAGGCCACAGTCGCGCTGCGTATTACCGATGGAGCACTCCTGGTGGTGGACTTTCACGGAGGAATGACCAACCATACTGAATCGGCGCTACTACAGGCTCTGGCAGAGAATATCAAGCCCGTTCTGGTCGTCAACGATATGGACCAATGCGTCGTGGAGTTTGAAGACCCAGGCGAAAATGTTTACCAGAATTTGATGAGCACCATTGAGAAAGTCAACGTCAGTATAGCCACTTACGAGGGCGACCTTCTTGGAGACGTGCGAGTGCACCCGGAGAAGGGAACCGTCGCCTTCTCTTCCGGTTCGCACGGATGGGCCTTCACGCTGACCAACTTCGCCAAGATGTACGCCGCCAAGTTCGGCGTCGATGAGAGCAAGATGATGGCGAAGCTTTGGGGAGAGAACTACTTCGACCCCGAGACCAGGAAGTGGACCACTAAGAACACGGGCTCTGAGACTTGCAAGAGGGGATTCGTCCGATTCTGCTACGAGCCCATCAAGCAGATCATTGCCATCTGCATGGCAAACAAGAAGGACGAGCTGTGGTCCAACCTCGAGAGGTTCGACGTGACATTGAAGCCGGAGGAGAAGGAGCTGACGGGCGAGGCGCTGATGAAGCGTGTCATGCAGACGTGGCTGCCCGCCGGCAAAGCACTTCTGGAGATGATGATCTTCCACCTTCCTTCCCCGGCCCAGGCCCAGAAGTACCGTGTGGAGAACCTGTACGAAGGCCCGTGATTCTACGCCAATGCCATCAGGAACTGTGACCCCAACGGCCCGCTGATGCTCTACGTCTCGAAGATGATTCCCGCCTCCGACAAGGGTCGGTTCTTCGCCTTCGGTCGTGTCTTCGCCGGAAGGGTGTCCACGGGCATGAAGGTTAGAATCATGGGATCCAACAGCGTGCCGGGGCAGAAGAAGGACCTGTACGTGAAGAGCGTGCAGAGGACGGTCATCTGGATGGGCAAGAAGCAGGAGTCCGTGGAAGACGTGCCCTGCGGGAACATCGTGGCCTTGGGGGGTCTGGACCAGTTCATCACCAACAACGCCACGCTGACCAACGAGACTGAGACGGACGCCCACCCAATCCGAACCATGAAGTTCTCTGCCTCGCCTGTGGTCCGTGTGGCGGTGATCTGCAAGATCAAGTCCGACCTGCCCAAGCTGGTGGAGGGCCTGAAGCGGCTGGCCCAGTCAGACCCGATGGTGGTGTGCACCCGGGAGGAGTCGGGTCAGCACGTCGTCGCCGGCGTCAGCGAGTCGCACCTGGATCTCTGCCTCAAAGACTTGCGCGAGAATTTCATGGGCGGCGCCGAGATTATGGTCTCGATCACCAAGGTGTCCTACAGAGAGACGGTGCTAGAGGAGTCTTCCAGGTTGGTGATGAGCCAGTCCCCGAACAAGCACAACCGGCTGTACATGCGGGCGCGACCCATGGAGAAGGGGCTGGCGGAGGCCATCGAGGAGGGCCGGATCGGGCCGAGAGTCGGCCCCGAGGTCAGCTCCAAGATCCTGGCGGAGGAGTTCGGCTGGGACAAGGACCTGGCCAAGAAGATCTGGTGCTTTGGCCCGGGGACCGACGGCCCCAACGTGCTCGTCGACATGTGTAAGGGCGTCCAGTACCTGGACGAAATCAAGGACTCAGTGGTGGCCGAATTCCAGTCGGCGTCCAAGGAGGGCGCCATCGCCGGAGAGAACATGCGCGGCATCTGCTTCGAGCTCTGCAGCGTGGTGCTCTACCCCGACGCCATCCACCGCGGCGCCGACCAGATCATCCCCGCCGTCCGCCGCGCGATGTACGCCTCCCCGCTCACGGCCACGCCTCGCCTGCTGGAGCCCTTCTACCTCGTCGAAATCCGTACGCCGGAGAAGTGCCTCGGCGGCATCTACGACGTGCTAAACCACGCGGGGGGACATGCGATCGTTGATGAGTATCTCCCGGGCACGCGGCTCATGATCCTCAGGGCCTTCGTCGCCGTGAACAATTCCTTCGGGCTCCCGGAGTTCATCCTTGACGCCTCCTCCGGCCAAGCTTTCGCTCTGTGCGGCTTCGACCATTGGCAAGTGTGGAAATCAGACCCCCTGGACGAGGGGTCTAAGGCCGCCACCGTCGTCGCCGACATACGCAAGCGCAAGGGTCTGGAGGAGCAGATCACCCCACTCTCCGAGTACGAGGACGAGCTCTATGCGTGAGCTCCCTTCCCTTTTCGTCTCCTCTTCGTTATTTTCTTGCTCGTGATCTCTTTTACTACGTTTGCTCGAGAACTCTGCTCATATCCGTTTGCTTCTGTGATGGGGGACTACTTTGTTTGAAGTAGTCTAATGGCCTTCACTTGTGTTTTTCTGCTCGTCTTATTCTATCTAACAGTGGTGTTTTCCCTTCCAAAATCCATGCAACATCTGATATCCACATGAAATGAAGACATATCAGATACCCCAAATTGGACATTGGATGGATATCGAATACCCACCTGAGACCGGTCATCGTGACGGATATCCTAGGGGTCAGGACATGGGGGATGACGGTGCATTGTGATTAAGCTATATGAACTTATAACTAGGGTTTGACTGTCCCAGTCTGGTCCGGTTCTTTGGCATGTACCTAAACCTTACCAAAGTCGGGGAGTCATCCATTATCTCTAAATCGTCCAGTACATGGTCTTCACCCAAATCCACGAATCCAAAGCTGATTGGACTTGGAACATAAAGAGAAAATAATAGAAAAACTAATCAAGATGATATTGTGCAAGAGTATTAACCTACATAATAATAAATAAGATTACCAAAACAAAACCAACTAGAACATGAAAAAAAGGATTATTCTAGTATAAAAGAAGAAGAAAAAAAAGAAGTAGAAAACAACAAAAATAAAGGAAAATGACAACGAAAATAAGATGAATAACAGAAGAAGAATAAAGAAGACCAGAAGTAAGAAAATAAGAAAAGGGAGAAAGATGGAAATAAGAAAATAAAAGAAGGAGAATAGAAGAAAAAATAAGAAGATAACAAAATGAAAAAAACGAAGAAGAAAAAAGAGAAAAAGAAGAACAAAAGATGAAGATAAGAGAGTAGAGAACAAAAGGATGAACATAAGAAGAGAAGAGAAGAATAAAGAAGACCAGAAGTGAAGATAAGAAGAAAGGAAGATGAAAATTAGAAGAAAAAGATGAATAAAGGAAGAAAAGAAGTAATGAAGATCAGAAAAGAAGAAAAAGTAAAAGAGGAATACAACAAGGAAGAGGAGAAAACAAAAAGGAATAGTAAAAGAAGAGAACACTAAAATAACAAAAGAAGAAGAGAATAAGAACGGGATGAAAATAACTAATACCAGCGGCAGGGCAGAGGGGGGAGGACAAGGGGCGGTGGCGAGCATGGGGGGGGTGATGGAGTGCCCAGCCCACTCCATTGGAGACGTCTTCGGAGCCACCATCATCCTAGTCGACAGTTCGCCCATTCATATCCACCCTAACCGATACGCCAAGGTGAAGGTGAAAACAACCCGGTTCAATACCTCGAGTGAAAGCACGTCCGTGCATCGGAAGGTTTTGATTTTCATCGACACATGCTCATTTATTCTTCATTTTTTTTGTGTTCTTGTGTTTGTTTTCATTGTGTTCGTATCCATCATGTTGTGTTCGTGTTTGTATCCATCGTTTTGTGTTTGTGTTCTATGTTATTTTTTTTGAATTAAGGGGGGTCATATGTATAAGATCTCCCCCTTACTAAGGTCTCCCCTGCCCTTACTAAGGGCTCCCCTGCCCCTATATATGGGGGCAAGATGGAGTCCTAGAATTTTCAGACCATGTATTATCTTTGAAGTATTTAGTTCAGTATCTGGTTTCACCGAAAAGAGAGAAAAGGCGAAACGAGGAGAAGCAAAAGAAGAGGGAGGAGAGGATTGAACCCTCTCCCATCGCAGCCACCAACCCTGGGCACCGCTGCTGAATGCCACTGCTAGCTCAGCTGCCGCCGGCCGCCCTCGTCAGTCCCTCGACCCGCCAATCGCCGCCATCATGCGTTGCACCGTCCGTCCGGTCGCCCACGAGCTATGCATGCACGAGTCGTGCGCCTTGTTAGATGCATCATCGGGACACTCCTAGGACCCCCTCCACGCACACCAAGCGGCTTCACCGGGATACTGTGGTGGCTCAGAGTGATGCCAACCGCGGTTGGCCCGCCGTTGCAGACTGAAGGCCCCGCATCGTCTCCCCGTTCGCGAAAGTTTCACCGCACGGGTCAACGTGGGCCCTTGGCGGCAGTGATTCACCGCATCACTTGAGCAACCCACGACCGGCCGACCCAACCTGTTGTCGCTCACTTGTTTGCGTACGCTGACCCATCACCATGGTCCCCGCGGACTCTTCTGTCGACAGCATCACCCAAAGTGCCTTCGGACTCTTCTCTCTTAGCTATAGTGCTGGGACGCGGACGGGACGGTTTTTTCGTCCCCGGACGAAAAAATCATCCCCTCCGGGGGCAAGGACGATTTCTGGGACGAAAATTCGTCCGGGGGACCGCTGGACGGGACGGTTTTCGTCCTCTGGGATGAAAAGATCGTCCGTCAGGAGGTCCCCGGACGACGGACGGACGAATCTGGCGGGAAACCGTCGGATTCACATACGACGGTTGCGTTGTTGACACGTGGCCTGGCGAGGACAATTTATAATATATTATAATTTATTATTAATATATAATGTATTTTTCCTCCGGGACGAATTTTGGGACGAAAATTCGTCCCAGGAGGGCTGGACAGGACGAATTTTCGTACCGGGATTATTGGACGGGATGGCTTTTTTGACTGCAGACGAAAACCGTCCCGTCCTTCGTCCATACTCTAACATGGGACGTAGGACGCGACGAATTTCGTCCCGAACCGTCCACGTCCCGTCCCGTCCGAGTCCCTGCACTATACTCTTAGCCACTTAGCCCGCGGTGACGAGCGTAGAAGCGCCGACTGATGAAGGCAAAAATGGGTGTAATTTTGTCGTTGCTATTTTCGCTTTAATTAAATAAAAAATTTTATTTGTAATCTTACTTAGATATGTATAGTGTTGAGTAAGGTCATCTCCACAGGGATTGGCTCTTAGAGTCAGCTAATGAGTAGGAGGATCAACAAACACCACTATGTGTTTATTGTAATGTCTAAGAGAGAAAATGAAGTATGTAATATTGATTTATAAAGGAAGTCCTCCCTACAGATTTTATTTAGTCCTCAAATTTCACATATATATGTATTATATATATTTGTGATTTTAGGAAAATTTTATAGAATTTTTAGAGGTCGAATTGTAGGAGAAAATGAAGGGGCAAATATTGAAGTTTAAATGTTTGATGAAATGCTTAAAAGGAGATATCCGATTTTGATGTATTTATAGAAGGAATGAAATCGATTTTTATGTATTTCTATCAGAGTATTTAAATATATCAGGAAGTATATATTCCTAGATTTTATTCTGCATTTTTTAGATTTTTAATCAGTTTTAAAGTATTTAAAAATGGTGTTTTAAAAATTGTTTAAAATGTACTTAATGGGGTTTTTTATAGTTTTGGCTTATGCTCAAAATCGAATCATTTCAATTTTGAGGATATGGGTTGAGGATTACTCCCAAATCCTTGTTTAATATTCTATGATTCTATTAACTAAAAAATTGAGCTACTTACCGGATTCTACATCAAATTGGAGTAGCCGACAGCTATAGACCCTTCACTGGCCTCGTCGTCCTTCTGTTAAGCTTTATGCTCCGTCTTCAATTCTTCTTCCTCACTGATATCCCTTCAGGTCATAGCCCTGTCACAACCATTGACCGAGAGATTTCAAAGAAACAAAAGACGAAAATGGAGGACCTTCTCCTCTGGCAATTTGATTTCAAAACGTTGATTCTGAATTCTGGCGGCCAAAGATAGTTTTCCGGCAACTTACATCCATTTTATAGGTCAGGAATGGTCCGAAGACCTTCCTGACCGGTATGGGACAACTTCGCCGAAGTCTCCGGGGACGAATCGGCTGAAATCTGCCTTCTCGTCGCCAGATTGACGTCACCGGCGACGGAGACGGCGGTGGGGCGAAGAGGACGATTGAGGATCTCCTTGAAAATCTGATCTTCTGTTAGAGGGTTCAACAGCTATGATTAAATCGTAGCTATGAACCCCTTTAATTCGGGTAGACCCCTGCTCCGTCAGCCTGCCAAGTCAGCTTCGGTTGTCCACGTGCCTTCCTCTGATTTGTCCACATCGGCGCTCAGGGATGAGTTGTCGCCTGGAATTAAAGAAAAGAAAAGAAAATAAAATAGAAAGATGATATTGACCGTTTGATCTTCTGAAAGAAGATCAACGGTCAAGATTATAACATTGTATTTACGTGTATTTTTCTGTAGATCGCGGCCTGATGGGCCGCGATTATTCTCTTGCCATCATCGGCCCGACCCGATTGCATTTGAGAAATGAGGTTTTGACAATCCCATATTGCCGGTTTTAGAAAGCGGAAGCAGTATATAAATTACGCAATCCTAAGATAAACTAAATCAAGTAAGCTCTATTACCTTTGGCTCTGACTGGGAATACCTCTATGGCTGCTTTGAGCGCTGGCTGTTGCTGGGCTTGTGCTGCGCGTGCCACCTACGGTTGTGGCTTTGGCTGTGGGTGCGCCTAGACGGCTCCTTAGATGCCCATTTTCTGATTATCATATGTATATTTTTATTAATATTTTTCTCTTATTAATTTTTATTTGTCATATGTATATTTCGATTTAATCAATAAATTTCATACTATGTTTATCAATGCAAAAACCCATTAAAAATATGACATTTTACATCATGACTGACTAACTGCATGAAAATGGAATTTAACATAAAAATGAATGTTTGTTTCATTATATAACTTCATATACCCTTAAGAAATGTCAGTTTACAAACATGATTGATGACTCGTCATCCAGCCTACAACAACATCGTCTGACCCGATGCCATCCAGCCTGTTGTACCCTCCAAGACCTATCGAGTGGTCCAAACCTGATGTAGGAGGAGTGGGGAACGGATGTAGGATGACGAGGTGTAACTGGATATTAGGACAACCTAGTGTAGGAATAGGATAAAACAGACTACAAATCACGCGTTCGAATTTGAGGGTTTAAATCTGTCACAAAATAATGATGTTGCAGACCCTTTTCCTCATCAAGGGTGGGATTACTATCTTCAACCCCTATTCCTCGTCGGATGGAGATACCAAGCACCAAAATCAATAAATTCGAATGGACGATCGCTAAGAAGATTCAAAGACCTACTCAGTGTAATCGCTAGAAGATTCAAAATCCAAAACAAATCCGACCGCAGTAGACGAACACTCAAAGAATAGTGGATGACAAACACTTGATACCACAGAGTGTAGGCGTACCTCAGTACTAGATAGTGTGTGACGAGGTTACGAGAAATTCTCGAAGCATCGATGATGAGCATGAAGACGGGCAGTCGGGCGAGCGTGAGGGCACGGGGGAGCGGCGTGGTAGCAGGATCGGACTGTTGTGAAGCTGGGTGTGGGTGTTCGTAAGGGCGGTGTGTGTGCGGCCGGCGGGCAAAGAGTGTGGCTGGCGGCTTGTGCGGGCGGCAGCCTGCGCGACGGGCACTCGGCAGAGTGGGGGCCTGTGCGATGGGCGGCCTGCGCGGGCAGTGGCCTGCGCGACGGGCATTCAGCATAGGCGGGCGCCCTGTGCAGCGGGTGGCCTGCACAGCGGGCGAGAGGCCTGCACGACGGGCGGCCTACGCAGGCGGGTGGCCTGCGCGGCGGCCGACCTGTGCGGGCGGGTGGCCTGCGAGGGCAAGCGACCTGCGCGCGGGAGGGGGCCTGCGGAGTGGCGGTCTGTGTGGGCAGGCAGCCTGCGCCGGCGGCAGCCTGCGTGACGGCGGCCGGCGCGGGCGGGCAATCAGCGAGGGTGGATGGCCTGTGCGGGCGGCGACCTACACGGCGGGTGGCAACGGCTCGGAAGGCGGGAAGGTTAGGGAAAATCTCTCAAGAAGAAAACTTCAATTCTTGAAATAAAATTCATGAAGTGCTTCTTGTAACATTGGCCTATGTATAGGCCTTGGAGGAAAGAGAAAATAAGATTAAAGATAACCGTCACGTCGACATAGGTGACGTGTCAACTTGTCATGTCAAAGGGTGGTTCTGCTGTTGGTGTTGACGATGTGTCATGACGAGGGACATCTCGTGTGTAAGTGGAGGCGCGTCCGATGCCGGTGCGTTGACGTGGTCACCATCCGGGCGGTGCTATAGTTGGCGTTGATGACGAGTCATGATGCGGGGTGTTTAGGATGACGGTGGAGGCGCGTCTGAAGATGGTGTGTTGATGTCATCACCACCATAACCCCACCTGGTAACCATCACCGATGCCGCCTACTCGCGACCCTACCTGTAGTGTTGGCCGACCGCGCCAATGCCACTGATTCACCACGGTGTCAAGCTGAATAGGAAGAAGAGCTGTGGCGTGCGTTGTTTTGAACCGCAGCACCCGCCGCATCGCTCAGCCAACGCGTTGCATCGGTACCCCCTGTCCATTGCCTGGGTTTGCGCTCCATCCACGTGCCGCCTACCGCCGGTCGCATCTGCTGTTTGGTTTTGCCCATGCCAACCCATTGTCAGGTCGCTCCGTCGGAATCAACCAATTGCTTGAGCCGCTTCACCATGTACGTCTCTTCCAACTTGTCCTCGCCTGCCACATCCGCTTGTCGAGATACTATGTGATCGTCTCTGGCACTACTCCACCACACCTGCCCGTATGGGTTTACAACAACGAAGACAACGACAACGAGCGACACCGATGATGAGGTATGTAGTTCCCCTTGTGATGTAACATGACGATCAGAACTGACACTTCATGTTATGTTCCGTCAGTAAATTCTAAACGCGATGTTAATGATGAGAATTAATGCATATGATTTGAGTAAATAATACAAGAAGTAGTCCAATTGCCGAGTGACCTGAGACATAGCTCAATTGGACGACACGCAACAGGTTTAGTTTCGATCAAGCTCCTAATGGCTCGTGTGGGCAGATAAAAAAATGAGTGGGGAACGTTCTCGTCCAACAGCATCCGCACCGACAACGTAAACAATCAAATCCGACATCGTCAATAAAATTCTATAGCACAAATAAGGCGCGAGGAATTTATGAGCAGGAGCGATAAATGAAACGAAGGGTCAACTTTACTTTAGGATAAATACATGCATAAGGTGGCTAATCCTTAATTCACATTTAAATTCACTCGAAGGCGATGAACAATCTAGAGACCGACACTGAGAGAAATTATCAACATTGTAAATGAAAGGGGAAGGAGACATGCCCTGCACATTGATCCCGAGTCCAAAGAAGAAGTGAGATCACCACGAACTTGATCCGGAGTCTAGACACAAAGAGAAGAACACCACGAACTATAGATGGACTGGTTGTGTAGTGGAAGTCAACCACCATATCAATCTTAGTGAGAATTGAGAAAGGGATAGGGGATCCCAAAATCGAAGATGGAACTTGTGGCGAGCAGGCGGTAGTGGCACGTCCTCGCCGGTTTCCAATAGAGATGGAAGAATATTGTATACCCCACAGAGATGAACGATCCACGGTGCGGAGTTAGTATCCAAGAACCATTGTTGGCACAAAAAAAAACAATGAAGGCCTCTTTTGCAGTCCAGAAGAGTTGTCAGGATACGAACGGTATTGTCACCTTGAGACTAAAAGGCTGAAAAACCCTGACTGTCTCCTCTTGTTGATGAGACCCACGGTGAAACAGAGATTCGACAGAGCTGAATGGATAACGAAGCTTCGGCGACTCAAAGAAAATGTAGACCTTGCACAAACCAATGAATTCACAGAATACAGATAGAGATAGGGATCCAGGCAGAAATTTCTCAGTACTGTCGGCCTGTTCTGATGAAGAGTTGCAAGAGAATTGTTGGAAGAAGAAATCTGCTAGCCAGGACGATTTCAGTCAGCGTCTCTTCCACTCACGTGATTGGCACACCTTCGTGACTTCTTTGTTTTCTAAGATAGTAGCGTGGATGGAATTCCACAAAGCTGCCAACAAAACATAGAAGTGTCTTCTTTTAGGACAAACACGACAACTTCTGGCGTCGTGGTCAAGTCTCTGACCGTCAAGCATGTGTGCGAACCGCCGACAGTGAATAATGAGAGGGAAATCAATTGTCTTGTAATAGGGATGCGGTGCTGCTTCGACCTGGGTTAGAATCTTGTGTGGTGGCCAGAGTGAGAAGATGAAGAACACCAACAAGAAGCAAAACAAGATCTCCTTTCTTCAGAAAAATGAATAACTGCTACTCGAATTCAGATCTGAAATTTTTCAAAATGTTCCTGGCCATATCCCACGTCAACTCCCCCTCTATAAGAGGAAAAATGATGGCTGTGGGTGGCCCTACTGGGCCACCTTTTATGGGAAAGCCTATGGGGCTTCCCTTTAAGAGGGCCCTTTAGGGGAAGAAGAAGCCCATCTTGGTTTTCTCCCCTTAAAGAGGACAATTAAGCACAATTCATAAAAGAAAACACATGCAAGCGGCCGGTACTCACGCAAGAGTGGCGTCCCGAAAATCCAACAACGACGAAAAAACAGAAAATTTACATAAAGACACTTGAGATGAAGTGAGACGGTAACGCCACTTCTCAAACCTAATAGTGTAACTGTAGATTCTTCACGTTGGCTGATAAGCCTATAAATGATGAGTAATTACATTGTTGTTTTGGGGTTTTAGACTTATGCAATAAAATTTATAATAACCCTTGATCACTAAATAATATATATATAGAGGAAGCAAGAGGTCGAACCAGAGGGATGCACTAAGTAAGAATTTTTATCCCATTTTAAATAATTTAGTTCAAGAATGAATTAATTTTACACTTGATAGACTTTAATTATGTTTATAATTAATAAAAATTAAGTAGAAGCTTAATTTTTATTTTAATATTTTTGGTCAAGACACTCAAGATAGGATAATTTTAATTATAAGATCAGATTAATTCTGATTACTAATTTCCCAATTATGATAAAATTTTAAGACAATTTTTATGTATTAAAATTGGGAATTAATAATCAAGAAGGGGGTTTTGAAATTAGACTTTAAGATGGAGGAATTTTTGGATGAAATTTTGTATTTAGGTTTTTTATATATTGAGTTAAATTTCTAAATAGCCAATTTTGAAATATAGAGAGAGAAAATAGACGAATTAACCTAGAGAGAGAAAGTAAAGAATTTGGGAGAAAAGTGAAATCTGACACGAATTTAAAAATCTAAAAATGCAGAATTGTTCCAAATCTATTTAAAACTAAAGATTAAAAGCTAGATCTCAAATCAAAATCAAAATCCAATGCTAATTTCATTTCAAAATAACTTCAAGGACATGTACCTTTCGCCCATGCCTTGGTGTTCCAGAATTGTTCAAGAAAAAGTTCAAAACACAAATTAGAAACTTACAATTCTCAATGATGAACCAACATCTGTCGACTTCCAAAGCAACTCATGTGTCTTTCCTGGCCAAATCTTTGGGGAGAGCTTCAGAAAGTGATTTTTGCCTTTTTCCCGTCCTCTATATAAAGATCCAACCGTATGGATTGTAGGGGGGGAAAAGACAAACATGCCCTAAAAAATTCAGCACAATCGGACGGCTAGATCTCAAGATATTGCCATTTTATTAGCGTTTAATCTCAACCATTGGATCTTTTATCTCGCTTCGAAATATCTCATAAAATGACATTTTCTGATTGGTTGGCACTTTTTTTCTCGTTTTCTCACTTCTCGGATCGCATTCTGACACGTGGTTGCGCTTCCAACGGGCGTAGTCACATTGGAGATTGGTGATTTATTTAAATGGCTCACAAAGCGCCACATCGCCCCTTTTTTTTAAAAAATAGTAATAAAAAGGTGAGGTTACCGTTATATTTAATGCATGTGGAATCGTTTGCCATGTGAATTTAATGCACACGACTACTCGATTCCGCGTACGAGGAATCTATAAACTTATAGAAAATTGCGAAATCAATTTCCACGTGCAATTAATGCACGCGGATATCGATTCCCCATTCATTGGTTATGTCAAAAGAGCTTTATTAACTGCATGTGTGTTGGTTGCCACGTGCATTAAATGCACCTAGCTACCAAACTGTACGTACGAGGAATGGGAAAAAATTAATAAGAATAAAACAAAAATGTACCTTTTCCTCGCCGACCGCGCCGTTTCTTTCAAAAAATCATTAGCTCATTATGGCATCGTGCATTGCGATGCCATGATGAGCAAATAATGCTCTCTCTCTCTCTTAGAATTATTAAAAAATATGCATCCACTTATTCGCCCGAATTTTGGGCGAATGACGTGGATGCCACATGATATAAGTATAAATATATTATAAAATGCCAAATAAATAAAATATGTATTATTTAAATTCGTAAAATCATTTCTTGGCTAAATTTTGGTCAAAAATTTATAAAAAAATATGAAAAATTCCAGAAAATTAGTAAAACCCTTACCGACCTTTAGCCAAGTATTCTAAGCCCTGTAAAAAAATATTTATTCAATGCAAAGAGGTCAAATACCATATAAAAAATACTAAAAAATTAGAAACAATAATAAAATCGAAGTGTAAGTTGTTTATCTCCATTTATATATGATAACATACAAATATGGCCATATAAAAACATTAATATTATATAATATTGATCAATTAAACATGATAATTTGAAAGTTATCATTGGCTCGAGCTTTGCGATGTGGCTGATGACGGGTCGAGGCTCAATCGACGGGATGGTCCTCCATCACCTTGCACATTAGTTATATCATCGTCTTTTGTGTATTGTCAACTGTGCTCCACCGTGCTCGAGTTAGAGTTGGGTGAGAGTAGAAATTTTGAGAACTACCACCGGAGTGAATTTCTAAGTACGGGTGGACCCTGTCCGTCACGTGCAACTGCCGACAGAATAATTCCGTTCAACGTCGTAGTCACCATCGTCGCTCCGAAGAGGGTCAAAATGTCATTGTCACCATCATTGATCGTCCCAACCCAGAGCTCAAAGCCTGGCGAAGCCGCATGAGTCGGGCCTACACTAATTGCCGCCAAGGGTCACTACCTCACGTAGTTACATTCCCTTAGGGAATTATCTGTCAGATGACATCATCGATTACAACATACATCATCTTGGTATCCAAACATCGTCTCGGTGTCGCTCAGACAACATCTCCGACGTCGTCCAACATTAGGGTGGGGGCGCCAGCGGCGGAGCAGGTTGGGGGGTTAGGGGGCGGCGGCAAGCGTCAGGGGTGGGGGGGGGGTGAGAGAGCGGGGGAAGGAGGGGCGGCAAGAGAGTGGGGGAAGGAGGGGCGTCAACAAGAGAGCAGGGGAAGGAGGGGCGGCGGCGAGAGAGCAGGGGAAGAGGGGGTGGCAGCAAGCACGGGGGTTGGGGGTGGTGGGTGCGGGCGCCAAATGCGCAAAGGGGGTGGGGGGGGAGGTGGAGGAGAAGAGCGGAGGTGGCGGAGGTGCGGAGGTGGCGAGCGATGGAGAGGGCGATGAGGAGGGCAAAGGGGAGCGCGTGGGACGGGACTAGGGGGGGATTAGAAAACAAGCATGCATGGAAATGAAAACAAGCATACCGGTCCTCTGACCTTCAGACTCGATCCTGACCGGCTAGCCAGTCCACTTGGAAATGGTGGACCACCAGTCCCGGTTGGGTCAGATCCAACCGGTCCCCAGTCCAAAATGTCAAAGTCTACCGATAACTCATTTTGCTCAATCAAGAATTTATGTTTCATATTTATTTATTATCTATAATAGTACCTACTATTGAATCGATGTCAGGACAGACCGCGATATCAGATATCTTGGAACTGATATCCGACATCGTCATTATCCGGGGTATTGATAAAGATGGTTATTGAATTATCCCCCTCTCGATATCGGGCTTACGGGATGGACATATTATCGTGACCCGGCGGAAAGTCTGAGGGGGAGGGGACAACGGGGAGGATGTAGTTTCCAAAGGGTGAAGCGATGACCTTAAACTTGGCGAGCCACTGATCCTTCCTCGCCTCTTCCACTGCCATGTTCATCGCTTGCAGGTTGACTCCTTGTCTATCCTCGGCCACCGGCGTAGTCTGCCCCATTACAAGGTTTCGCCATTATAATCAGAATAAGCGACATTGCACGAAAGTGAGATTAATAAATTAGAAGACATGCGTTTGACGTACAGCTAGGGTAGAAACTGGGTTCTGATCCCTTTTTGCGGCAGCTGAAGACGGCGCCCTGGAATATGAGGGTCAAGAATGAAGTCAGGAAATGGGATTTTATTATCAGAAATACGCTGAAGCCTGGAGCGATGTAAGCGTAGTAAAAAAAGTGCATGTAAAAGATGGCGAGAGTTGGGACGGTCGGGTTGACAACGCAGGAACAGATAACCTTCCGCGGGAGGAAATTAGCCCCTAAGAACCATGAATCGTAACATTTCTAGAGCAGAGATGATACTGCTTGACGGTTCTCTGGAGGAGAAGTTCTTGCGATGAATGGATGAAAAGATGGGAGAGCGCAAGGCACCTTCGAGGGGGCTCGATTTTCCTTTTCTTCGGCTCCGACGTCGACATTTTTCGTGAACAAGAACTTCTGAAGAAAGGGAATGGGGAGATTGGAGGAAATTCTTTATTTGTGTTGGTTTTTGTCCTGTGCAGCCCCCTATTTAAAATAAATAGAACACACTAAATAAAATTTCATTTCTTGTTTTATAAATTAACAAATCTCCATTCCAGTGAAATAATAATTTTTCTGGGTGTACGACATTAATTTTGAATTATAAGTCTATTTTAATTTTGAATTATAAGTCTATTTTAATTTTGAATTATAAGTCTATTTTAATTTTTCAAAATAATTTACTTTTATATCTTTGACCATGATTTTGATCATTTACTCAAAGATCAGAAGACAAAGAAAACGATTTTATTTACTAACTTCTGGTCATTATTTGCAAGTGCACTTTGTCGTTTAACAATAGATGATTGACAGAACCTTAAACATGATCTTGAATGGCTCATGATCTTGAACATCCATCTTTTGTCAAGTATTTTATTTACATAGGTATATGAAAACTATAAATAGGAAAATGTGAAGAATCAAACATAGAGTGCTGAATGTAATGACTCTTAACAATTTTATTTTTGGAGATACTCATATTGTATGATATTGGTAGTCATGCACCATCATTCATAGTATAAGATGGTTGTTGATCTATGCTTGTTTTGAGCTCAATTACTTCCACTTACAGTTAATACTTCCAGTATTATGTAGCACATAAAGGTGCACACTAAGGGTCATGAAGTGAATTGAAGTATATACTTGGGGACATAGCTCAACACCTGGAATTCCAAGTACACTAGTTTGTGTTCATTGTATATCGTAGCATCACATAAGGTGGGATATTCATGTCATCATTAGTGTATCATCAACTCAAGCCATCTTGGATGCACGATAACGTGCCATCATGACATGCACTAATGCTATTTATGACCAATTTTAACTCCTATTTCCTACGAATTTGATGCAAATTATCTTATTGTTTGATCTTTTTCGTGAAGTTAGTGTGAATATTATGCGATTTATAGGTTTGGCCTTTGGCAAGATCAAACCTTTGCGAATTAATCCTTTTCTTTGGAGTTTGATGATTGCAAGATCCAGGTTAAGAGATTTCATGGCTATCGGTCGATGCACGCCGGGCAACAGCAGCATTTCAGGATCAGAATGCCAATTCGGGCACTGAATTTTAATGAGTGGATATCATATATTTGAAATGCACGATGAATGAATGCAGAGCCCTTGAGATGAGAAGAATTACGTGAAGACTCGCTTCATGCATCACCACCGGTGGCGCTGCACTTGCCATTGCAAGAGGCACTGGGCACACCACACTAGGAAATGAAGTATGTAAGTTAGAAAAATGGACATAAGTGTATGTCACAGAATAAGGTAGTAACAAAAATGGGCTGGTGGGGTGGGAAAATGGGTTGCAGATGTGGAGCAGGTGTAGAGGCCAAATATTGTGGAGCAAACTAATGGGCCAATTCATGAATATGCCCTTGTATGGATCAAGGGCTTGCTAACTGTGATAAAATATGTATCCGAGAGGAAGGGTACTAATTTATTTCTTACCATAGTACAACCAATATTGGCCTGATTCACACAAGCATTGGGGTTGATTCATTTTTGGAAATTCAATATAAATCTCTTCCAGGCAGTATTATTTATTTGGGGATTTTAGAAGACTTTATTTATACATTTGTGTCCATTCAAATCCATTATTATGTGTGTCGTTCTCAGTTTATATTTTGATAAAAAGAATGTTAAGCATCAAAAATTTATATTATTTCATTAACTACATCGTTATCATATAATGAAAAATAGTCATAAATGTACATATTCAATGTCTAAAAAGAAATAAGAGAGAGAACCACCGTATTTATCTTCAAGTTTGAAACCATTAAGAATTTGGACAAGGTATCATTAATGTGGGTATAAAGATTAGAAATGTGCTGTATATTTTAAGATGTTATGTTGATTTTTTACTAAGTCGATGGGGATTTTTTGTTGTGAGGTCGTGATCAACATGATCCATAGAAAATTCAAGCAATAAAATATGAAAAACAAGAGTAACTGACCTTTATAACAAATAAAAACCAATTTTCAAATAACCTTTACAAGGATTGTGATGTAATATGTTGAGCCGAGACTGAGTGGCACATATTACACCTCAGGAGGGATGTGCATGATGAATGCAAACATCATAGATTGATGCAGAAGAGTTTAAAATTAAAATGAGAAGTACGATCAAATCCGCTAACTAGTATAACTGAATAATGATATGAAGGGGTCTAGGGCAACGGACAGGCTCCCAATGACCAAATGAATCCATTTGAAGACCAACGGAGTCGGGGACAATTACTGTCCATGGGTGTCCACAACTGTCGTCGAGATTGACACAAATCCTACACCTAGAATGGACAATTATTATCTCTTAAAAACAATGGCTAATCTTATGAATTCAGAAAGTTATCAGTAGAGGAGAAGCCAGAGGATGACACTGATAGACATAATAATATCGAGATAGAGGAGAGGAACGGTGTGACCCAAGGACCGGGGCCCTGATCTCTGAGGTGTGGGACGTGACCGTTGATGATGCAATCGTCTAAGACGACAAAGGCTGAACAATGATGGTAGGCGAGAGTGTGTAGCAGTTGCACATTCATGGATGCGATGGCAGAACAGCTTTGCGCACAACGGAGCAGGCATGGCAGGCTTGGAGGCGATGGGGGTTGCAGCGGCGCCACATGTTTGATGACACACGTGCAACACCACGGTAGGGCGTGGTGGTGGCTGGGTGCAGCAGCACAGGAAGTGATTACACGGGGCGTGGCAGGGTGGGCCGCAACAGCATCGGGTGTGGTTACACGGGGTGTGGCTGCATAGGGTGAAGCAGCACAAGGCGCAGTTACACGGGTGCGGCAGTGTGGAGCGCAGAAGCACGGGGGAACGTCAGCATGGGAGTGCAGATGTGTGGGATGCAGCTGCGCGGGCGCGGCTTCGCAGGCATAGCTACATGGGGCACAGCTACGGTGGGCACAACTACGCAGGGCACGACAGCGTGGGGCACAATTATGTGGAGCGTGACTACATTGAGCAGAGCGACATGGGACGTGGTAGCTGATAAGTCCAAATTGAGGTTGTTAATGTAATTGTTTTAATTCAGACTTAACCAATAATATTTATGAAAATTTCCACTTAAATACTCTATAATTAATATATGGCAAGTAAGGGGTCAATCCACGGAGACACAAAATTTTAACTTCAAAATTTTTCCTAAACTTATGATATAGGAAATGAGTTTGTAAACGAGAAATATAATTTCTCATATTTTTCTGGATTCATAATTAAAATTATATAATTTCATATGGTTTAAATTGAAGGAGAAATATAAAGAAAAACTCCAAAATATTTTGAACTAATTTTCCTAATTTTAATTAACACCAGAAATCAAAAATAAATATTTTAGACTTTTTTGGAATATAATTTAAACAAAAAACCACTAGAAATATTTAAAAGGAGAGTTAGATTTTTTAGATGGTAAACCACAAAAGTTGATTATATTAATTTAGGGATTTTTCCAGAGTTTTTTGTTATTTTAAAATCTAGAAAAGAAAATTTCCTAATTTTTTATGATTTCCCCTAATTTTCCTATTTTTTATAATTTTCAAATGCTAACAAATAGAGAACTTACCTGCTTTGGGGATCGCCAATGCCAGCACCGACAGATCGGCGGTGGAGCGGCCCAAAGGCAAAGTGGCGAGGGTGGGGTTGCATACTGGATGGGCTGACAGGCCTGGTGTGGCCCATTTAGGTGACCTATTTGGTCAGCCCCATTGGTTCAGCCTAGTTGGGTTAGCCCTATGGGGTCAGCCCAATCGGGTTAGCCAAATTGGGTCAGCCCAATCAGGATTGGCCCAATGCTCAACACGTAGCCAATTTAGCTAAGTCCTACGTAGGGCTCTCATGTACCCTGTAGTCACGTGCGCTTCCCGCACACAGGCCGGCGGGCAGAGTGGTGTCCATGCTGGACAAGCGCCAAACGGACCACACAACAGCGCATGGTGGCGCCGACAAGGAGGGGGAGAATGATTTTGTCAAAGGATAAAACTGATTTTTTATGAGATTTTTAGTATTTGAAATGGAAATGATAGAGGCTCTAGAGGGAGATGGGAATGGATTTTATGGAGAGAAATAAATGGATTTAGAGAGAGAAAAGGTCAAAATGGGAAGATAGCGAGAGAAATGAAGAGATAGAAAGAGAAAGTGAAGAAGGGGGTAAAGGGAGTTTGAGATGGAATTTGAAGATCTAAATGAAGATGATTTTTATGAAATTATGATGGAATGAAATAGTTACATGGATGAAGGTTTAGAAAGAGAAATATTCTATTAGAAAGCAAATGAAGATAGAGTGTAGAAGAAGTTTGAGATAGAATTGAATGGTGCAAATGAACAAGATTATTTATGAAATTTTTAGGGGAGTAGCAAAGGATATGGATGAAGGTCCAGAGAGATAATGAACCAATCATAGAGAGAGAAATTAGGGAGATGAGTGTTTTTGAATGAGAAAATAATGGATTTTAAGGGTAAATGGATGGATAATGATGGAGAAAATGTAAATCTAGGTTCCTAAAACATCAATGCAAGTTTATTGGCCCTCGATGCTTCCTCTCAAGTCTCGATCATTATATTTTGCCAGGACCAGGCATTTTTCAATGCAAACAAGAGATGGCATTAAGAGAAAACTTTGATAAACTTACATTTAGCAGGTTGACCAACCTGGATTCTGAAAAATGCCTTATCCTACTGGCCAGACACTTTTTGGAGCACTTTTGGAATGAGGGAAAATGAGGGAGAAGAAGTGTATTTATATATTGGTATAATTACTAAAATACCCCTTTGGGCATTTTCTATTATCTTTTCTTGCCATTTTGCCTCTTTTTCTTCATTGGTTGAGAGTTTTCACTTGTAATCTTTAGCTTCTTTCTTTGCAAGGCTTTTGAGAGTCCAATGGGCATGCCAGGTTGTGTCCATCTCCTTCAGACCTCTCTTTGGAAGGCCCACAACACCTTTTTCTCCTTTCAAGCCCTTTTTGAGAATCACTTAACTCTAAAAAATTCTCCAACTCTTTAAGAATTGCCATTTTCTCATTCTTTTACATTTTCCGCATGTGTGAAACTATAGATTACTAATCAGTACTACAACTTATTTACTTAAAAGAATTCAGGGAGTTTAGTAAAAAATAATCGTAATGTGAAAAAATTAGAATTTATAGCTAGTGCATATATTTAGTTAGTTCAAGTGATAACATGATAGATTCTAAATTAATAATATCAAAAAAATAAAAAAGGAATGGAAATATTCATGCATTTATGATGTTATCAATGGTGCAGGCGAGGCGATGTGGAGCACAACGGCGTGGGGCTTCCAAGAAAGGTGTAGGGGTGCGGTTCGTGGCGATCGTGACGCAAGCGCCCAAGACGGCAAAGGCAGATCGATGATGAAAACACAAACAGATGTCCAAGAACAATCTGGCAGCCTTTGTGCAGCATCAAGATCTTCCAAGAACTCCTACATATCCTTCAAGAAGAAGAAGATGATGATGACAGCAGCTATTCTTCTCGTGACAGCAACAACTTGGCAGCGTTGAACGTGGCGATTGCAGTCAATGTGGGGTTTCTCTCTTGAATCATGGCTTGTAAAACTGTAAAAGATAACTCCCGACGGGAGGAAAGAGGCAGCAGCCCAGATGAAGAAACTTTCAATGTAAAATTTCAAGTTCTCCAAGGGGTCATTTGGGCATGCCTCCCGTTATATAGAATAGGGAGGTTGCCCAAATGGGCCGAGCTAGGGGAAAAATGTTTTGAATGATGATGATATTTCCCTAATGGTCCGACAACACATAAAAGAAAAGACGATACTAGAGGACCCCAAAACAGAATGGCATTCCATACAAATTCATAAAAACAAAACACGAGAAGTAAAATGAACCACGAGGTCATGCTATTTGGATCTAAACTTGAAACTCGGGTTCTTTGTGTCTGCTCGAGCTTCACGTCACGCCTGCTCACCAACTCTTACTCAATCTTTTGGATTGTCCTGCATCAGATTGAACCAATAAGGTCTCAGTATCTCAAGCCAGGCATGTTGAGGGGATAAGATCCTTGAAAAGTCTAACATCCTCCACTCCATCTTGATAACTTGTTATTGATCCACCGCCATTGTCTTATGCTCTAAAGGATAGAAATGTGTATTTCAACTCTCTCATAGAACTTTATTGTCATTGGTTACCGTGTAGGTATTAACACTTTTAGGATTACTTATGATATGGTAAACTATGAAAACCTAGTTGATAATTCCAATTGGTACCAGTGTGTTTGGAAATCATTGAGAACACTTATATGATATCCCACTAGCTTCGTGAATGACTTCATCACTTTGAATTCTTTGAGATGACCCTTATTATATTCAGCACTAATTTTCCATCCTCAAGGTTTATTTTTATCTAACGTCTACGGATCAATTAAGCTTTTGAGACATCAATTGACCAAATCATAAGTTAGATACTATACCATTAATGTATTTCTATAAAGAAATAAGTGGAATTTTTTCCTTACAACACCCACTATCTATTTGTTACTAGATCATCTAGATTTGTTGATGCCCTTATGGAGTATCATTTTCATATGAATTTTTAAACACATGTTTACCATAGTAATATCTGTGGCTATCAAGACAATCACAGTCTACTTTTCGGTCAATATTCATTTGTACTATATGTTGGGTTCTATAGGCCTAGATCTGGATGAACAGAACAAAACTATGCACAGCGGAAGACTTTTGTGAATCGAACGACATCGACAAAAACCATTAAAATGAAGTACCGTTGCACGAATCTCATTCGTGATTTCTTTGATCCCGGAGCGAGACGAGTCGAGCTGGTCAAGTGTGCAGCCTCTAGACATATCCACGTGGTCCTCAGCATGTCGGATCTCCTCCTTCTCTTAGACGAGCCCCGTTCTTTCTCCATCGGCGTCGTTACGTCATCCCCATCACATCAGGGATGGAGAGGGGTTGTGGGGAGAGTGGAGAAGAAGGGGAAAGGCCCCTGAATAATTCTGGCCTGGATGAATTTTGTTCAGGGCCTTCCTCTATTTATACTAAGTGGGTATTTTTCATAAAACCCCCAAAACTTAAGTATATCTTCCAACGTCCAAAAGACCATTTGCGTGTGACCCTCTAGGCCCATGTATCAGTCTAGTTAACGAGGCCCATTTCACTGCCTTGGCCAAGGACTTCATCGCATCATCTTCCTTGAGCTGTCACCTCTTATACCGAGGGTGGACGATCCCATCTTGACCACTCAATCGTCTTCGTGTACTTCTTGATGCACCCGAACTAAGACCGTTTAGAATCCCATGATTAGAGACTCGTTGGCCATAGCCAAAGTACAACCGTCCGTCCACAAGACATCTTTGGTGTCTCAGGTCTAAGGACCACTTACACAACCGTGACGTGAATCAACCTGATTGACAGTTCGGTATAATACCATTCAGGGATTCGTACGGATCAATTCAGTGAACTCTTTCCACTAAAGACCACCCACTATCTATCCTTAGTGTCGCCTCACTAATGGCTACGGGACTAGCCATATTCATCATATGAGTGAGACTAGATAGTGCTATTCTATCCGGATACTTTGATGTCCTTCTTGCGTATCCTTCGAATAGGAATGTTTAGAACACATGCTTAAAGACTAGTGATCTCCGCATTACAATCTCATCATAATTCACTAAGTCCGACCATGTATTCATGGACTTCATTATACGCATCACACGTGCACTATGATGAATATGTTCTAATAATAAACATGGAACGAGATGTGGAATGTGTGATTGGCTTGTCGGCCACTTATATTTCCATCACTATAGACACACATAATGAATGTGTGATGCTTATAATGAAGTACATTAGTAGATGATATAACTAAGAAAATTATGATGATATCATAATATAATGGCCTATAATATTTTAACATGTCTTATAGATAGCCAGATAAATAAATAAATAAGGGCATCAAAATATTCAGATAGAATAGCACTACCCAGTCACACAACCAATTGCATAGCCATTAATGGGGAAACACTGCGAGCATGTAGTTGGTGGTCCATACAGGAAAGAGTTCACTGGATTTATGTGCACAACTCCTTAAATGGTCTCATAAAAAAATACAAATCAGATTGATTCACACCATATTTGTTTAATGAATCCTTTGATCTGAGACACCAAATAGATATGATGGATGAATGGTTGTACTTTGACTATGCCATAGGAGTTTATATTCAAGGAAACCTAAATTCTCTTTGCTTGGGTGCAGCAAAAGCACACAAATATGCTTCTGAACTTTGTGCTGCACCCAGGAAAACATAATTTAGTTAAAGGAGGATAATGAGATGAAGTCCGTTTCCAAAGTAATGGAATATCAAAGAAGACTTCTTCAATGATTTTTAAACACATTAATACTAATTCTGATTCTTGATTAAGGTTTGGAAGTTCACCATGAAAATAATCTCTTATTGATCCAAAATAT
The DNA here is from genome assembly GCF_029677425.1 of Wolffia australiana. Taxonomy (NCBI): domain Eukaryota; kingdom Viridiplantae; phylum Streptophyta; class Magnoliopsida; order Alismatales; family Araceae; genus Wolffia; species Wolffia australiana. Next base: position 17,403,604 of record NC_135839.1, on the reverse strand, counting down.
TAATTAAAAATATCATCATATAGATTAATGAATCATGGGTCAATACAATCATTTGTATCTTCTAGAGGACTAGGTATATCTTGGCACCACATACACTAGATATTCAACCGACGGATTGGGTTAAACTGACCCATGATTAATCAATCTATGTGATGATATTATTAATTAATCATAGTATTTATTAAAAAAATTGATATATGGGCCTTGAGATCATGCCCAAATGGTATTTTGTGTGTCAAGAGATGTATAAAAAGTTGAGGGGTTATATGAAAGATACAGACTTACTTTAAATAGAAGAAGACCGCGAAAAAAACTTCACCATGCCATAATTCTTTTGGTGCCCATCCTTCGTCTCCCTTCCCAACTTGCACACCCTAAACTCCAAATGCGATGGGATAGTTTAATTATGATGGTGGAGGGAATATATATATATGTATACATATATATCACATGTTCATCAAGATGGGGGAGACTTAACGTTGCATGGATACATCTTGAGGATGGACATATTAACGTCTCAACACATTTTTGAAAGGAAATGAGTAATTATGGATTCAGTCCATGTATAGGTGATTTTATCATCTTGTTTTATAAGTTCACTCATGATTCTAAATTCTCTTAAATTATATAAATTATAAAATTTTCACGTTAATCACAGCCATAGATCTCAGTATTGAAAGGCTAGTGCTCTCATAGCATGATTTCATCATGATTCACTCTATCATCGCACGTATTCATGAACTTCATCTTAAGCATAACTAGCACATTAATAGATAGTGTCAATGAATATTGAATGAGTTGTGGAATCTGGATTGACTTGTGATAACACACGATTTATAAGGTTAATATCAAGCATTTTATATGTTTATATGCATTTAATCTTTTTTTGAACTGATAGTCTTAATATTATGGATTTTCCTGTTTTATGAAAACATTTAAAATCATAATCATAAATAAATACATTATTGAGTTAGAATACGTTTTTCAGCATTGAAGGACAAAGCTATTAGTTGTTTTCATACCTTCATCTTTGAGTTTTTATTTTTGGAAAAACAATGGAAATCCCATTTTCATCACATATGGCTTTTATGGTGAACAATAGATTTCTTTTAAAAATTAATTAAATAAAATTTTGTGACAAAATCTATTGATACATGGATATGATAATGAAAAGTAAGGATGAAAGATGTAGTGTATGATAAATGAGACATTGCCTCGATGAGTGCATATGAATCACAATAATTCACGGGATGAGTGACCCTTATCTCTAAAGCAATGTTGATTTGAATTCATGTCAACTGCTCGTAACAATGTTTCAGATGAACCAAATATTGTGGTGAAATTTCTCTTGTATGCTTTTTATTCAGTTTAAAAATATATATAATTTCTTGATGAGTGAAATCAACTCAAGGTTCAAATCTATAGAAATCAGGTATTTGAAACTTAAACTTTTACTTGATTTCTATTTTTAGTATTTTCTATTTTTTAAAAAAATGATAGCAAGCTTGTCAAAAAAGAATCAAAAGAATCAAATGAAGGTCGGAAATCAGTTTTCTTAGTGAACCTAGTTTACCCAAATTTAATATATTAATACTATGAATTTTATGGATATTATAGTATAAAAATCTGATTAATTTGGTTTCAATAAACTTTTGATTCTATACATTAGGGTGATGGCAGGCAGCAATGAGCGTGCACAGTGTTTCATGGAGTTGAGTAAAGCAGGGTTTAAGAAACACCATTGCTTATTTCAATGGGAATGAGAGAAGCTATGTGTGGGTAAGTGGCAAAGTCGAGGGAAATGAAAATGAGTATCACCCATTATAGCAGAAATGGATTGCGTATACAAAAGATGAGAAACACACGTGGTGGTGGCATAAAAAAAGAGAGGATGTAGGGTGTCCCCCAGGAACATTACCTTGAATCAGGATCAGTCTGAAAAGGAAAAAATATCATACTAAAAAATTTATCATGTTCCCAATGGGTAGCGTGATGCTCTTTCTTCATGACCCTTTATCAAGTTCACCCTTCAATCCTTCACTCTTAGAATGAATAATAAACCCAAGAAAAAATTTGAATCAGAAAATCATTCTGGTAAACACAACGCTACCTTCAAAATTTCAGCCCAAACTTCCTATGTTGTCAAACATTTAATTTCAAAATCATATTATTTTGTATTATTTATTATTTTTGTATCCTCCTGGATCCATGTCATGGATTGAGAGCATAGCAACAACAGTCCTTTGAATTCTTGAATACTTCAAGTGGATAGCTACCTATGAAATGTGTATTACTCTAATAATAATCTGTGTGATGACCTAGAGGTCCCACTCCATCAAGGACGATGTCAAAGCCCATGCCATCGTCGGGGACAACAGCCAGCTCGAGCCCAGCCAGAATGGCACGCCAAGATGAACGCGAAGGTACATTCATGATTTCAATTTTTGGGCCATATCTCCGCGCACCGCCCTTCTTCTCCTTGCCAAACCAATGCTTTTATTTTCTGTTTTTTCTTGTTTTAAGGAGGGGGGCCATGCTAATGGGCCCCCTCTTAGGATCCCCTTGTTAGGGCCCATCACCATTCCTACATAAGGAATGAAGAGGGTGCCCTAAATTTTTTGCAAGTCGTATTGAATTTTTGAAAACAAGAAAAGTCCACGATCGTGTGGAAGAGAGAAGCTGAAGAAGGAGGAGGAAAAAGAGGGAGAAGGAGGGGGGGGGTTGTTGCCATTGATGCCCCAGTCCACCTCCGCTGCTCCAGGGTCCCCGACCGCTGCTGTAGCCGGGTTGCTGATCTGCTGTCACCAGGCCCTTTCTATCGCTGTTGGGTTGCGAACCGCCGCCGCGGTCGGGTCGCCAAGCCCTGCCGTTGCCGGGTCACCGACCATCACCCCCATCCAGGTCGCGACGCCACAGCGACGATGGAGGCGGCTCGAGCAACGGCATGGGCAGCTGCACTGTAGGTTGCGGGGCGGCACCTCGGCGGCAGCGCGGGGCGGAGACACGGTGGTGGAACGGGGGTGGGGGATGGGGGGGTTGTCACCACCACTGCCGCCAGGCCACCTTCGCTGCTCCTGGGTCGCCGACCGCTGCCGTAGTCGGGTTGCTGACCTCCGTCGCCACCAGGCCGTTTCTACCGCTGTCGGCTTGCGGACCGCCACCGCAGTTGGGTCGCCAAGCCCTGCCGCTGCCGGGTCACCGACCATCCCCCCCTCCAGGTCATCGACTTCCGCCGCCATCGCGCCACTACCGCGCTGGCGCTGCACCATCATCGCGACACCGCATCGCCACCTCTTGCGTTGCCATCGTATCACCGCAAGCGCCGCCATCGAGATGCCGCCCATTCCACCACCGCGTCACCACCCCGCGCTGCCGTCGCGGTGCCGCCCTGCAACCTGAAGTGTAGATGCCCGTGCCGTTGCTCAAGCCGCCTCCATCATCGCTACGTCCTTGCCTCACGTCGCCGCCACCGCCTGCATTCTGTGCCCCTGCTCTGTCATTTCTGCTCCCACGTCACTACTCCTGAGCCACGCAACGCCGCCAGTTCACCAACATTGTGCCCGTCTCCAGCACAACTCCGCCCAACCTGCACGCCCCCGCTACTGCATCGACAAATATTTTGACAATGGTATGACGTGACCAAAGAGGTACCTTGCTTCCCTAGCTCGCAGAGTTAATTTATCTTTTATCGTATATCTTTCAACTGCACTCCATCACGCTCAGGTTAGAGTAGGTGATAGTATAAACGGACACGAGAGAATCGACAGTGCGTCTTCCCTAGGTACAGGCCGAGTCCATTTGTTACGTGAGAGCACCCTTGGACTTGGTATGTTGACACCGTAGACACTGTCGTCGCTCCAACGAGGGTTAGGAAGTCACTGTCATCATCATCGATCTCCTGCCCCGGAGCTCGGAGCTTGGCGAACCCCACAAGTCGGGGCCTGCATGTACGTCCACCTAGAAATCTTTGCATCATGTAGTCGCATCTCCATAAATCCATATCCGACAAACGACGTCTTCGATGATGTCCACTATCACCTCAGTACTGACCAGACAACGTCACTGACATCGTCCTACATTATTGTGTCCTTGAAGTCTCAGAAGAATGTCAATCATTAGCCCAAATATCTTTGTTAAGACTTTCCTCAAATCACATTTTTTCATGTGTTCTTGACATAATAATAATATATAAATCAATTAATGTGTTTTAGCTGAACTTCCTGCCATGTTAAATCACAATTTGCCATGTGTTAGAAGGGCATTAAGGGATTAGGTATTTCACTGCTACTTCAACAACTAATTAATATCGTTTATTCTTGTGTCAATGCATCACACATATTTATTGCTATCTAGACAATTGTTTTTGTTGGTTAAATATTTGTATCTACAAAAAAATCAACCCAAGCATTGTTGAAAAGTTAAACAAACCAGATGATGACAAAGGACATATAACAACAGAAAAATAATTTAAAGCCATTAATAATTCAACATGTCGACAACAATATGTTTAAATCATATAATTAATTTCATCACAAATGTGATATCAGAAAAATCAGTAAACATATCGAAATTGGGGTAAAATTGGAATGATGTTTTTTAAGGTTAAACAGTATCAATAAATGATCAGTCTAAAGATCACAAACATCTATTATTTGTGATATTATTATGAGTTCATCTACAATTTCTACTTTTTCATTGATAAATAAACCATTTGAAAAGTTATATAATACAATGTAGTTGAAGAATGTATTAAGTGGTGAGTATAGTTATGTATGTTGTGGTCCAGGTCACAAAAAGTTGAAGATGATGAGTTTTCGTTGACAAAAGTTCACTGGATTAATCAATCTGAATCCCAAAATGGTTTCAATTTAATTATAAAGGTGATTCAAGTCACTATTTTTATGTATTTAGGCTGAATACAAAGGATGTCTTGTGGATGGATGGTTATACTTTGAGTATGACCTACGAATCCCTAACCACAGAATTCCATAGATTCTTAAATCATATACAAAACCATGTCCATGAAGGTGATGTAAAAAAGTTGGGATCTTATGGCCTTAATATAAGAGACGACTTCTTCAAGAAGGTGATGTAACTGAATCCTTGGAAAACATTATTGAAACATTTTCTATTTCTTTCCCAATGCATTGGCCCTAAATTGGTGACATATTATGATATGACAATTGAGCATGCCATAGATCATTCCATCAGTTTCACCTGGATGAGGAATTAAACATATATGGTAGCTAAAGACAAGCATGGCACATGAAAGAGTTGATGAACTCCTCTATACTATTTGGCAAATATGGAGTACCTTGAAACATCAAGTATTGGGAGCTCGACCTATCAATTGGGTTAGATTGATGTGTGATTAATTAATTCATAATTATGTTAGGCAATAAATATTTGTTGCAATTATGGAATTATTGACTACAATACACATAAGGTATATTGGATGTTTGAGAATATAGCTTGAATGCAAGGGTTTAAGTAAATTTACTTCCAAGGATAAAAAGACCAGATATAACAATTTATAAATAGCCACCAAAGGCTATCCCTGGGTTTTTCCCTCTCTGTCCATTTCTTTTGAAACACCCTCCCTTATCAGTTTGACTACAATGAAGATATCTTACTCCTTGTTTGTCAATCACCCTCCCCTCTCAGTTTGAGTGGAATGGTGAGAAGATTTTTATTGGTCTATGGATATGATTAATGATAAAAAGATTAAATCTTATATGTCAAGGGTGGGTTGGATATGCCTCTCAGTCGGATATTTGTGTAGCTTGAGATGAATTATTAGCGTGCAATGTGTTATGCTCATTAATATCTTTAATTAAGTTCATATTTATTCTATGAAACAAATCTCAAATCATTGAATCCACATGGAAAAAGTATTGAATAAGAAATTTATCTTTAATTTCTATGTTTGCATATTAATTTTTATTTTTCAAATTAAATTTGATTTAAAGAAAGAAAAATAGGGATGAATAATTCAAAATAACATTAATACAGTTAGAAAGTATTGATCCTATTTTGCCAAATTTATCCTGATTTCATAAAATAATTTCTAGAATTTTGGTAGTATTTTATTGTAGAAAAATATTAATTAATTTCAATTCTAAATATCTTAAACGACACTTTTGGAGCACCGGGTGGCATATACATAGATACACGTGAGTGGAGCTGAGCAGAAGATATTGTGCTGATTGTGACGGAGATGATGGCAGAAGTGCATTAATGATAATGAGTAACTAATTGTGGGCAAGTGAGAATGATTTTACCATTACTGGTGAAATGGAGATGTCAACAGATATGCACCAATCAGTGACATAGTTAAATGTGGTGTGAATGAAAGTGGAAGCCTAGACCACAGGTGATGATCACCTTGGAAAAAGCACGCGGGTGTGAGTTAGAAAATCACAATAACATCATTGTCACATGCTCAAAGGGATGATTTTTCCTCACTTGTGTTGATCTGAATATAAGTCTTTCCTCTTGGATTAAAAGAACAAACCCAAATGAGATTTCGAATGAGCAAATCACTTGGCTAAATATAATTAGGAACAAAACCAAAGGGTGCCTATTTAAAATTCGGAGAGGCACTAGTTGTGGGTCCAAAATGGTGGATCAATACAGGGGAAAAAGGTGGAACTAGCCTGAAGCCTTCAGCCCAAAACTTATTCTAGATCATTTGATATCATCATTCCAATTTGGAGAAATTTTAGCAGTACAATTTTATGTCTCCTCAAGTTTTCTCTTGCCCAAAACTCATAAAACAAATTCTGATACTTTAAAAAATTCAAAATTATGGTTTTGAACATACAGTTATGTTCTTTATCAATTTAAAGTCAAAATAATTCCATAAAAATATCACCAAATAAAGAAAAGGCATAATGTCATGCTTTAAATACAATAAATGCTTTTATTTTTCTGTTTTTATTTTTCTGACTTCTAATTTTTTTTCTTCAGAAATCTATGTCAGAAAATTAATTTAAATTGAAATTTATTCTAAAATGTAATAATTCATTTGAAGCATAAATAATATGAATTTATGAACATCAAAAGGATAATAAACACATAAAATACATCAAATTGATATCAAAATTAACATTTTGTGATTATTAATCATTAGTTGTGGATGAACCCAAATACATGCCCGATTTTTATGGTGCCCATATTGCATTTTAAGAGAAATGACGATGATTTGAGACGTAAAGGTTTCCTTGGACAACCATTTTATGCATTCAAATAATTATAAATGTACTTTATCAACGTATAAATGATTAAACCTATTTTAAGAATAATAATCTGACTTTGGTGGATTCAATTCTTTTTTTAAGGACTTGAATTTTCCAACATCATATTCTTAAAGAACTTGATTTTCTGATTTGGAATATATTTCATTGATATTTTGAACTTATTTTCAGGGAGATATGAACTTTATAAGTTGGAATATACATTAATTATATTTTTATTACTTTTTATTTAATTTATATCATTTATTAATCTGTTTTTTGATATTCAAAATGCAACCACTAAATGTCGCAATTCAATTTGTCCAAAGGTGAACAATCAAGAATCGCAGCAACGATTAGCTTTACTAATTGATAAGCCTAAATTTGGTGTTTAAAAATGTCGTTTTGACTTAGACGTGCAATGAAATTTATAGTAGCCCTTAATAACTAAATACTATGTAGAAAGCAAGCAAGGGGTCAAACCACAGGAGGCAATCTGTAAGAACTTTTATCCTAAGTCAAATGAATTAATTCAATGATGAATTAATTTTCGTGCATTTAATGTGCCTTAATTGTGTTTAATTTTGTTCTGTAATTAATAAAAATTAAACAAAGTCTTAGTAATGATTTTAATATTTTTGGTCAAGACACTCTTGATAGGATAACTTTGACATTTCAATCAGCTTACTTTAGATTATCAAGGTTTAGATCAATCTGATTTATCAACACAATGTTTTATGAATTAAACTTAGGAATTTTTTAGCAAGAAAGGGATTTTGAAATTGGGCTTGAATATGGACAAAATTTTCAATTAATTTTTATATTTAGGTTTTTTCTGTATGAAATTGAATTTTTAAACAATCAATTTCTAGATCTAGAGAGAGAAAGTGGACAAATTAACCTAGAGAGAGAAAATAGAAGAATTAGGGGAAAATAAATTAAAGATAAAATTTGACCAAAATCTGGAGATCTGAGATGCGATATGAGGTGGAAATCAATGTAGAAATAACAATTAAGAGTCAGATCTTGATTCAAAATCAAATTCCAATGCCAATCACCATAAGAATCATCTCCAAGGGCATGTACATTTCGCCCAGACCTGGGGGTTTTAGAATCGTTCAAGAAGAAGTTCAAACATTGAAGAAGAAACAGAAAACTATGAATAATGAACCAAGATCTTTCAACTTCAAAAGCAGCACCTATGTCCTTCCTGACCAATTTCTTGGGAGAGAGCTTCCAAAGTGAATTTCCCCTTCTCCTCGACATCTATTTAAACATCCAACAATTCTGATTGTTGAGGGTGAAAAGACAGACCTACCCTCAAAATTTGGGTGCAATTGGATGGCTAGATCTCAAGATATTGTCATTTTACGGAAGATTAATCCTAGACATGGGATTTTCTCTCTCTTCTCAACACAGAAGTGGCATTTTCTGATTCGTCGCCCTATTTTCACTACCCTTGGATCGCGCGCTGCCATGCTTTTGCACCCAAAAAGGGCGCACTCATTGTTGTCAAAAGAGAGATAAAAATATACCTTTTGTGTGGTTGAGATCGCGCCACATCACCCTGCGTCTCCTTTGTTTTAATAAAAAATAAAGGTAAGCTTACAGTTTATTAAATGCATGCAGAGTCGACTGTCGTGTGCATTCAATGCATGCGGCTAAGATTCTGCGTACGAGGAATATTCTTATTTTATAAATGCACATGGAGATCAATTATACGCATGCATTTATTAAACAAGAAGACAATAAAAAAAATAAAACGTACCTTTTCCTCGCTGCCCCTGCCAGTTAAGCTTTTTGAAATAATGATTTGCTCATTATGGCATCGCAGCACACCCAATAAAGTGTCAATTAATGCATCCAATCATTAGCCTAAATTTTTGGGCGAATGATGTGGATGCCAAAAAATTCATAAAAAAATATTTTAAATACTGAATAAATCATGAAAATATTATTTTAACTCTTAAAATTATTTCTTGGCCATATAATGGTCAGAAAATTAAAAAATGGTATGGAAAAGTTCTAGAAAAATTACTAAAATCATTAACAGCCTCTAGCCAAGTGCTTTATGCCCTGCAAAAAATAATTCTTCTATTGAGTTTAAATGTCATGTAAAAAAACTGTAAATTAAAAGCAATCATAAAATCACAATGCAAGACATTTATGTTTATTTATGTATGATAACATGCAAATATGGCTAATCAAACACATATATGAAATGTAATATTCATTAATTTAACATATAATTTGCAAGTTATCATTGCCAGTCCCTTAGCAAAACACCATTCTCACTTTAGATGACTTCTTCATCTATCGATGCTCATTCATTTGCATGAAGTGTTAGAGATATCAATAACATGCTTGAAAGGAAGTCCCCTGGACAGTTTGGATTCCACCTCGTCAGGAATATGGGCGCCATCCCCCTTCGTTTGGGTAGAGTTAATGAAATGATATAGAAAGATGTACTTCTCTCAAGATTTGACACTATGATCTAAAGGTTCCTCACAGCAGTCCATAAGTGGTGGACCTCTCGCCTTTCATATCTAGGTCACTCTCTTCTGAGTAGCGGCTACCTGATGTTAAAATTTTCCCACTAACTTTCCTCCTACCTTATGATAAAAGCTAGACATTCTCCACCTCCCATTTAGCACATAATATCAAATGTTGTATCGAAGAGATATGTGTGATGATGTTTGCTTTAGAAACGATGGCATAATTATGAGAAAAGAAAGAAAGAAGGCTCCAAGGAAAGGAGATGGATTTGGACTGGATGGTTTTATAATGGATAAATCATTTCAGGTTGCCTTCTCCTCAAGACATAGACAAATGAGATGTATATAGAACAAAATGACATTATATGTGATATCCTCACTAGATTCAATGAGCAATATCTTGTATCCATATTGATGCACTATAATGCCTACCACAAGACAATCCTCTTTTTAATTATTATTTTTAAAATATTATATTTTTTATTTTTATTAATGATTTTAAATTTTTTTACTCCTCAGGTTTTGCTTGAAGTTGAGGACCATTTTCTTCCTTTTAATTGTAAGGGGTAGAGAACATACTAAAGTATTGTGTATGAGAATAGGGTGATCATTGACTCTAGTGAGGGCATTATGCAAAATCATGGAAGAGAAAAGGAGGTATTAAGAAGTTGAGGAGCGAAATTAGATAGAAGTCGTGTTAGAGATGGGATATAGATGATCCTGTAGAAAGGGATATAGAATGGCTTGGGAGATCGCTACCATCCATGGAAGACTGTGGGTTAGAGAAAGGTTCAATAAAATGAAAAGGTATATGGCATATGGAATGGAAAATGAGATGACAAATTGGATGGAGAATCAAGGAGAGGGAAATTATATGCTTTAAGACTTGGAAAAGTGCATATCTTCCAACCTAAAGTAGGATTGACTCAATGAAAGAATAATGATGGCGAGGACGCCAACACATCATCATCGGACGCGTCGATACGGTCAACCAAAGTCAACACGCCCGCTACGGACACAACGACGAAGTCAACCGAAGTCAACATCTCTACCACGGACACGCCGCAACTGTCGTCACGCACGTCTCCACCCGCGCACGTCCCTACGCCCGTCATGACACGTCGCCAGAGGCAGATCAACAATTGTCCTTTGGCGTGACATGAAGCATGTCTTTAATTTCTCGTCATTTTATCTTTCCTCCAAGGCCTATATATAGGCCATTGTTTTCAAGAAACAGTTAGCCAGCCATAATTCAAGAATCAAGTTTTGTTTAACTCTTCTTAGAGGACTGCCCAAACCTCCCTATCCCTTCTTCAACCCTACCCCCGCCACCTCTGTCACTGCTGCCACCGCCTCACGTCGTCGGTCGTCGTCCTTCTCCTCCTCTCCATTCCTCCCCTTCCCTCTTCTCTCTCTTTCTCTCCCATTCTTGTCCTTCACCCTTGGCAGCCCTAGGCTGTCGCCCAGGCCGCCCTAGGCTACTGCCCAAGGCAACCTTAGGCTGCCGCCCAAGGCAGGTCTAGGCCACCACCCCAGGCTACCACCCAAGGCCGCCGCCCTAGGCCGCCCCACGCCGCCGCCCAAGACAGCCCTAGGCCGCCGTGCAGAGCGCCCCAGGCTGCCAATCAGCGCCGCGCACGCTTGTGCCACCAATGGCGGTCGTCGTCAACGCCATCTGACGCTTCGATTCGCGCGCTCTACGCGTGCTCTGGGTGCGTTGCACGCCATCCACGCACTCTGTGCGGGTTTTCGCCTACGCCTGACTCTGCAACAACGACATCTACTCACTACCAAGGCCTTTCAATGCCCATAATGCCCAGAATCTTCCTCGTCCAGTGGGCCTCTCAACGCCGGGATTCGCCCAGCCTTGTCACGATCTGAATTCCCCGCAACCTCTTCACATACTTGCTGAGGTAAGTCTGAACTCTTTGGTGTCGAAGTGTTCCCCGCTCAGTATTTTCTTGAGAAGTTTCCACCGCTCAGTATTTTCTACTTCTTCTCCCTCTTTCTCGAGTGTTCCCTTGCGACGCAAATTCGGGTATTGATTTTGGTGCTTAGGCATCGTCCCGGTGGGGGACGAAGTACTCCCGCCCTCAATAAGGGTCAGAGCTGCACCACCAGATTTTTATCGGTTTTAAAATTCGAATCCGATCGTGTGAATTTTATGTGGGCTGTTTTATCCCTCCAGTACCCATTCCTTCCTAGCCGTCATCCACCCATAGGCAGCCCTGTTAATCCAATCGTCCATTCCTCAATGGTCCATTCTGTAGTCGTCCTACGTCAAATAAAATGTTCAAGTAAGATCGTCTTAGTGAAATGGTGGCGTAGTGAAGTCACTCAACTCTATACCTTTTTGAGTCATAGTGCTTCAATCCTTGGATTCTCCTATCCCCTACATAGCCACTAGAGAGAAAAAGCATCTCTCCTCTACAACCGGCAACTTCATCATAACTTGTGCTACAGACCTCCAATTGCGCTGATTTTTGTCCCATTATATTAGGAAGGTCTTAATCTTTTGGAATCAACGACAAAATTTCTGAAAACGGTAAAAATTTTGTAGCTTTCCTTTTGATTTATTTAAGATTTTAATGATTAAAAATCCCTATTATCGCTGAAAATTCCGTTGCCTTCAATCTGATGCAATTCACTAAAATGGAAGGACCTCCCAATTGGCCAGTTGTTGTGCCAAACATGTCAGCGGGCCAGGGGAGCGCATTTGTTGACGTGGCCGATACGGGGCCCCAGTCTTTCGACGTGTTTCCAATGTCAAAAGAAGGTCACTCAACCACGTCCGCCTTAGGATCCGTCCAGGCCAACGGATATGACAGTCTGGATGCATCCAATAGCGTACAATTAATGAAAAAAAAACAAAAAAAAAACATAAAAATAAAAAAGAAGCCTCACTTGCCATGCCCGCAACAACATTCAATGATGTCGGGGCTGAAGTCATCAACAGGCCTATCTGGACAATCGCCTCCCCCCACGTGTCACAATAACGATGACCCAGATGTACTAGTGGACCATCGCCCCCTTGTTCAAAAAATTGAGCCATTGGCATTTAATACCAATGGCTTAATAAAGGCCAATGGGTCGACTGACTCGGTCGGGTCTAACCCCGTCGACCTGGCCAATTTTGGCCAGGTCAACTAGGTTGAAACGATTGGGTCCGACCCAATCGGCCTGACCAATTTGGGCCGGATCAACCGGGTCAAAATGGCAGTTCGACCTGGCCGATTCTGGCAATCGACCAGGTTGAAACGGTCGGGTATGTTCTGATTATGACATCACAAATCTCTACACCGTAATGCACCAATCACTAGGTGACACAATATTCATTTTTTATTTATAAGAGCAATGTGTACCAATAGAAATAGAGGCACAATTTAAATCACAACAAATTTGATTCTTAAACTTAGAAAAAAAACTATAAAGAAGGGAAGAGATAAGTCAAAAGTTGCGGCGCTAAACCGAATGCGCGTTTGTACCACTAAGATTGATTAGGAAGAAATGAAATGCTGACACAACACACACAAACATTTTATACAAAGAAATTCTTCAAAATCTTCCTTTTTTATGTGAAACACACGTGTTAGTGTATTGTTCAAAGAAAAAAGACAATATTGTAATGTGGCATGCAACAATGTCATAAAAATTCACTAACCACATTCAAAAACATTTTTTTGTCTTCTTTATTGAGTTCTATATGTTGGGTCATCATGGAAAACACAATTCCATGGATGTTAAAGCGTGTTAATTGATTCTTGATCGATCTTGAAAATAAAACATCAAATGTACCTTTAGTGGAACTCATTGCATCCTTGACTTTGTCATTGCAAGATTATTCTGAATCTGTTTACGTGTTTGGGCTCTAGAAATATCCACATGATCACTTGGCGCTTGGATCTCCATGTCTCCATATCTTATCAACATGAAGACACTCTCCTTGGATGAGTGCAGAAGAAATTAAAGAAAAGGAGGGGCTCTTAAATCTGGTTGGCTTGGGTGTGTGGAATGAAAGCCCTTTCCCTTTTTATATTTTACTTTAAGTTTTTCTCAAAAACCTTAAAGTAAAATATATCCATCAATTCCCTTATGACCTTAAACGTGTGACCCTCTAGGCCCATGTACCGTTCTGGTTAATAATTTTAGTGGCCCAATAAGAATTATTGCCCACCTTTATTAATTAACTATATCGACATATAGATTAATTAACTAAGGATCGATTTAACATAATAGATAGGTTAAGTTTCTTGCCCGTTGGGTGCCAAGCTACACCTCATGCTCAAGAAGATACCGAGTAGTGTTGAACTCTCTCATGGAACCTTTACCGTCATCGGTTATTGTATATGTATAATCCATAATCTGCGCGAGAATCTCGAATGACTTAGGGTATGGTTTATCATCAAACCCTAATCCACCATTCGATTAGTACTAAAGCGTCACAGGGATCATTGGAGAACTCTTCTAATATACTCACTACCCTGGCCCAGAATTTTTTTGCATCATCTCCCATGAGTCAATCTCTTCTTATACCAATGGTTGATGATCCCGTCTTGACCACTCCATTATCTCTATAAGCTTCTAACTGCATCCAAGTTATGACTTTTTTGAATCCCATGATTACAGACTCGTAAGCCGTAGTCAAAACATAGTTGTCCATTCACGAGATGTCCTTGGTGTCTCACATTAGTGGATCACTTATACAATCATGACATGAATCCACCTGGTTGATTTTTAGGTATAATACAATTCAGGGACTCATACGGATCAATTTAGTGAAATCTTTCTCCAAAGAGAACCCACCTCTGATGACACCATAGCTCTTTCGCTTGTGCCATTGCACCATTGTTGTCCACAACAACGTAATAGGTTTTTAGATGGAAGGAACAACGCCAAGTTCCATGATTAATTTCTTCAACCAAACTACTTCTTTGGCGGCCTCGGCTGCCATTGTGTATTCAGCTAGTGTCGTCGAGTCTGCGATAGTATTGTGTGTGGAACTATTCCAAGATATCGCGCCTTTTTCATTGTGAACATGAATCCAGATGTAGATCTACAATCATTTGGATCTGAATGGAAACTTGAGTTACTATACCCCTAAATCTTTAGCTCCTCTCCTCCATAAAGTAGAAATAAATCCTTAGTTCTTCTCAAGTACTTAAGGATACATTTCACTGCTTCTCAGTGTTCCTTTCCTAGGTCTGAAATCTGCTCGTAGAACTTGGAGCAAAGGCAACATCAGACCTAGTACATAGCATTGCGTACATGACATCATCGAGTTTTATGTGATTGCTCCGTCGATATTTGAACTTCGTGCCTCATCGGTATGAGATCTCTCTTTGAGTTCTCAATGTCAAACCTTTTGACAACAGTATCTATGTACATAGATTGGGATTATCCTAGAAACCTCCTCAATCTATCTCTATAGATTAGTATTACCAATACATAGGTTGCCTCTCCCAAATCATGAAGAAGTTTTTGATAACCATGCCCTTATTGATCTTAACATTCCTACATCATTTCCAATGAGGAGAATATCATCCACATATAAAATCACAAAAGGGATAATGCTCCCACTGGTTTTCTTGTATATACATGGTTCATCTTCATTCTTAATATAGTCATAAGATCTGATAGCCTCATCAAATCTGAGATTCCAACTCCTCAAAGCTTTCTTTAATCCATAAATAGATCTTTCTTACTTGCACAGCTTATCTAAAAATTCCTTGGATGCATAACCCTCAGGTTGTATCATATACACCTCTTCCTCAAGGTTTCCATGGAGGAAAGAAGTTTTGAAATCCATTTGCCAGATTTCATAGTCGGGGTTGCAACTATGACGAGAAGAATTCTAATTGACGTTATCATGGAAATTGGCAAAACTATTTTGTCATAGTCTACTCCTTCCTTTGATGATAACCTTTCGCAACAAGTCTTGCCTTTTATGTGTCAACTTATCCTTATGCACCAATGTTTTTCTTAAAGATGCACTTTCACCTGATAGGTGATATACCTTCGGGAGGGTCAACCAAGTACCATACTTGATTTTGAGGCATGCACTGGATTTTAGAATCCATTGCTTCTCGCCATTTGTGAGAGATAGAATCTCAAACCACCTCATCGTATGTTAGAGGATAATCATTCTTCAGACGTAGTGTCTTGACTTCACCTGATGCAGTATGTTCAATATAGCGATCAGGTTGTCTCACCACTCTTCTTAACTTACATGGCTCTAGTGTATTTTCTTGAACATGTTCATAAACTGAGCACTCATCTGAGATAGTATTTGTGTCTTGATTTGGAATTTCTTCTAAAACTACTTTACTCCTAATTTCTTCTCTTAGAAGATATTCATCCTCCAGGAAGACATCCCTCCTTGATACAAAAATGGTTTATTCCTTAGGCCGTTATAAGTAGTATCCATGTGTCTCTTTTGGATATCCCAGATATCTACACAACTTAGTTCTGAATTCCACCTTTGTTGGGTCATGCCTCTTCACATGGGCAGGACATCCCCACACTGTCGTTGACATAATATTTGATCTTCTTCCTCTCCATATCTCATATGGCGTGGAAGTTATTGAATTGCTATGCAGCATGTTCAGTATATGAGCTGTTGTTTCAAGCTCATATCCCAGAGGAACACTGGTTATTTTGAAAAGCTCATCATTGATCTTAGCATGTCTCACAAGGTTTGATTTCTCCTTTCTGACACCCCATTCATTTGTGGGGTGTATGCAGGAGTAAGCTGAGTTCGGATACCATTATCCTTTATTTATTGAGTGAACTCTATACTTAAGCATTCTTCATCCCGATCTGATCGAAGTGTTTTCATACTCTTTCCAGATTGTTTCTCCACTTCATTATTAAATTCCTTGAATTTCCCAAGAGCTTCAGGTTTATACTTCATTAAGTATAGACATCCGTATCTACAGAAATCATTGATGAAAGTAATGAATTAAGAAAAGCCATCTCTAGCTTGGACATGCATAGGACCACATACATTGGAATGCATAGGTTCTAAGATGAAGTTGGCATGCTCCCCATTCCCTGAGAATGGTGATTTTGGTAACTTACCCATAATGCACGATTCACACGCTGGGTACGATTCAAAATCAAACGAACCCAAGTATACATCCTTATGCAACTTTAGCTATCTTCCATTTCCAACATCCCAAGCTCGTAGTGCCATAAACAGTGATGGGGGACCATCTCACCAGCCAAACCACGAGACGTCAACATATCTCGTTATGAAGCTCAAGCCAACACGGTCAACCCCGACTTGAAGTACTTGACATTGCAACGATCAGGAGTAGTGAGTTTATTTTATCGTATTTTTATTTTAATAAATAATTTGGATGAGGCCGCCATGTTTGGGCTTGTCCGTTTTTATTTTATTTCTTTTTGTTTGATGTTTTTCGAAGGGGAATCTCTCATCAACAGGCGGTTTACCCTAACTCGACCCACTTGGGCATCCTCCTTACCTATATAAAGGGAGGCATGCCCAAGGAGCCATTGGGAGTTTAATTGAAAATTGAAAATTCTTCTTAAATTTGGTTCCCGCCTTCTCCGTTTGGAAGTTTATCTTTGCCATTTTCTAGATAGAGATTGTGGGAGCTTCGTCCGCACATTGCCATATTCACCACCTGGAGATCACTCCGTGGGAGAACTGCTCGCCGTCGACTTCTTCTCTGATGCAGGAAAACGTCGGTGACAATGTGATAAGCCGAAAATAGGGGTAAAAACTATGCAATTTTTAGCCCTTGTCGTTGTGGATTTTGGCTTATGCAATAAAATTTATAAGAACTCCACTTAAGACGTATAGTGATAAGTATGAGTGTCGTCCAAGGGAAGCTAGTAAGGAATTCAATTTGGTGATTGTATTGGTCGTTTCACTCTGATTAAACTGAATTTGATCTTCAATGAGGATCAAGTCACCCTAATTAGATGAGAATTTAGAAAGGGGGGTAGAAGAGTTGAGATGAATAGAAGAAATATGGAGCTCTAAAATGGCTTCTTTGATCCTAATAAAAGGATCCAAGAGGTCAATTAGAGAGGTTAAAAGGGAATTTTTAATTTGAGTTTGGTTTGTTTTTGCAACTTTGATAATTCAGAACTGAAATGGGGGTAATTTAATCTCCTAAGAATTAAAACTAATTTTTTTAGAGTTTTTCTTTGGAATGCAGTTAAATGCTTAGTTGAATCCCTCAAATTCTCCTCTCAATCCTAATCAGGGCTTGTACATGCCGCTCAAGCCAAGCGATTTAGAATTTCAGATCAAAACCAAGAAGAAGAAACAAGAAATTGAACTAATCTCATTCAAAATGCACAAATCCAAATACAATCAAGGAAAAAGTACCAGATAACTTGATCCAGGGTGGGACTCCTCTCTGTCTTGCAGCTGTGATAGAGAACCATCAAGAATGAGCCCCTCCTCTCGAAATTCAGCTTTTATACCTAGGTCACATGGTGAAAATCACCATTTTACCCCCGTTTAGTAATTTATTTTTATCTATCAATGTAGGCTAGATCTGAATGATCCAACCTGTATAGATAGAAAGAGGGGATCAAGACGAGCAAATCCATAAAAAAATCATCTCAATCGGACATCAGGATCAAAAGTTATTAATAAATCAATTTTAAACCAATTTAGTCCATTGGATTTAAATTTGATTTATTTATTAATACACGCAATGACGTGTCGACTTCCCATTGGCTGCGGCATTTCAACTCCTTTGGCGGGCACTCTCTCGTCGCGCCACGTACCCCTGATGAGAGAGTAAAAAAACAATTAAATTTTTGTTAGTGCGCATTTTGGCGACGTTGATACGACGCACACGCAGCGCTTCTTCGCCTTTGCCTACTTGTGTGTCGCCACGTCACGCGCACGCCAAGATTGTATGCGCCGCACGGGCGGTGAACTTACCTCCTGCCACATACACATGTGCGATCGCCGTTGGATTTTTATCCAACGGCTAAAGTTGCGCCACGTCGACAAGGCGGGAGGCTCTTTGCGTTTTTTTTCAAGAAAGCCCTTAATAAAACAAGCAATTGTAAACGAACGCCGCCAAAAAATATTCGTGTATATGCCCTTTCGGCACTCTCTCTCCTCCGATTTTCTCTAAAATTAATAATGCAATTGAAAATAAACCCTGAATGATTTTAAATGGGATCTTTACGCCTGCCGTGGCGACCGAGAGCTGTTTTCAGGGTCTTTTTCCAACGAAACGTTGCAAAAGGCCCCGAAAAGTCTAGAAATTGCATAAATACATTTTTTTTCTCTTATAAATATGCCCTTTTTTAATAGAATAAATGCATTTCTTCTTGAAATAAATCCCAGAAAATTCCTAAAAATTCGTAAAAAATTCGTAAAAAATTCTAGAAAATTCTAGAAAATTCCCTGATTAATTCCCATGTTGATAAATGTCAAAATAAACTTTTTAATGTGCCATTTTCATCCAAAAATAATTATTTCGAGCTTCAATAAATCCTTAAAAATTCATATAATTAACAGAAAATTAGGGAAAAATCAGAAATTACTTGGAAGCATTATTTTCGTGTAAATATATGATAACAACCCAATTTTAAGCCTTTTAAATGCATAAATCCTGCTAATAACATGAAATAAAGACCGAAATTAGGGTGTTATCACAATGTCCTGTCGTCACTGAGGTGTTGGACTCGGTGTCGAGTGTCACGTTGTAAGACGTTGACTCCGTGGGTGGGACAACGCTGCCGGCAGGGCTCGCAACGACTAGCATCGTGATGTCACGTGGGCAGTGCAACAACGGCGTGCCACCCATTACACCAAGCCCCGGCTGTTGACACCGCACCAGACTGGCTGCTCCACACCTGCACCGTTCGCTCATGCTTGTAAGCTACCATCTCTGGTTGCCCTCCGGCAATCTTCCATTTCCAACTTTCTTGGAGCTTCTTGGAGTTTTCTTGGAGCTTCTTGGAGCAGATCCAAGAAAAGGCCCTCCCTTGAAGCACTCTTGCAGATTGTTGCAGTAGTTCAAGAAAAAGGTCCTTTCTTGAAGCTTTCTTGGAGTTCCTTGGAGCAGATTCAAGGAAGGGCCTATCTCTGAGCATTTTTGGAGCTTCTTGCATCAGATTTAAGAAAAGGCACTCTCTTGGACCTTTCTCGAAGCTTCTTGGAGCTTTCTTGAAGCTTATTGGAGCAGATTCAAGAAAACGCCCTCTCTTGGAGTTTGTTGGAGCTTTCGCGGAGCTTATTGGAGAAGATTCAAGAAATACCCCCCTCCAAGAATGCACAGCCTCCAAGAAGCATGCTGATATCTTTCTCGCCATCATCTCGGCTCCATTCTGGGCAATCGTCTCTCTACCTCGCTGCCAAGGGCACTTTGGGTTAGTGACCCCACCTGGCTCTACGATTTCTCTCACTTATAGCAATAGTATTAGTTACTCTAGTGCTGTCTTTTGCTATGTGTTCCACTGCCCAATTTATTGACAATTAATAGGATTAGCCACCTACTTATCGAAAGGTAGGGATTTCTTGAGGTAGCAATTAAGTTCACTAGCAAAGAAGGTCATGGACGCCGGTGGACATCTGGTGTCCCTTACCAGTTAGTATGTCTAGTTGGTCAGATCGAGTCATTGGGAGTCTAACGTGACTAGTACACTCCTGATCCTTTAATTGATTGTCATCTTAGTTAGTAGTTGTTTCAAATTTCTCATTAAAATACATCGTACTATGCATTCATTTTGCTAGTTACATATTATTTCCCCATCTTACTGTGTTGTAACACGAGCCGACGGATGCCAACGCACTTTCTATTATACTGATTGTTTACTCTTCCTAAGAGCAATATCTACTTGGAGAACATAACAAAAATATCCATCAAGTACATACCATTGATCAATGGTGCTAATGCAACCAAATTATTCTGAAAATAAATGGAACAACATTTGTTCACAATGGTCACGGTGTTCTCGAGTCTATCCAAATGTGAAAAAGATGATGTTATTTAATATGCTAGGAACATAATATCAGTCTTCTAAAGATAGGAAATCTCTGGATGGAAGTTTGAGGCTCACTGCCTCCAGATTTTTTTATCGACAAAAAACAAGGTGCCAGGTACGACCAACCCCGAGGGTTGTGCCCGTTGACCAATCCAGCCGTGCCCTGGATGCCACCTAGGGAGATTTTATTTATTAAATGTAGTGTTCAATAGTGTTTACAGACATAAATCGATCATACATGTCCCAACGTGGTAATGCACGGGGTGCGTGTAGTCCCCCCCACCAATTGTAGATGTCAACTTAGTGGTGCATGACAGGTAGGTCTATCAGGCAAGAGGGCGAACTCTCCACCTCTACTGCTCCATGCAATACTCTAGTCCTTTGGGCTCTCCTTCGATAGTGTGTGACATGTACGAAGAGCCAACAAGCCAAGGCGCTCAACGCAATAGCATTCACGAGCTGTCAGAGGGATTTCCTACAAAGAAACGAAAAGAGAGGAAGGAGTTTGTGTGCATACCACAAGGTTAGCAAGGGCTTCTGCTACTTAGTTGCCCTCACGCAACTTGTGACGAATGATAGTTAGGCAAGGGCAGCATTGCATGATGTGCTGCCATACGTAGTGCAGCCGCCACTGAGAACATAAATATGCATGAAGCATGTCAATTAACACCTGTGAGTATGATTCTGTGAGTATGTCAATTGACATACATGATGCATGTCAAGGTTTTAATCCTCGAAAATGAGTAAACCATCACGTACCACTACAACCTTGGCTATCATATAGTTTGAATGCCATAGAAAGACGAAACAACATATAAAATGCTCCATGTATGGTCGTGGAGAATACCACCCCCTTTGGTTGGCCTCGAGTTCCCATTGCCCGCACCATCCCCATTTAGCTTGAGGATGTCGATTGGTGGTGGATGCCAATGGACAATCTGTAGTCGAATAGTAATGGCGCAAGGGTTCTTGGAGTTCCCTAAGTGTGAAGGAGGTTGCATGTGAGGGCTGAGTTGTGGGCGAGGGGCAGTATGAGATGGTGCATATGCTTTATCCATTTCTTGACGTGATGTAGGATATCAAGTGCTTGCATGGGGATCCCTACAAAATAAGAAGAATTTTGCCCTTTCCAAATCTCCCATAGTAAGTAAGCTATCATGACGTGAAGGAATGGGCTCCACTTAGAGCATGCTAGTGAGAGAAAAATCATGTCAAAAAATAAACACGCTAGCGGTGTTAGAGTAGCGGGGTACGTAGTAGCAGGTGCCAATGGTGTGTGATTTGGGCTTGGTAGTCTAGGCCAGTCTCACTATGGAAGAAAAGGCGTCCCATAGTCTGAGCTTTGGGGGAAGGGGCAGCAATGACTACGCAAACTAAGAGAGTGTCTTATATGGGTCACCTGATCATTAGTCGGGAGGCCACGAAGCATAAGTCTCCAAAGCAAGAAGGAGACGTGGATGAGGATCGCATAATGCCACATGCAACGACCCCACGGCTGGGGGGATCTACTTAGAAAAATTCTCCCAAGAGGAACGACAAGAGAAGGACCCATTGAAGTTGAGTGTCTAAATAGAGCGCACATGAGAGGTCCTTATGGTAGTACTCAAAGCATGTGGTAAAATATATGGTGGGAGGACATACTGCCCCCAAAGGTGGGGTGTGTTAGTCGTGAGCAGCTGCGCCACAAATAATTACAATCGATGAGGGGTGAAGTGGAGGTGGCGGGCTTCATACCATGTGCTAATCAGTAAGCCAGGTATCATACCACGCTCTACTGACGCCCTCGCCGACATGCCAACAAGTGACATTGGCTATCTCTAGCCAGTGTTGATGCCAAGTGCACCATCTACTATGGCCTCTGATTTCTAACTATTGACAAGCCCATTCGTCATAATTTGTCAAGATAAAACTCCCCAATGGGAGTGTGTGGTACACATACGCCACACGAGCTTCTTCTGAAACATGTCTTGGATGTCTTGAGGACGTTCAATCCCTAGACCCCTCTCATCCGTCGATCGACATACTTTCTCCCAAGAAACCCAATAGTGGCAATTCTTGCTCTCGAGGGGACCAGATCGTAAAAAATGTGCACATGGTCGCTCCACAAATTGGAGGACTATAAGCGATAGTGAGTGGACCGCTAGGGTATGAAGCAGGATGCTCATGAGGATATATTGTACAAGTTGGATGCGTCCACTAGGGGATAGAAAACAAAGTTCTATCCATCTAGTTTCTTTTTCAATTTGGCCTACAAGGCATCAAAATAATGATGTCGAGTGGGTCTACGAAAGATAGGGCATCCGAGATAATCAAAAGGGAGGCAGATGGACATCTGGTATATTGTTGGATAATCTTGGAGCCCATTATGGTGGTAGATGGACCAATGAAAAAACTACTCTTTGAGTCATTGAAAAGCCAACAAAAAGCCCGTTCATACGTAGTGAGTACACTCATAAGTTCCTTTATGGATTTTTTAGATCCATTGACAAAAAGGATAGAATCATCTGTAAATAGAGAATTTGAGAGGACCGGACACCCCTGTTTTGTAAAATAGGGTAGGATGAGGGCATGGGCAATCACTCGTGTGAGTGATCGACTGAAGACCTCCTCCATCAATATGAAAAGGGTCGGGGAGATAGGATCACCTTGCCTTAGTCCTTGCATGGCAGTAAAAAGCCTATGGATTTTTCATCCACCAAGAGGGAGAAATGATTCTCCCTAATACAGGCATCCACATGAGCCATGAATGCATCCGTGAACCCAATGTTGTGTAACACTTTGGTAAGAAAACTCCACTTGACTCGATCAAAAGCCTTCTCCACATCTAGTTTGATAATCGCATTCGAGCCCCGATTATGAGTGTCTTGCGATTGGGCTAGCTCATGAAAGAGCATGAGACTTTCTTGGACCTGTCGACCCTTGACAAAACCCCACTTCGTCCATCCAAGCATCCTGTAGACATCGCTTGATAGTTATGCTCAATCTTGAGCACTTCAATTAGTGCGCATACGTCTCCAAAAATATGTTTATTCCAGCATCATAAGTGGAACTTGAGGTTCCTCAGCCTATAACTGAAGTTCTTCGTAGGCAATGTAGAGATCATACCATGCTAGTGGGTGCGCACAAAGCTATGAAAAGCTTCATGTTTCAGCCACATAGCTTGGAATCGGAAGGGCAGTCGGTGGGCATAAGTACCTATATCTAAGAGAAGGAGAATGATCAGAGTAGTATCTCGGTAGAAGATTAATAATAATATTGCACTGCATTAGTGTAGTGCTATTTGTGAAGCAGCGATCTAGGCGCTCATACATATGTGCATTTGTCTGGCGCACATTGCACCATGTCCATCGCTCACCTATAGTGGGGGGCTCGATGAGTGAGGCCTAGTGAATAAAGTCGTAGAATACTTGTATGGATCTCGGCTTGGGTGGCTGGCCTCCCTGGCATTCAGTGTTTGTTCATATGGAGCTGAAATCCCCTGCTATATACTAGGGGAGATCAACAAGTGGTGTGTGGGTTTGGATATATTGGACAAGTTCCCCCATAAGGCCTCTCGCTCAAGGTATCTATGTGATGTATAGACTACCATGAGTGTGTAACTCAACGGGGAGATCTGGACAGCAAAGGTGACATATTAGTTCTCTTTGTCGAGGAGCTCCAATGAATAGTCTTGTGTCTAAGATACCCAAAGCTTATTCGAGGAGTGGTAGTAGGCACGATCCCTTCTGAGTTTCCTCCTAATGGGGTGTGTGCTATTAGGGTAGTCATTGGCTTGATAAGCTAACTATTACTAGTTTGTACTTACTGATGAGTGAATGGAGATTAGACTGGGTGAGAGGGTTCCCTATCCCTCGAAAATTCCAAACAAGACTTGGAATCATAGAACTATTGGCTAGCGTGGAGCACCCTTGATGGGGTGTTATATATGCACCGAGTGTGAGGCGTATCTAAAGTATGACCAGGAGGCGGTGCGGTGTCAATATTTGAGTCCTCCAATATGGAGGCATCATCCTCCTCCTCGCCCATGGAAGCAAATCCACTAGTGTCCCCACATGTAACATCACTAGGGAGAGAGGCTTGGCGGTTAGTCAAGCTTTCCTCCATAGCAAATGGTACATGGGATGAGTGGGGGCATGTAGGGAAGTTGATGTGTCAACTGGGAGGGGGAGGGAGAGAGAGGGGGGAGGGAAGTGGATCAATCTGTGGGGATGAGTGGGAGGGTGGAGGGTGGGGTGGGTGGTGGGGTGGGAATGGCAGTAGTTGTGGGAGATCAGGTGGTTAGAGGAGGGCGTTGAATGGTTAGGAGGTGGGTGGCGAGGGGCACATGATGGAGGATGACTGGGTTGGGGAGCAATAGGGTGGGGAAGGTGAAGGGAGGGAATGGCTAATAACAAGAGATCGGAGTAAAGGACGAGGGGATGGATGCATGGGCTTAGATGAGCTAGTGCGAGAGGAAATTGGGGGCACACGTGGGGGACTAATACGACTCTCCCCTACCTCAATAGGGCCTCGATGGTCGGATCCATATTTGGTCTGTAGTAGTGCAAATGCATTGGAGGTCCCAACCCTTTTTCCCTTATTCAAAGTAGATGATATTATAGCCTTAGGTGGGGTTTTGGAGCGCTTATCTGTGCCCCTCTTCACACATTGTGCAGTCGGAGGTGTAGGCCTGGTTGAAGAAGCCTTGGCTGGCATAGGGTCCTAAGGTAGGGAGGACGGCACACTTGACACCCATTGGGGTGTGCAAGCGTGGCGTGGAATAGGAGATCGTCTCTGATTAGGGTGGCATCCTTGTGTAATGGACTTAGCCTCTATAATGTACTCATCATAAGACATGGGGGGAAGATACTCCATCTGGGATGCCTACAGTGTCTGCATCTCTTTTTGGCAACCCATGTGGATAATGTGTCCCAAAAGGATACAATGTGTACAAAAATGTGGGAGCTTCTCATACACGATGGGTTGGTGAATCATTTTGTCACCATAATTAGTATCATGCGGCGGATAGGTGCAAGTAGATCTATATTAATACATACAAGCACATATCCAGGGCGGTTGAACAAATGTACATCTTTGTCAAGATGTATAAATGTTGCAACAGCACTAGCTAATGATTCCAGAGTGATAGGTGTGAAAAAGTGTGGTCGTAGTCCCCAGAAACTAACTCATATTGGGACAGAGTGAGGGGAATGATCCCATGAAGTGTTCATCTGCTCTGCCATCCATAGTTATGTATGCACAGTGGAGCCACTAATATTCCAAATGGTTCGGCTTCATGCTTTCTTAAACTCAATTTCCAGCTCAAAGTAGATATAAACACACCAATTGTTACGGGCGCCAATTACCACAAGTCCAAGGAAGTTCCAGGATGCTAAATATATCTATGTGATGTCATCAATAAGTACAACTTATGGGAGTAATTCATAGTGGAGAATAGTTATCTGCTTTGTCAAGAATCCCCTGATTTCATGGTGAAATTTATGGTGTGCTTTCCCTAGATGTGTCCAAAATATGTTTGTGATCTTATCTTTATTCCTCTTGATGATGACCTTATGGGTGGGGTTATGCGCTTGACATAGCGTACACTGGTACCCGTCTGAGCCAACTTCAACAAATCAATCTAAAACCTTAGACTGATTGTGTCGTCCACTTCGAGATGAGACGTGGTCATCAACCTCTATTGGGAGGCATTCTATGGACACTGATGGCATAATCCTAGATGTTGATTTTGAAATGGTAATAGATGTGGACTCTATTACTCTACGAAATTAATTCACAAGATGCAATCATTTTTACAATGTGTGTGACGCACAGTTTTCATGACATACTAGAGTTGCATTCAAATATTAAAAATTGATGGAGAGTTTAAAAGATTGTTTTATGAAGTATAAGTTCACAAAATTAAAATTGCAGAAAATAATGATGTTGTATTACACAACCACGTGAAATAAAATTGTATCAATCGGATCAAACCATCCATTAATCAAATTTACTCCATGAACTGATCGAATCCTTGTCCACTAAGTAGGATGAACTGATGGATACATTACTGTAGGCATATGACAAGGAACATGAGTGTAATAACCCATTTCCTCTTCTATGTATTGTCAATCCCATTTAGTGATGACCATTGATAATCAATCTCAAATCTTTGACTGATTGAACTAAATATAGATCAACAGATCCAAAAATATTCTGACTGGCTCTTACACATTAATCATATAACACATGACAAATAAATATGTATGTACTTAACACAGTGTACCTTTTTTGGGTCGACGACAAAGACGCACGAGATAAGGTGCCTACGCTCGAGTTATATTTTGACCTGCTCAGCAGTGGCAATAGTGACGTGCTCAGTGTTTCCACGTGGACTTCTCTAAAATCCAAGAAAGTTGAGGTAAAATTAGATATATGAATAATTCTTGAGAGATTGAGAAAGATAGAAAGCAAGAGAAACAAAGACTGTTTGAGACAAAGAGTGAGAGAAGGAAATATTAAGAAAAATCAGAGAGATAACAAGCAAGAGAATAGAGCTTGGAATCAATTGAGAGTGAGATAAGGAAAGCAAGAAACAAAGATTGACAGAGATGGAGAGTGAGAGAAGGACATATTGAGGAAATTCAAGGAAGTAGAAAGAGATATTAAGATATTGTGATAGGTGGAGAGAGGGATAAAGAAAGATTAAGGAAATTAAGTGGGATAGAAAGTAAGAGAACAAAAGATTGAGATATGGGGAGATATGGGGAGTGAGTACAAGAGATATTGAGAAAATTCCAAGAGGTAGAAAGCATAGAGAGATATTGGTATATGGGGACCGATAGAGATTAAGAAAAAAAAATATTGAGAAAATACAAAGAAGTAAGAAATAAAAAAGATGTTTTGCTTATTAGGACAGATGGAGAATGAGAGAAGGATATATTGAGAAAATACGAACAAGTAAAAAAGCAAAAGAAAGAGATAATGATGTATTGGGAAAGATGGACAGTGAGAGAAGAAAATCATGAGAAAATCCAAAGAGGTAAAAAGCAAGAGTGATGGAGGACCATCCAGCTGCAACCAAGACGGGACATCTCCAGCCACGACGGGCTGCTCGCGGCGATGCTCGTGACCTGGAGTTTAAGTACTCCGCGTAAAGCATCTTATCTTCCCTTCTATTTGTTTTGTCTTTTTCATTCTTGGATTTCATGGACTGGACCGGTGTTGGGCCTTGTCCTTGTCCTGTTTCTTTATTTTCATTTTATTTTCAATTGTAAGGAGAGGCCGAACCATGTCTCGCGACGGTTTGTCCTCCCCCACGTTCTCACTTGGCACCTATCCACATTATATAAGGGGATAGCATGCCCAAGTGAAGGTTTGAGTCATTTGTTGAAGAAAAGTTGCCAACTCTTGTCTCCTTCATATCATAGTTAGCGTGTAGAGAGGGTTGTCTATCCTCTCCCACGTCGAGACCACTCCGTGGTTAGAGCCCGCGTCGTCACGTCGAGATCACTCAGTGGCATCGTGTTTCAACGACCCATCGAGATCACTCTGGGTTGCTTAAAGATGCAAGAAGTCATTCTTTTCTTGAAGCCAAGAAGCCCTCCATCGAGATCACTCTGAAGGGTCTCAAGGATTCAAGAAAGCATCATCAAGGGAGAAGCGTCAGCAACCGTCACCGTCGAGATCACTCCGGGTACGCGTCGCCGTCGTTCCTCCCCAAGATTTCACCAACTGCCTCCAAGAACGCCCTCTCCTTGGGAATCTTGGGTTGTTAGGCCCCAAGAAACGTCCAAGAAACCTCTTCTTGGAGGCTATCGTCCCCGCCGCCATCGTCGTCTACCGCCGCCATCACCCTCCACCAAGATCCAGCCAAGATTCGCCAAGAACCCTCCAAGAAGATCAAGAAACGCCACCCTATCACAGTGTTCTTGGGTGGTTATTTTCAAGAAACCTTCCTCTTGGAGGTCTCGCACCTTCCGCCAGTGTTAGCGCCCCCCTGTAGACCAAGAACGCCCTCTTCTTAGGAATCTTGGGTTGTTAGGCCCCAAGAAATGTTCAAGAAACCTCTTCTCGGAGGCTATCGTCCCCGCCGCCGCTGTCGTCCGCTGCCGCCATCGCCTTCCACCAAGATCCAGCCAAGATTCGCCAAGAACCCTCCAAGAAGATCAAGAAACGCCCCTCTATCACAGTCTTCTTGGGTGGTTATTTTCAAGAAACCTTCCACTCAGAGGTCTCGCACCATCCGCCGCCACCGCTGTCGTCCGCCGCGATCTTGCTGTCGACTCACCTTCGGCCACCGGTCAACTACGCTGCTTTCCACGCCGTGGACTATCGTCAATTAGGTACCTCTCCGTCTCCCCTCCATTACTTCCAGTATTATTACCTGTCTCCAGTGTCGTCTTCCGCTATCTCTTCCTCTGCCCGGCTTTATTCTAATAATCATTATAGGATAGCCACCTTCGTCGAGAGGTAGGTTTCTTCTTGTGTTTGAAGATTAATCGTTGATTCTTAGGCGTCGAACATCTTCTGGCCGTCAAACGCCCCTCACTCCTTAGACGTCTTAGTTGGTCCAACGGGTCATTGGGAGTTTAATCCGGATCAATATCTCGTTTAGTGATTGATATCAACTTCCCTCCCTGTTCGTGATTGTCTGATTATTGCTCATTAAAGGGAATTCTCTCAACTCGACATTCATTCATTTAACTATGAATCCTCACATCATCTTCCTGTGACGTAATACGAGCCGATTGATCCCGGGCGACATCGTATTACATCATATTGGTATCAGAGCCGTTCATGTTAGCTCTCGCTTAACACGGTCGGTAGCATATCACTTGACAACTTTATTGAATTGTGCACGTCATATTTCGAAATTCATTCGTATTATACACGTTATTTCATCGCATCCATCACGTGCATACCCGGAGACATTTAGGTTGTGGATGGTTGACCATAGAATGGTCCGTACGCGAGCCCAGTGTCGAGATACCGACCTAGTTGAACGGGACGAAGATCGTGACCATGATCTCGTCATAGGAGATCTTCTTCCTGAAGATCCATTAGGAGAACGGTTCTCCTTAGATCATCTAGAGAACGAGGAGGTAGTTCTACCTCCTCTGCCACTACCTAGGGAACCCGCTCCTCGAGTTTCGATGCCTCGCGATGAAACGGCACCACCAGCACATCGAACTTTCGAAGACCGGCGATCCGTCACCGTGGCACCTACACGTAGGGCCTCGGTGAATGAGCCTTATGATGACCCCTCAGCCAGCGAGGTGCCCCAACGCCCCGGAAAGGCCCCGATGCCGGATCTTCCCTCTCCGACGCACCGACCACAGGATCCTAAGGTGCCTCCACCTCACTAGCACCAATGAGAAGACTGGGAGCACGACTACGGGGAATGACAAAGAACTCCTCCCCCCCTCGAGAGGAGTATCCTGCACCTCGTTACTACGATGATCGTTCCTATCCACCGGATAGGAACTACTACCCACCCGAGAACATGAGTTCTCAACTTCTCGACCGTCATGAGCATTCCCATGAGGGGAGCCCTAACCCTAACTGGATACCGGTACCGAATGCTCCACACTACTCGTCTCTACCAGGTAGCCCTCGGCATCTGCTCGCTACCCGTCGAGCGGAGGCCGCCACATATGGCGGTAGCTCAACTTATCCACCCTATTACAGGTCAGTGCCGGCACCTGCGCCAGCCTACTATGAGGAGCCCCAGGCACCACCCCGAGCGGCACCGAGATACCCCGCCGAATATGACTACGCACCTCGTCAGGAGTATCCACCCGACGACCCTCCCCGACCTAGGAGGCTGAAAGCATACCCTCCACACCGCGAGTATGCATACCCAGCACCTTCCCCGGTGCCACCGAGATGCCCCCAGCATTATGGATATCTAGAGAAGCGTCCACACTACCCTTCGGCACATCGCCGAGATGCCTACTACCCGGATCCACAGGATCAGGCTTATCAGCGAGACGCGCCCCGTCGTCCACCTGTTCGTCACCACGAGGACGAACATGAACGACGGAGAGAGGCCCACCGCGCCATGATCCAGAAGAGCATCCGAATAGAGATGCCGATCTGTGAAGGGTCTCGGAACCCAAAAGACTATACAGATTGGGAGTCGGATTTTGAAAGCTATTTCCCAAATTACAACATGGACGATGACCTATGCGTGTCGTACACAGAGGCTCGCCTAGGAGGCCAAGAAAATATTTTCTGGAAGAACGAGAAGGAAGCCGCTCGACGACGAGGATATCCTCCCTTCACCTGGGACAAGATGTCACGTAAGTTGAAGGATAAATATATCCCAAAACTTTACATTGACTCGTCTCATGTTGAAATGGATGGATCTCAAACAACGGAAGCGCAAGGTCTCCGAGTATATTGAGGACTTCAAGGAGTATCGGATGCGATGCAAATTTGTGGAAAGTCCACAAATTCAAATCGCATTCTTTATCCACGGGCTTTGCCCTGACTTAGGAGCCCGGGTCCTAGAGCAGAACCCCCCAACGGTGGACCTCGCCTATACCCTCGTTGAGAGCAACGAGCTCAGCCACGACGATGTCGTGCCACCTACTCCCGTCGTACCCCGAGCTACTCAGACAACGACGACGTCCATGGCTACGCGGACTTCAGCAGCCTGGAGTCGAAGCAGCACCACGGTTCCCTGCCCCACTGGCCCTGCAGTGACACCAGTCTCGGCACTGGCACTGCCCACACCTTCGGCGATATCGACTGCTAGGGCCCCAAATGCCCCATGTGAGCCCATCCAATGCTTTAAATGCAAGGGCTTTGGGTATCGACGGACCGATTGTCCCACCCTTCTGGTCATGGACATACATGGGCAACCGGTGGAAGAACAGCCCGAGGATGACCTCGAGGTGGATGAGTATCCAGCAGAATGACCCGATGGCGAGGAGGTGGATGACCCACTTGGGTACATCCAAATCACGCCGATCACCTCGCCTTCTACGCATCCCGTCGCTACTATGGAGGCCACCAGAATGAGGAGCACCAACGAGGCCGCACGAGCAGCTCCTACACCTACTAGTGCCACATCAACCTTCCGACCCATCGACGTTGCTCAGCGCACGTCCATCTTCTATACGTACGTCAAGATTGGTGGGCGTACGTACAAGTTGATGGTCGACAGCGGTAGCTGCATCAATGGTATTTCTGAGGATACAGCTACAAAACTTGGGCTCCCTTTGATTCCTCATCCCTCTCCGTACCACGTATCATGGATTGACGCATCTACGATCCCAGTAAAGATGCAGTGTTACGTACCATTGAAGATGAGTACCTACGACGAGAAGGTGTTGTGCGACGTACTACCAATGGAAATTGGTACTATTATACTTGGTCGTCCATGGTTGTATGACAATGACGTTCAGCTGGCGGGTAGAGCAGACACGTGCTCTTTTATCTATGGCGGTCGACGATTGATTTGGTACCCGTCGGTATGAATGCCGTCACGACCCACTCAGACTGCGACGGCCCCGTCACGCACTACACCTCCCGCCATTGTCACCAACGGCTGCATCTTTGGGCGAGAATTGGAGCAGGATCGGGAACTCGGCCCTTTATGCTACGCTGTGACTTTATACGACAGGGTCACTGATTCGGGTCAAGAGAACCCAACGCCAGAGGTTGCCCAGATCCTCAAAGAGCATGCCGACGTGTTTCCCACGTAGCTGCCGAATGAGCTCCCACCCTTACGCCACATCCAACATGCCATCGACCTGGTCCCGAGAGCCACCCTCCCC
This sequence comes from Wolffia australiana, assembly GCF_029677425.1. Lineage (NCBI taxonomy): Eukaryota > Viridiplantae > Streptophyta > Magnoliopsida > Alismatales > Araceae > Wolffia > Wolffia australiana. The sequence continues at coordinate 17,371,126 of NC_135839.1, read as the reverse complement.
AACCTCCCACACTACCGGATGGACCTGGTTAAGTATGAGGAGTTATACACCCAGGTGAAGGATTTATTGGCCAAAGGCTTGATACGGGAAAGCCTTAGTCCCTGCGTTGTGCCGGCACTACTAGCGCCCAAGAAGGATGGCACTTGAAGGATGTGTTGTGACTCACGAGCCATCAACAAGATTACAGTGAAGTACCGTTTTCCTATCCCACGGGTTCAAGACCTATTTGACGAGATGGTCGACGTGTCTATCTTCTCCCAAATAGACTTACGGAGTGGCTACCATCAAGTACGAATTAGACCAGGAGACGAATGGAAGACGGCCTTCAAAATAAAAGATGGCATGTTTGAATGGAACGTAATCCCCTTCGGGTTATCGAACACCCCTAGTACCTTTCAATGCTTGATGAATGAGGTATTACGGCCCTCCAACGGCAGATTTGTGGTCGTATACTTTGACGACATACTAGTATACGACAAAACAAGGGAGGAACACCTTGAGCACTTACGACATGTGTGCATTGCGTTAAGGCGAGAAAGACTCTATGCACATCGCAAGAAGAGCAGCCTCTTCACCACCGAGGTCTCCTTCCTTGGATTCATTCTATCCTCACGAGGAGTGGCCGTTGACCCGGCCAAGATCGACGCTATCATCGCTTGGCCCAAGCTCAAGAGCATTCATGACGTCCGCAGCTTTATAGGACTCGCAACCTTCTATAGGAGGTTTATCCCAGGGTTTAGCAGAGTCACTGCTCCCATCACGGACATCCTAAGAAGTGACAAGTTCGAATGGACCCCTTCTGCTGACAAGGCCTTCGAACTCCTCAAGAAGCTCATGACCGAGGCACCGGTACTCAAATTACCAGATTTTAACAAATTCTTCGAGGTCGCATGCGATGCGTCGGGGTCAGAATTGGAGGAGTCCTCAGCCAGGAGGGGCACCTGATCGAGTATTTCAGCAAAAAGCTGAACGAGACTCAGAAGAGGTACAACAACTATGATCGGGAATTCTATGCCCTCGTCCAAGCCCTTCGACATTGGCGTCACTACTTACTCCCCAAGGAGTTTATGCTGTATTCGGTTCATAGTGCCTTACGACACTTACAAGACCAAAGGAAGGTCAGCGATCGACACGCCCGGTGGATTGCATATCTCCAAGATTTCACATTCGTCATCTGCCACAAGAAGGGGAAGGACAACGTCGTCGCCGACGCATTGAGCCGGCGGCCACTAGTCCTCAACTTGATGAAGACCCAAGTTCTTGGGTTTGAGAGGATTCACGACGACTATGCCGAGTGTCCAGACATTTCTAAAGTCTACTCCTCACTCACGGACCCGACCCTCTCGAGGTCGAAGGGTTTCTTCATCGACGACGGCTACCTCTTCTACGGCAAAAGACTATGCATACCTCGGACCTCGATCCGAGACTTCCTCATCTATGAGACACACGCTGGTGGACTTAGTGGATACTTCGGGATCAACAAGACCATCAATGCCTTGGAGCAGCGATTTCACTAGCCATCCTTGAAAAGGGACGTTGGGAGATTTATCTCACGATGCCTCACATGTTCACACGCCAAGCTCATGAAACAGAACACGGGATTGTACACTCCCCTACCGGTACCAGCAAGACCATGGGAGGACATTAGCCTTGATTTGGTTTATGATTACCCAAAATCACGCGCCACCACGACTCGATCATGTCGTGGTAGACCGCTTTTCTAAAATGGCACATTTTATTCTGTGCTCCAAGATGGCCGACGCCTCCTGGATAGCTCCTCTTCTTCGACAACATCGTCAAGCTACACGGAGTGCCCAAGACCATCATCTCGGATCGAGAAGTCAAATTCACTAGTTATTTTTGGAAGACGTTGTGGGTCCTCATGGGCACACAACTCAAATTTTCGTCAGCTTACCATCCCCAAACGGATGGCCAGACCAAGGTTGTTAATCGCAGCCTCGGAAACTTACTAAGATCTATTGTTGGTGACAACGTTACCACGTGGGATCAAGCACTTCCTCAAGCAGAATTCACTTTCAATTATTCGGTGAATCGCACCAATGGGAAAGCTCCATTCGAAATTATCTACGGTCAACTTCCACGTCGCCCCCTTGATCTCATGCTATTAGATGCACAACATAGAATCTCAGATAATGCATTAGAATTTGCCGAACAAATTAGGAACATGCATGACATCATACATACACACATTGCATCCATGAATGAGCAATATAAGGCATCCGCTAATAAGGGTCGTAGGTCAATGTCATTCTCTGGAGGATAATTAGTCCTGGTTAGATTGAGGCCTAAGAGGTACTCTCCAGGGGTCGCTACGAAGCTCCATGCTCGTAGTGCCGGGCCTTTCCCGATAGCCCATAAGATCAATGACAACGCCTACGTTGTGAGCATCCTGCCTACTTGTGGGATTAGTTCTACGTTTAACGTCAGCGACCTAATCCGATACCTTCCCTCACCACCTATCACAGAGCCTCACAGCCACTCGAGCCTTTGTAGTGAAGAGCGCGAGAGTAACCCGATTTCTCCTCCGTTTCCCACCCTTGTACGGCACGAAGAGATAGAAACGGTACTGCAGGAGGTAATTCACGCTGAGGGGGAGCGGGTAGGTCGCACTTTTCTAGTCCACTGGCAGGGACGGCCTTCATCTGACGACACATGGATCTCTGAGGATGACTTACGACGACTCCGACCAGACCTGATCCAGCCACTCGAGGACGTCGTGGAGCTTCACTCGCCGGAGCCGAGTTCCTCCCACCCCGGGAGGATGATGGAGGACCATCCAGCTACAACCAAGATGGAACGTCTCCAGCCACGACGGGCTGCTTGCGCAGATGCTCGTGACCCGGAGTTTAAGTACTCCGCGTAAAGCCTCTTATCTTCCCTTTTATTTGTTTTGTCTTTTTCATTCTTGGATTTCATGGACTGGGCCGGTGTTGGGCCTTGTCCTTGTCCTATTTCTTTATTTTCATTTTATTTTCAATAGTATATAATAAGCCACCGGCGAGGCCCATGCACAAGAGAGGCCCCACAAGCGAGCCTGCACACGCCCACAATCGAGCCGGCATAGGCCCACAGCATTTGAACAAGCGAGGTATGTATTTCATTTCAATTCATTTGAAATGAGCTGCGCATTATTATATACTATATCCTATTCTAAAATTTTCCAATATGGGATGACAAAATCCCACTTTCAATCACAAGCGCATCGGGTCGGGCCGTTCGGGAGTAATGATGGCGGCCCAACGGGCCACAATTTTAAAGAAAACAAAGAGGAAATAATACCGGGCTTCGAGCTGATCTGGCCCAAAGCCCGTATCATTTCGGGCCCTTTTAAAGGTGCGGACATGATCTCAGCCGTCCGATCCTCTTCATGAAGATCGGACGGTAGAGATCTAGGCCGTCAATGTAACTAACTCATTTTATTTTTCAGGCACGGCGATTGGTCGCGATTGCTGATGCGGATTGCGGGACCTACCGATGGACAAATCAGAAGAGAATACGGGCGCTGACGGGGTGGTGACTGGACGCTGATGGGGCAGGAGCCGGGTACACCATAAGAGTGGGTCCACGGCTGTGATTTAATCGCAGCCGTTGGACATCTATAAGGATGATCTCACGGCCAGGGGCATTTACGTCTTCTTCCACCCCTGGTCGTCGACTCCGCCGGCCGGAGGACGTTCTCGACCGGCGAGGGGGGACAAGCAGCGATCCAACGGGCTGGGAGGACCACCAGGGACGCCCCCCCACCATTCGGGGGCTCTCGGCCCTTTTTAACCGCTTGTGACGGGTCCCATAGGCCGGCCCCCACCATGCTTTGGCTTTTGCCTTGTGGGGTAGAAATATGAGGCACATAGATCCACATTTCTCTGGCCCTCACTCCATATCCTGCTTCTCTTTCTTTTTTTTCAAAACTTGCACCCTTTTTCTCTTATAGGTGTTTGTGGTTAATCACTTGCAGGATGTATATATGCGTTTAGGAGCTTAGGCTTGGGGCGAGAGATTTACAGCACAGCTCAAAGCTAGAAGGTGAGAATCAATGACCGAAGAATAGGCTCAGAACTTCAGATTGGTCATGTTCATTCACTAGGTAATACACGGAATCACACACTGACTCTTCGTATACTATCGAGTGAGACGCCAAGGAATGTTGATCATGATTGTGTGATAGATTCCTATTTTCACCTCTCTTCCTCCTTCGGTAGTTCACCACACTATTCGAGAGATGCAAGATCCATTGGTCATTCTTCATCTAAGAACTTATCAACTTGGATGTTTAAGTAGGTCATGTGTATATGCACTCGAAGGAACATCTAATGTAGCACACGGTATGAATAGAATTCACTACCCCCATCGATAAATCATGCTTGTTGATGATATGCATGAAAACATTAATAGTAGGGGTAGAAAGAACCGAGTAAATCTGCTCCTTGGCCTCCAGCGGTTTGGCCTCTTCATGGTAGGCTTGGTTGACGACACGTGGCGTACGCTATGGATTCACCTCCTTGACATTTTATTAGAAACAAATAAAATTCTAACTAGATAGTTCATATTAACTAAAAACTTCAAACTATAATAGTGGACTGGGTTGTCTCCCAGCAAGCACTGAATTTATAGTCTTCAGTCAGACTTATAGAATTTCATAAAAGAAATTCTATACCCATGTGAATATATTTGTATTTTAAGGTCGACTTTACAATTCACTTGACTTCTGCCAAGTATGATTTCAATAGTGGTGGGAAGTCAAGGCGTCTTTGAACATGTGAAAGATATTCAATGAAGTCAAAGGTCTCCCATCTAAAATGATCTTCAATGTACTTTAAAGATTCAAGCCAATTTTTAGATTTGTGATCTTCAAGTGGTTCCTCTAAAATTGGCTTCTCATTACCCTCAAAATCGGGAGAGTCTAAACACATGTTCTCTCCTATGCATATTATATCCTCCCATGTACCGTCCTCTTCACCTATATTGATCATAGAAGTTTTATCAACATCCTCATAGAGTGGAAGTTCTATCACCGAATCGCATCCCAACCTTTCCTCTGGTATATTTTCTAATGTAACATAAGAGGACTCTAAATGTGTGTCTATCTCCTCTAAATGCATGATCATCTACTTCATCTGAATCCTCTTTATCATCGGTGACGATCATGGGATATACTTCAGTTCCCACAAGGAGTGGACGCTCCATCTCCATATCGACACTTACATCCTCCCCCGAGAGTTCTTCCACTTGATCATTAGGGATATGTTCAAGTTGATTCTCAACAATGTGATGAGATTGACTAGTATGCTGAGATTCTAATTTATCTAGTCTTTTCATCAGATCTTCATTTCTATTGCTGATTATATCTAGTTGTTCCATCATCTTCATCATCATATCCATCATAGTTTGCTCGGTGGAGAATGGTCGGGGTTCATCCATGGCATATGAGTCTTCTTCTCTAGGGAGAGAGTGATATGGTTCCTGACTTCTCTCCTTTTTGAAGGGAGGAAGACTATGTTCGTATCGTGGCTCATAGTACCCACAAGTGTCGTATTCACTTCGCTCTAGTGGATGGAGGTGATTGGAATGCGCTTGATCTTGCCCTTCTGTACCCCTTTTATCAGGAGAGGGGTCCTCGTAGTCATCCTCATAAGTGATCTCCTGGACTCTCTTGGCTAACTCCTTGTGCTCTCTAAATATGATATCCTCAAGATTCTTGATCAATTGTCTCAATTCAGACATCTCATGAGGATCGCATTCCCTACGTATAAGTGGTAAGGTATTGGTCATGTCCCTACATAATTTAAGCATTCCCCTCATTGGAACATGTAGATTGTTCATACTACCCCTTTTTAGTATGGGCCACGACTCACTAAGATATGAGTGTAAATCATCAAGGGAGACCAATAGTTGTTCTTTTCTATAGGCATTGCTAATCAATAAGTTCCATGATCGGTTTGCGTCTAGTGCATAGAAATCAGGTTCCCTTGCTGTCGTGGACTTGTTTGGATCCCAATAATCATATGTGTTATCATATGTAGGGTATCCATCATGCTGAGAAGGTATGCCATGAGACGGTGGGGGATAGGAGTAGTCGTTCCCATGTGAATAACTACGGCTCATGGTCTAGGATGAGTCCTCTCTAGAATGCACGTTTGAAATATAACTTGGAGGATAGCCATGAGGTCCTAGGTGATGGCTATGATCATCCTCGTAATGATAATCAGATGTGGGGTAGTCAGGGGTATGGTCATATTGTTGGATATCTTGATATGTGTAGTGTGAGTGTGACATCCTATAATCATGTGCTGAATAATATCTCTCCCCCAGTGAGGATGGGTATTCATGCTCTGAATGAGCATGATTCCAATTATATTTTCCCTCCATGTTTAATCATGAGAAGTTAGACATATAGAGATATTCAAATCTATATATTTCAAGAGGGTAAAATGTAAAATCAATAATAATAATAGACATGTAGAGAACACAAAAATATATGCAAATTCAAAATAAAAGAAACTAGAAAATAAAATTTCACCTGAATTTCAAGTGTTTTCAACACCTGCAACAAGGTTAGCAATAATGGTAGCAAGTATAGAAATATTTGAATTGAAATAAACCTAATTAGGGAGAAAAGATGTCACCTTAGATTTCTAATAATTAGCTGATATAAGATGAAATTTTATTTTCCTGTAATGTTAGGCTCAAGAAAGAGAATAGAAACTACTAATAGTTATAAGACAACTCAAAAAATCAAAATAACATAAGGGACGCCAGTCCCCGGCAATACCACCAAAAAGGTACGTTGTTCCCCTTGCTCCTCACTTATATTACCTTTTTCAGGACACCTTTGGCTACACTCCTCAGTTATATTGCTCCTCAGTTATATTAAGAGTGTAAATTTTGAGAACTATGAAATTGACTGAATTCCCATGTACAGGTTAAGCCCGTCCATTACGTGTGAGCGCTAACAGAAGTATTTTGTTTGACATCGTAGTCACCGTTGTCATTCTGAAGAGGGTAGAAGGTCACTATCATCATTACCGGTCATCTGCCCCGAAGCTTGGAACTCAGTGAATCCCCACAAGTCAGATCTGCACGTAGACTCCCCCTAGGACATTGCAATCACATAGTTACTTTTCCCTTAGGGATTTACACGTCGAACAATGTCACCGATGATGTCCAGCATCAAAAATCTTTGATGAACCGTCTGTCGAAGCCCCCCTGGCCGAGGATCCTCTAAGTTCCTTGGTGTTGGTGGGAAGCGATAGGTTTCAGATCACCTCCACTTTGACCTTGTCGACCTCTAATCCAAGGCTGCTGACCACGTGTCCTAGTACTATTGATGGCGAGGACGCCAATGCATCGACATTGGACGCATCTCCACTATCAATCAAAGTCAACACCGCCTCTACGGACACTCCACCACCGTCAGCCAAAGTCAACGTTGCCGCTACTGACATGCCACCACCCTCATCGGACGAAGTCAATACTCCGGCATCACGCACTTCTCCACGCACGCACGCCCCTTCACGCATGATGACACGTCGCCAACGACAGATCAACAACTGCCCCTTGCTGTGACATGAAGCACGTCTTTCGTCTTTAATTTCTCGTCTTTAACTTTTCATCGTTAAGTTGTATTTTCTCTTTCCTCCAAGGCCTAAATGTATAGGCCATTGTCTCAAGAAACAGTTAGGCAGTCATTATTCAAGAATTGAGTTTATTTTTAACTCTTCTTGGAGGACTGCCCAAGCCTCCCTATCCCTTCTTCAACCCTACCACCGCCACCTCCGCCACCGCCTCGCATCGCCAGTCGGCGTCTTCCTCTTCCTCTCCATTCCTCTCTTCCTCTCCATCCCTCTTCTATCTCGCCTCTTCTCTTTTCTCGCCCAAGGAAATCAACCAGGGTCGCCCAAGGAAGCCACCCTAGGCCGCCCAAGACTACCGCCCAAGCCTCCTAGGGCCGCCGCCCAAGACCGCCCACGGCAGCCGCCCCAGGCCACCCAGGGCAGCCCGCCCTAGGCCGCCCAAGGCCACCGCCCAGGGTCGTCGCCCAAGACCGCCCAAGGCAGCCGCCCCAAGCCGCCCAGGCCAGCCCGCCCTAGGCCGCCCAAGGTGCCGCCCCATGTCGCTCAGGGCAGCTCGCCCTAGGCCACCCAAGGTGCCACCCCAGGCTGCCTAGGGCCGCCGCCCAAGGCAGCCACCCCAGGCCACCCAGGGCAGCCTGCCCTAGGCCGCCCAAGGCACCACCCCAAGCCACCTAGGGCAGCCCGCCCTAGGCCGCCCAAGGCACTACCCCAGGCCGCCCAGGGCAGCCCGCCCTAGGCCGCCCAAGGCGCCACCCCAGGCCACCCCGGGTAGCCTCCCTAGGCTGCCCAAGGTGCCACCCCAGGCCGCCCAGGGCAGCCGCCCTAGGCCGCCCAAGGCACCACCCCAGGCCGCCCAGGGCAGCCGCCCAAGGCCGCCCAAGGCATCCCCCCAAGCCACCCAGGACTGGTGCCCACGCCCGCTTGCTCCGTCTTGCTCGTGCCCGCACTCGTCCATCTCACTCTCTGCCAGGGCCGTACAACACCCGGAACGCCCAGATTCTTTCGTCTAGTGGGCCTTTCAACGCCCGGATTCGCCCAGTCTTGTCTCGATCAGAATTCCCCGTAGCCTCTTCACTCACTACGGTGCCGAGGTACGCTTAAACTCTTTGGTGTCGAGGTGTATTCCGCGTGAATTCTCCACCGCCATCAGATTTGATTTGGTTTGGATTTCCCCAAATTCTCTCTCATTCGTGAGTTCCCCTCGTGACGTGAATTTGGATATTGATTTTGGTGCTTCGGCATCGTTGCGGTGGTTGAAGACAGTTCTCTCATCCTCGACGAGGAACGAGGCTGCACCACCAGTATTTCATCGGTTATAAGTTCCAAATTTGATCGCGTGAATTTCTGTGATCTGTTTATCCCTCCCTTACCCAATCCATCCATTGCCATCCATCTATCCTTATCATTTCTCCGTATCCCTAGTCATCCATTTCCTAGTCGTCCTACATCAACTATTTTTGCTTGGACCATGAATTGCACTTTTCCCAATTGAGTACTAGCCATCTCTCCTCGCAAATCTGGAAAACCTTTTATAAATTAGATAAGTATGTGTTAAAATTTTGTGCAAAAACAGAGAAGTCCTCCATGAAAATTTATAGAGAATCCCATACTAGATCTCAAAATAAGACTGTCATGCATTTTTTAAATATAGTTCGTGCATTACATATTCTTAGTGGCACTCTCCTAAATCAAAAAGTTCCAAATGGGCAAGTTATAACACCTTAATTTCGGTTTTTATTTCAAGTAATTTAGCACAATTTAATGTATTTAAGTAGATTAAAAGGGTTTGTTATCATATATTTACATGAAAATACTGTTTTCGAGTAATTTCTGATTTTCCCTAATTTTCTGTTAATTTTATGAATTGTAAAGGATTTATTTGAGCTTGAAATAATTATTTTTAAATCAAAATGGCAGGTTTAATATTTAATTTTGAGATTTATTAGTATGGAGATGAAAACTGAATATTCTAGAATTTTCTAGAGTTTTTTTAGGATGTTATTGGATTTTCTGAGATTTATTTGAGGAACAAATGCATTTTTTATTAAGAAATGGATATATTCAAACTTTGAGGGGCTTGTCGTAAATTTCAGTTGTAATTATGCCCTAAAAAACAGCTCTTGGTTGTGTATGCAGGCATAAAACTATTATTTAAATAGTTATAGGGTTTTATTGCAATTACTAATTATTTTTTAATGGTTTTCAAGAAAAAATCAGAGGAGAGAGAATGCGCAAGGGGCATATTCACAATTACTTTTGGGCGACGTTCAGCAGCAATTCCAGGCTTTCTAAAGGACTTTTTTGCAAAAAAATGAATTCAAAATGCGCCCGCCAATGAAACGGCGACACATCATGGCGTGTTAAAAAAAGAAATCAATAAATAAATGAATTTAAATCCAATGGCTTAAATTGGTATAAAATTCATTTATTAATTACTACATTGATAGATAAAAATTAATTACTAAATTTGGGTAAAACGGTGATTTTTACCATGTAACCTAAGTATAAAAGCTAAATTTCGAGAGGGGGAGCTCATTTTTTATGGTTCTCTTTCACAGCTACAAGACAGAGAGGAGCTCCAGCTTGGATCAACTTGTTTGGTACTTTTTCCTTCATTGTATTTGATTTTTTTGGTGTATTTTGGATGTTATTAGTTGAATCTCTTAATTCTTCTTCTTAATTTCTGTTTGAACTTCTAAATTGCTTGGCTTGAGTGGAATGTACAAGCCCTGACTAGGATTGAGAGGAGTAATTGAGAGATTTAACTGGTTATTCAAGTGCATTTCAAGAAAACTATAAAAAACAACATAAAAAGGATGAACTTTCTAGGAGATTGAATTTCCCATTCCAATATTCAGTAGAGTAGTTGTTTTTTCCAAGGTATCAAATCTACACAATCAACAAAAACAAATCAAAATCTTTTTCTCAATATCTCTGATTGAACTCTTTGATCCTTTCAATTGGATCAATTAATTCAAATTAGAGCCCCTTATTTCTTCTACTCGTCTCATCGCTTCTACCGCCCTTTCTACATTTCTCCTCTAATTAGGGTAATTTGATCTCTGTTGAAGACTAAATTAACCCTAATTAGGTTCAAATTTTTCAAGAAGAACATCAAATTGATTCCTTACTAGCTTCCCTACTCGTACTTAACACTACAGATTTTACGTAGAGTTTTCAGAAATTTTATTGTATAAGCTAAAAGTGACAATGACAAGGGTTTAAAATTGCATAAAATTCACCCCTATTTTTAGCTTATCAGCAAGTAAAATTAGTCCTTTCTTAATCATCGAGGTGAATTTCTATCTGATTATATCCTGAATATCCATCTTAGAAAAAAATCCAGAAATACACTAAACAAATCTAGATTCTAACCATTTTAATATTTCTTTACTAACTACATCTAGCAAATACGATTTAATAGAGTACATAAATCCAGCTTCTAACCATTTTAATATTTCTTTCCTAACTACATCCTACATGATGGGATTTAATTTTCTTTGGCATTCTCTTGTGGGTCTAGAATTTTCCTCTGTGAAAATTCTACAAACAGATGTAGATGCACTAATGCCCTTCATATTTGAAAAAGACCATGCAATGGAAGATATATATTTCCTATGCATTTTGAGTGATTCTTTTTCTTGATTTGATGATAAAGATGATGAGATGATAACTACAAATCATTGTTTATGCCAAAAAATGCGTACTTTAAAATTGATGATAACGGTTTCAAATCAATATTTTACGTCAAGACAGCATAAATCCATTTCAACAATTGAAGAATCTAAGAGTTCTTGAGATGATGAACATAAAGAGTGGTAATCAGTATGTTCAAAGACATTAATACAACATAGTTCTTTGAAGGATTTTTCTGGATATTTCATCAACTTGGATATGTTAATTTCCACTTTTTATTTTCCAACTTTGAGTTATATTATTTTTTATTCCCAATCCATGTTTTCCCAAGTTGTAGCCAAGAACGGTCTACCTAAAGTGATATAAGCATTTCTAATATCCCATATCACCTTCATTTCGGCAATAATGAAATCAACTGGGAAATAACATTTTGATAATAAATCATCTAATAATCCATGGGTCGCCTAATAGAGCCATCGGTTAATTAAAACCCTAAAAAGATCAGTTCTTATTCCCCAAATTTAAGTTTATCATATAGGCTTTGGGCAAAATATTGACATTATCTCCTCAATCAAGTAATGATTCATAAAAAAATATTCCTCCTATCTCGCATTTGATTAGGCGGCTCCTTAATCCCTGCGTTTGTCTAGAAGATTTTGCAGAATAGAACTGACATTTTCAGGTTTTGAAATATGTCTTCGGCTAGGTGTGCACAGATTTTTCTAAATTTTTGCAGAGGAAAGAGTATGTTGTATTGCTTCATTCAATGGGATATACATAGCTACTTGTTTAAAAATCTCAAGAAGACTTTCATCATGATGATTTTGTTTAACTCTAAAGCTTTTCAAAGCATCAGGAAAAGGAATGGGTGGAACATAATCTCTTGGATTAGGCTCTATTTGCATAGAATCATCATTATCTTCCTGAGGTACTTCTATTTCTTCTTTTTGAACTTCAGAAATATCCGACAAAAGTTTTCTATTTCACAATTGGGAAATTGTGTGCATGGTTTCGTGCGAAGATGAATGTAAAATCATAGGATTAATATGAGGCTGAGTTTGGAGTCGACATGTTTCATGGATAGGGAATTCAATCTCGTCCATTTTATTTTGTTGTTTGAGGTCGGCTCTTGAGTTATTTTTTTCCTCATCCATTCAATTTCCTTCTTGAATTCGTGGAGCATTCTGATCATTTGGGATTGAATTTACTCCATTTTGTCTTGCTTCTCCTGCACATTCCTGTAGAACTCATCATACAAAAGCTTAGTGGTTTGGTGAAAGTTATTGTGATTGGGCCTTGGATAAAAAATTCTTCGTTCTTGTTGGAGAGGAAGAGAATTTGGTAGGTATTCCTCGCCATGTTATTCTTCAGATATCCACTATCTCCAGGATTCCAAGAATTTTGAGCTATAGGTATATTCATCTTGGACTGATCACTAGCCATGTCTTGCTCATGCAATGGGAAATCTACTTCTACATGATCAGCAATAGAGCAATGATGGCACAGTGATATCCGTTTGAGAAGGATAAGAGGAATTAGGTGATTTTAAACCCTCAATGCATGTAGTTATGTCAGAAACAGCTTTAACAAGTTTTTCAATTTGCATATCAGGTTCACTAGCACTCACCTCAATCATCCCGCCTCTTTTAGAATTTGCATTTCTCCCATTACGATTAAATACAGCATCATATGCATCATTTTCTACTAGTGTTTATAAAATGTCGAGTGTTTCATCTAAATACTAATGCATAGCGATACCGCCACTAGTGGCGTCGATCATCTTTCTGTGATGATCTCTTAATCCCGCATAAAAAGTTTTAACAATTTCCCAATCATCTATCCCGTTGTTTGGACATTTCCAAATTAACTCTTTCATCGGGTCCTTGACAAAAGTCTCATATCTCATCATTCCAACTGGGTGGAGATTTTTTAAGAATGTAATTTCCATTTCCTTTCATGAATAAAAGTTCAGATATAGAGATGTAAACCAACTTCTAGATTTATCTCTAAGACGAAAGGGAAATAGTTGGTTAATGATTGGTTGTTGCCACTCATTACCGCTAAGCTGTGATTTCTCGTTGTTCAACGAATCGAACAGCAATGTGTGGCGGTGCGAGAAAAAAAATCTAGAAAATCTTCTAAAATTCATACTAAATAAAATAAAATCCCAAGAAATACAAAGAAAGATATATTTTGACTTTACAAAATCATAACATTCAAATTTAAATGTCAAAAACTTTTCAAACAATCATATTCCATCACAAAAATTATATTCTTTTAGAATCTATTGTTAGAAAATCCCATAAAAATCCATAACAAGGCAGCAAATTCATAACATAATTATAAAAATATGTTTTATCATTTTAGGCATGATAACATGTAAATACGATCAGATTAAGTAGTAAAATTCATGTTATCACTAGATAAGATTACTTAGAGAACATGCTTTTATTTTTATTTAATTATCTCAAAAATATCAACGATAATTGTAAACCCTAATTTTTAGGCAATCAGTCCCCAAGGTGCTGATGGAGGACGATCGTGCCACTCAGGTCTTGGGACGCCAACAACCTCGACAAGCAGCCTGAGCTGACATTTGCAACCCCGGCTTCAAGTACTCGGTATAAACATCAACTAAATTCATGCATCTTCTTTTTCTCATATTGTGATTTTCCAGGAACAATTTGTATTGGGTCATTTTTTCTTGGGCTTGTCCGTTGTTATTTTCATTTCTTAGTGTTGGATGAATGCTTAAGGGGAAGCCTTGTCACGAGATGGGTTTTCCCCTCTCTCGGCCCACTTAGACATCCTTCCTCCTATATAAAGTGACGACATGCCCAAGAAGGCCTTAGAGAAAAAAATAAATTGAATTTGAGTTATTGTTTCTTTTGGGTTTCCACCTTCCTGTTGGAGGAAGTTATCATTTTCTAGAGTAGAACATGGGAATTGCCTACGACGTGATCTTGTTCCCATGTTGAGATCATTCCATGAGGAACCACTCGTCATCTACGTGCCCACCTGCTATCAGTTTCTTGGACCACAAAATCAAGAAGTCATCTTCTTGGTCACCTTCCCATGCAAGAACGCAACCATCCTACATCTTCCTCATCAATAGGCGCTTCGACAATGCCTCGGATGCCAATGTCCAGATCATAGTGCCAAGGACTGTTTCTTGGGGTAGTAATAGACAAGAACTGCCTTTCTTCCAATCGTTCATGATATTCTGCCGCCTGTGTGGTTGTTGTAGCTGCCACCATTGCCGTCGCCACTGCCACCACCGTCTCACCCATTGTCAGCGCCCTTCCATGCCGACCCACCATGCCCACACACTCGTCTGCGCCGTCCATCGCTCGCACGTGCTCCCCATGCCCGCTCGCACGAGCATGCCTGATACCGCATGCCCGTGCCCCAAGGCGTGCACTCGATGTTGCTCATGGGTGCCCAACACCATGTGTGCGTCTGACACTGCACGCCGTGCCCAACGCCACGCCCAATGCCATGTGCCAGTGCTCGCGCACCGGCCTCACATGCGTCATGCGCGTGCATGCCATGGCGTCGTATCTTTCACTGCCGCACCCCGTAAGGTATCGACGTTTACCTCTTTTACATTTTCAGTATCATTAATTCTTTCAGAGCTGTCTTCCCTACTTTGATCCCTTGTCGGAATTATTGACATCTCGTAGTAATAGCCACCATCGTCGAGGGGTAGCATTTTTTTCGTGGACGCGATTAAATTCATGAGTAACGCGGTTTGTGGGCGCTATTGGGCATTCCTGCCCCTCACGTCACATAGTGTTTAGTTCGTCAAACTGGTCATTGGGAGCCTAACCGTGATGGTCCACTCCCAAATTTTTAATTGATCATCGTACTTTGATCAGCTTGTCGACTAGTTTTCATCTAACTTTTAAAATACATTTTACATCATTTTGATACATTCATTCCATGATTTTTCATCTGTGTTGTAATACGAGCAGTCTGATCCTGGCACACGCCGTATTACATCAGGTGCTCAACCTCTTTGATCTCCCAACTTCATCGTTTGTCCTTGGCTTTGGATTTTTCCTTTGCACTTTGATAAATAGTTTTTGAAGGACTATTCTTGTTTACTTAGGAAGTTATTTTATGAAAGTTAATCAAGGTCTGTAGAGAGCCTAAGCACTTAACAAGATAATTATAAAAATGAGGTTGGTATTATTCTCCGCAATTGTCTTTAACTCTCCATCCTCATAGGACCATAAGATCCAGATGAATACTATTTCATCATTGCATAAAAAAGTGGATCTATTAGGCTTTTTCTAAGCCAACAACTTGCACAGCTTCACACCAGTACCACACCATAAGTGTATCCACTAGCTACCTGACTAATGACCACATTTGGCATTTCTAAAATGCCCCATTATATGTCATTTTGCCAATAAGTCTGTCATCCTCTTGCATTGTCTTTTATTCAGCATATATTCCATAGGTTACAATCTGTCTTTCCCTCCATTCACCATTGGCCCGACGTGCACTTCCATTAAAATGTCCTATGCATTTATCCCATATAACTATTCTAATGCAAGAAACCCCATATAAATGTTAAATAGAACTAAATTTGAAATGGGAAATAAGTATTCTCCGTGTGTTCCTTGGACGTACATTAATCCAAACGCCTAATGCTTCTTTTCTCCATCCTAGAGCTTGTGTGTGCTGCTAATGCACTCTATTTTATTTTTACTAATCAGTCTAATTATATATTGAACAGTTCACTATGTATTCCTTGGCCACCGATTGTCGTAGGGGGTTATGCTTGGTGATTTAGGACCATTCGGAAGATCAAGCCCAAGCTTGTCAACAACAGCATTGTGGAGCCTGAGCGGACGTGAAGAACCTGAAATTTTCATATTAGGTTTGACAATCGCTTCCTAGCATCGTTTATCACTTGCACGTGTCATTTTTCTTATTTTCTATGGAGTCCTCCCCCCGCCCCTGTACAGGCCTCCCATCTCCATTTTCGTTTTTGGATGTGTTTGTGTTTTTATGCTCAGACCATCAGGGGAGAGTCTCCCATAAGGTGGCCCATTAGGGCAGCCACACACCCCCTACTACATAAGGGGAAGGGTGATCGCATAATGATTTTTGGAGATCCTTTGGAAA
The DNA here is from genome assembly GCF_029677425.1 of Wolffia australiana. Classification (NCBI taxonomy): domain Eukaryota; kingdom Viridiplantae; phylum Streptophyta; class Magnoliopsida; order Alismatales; family Araceae; genus Wolffia; species Wolffia australiana. The sequence goes on along the minus strand of NC_135839.1, from coordinate 17,354,762 downwards.
AGATTATCATGTTGCACCATGTGATTTCCCCCTCCATGGAGTTGTGGTTTTGCTCTCTTTTAGGTTGATTCTGAAATTGGAGGTCCTTTCAATTGCCACCGTTGTGGAGCCACTTCCAACAGCAGCCACCTGCCACTGCCAAACCCTAGACCACGCCAATGACTTGCAACACCAATAGTGTTCTCTCCCCCCCCCCAGTTTCCCTGCACTGCCCCTACCTTCTTGAGCATTCATGCAGTCTACAAACTGTCTTCTCATCTCTTGGTCAACCCATGTGATCGGACGTCGCATGTACCCCTGCAGTCACAAATGCACACAACTTTAAGTCATCCTTTAGTATCGTCCTCAACTGTTCTGTTGTCGAGAGGTCTCTTGTCGTTGGATTATCTATAGCTGTTTTAGTTAGAGATTTTTTTACTTTGGTGTCAGGTCTGCATCGCTCTTGGCGACGGTGAGAATGCTCACAAACGGTGACTGTCCCCCATCCCACCAGCCTTCAAGTCGATCAGTTGGGTCACTGGGATCTTGTCCGTCGACCCAACTCCTCTTGTCAACTCTAGAGTACCATCCAGGGTCAGTGCATTTCCGGACATACTTCTCGTTGTTTTTTTCACGAACGTATCATTTACACCCGTTGGCACCATGCATTATTGCTCACAATTTGTGGTGTAACATGAGACGTCAATCTCGGCACGTCATGTTACATCACTTCGATGTCATCATCATATGGTTTGAAACCCTTTTTTTCTTTTTACTGATCACAAAGCTATTTACGTGTAACATTATATCGTGTATAGTTCATTGAGCATTTGTCATATCAAGCAGAGCACTAACAATATTATATTTTAAAATTTTATGTTTATATTCATATCTCATTCATTCATAAAAATTTTAAAATATTTTAAAAAGTAAAATTGATATGGAATGTGGGTAATGCATAAAGTGGGGTTATGAATCAAATACCATGGCATATGCATAATAACCTGGGTTTTTAGTCTTGATATAACATTTAAAAGTATAAACTACACGCATGGCTGTTGTGCTAGCCATGTGGATGGTAATCTAGGTGTGCTGTTTAGTGCTTTCTAGACAGTTGTCAACGAGGTTGGCTAACTGCCTTGATAGCTAATTGGCTCTCTAACTACCAGCCTTTTACTATCTAATTGGTGGGGTTATCTAGTTGGATGGCCAACCAGACAGATAGCTCTCTATCAAGCTCTCTACTTGGCTGGATACCTAGGTTATCTGGTCGGTCGCCTGCTCATCTTCTAGTTTGTTTGTTAAAATGCTATTTGACTAATTTTTTGGTTCATGCGCTAGTGTTACAGTGTGATTATTGCATATGAAATTAGTTGTGTAGTTGGGTATTTGGACCATGGTCTCATGGTTAACTCTTTGAATGGTTTCCTAGTTTTTGTGTTCCTCTAGTGGTGCACTATCTAATTAGTGCATTACCTATGCAATTGAAAAGCTGATGAGCGTGTTGGCCAGCCAAATATTTAGGGTTTTACCTGATTGAACTTTTTGATACATGTCTTTGATCTTAGCTACAAACTGTATGCTTGGATACTTATCTGCTTGGGTCAATCTTTTCCCTTGCAGACTGGATACTTACCAACCTGTACAACTGGTTGCTCAAGCTGCCTGATTGCCTTGCGTGAGTTGGGCCCTTTTGCCTAGTATTAGAAGCACTGAACTTTTTCACATGTTTATTGGTGTGGAAATTGTTATAGTATGTCCATTGGATCCATCTTTCCCCTCGTGGACTCCTTCAACACACCCCCAAATTTTAGTGCTTCTTCTTCCCATTGTTAACATGTTATTAGAGCCCTAGCCTTCTCTTCTTGTAATTATCCTCTTTATTATACCACCTTATTCCTTAAAGGCCTCTCTCCTCACCAACCATTGATCTCTTTCTCTTCCTCCATCAACTATCTAATATTCCATAACAGCCTCCTCGCCACCCTCGCACAGCCTCCCAAGATCCACCTTAGGTGTGCACATGTGCCGCTTCCATGTCCCACCTCCCCCTCTACCTTCTGCTTACACATGGTGCCATTTCCCCATGGTGCCATTTCCCCATGCCTCACTGGCACCTTCAACACCACTCGTGGCATCCTAGGAAGTACCCCTCATAGCATTGTTCATCTCCTGCTAATCCTAATCTACAGATACAGCTGGTTACTCCATGAGACTATATCACATTACAACTCACTTGAGCAGCATATATCTTTAATGGACATAATTATGCTTCTTGGGCCTCAATATTTGAGTAGTTATTGATGGATCATAATATGCTTTAACGTTTGTTGGATTATCCTCCAATGCTTATTTTGCACACATGGTATCAGCTTGACTTAGGTATCCTTACTTGGATTCTTCAGAGCATTGTGTGGCCCATCATAAAGCTTTTCTCCTTTATTTGTCCTTGTTGGGAACTTTGGACAACCATAGAGAACATGGCCGCAAATTGGACAATACGCTGCATCATGGATATTTTGGAATCACTCTTTGGATAATTAGGGGATTTATCAACTTAGGCTCACTTTAGACATTTTCATGCCCAAATTCGAGAGTTAGCCATATATCAGCTACCAACCAATGATCTTCACACCATAAAGGGGCTAGGAGTTTTATCTAGTGTACATTTGAGTGGACTCATCCATCAATAGCCTCTTTGATCATAGCATGTTTCTCTCTAGCAATTGTGTACATAGTATATCTCATATTTTTTTAGCTTTCTTTGACTGACAACAAGCGCCCCACATCCTAAGTTGGGAGATATATACACTCCTTTTGCAATGATTGTCTCCACTTATCAATCACCACATGGCCCTCCTTGGAGATCATACAGTGGTCATCCGCCAAAAGTGAAGATCTAAAATTAGATTACCTCATCCATCTATTGCTTTAGACAAAATCATCCTTAAAAAAAGTTGGAATAGTTTGGGAACCCCAAGACAACACAACCGCTTTATTTTAGTCTCAACTAGCTTATTCAACAATCTTAAGTTCCATCTCTGACCGTCTTGATGATATTAACCTGCTTGAATATACATATCTACACTACTAATACACATTTTAAGTCCCAAAATGTGTCATGTAATTATAAACATTTTAAAGTCATTTTGGTATCAATTAATGTGTAGTGCCTATAATTTAGAAGAATGTTGCATTTCATGCACTAAATAGAGAAAGCGATAAAAGTTCACTGTAATGTCATTTTTATACATGTTTTGCATACTCAATAATTCCTTAATAAAAATATGTTAAAGACATTGTAATTTTTAATGCTCCCCTGCCTGTGGCTGGCTTGCGCACTGAAGCACTTGTTCAGCCCTAGCTGGCCCAATGTGTCTATTTTTTTCTTTATTTTTAGGTATTATTCTTTTTATTTATTTCTCCTTCAATAATTCTTTCTCTTACTTTGACTTCTTACCATTGATCTCTCAAGGCTGCCTGCAACCGCCAAGAGGTAGAGCCCGACAAGCAAGCCCAACAAGCCACACAAGGAACATACATCACAAGGCCTATTTAAGACCACAAGGATAATACTATTATGTGGTACACAAGAGAGGTATGTAATTTTAATTCAATATGATATAGTTGTCGACATTTATATAGCGTTGCGGTTTACAGAAATTTTTGATATTGGATTCAAAATCCCTCTATTTCTTTTACTCTGGCAATGTGTTGGACCATTGATAAGCAATAATATGATCACAGCCCAACAAGCTGCGATACAAATAAAACAACATGTAAAACTGAGATCGGGCTTTGAGCCAAACCAGCCTGAAGCACATATCTTTTCGGGCCATTTCTCAACACAGATATGATCTCATCCGTCTATTCTTCTTAAAAATCGGGTGGTGAGATCTATCCCACTTCATTTAATTTTTCTATATCTATTTCAGACCTTCCTATTGGCTGGCAAGGATGACGCAATCGGGGGACCCAATTGTGGACAAATCATAGGAGTCCATAATGACGATGCAATTGAGGGGGCGGCCCAAAAGGTGCGCTAATGTGTCAACATGGGAACACCAAACTTGTACCACTCCACGGATGCAATTTAATCACAGTTGTTGGATCTGGATGAAGGCGATCCAACGGCTAGGGCATTTATGTCCACTCTCTCCCTTGGTTTTCAACACTGTAGGTTGGAGGCAGTTTTTGGTTAGAGAGGGAGGACCGCTGGGAAATCCAACGGCCCTGAGGACCCCTAGGGATGTCCCCCTCCATTGGACAGCCAGGAAGATGATGGATATTATGTAGTCATCAAATCAATCACACCACCATGTTTATTTAAGTTAATTGAATAAAAAATTTAGGTTTATTATCATTCAGTGTGATGTTAATAATGAAGTCCATGAATATGTGCAATGACTTAGTGAATTATGATGAGATCATAATACAGTGATCACCAGTCTAAAACATATATTCTAATATTCGTATTCGATAGATAGTGGAGACAGACATCAAATTATTCGGATAGAATAGAACTAGTTCATCCTACTTGTACGATAAGTATAGTTAATCTTGTGGCTATTAGTGTAGAGACACTAAGGACAAATAGTGGGTGCTCTTTGGAGAAAGTGTTCACTGAATGGATCCATACAAACAATGACAATTAAAATTAACTATGAAATTTGCTTCCATCAACCACTCTAGAGGTACCATGGCTCAACTGACCTTGTTTGACTCCCTCCACATCATGACACATACATCATCTTCACAATGGATAAGCCAAAAAATGGGGGTGAATTTTTTGATTTTATAATCCCTTGTCATTGTTAATTTTAGCTTTTACAATAAAATTTATAAAAACCCTACTTAAGATGTTCAGTGATAAGTATAGGTATTGTCCAAGGGAAGCTAGTAAGCAATTTCAATTGTGATCTACGTATATAATTTGACCCTAATTAGATTTAATTTGATCTTCAATAAAGATCCAACCACCCTAATTTGATAATGAATTAAGAAAGGGGGGTAGAAGAGATGAGAAGAATAGAAGACATAGGGAGCTCTAAATTGAATTATTTGATCCAATTAAAAGGATCAAAGGAGTAAAGCAGAGGGATTAAGAAGGAAAATTGATTTGATTTTAGTTGTTTTTGGGGATTTGGTATCAAAATTCACTAACTATTAGATCATAAAGACAATCTATTTTATCCTAGAAATTAAACTTTTTGTAATTTTTTTTTATGGTGCACTTGGAATAGCTAGGTAAATCTCACAATCTCTCCTCTCAGTCCCAGTAAGGGCTTGTGCATTTTGCTCAATCCTAGTGATTTAGAAGTTCAGACCAAGATTGACAAGAACGAATCATGAAAATTACACCAAGAATTCAAATACAATGAAGTAGAAAGCACCTAATAGAGTTGATCCAGGATGAAGCTCCTCTCTGTCTTGCAGCTGTGATAGAGCCATTTCCAAACTGACCACCTCCTCTCAAAATTTGGCTTTTATACTTAGGTTACATGGTAAAAATTACCATTTTAATCTCATTTAGTAATTACTTTTCGTCCATCAATGTAGGCCTGATATGAATGATCCAACCATACATATAGAAACAGGAGGTTGAGAGAGAAAATTTGTAAACAAATCATCTCAACCGGACTTCAGGATCAAAATATATCAATAAATGAAAATTGACCAATCTAAGCCGTTGGATAAATTTTCATTTATTTAATTTAACTTATTTTCTACACTCTATGTTGTGTCGTCCCGTGATTGGCCAACACATTTAAACTTTAAAAAAAGGGCGCTCATTCTCGTAATGCCACGTACTCCCTGTCCTGAAATCAAAATATAGAAAAAACAATGAAAATAGACTAAATATGGTGCGATGTGCATTTACCTGTGTGCCTTCAACGTTTTACCCATTCACAGGGCGTCACCTCCTGTGCATGCGATTTGTATGCACAGCACAGGAGGTCAAGTTACCTCCCAGAGAGATAATGTCCTAGACTTTTGCAAAAAAAGTCCAAGATTAGATATGCATGCACAAATCGAAGCCGCCCTAAAAATATTTATGGATATATTCTTTTCCCTTTCTTTCTCCTCCATTTTCTCATAATAACAATAAAAAAAATCCTGATAATTGCAATAAAACCTTGTAACTATTTTTCTTGCTTACAACCATAACCGAGAGCTGTTTTAAGGGCATAATTGCAACAAAAAATTAACAAAACCCCCCCTTTGACTTCAGAAATTGCTTAAAAACTCATATTTCCCATATAAATATATCTTTTTCCTAGTTAAAAATTCATTTCTTCCTCAAATAAATTCCCCAAAATTTGAATAAAATTATATCAAATTCATTAATTTGTCCCCACATTAATGAACATCACAATTAAGTTTTAAACTTGCCATTTTTATTTAAACAGAGTTATTTTAAGCTTAAATAAATTCCAGAAATTTCATAAAAAATAACAGGAATTTAGGGAAACATAAAAAATTACCTGGAACATTAATTACATGTAAATATATGATGACAACCCTATTGTAACTCTTTAAATGCATAAAATTGGGCCAAATACTTGAATTAAATACCGAATTTAGGGTGTTGTCATTTATTGACTCAGGAGCTTCTAACCAAATGAGCAACAGATCCATCATTTTTCCACATTTTGGCCTATTCCAAATCATCCTCCTATTACCATTTCCTATTCTCGTACTTGTGTGGTCACTAGCTATGGCAATACTTTCACAACTTGAGTACAACTTTCATCTAGGTTTTGTATGTTCCCAGCTACATACTAAGAAACCTATTATCTATGAGAATTGTTGTTATCTGACCTCAGCTGATGGTTTGTTTCAAAAATATTCTTATTTACTTTTTACCTGCATCAACTACTCCTAGGTCTCATGCATCACTACCACCTTGTTTACCTCATTTGTTGGTCGCCGCGTATCTCTTTCCTACCATTTCAACCTATCTATTTTCTCCCTTGCCTAATCTTCCATGGCCACCTCACCCGCAATCAAAATCTAACTCTTCCTACCTAGAATCAGATATGCATCAATCATTATATTTCTCACCTTGTTTCCCTATGACTGTATTTCTCCATCCTTTCATATCCTTGCTCTTCATATGGCCTCTCAGTTGATTCTAGTGTCATATGTTGAGGATTTCAAGTACCTGAGTGGAAGCGGCTATGGACTTGGAGATGGATGCGTTGATGTGTTAGGGAACCTAGACACTTGTATATTGTGAATGCTATGCCACCATTTTAATGTGGATGTGACTCTTTACACTCAGTATAACCTACATGGCGCAATTCCTCAACACAAAGCCCTATGGATGTTGTTTCACGTAGGTCTATGGTGTCAACATCAAAAATTTATCTCTAGTGTTCTGACTAAACTCCCTTCAAATTATCATTTTTCTAGCATTCACTCTAACACCAATTGTAGGTATCAAATGTCTTTCTCCATATGATCTTCATGACTAGGTCTTCATGGTTCGACCTCCTAGGTATGTCATTTGCAACAAGTCATTCACAGACTTAAGCAAAGGCCATGTGCTTGGTTTGCTATGTTTAGTAGTCTTCTAGTGTAATTCAGGATCGTACCATGCCTTCCAAATCCCACAATGCTTACAAAGACTACTAAAGCTATCATTATCATTCTACATTTTTATGTGGTACAAAATTATAATGACATAAACAAGAACCACAAAATGAATCGCTTGGGCATGGATCACATCCCTGATTCCTTTGACCCATGAGCAAGTCATGTGGAGCTCCTCATGTGTGTAGCCTCTAGGCATATCCATGTGGTTCTCATCACATCACATTTCCCTCTTCACCTTGACGAGCTATGTTCCTACTATGACATCATCAATACACTGTCCCAATCACATCTATTATAGAGTGGGGCTATGCAGAGAAGTGCATTCCTTTATTTATTCTAAGTGGGTATTTTTTATTAAAATCCCCTTACTTTAAGTGTATCATCTTTCGACGTATAGAGGATCATATATGAATGACGCTCTACGCTAATGTATAAATCTCCTTAATGACTTCTTTGACCCAATAACTAACTATATCATTAGATTGATTAATAAGTGTCAAATTTATTAACCCACAAGATAGATCTCGTCTCTATCATGTGAGTTGCAAAGCTACACCTCATTCTCTAGAAGATACGGAGGAGTATAACATCAACTCACTTATGGTAAAAATGAATTAAAAATAATCACAACTTTATCAGAAAATAATTTCCCTATTAAACTATTTCTTTGAAGTTTATAAATAATATTGAAAATTTTAATGGGATTTTGTAGTAAGAATGGCTATTTAATTCTAATTAAATACCTAAGCTTGTACCTAAGAAGTGTCAAATGAAGGTTGCTAGTAATGATGAAAATGGAGTATAGCAGATGAATGAAATATTGCCACTTATTAATATGGAAATGGTGGCACACGGGGGCCAATGATGTGGATTTACCTTCCATAGTGGTGATGGATATGGCGGTAGATTCACACTAGCAAGTGGCATAGCCTATGGTCATATGCAGAATAGTGAAAACCTAGGATATCATATAGGTTGATAACCTAGAAATAACAAAAAAAATGAGACTAAAAATATAGAAGATCACCTGAACCGCTACATTTTTCTTATATATATTCCCATATTATACCGTACAACAAACGCTTATAGTTCATATCATTCCCAGTAAAACGGCGGATATGGTCACATCACATAGGCTGAGAGAGAGGGGGGGGGGGAGGGCTAGAGAGAGGGGGGGAAAGGGAGAGAGAGGGAGGGAGAGAGGGGGGAAAAGAGAGAGGGAGGGAGGGATGGAGGGAGAGTGGGGGAGAGAGGTAGATAGATAGAGAGAGGGAGGGAGGGAGAGAGAGGTAGATAAATAGAGAGAGGGAGGGAGAGAGAGAGAGAGAGAGAGAGAGAGAGAGAGAGAGAGAGATCACGCCTTCCCATATTACCATGAGCTTGTCATCAGGCACTGGGAGAGAGAATCTCAGTCATCTGTTCCGTTTTCTCTCTCTCTGATGACGTAATGGGACGGATAGTAGAGTTGTGACTTGTTGAGGATGATGAAACTAACCAATTAAAATGTCATAGACAGATGACTGAACGGGAGGACGTTCAATCCCTGATCGCGCAGCCCCGACAGCAGCCCCTGAAACGTCTTTGGAGACGTCGCCGTCGGCCCCGACGGCACCAGCCCCAGCCCCGGATACGTCTTCGGAGACGTCACCGCCGCCCTCGACAGCACCGGCCGTTCGCGTTCAGCCAGCTCGGCAAGCCAAGGCGACGGTACGCACGCCCGGATTCAAGTATTCCGGGTAATGGACACCGTATCGTTATCTTTACATCTTTGTTTTACTCGTCATTTTGCTTTTCGTCTTCGTCGTTCGTCGTTTTCCGACTCATCACAGTCTCGTGTAAGGAGGGGAGGTTCATCCTATAAGGATCTTCCCCGCTATCGTTCCGTTGATTTCCTTGAGTCGTTTTCGTCTCTTGGGAGTCATAGGTTAGCTGTTTTAATTTTCAGCTTTTATTTTGTTTTTGGGCTTAATGGGCCACCCCACTCCCCCTCTATATAAGGGAAGCAGGGTTGCCCTAAAGGGACAGACTTTTGCCATGGATGAATTTTGAAGAAGAAGATTTTGTTCTGTTGAAGACTTGTTTCTCTCCGTGGAGAATTAGGGTTCGACTCCCTTGGAAGCAGGGAAGAAGAAGGGTTCGGGGAAGAGAAAGAGAAGCTTGGAGAGGTCCCCTGGAGGCCGCCTCCGCCAGTGCTACCCACGAGCTACTGCTCCAGGACCGCCGCTGCTTGACCAACAGCCTGCACGGCCGCTGTTCGTGCTGCCTGGTTCGGCCCGCGCGGACGAGTACCGCTCGCGCGGTCTGTCGGTGTCGTGTCCGTGGCGTGAATCAGCTCCGCCACACCGCTTGCGTCCCGGTTTGCACCTGACGACCCCGTTGGTCCACCCGTGAGGTGGGCCCCGCTGTGTAGAGGTGCATCCCTGAAGTCTGCCCGAGCCAGCCTGCCTGCCCGTCGTGGAACGAACGTCCGCCAGCCACTGCGGCAAAACCGCAGTTGCACCGGCGCTCGCTTACAACCCCGCGTGGCTCAGCACGACGAACGCCTGCATCGGCCCCCGGCGTTTTCCGTCACCCTGGGGGCTTTCCCCCCCCCCCCCAGGATTTCCGTCTCTCTCTCGAATTAGTTCCCCGTAATCTGTCTCGGAGTTGCACCCCGCGCCCTGCTGACGGCGGCCTCAGCCTCACTGCCGGTGACGGAACCTGTGAGTGCGCTGCAACCACGCCGTCTTCCCCTCAGGACTCCAGCCTACGCTACCGCCTGGCCAACATCAACCGACCCTCCGACTTCACCGTCCGGCGGACTGAGAAACCCGCTCCGCGCTCCTGCCGGCGGACTACTCCGGCATCCGTGGGTACCCCGACACGCCCGGATCCCTCCGCCCACGCCTGTTGCACCCGTCGAACCGCGCTGGCGGCGCCACCCGCGTCGCACCTCGCGGGATCTTCGACCGACCGCCTGCCCTGAGTAGACGCCCTCGCCGCAACGCCCCGCCTCCGGGCACTCATTGTGCTGCGCTCTCTTGCGGCACGCGCCCCCCCCCTGCGCGCGCCGCTCCCCGCCGCTAGGTGCTGTTGCGCCTGTCCCTGTCGCGCCGCGCCCGGCATCCTGCGGTCCCGCCGCGCGCGAGCATCTCCCGCCCGGGCCGCCAGTCTCCAGCGTGCCCCATCGCACCGACTCCCGCCTGCTGCAACTCGCGCCGAGACGAACTGCTCAGGACGATCACGAGGTACGCCGTTCCCCCTTCCCGTCTCTTATTTTTTGCAGTACGTCCTCGTTTTTGCCTCCACCGCGCTCGGGTTAGACATAGGTGAGCGAGACAGGCGAGTGAAAATCTACGTCTTATTGAGCGTCCTACCCAGTCTGGTACGAGTCGGCTCGCCCGTCGCGTGCGGGCTACCTCCGGCGGGAGGCATCCCGTTCGGCGCCGTAGCGACCTCGCCCATCTGGACGAGGGTCAGAAGGTCCCCTTACCCGTCTCCGGGCGACCCCGTCAATCCCAGGACGTCGGCTTCCCTCTGTTCGTCGGCAGCTGCACGTACTACACCCCTCCCGGGTCATTTTCATCGTAGCTCGCCTTCGCAGGATTCCCGTGCCCGACGAACCCTCGAGCATTCATCGCGCACCGACACGATCTCGCCACCGAGCATCTTCTCTCGGTGACGGCCGGACCTCGTCTCGGACGTGGTCCTGCATCAATCCCGTTCCCCCCGTCAGAAATCGTCATCATTTCTCTACTCCAACAAGCCTAACATCACAAACTAGAGGAGGGAGAAAAAAGACCATAGAGGAAGAGCGGAGCAATGGCGGCGGCGCCGGAGGACTTGGCGTTGGGGTCGCTGAGCATCTACAAGGCGTCGAGGAGTATCAAGCGCAGAGAAAGCTCTCTCCTTTACAACGCTCTCCGTTCAACCTTCGAAGATTCAATCTTCGTGGCGGAGATCGCCCAACTGTGGCCGGACCTCCCTCTCCTCGCCAACCTCCGATGTGGGCTCTGGTACTCCTCTCGCTTCCACACAACCTGCTACTTCAAGTCCACCGACGGCCACAACAACAATTGGTCTTTCAGCACGTCTCGCCTCAATCTCCACGTCGCTACCCTCGCCGGTATTTCCATCGACTTTGGTTGTTTCTACCGGATCAAACCGAGTTAAAGATTGATTCTTTTCCCTGTGAATTCCATGGGAAGGGCAGAGAGGCGGCTGCCTGATTGTGGACTCTACCCGCAAGGGAAAGCGCTTCCCTGACAGCATGTCCAAGACCATACCCATCTGGGCTTGCGTTCTCAATCGAGCCATTGCCAATCGATTACGCACGAAAAACCCAAAAAATATCCCCACTGTGAGTTCTTCCCCCTCTCTTTTCTCTCTTCTTGTCACCACTCACCATTCATTATTCAGATTCAAGTGCCCACCACTATGCCAGAAAATGAAGCAATGACGTTGCTTCTCTTCTTAACATCTAGGCAAGATATTAGTCTCTACTTCTCTTCCAAGATGGATTAATACGGCCCAGAATCACAACGTGTTACCTCTGGATTCCAAACCTGCAACTTGTCCTTTGATATCATGTTAAGATTCAACTGCAGAAAAAATCTTCAGAATCACGACTGTAGAACTGAAGATATTATCAATGACACACATGTGAATTCAAGAGAACATACCTCATTCCATGGAGATCTTGATATTAAGAGGTAGTCTATTGAGTCAAGAGGAAAAATCCTCAAGTCTCAAGAACAACCGGATATCTGAAAGAAAACCATGCCCTGCGACTCAAGAACTGGCCTTATCCTCATTATGCAACATCGCCTTGGCCACCAAACTCAATGAATATCTTAATCCCAATCATCATAATGAACACCAACAGGCAAATTAGGTGTGTATATTTGAGGTTGTTGTAAACTTTATTTTTTTTAAATAAAAATTTCTTTTAATCAAAACTCACTCAAATATGTATTATGGGAGTGAGGTCATCTCCACAGGCACTAACGTTTAAAGATAGTTCTAATAATTGGGTTAGGGTTAGGGAAGTAAGATGATGAGTTAAGTAATAATAGAAATTAAGTATATAGTTGAGTAAGAGAAGTTATAAAGTAATAATAGTGAAGATTGTGAAAGTATCAAAGATATGTAATTAGTAGGTGGGAGCAAGTAAATAAAGGAAGAAATATTTTAAGATAGGTAGTGCAAGAATTATTTTTAGAGTTTTAATTAAGATGTAAGGTTTTATGTAAGATGGAAGAGATATATAATAATGAGGGAAAATAAGATTGAGATAGGTAGTGAACAGGGAATCCTATTTCAGTAAGATATAAGATGGCGATGATAATAGGAAAGGTTATAAGAATTAGGATTTTACAAGGTCGGAGAGAAATATAATAATGAAGGATAGTAAGATTTAGGTAGGTAGTGAACATGGAATCTTATTTTAGTAAGATATAAGGTGATAATAACAATAGGAAAGGGATAAGAATTTGGATTTATAGGGTTATATATAAAATAGGAGAGAGATATTATAATGACAGATATTACTATTTAGGTAGACAGTGAATAGCAAATCCTATTTTAGTAAGATATAAGGTGGCGATGAAAATATGAAAGGTGGTAAGAATTAGGATAGATAAGATTATATGTAAGATAGCAGGGGGATATAATAATGAGGGATATTAATATTCAGGTAGGTAGTGAATAGGAAATCCTATTTTAGTGAGATATAAGATGGGGATGAGAATAGGAAAGATGATAAGAATTAGGGTTATATAAGATTATATGTAAGATAGGAGAGACATATAATAATGAGGGATATTAAGATTCAGGTAGGTAGTGAGTAGGGAATCCTATTTGAATAAGATATAAGATGGCGATGATAATAAGAAAGATGATAAAAATTGGAATAGACAGGCAAAAGATTTAAAGTAGAGAAATATTTATGTATGCTAAGAGCTAAAGATCAATGAAGTAGAGAAATATTTATATATGGTAAGAGTTTAAGATTAAGAGAGATAGTGGACAATAACTTGTACTTTTAGAAGAGATTAATTAATTAGATAGAGAGGGAGACGATTAGAGAAGATAAAACGAATATGATTACTTAAGAGATTAACATTTATATGATAGATTACAGTGACAGACTATGCTTTATATATGTATATATATTGAATACATTATGTTTTGTATTTTTTATAAGATAAAATTGAAATAAAAGTAGTATAATATTGGGAAACTTCTGGAGCTTGAAACATGTTCAATAGAATGCCTTAATGAGGACACAATATGAAATTCTGATCAAATCCACTCCAACTCTAATAGAAATAAAATTTATTTAATCTACTATTTTCAGAAGTTAAATTTCATCCAAATCAAACCAAGAAAGTCCATATCTGCCCTGATGTGAAGAACATGGGGTGAGGGAGCTAATTGCCACCTCATAATCTTGATGTGGATCCCCTCTGTGCATGTGTGGATCTTCGTCTTCGTTGACCCTATTTGGCAGCATCTAGAAGTCCCTATGCTTCTCAAAGGCTTTCATGACCTGGGACAGCCGCAGAAATGGCTGAAAGGGTCCGCCATATTATTCTTAGAGCAACAAGATATATGGAAATTGGGAATCAAATTTAGGCTTTAAAGGGTTGAGAGAGAACCTCTCTCGACCCTCCCATGAATATACTCCGATTAACGGATCTTCCAGGACCATTGGATCGGTTTACTTTCTCCCATTGCTGGCATACACTCTCTGGCTGATGGGGATAACGGCCAGGGGGTGGGCAAAGACATATTTAACCCTCATTCATCCGATCTCAACAGTAATGGTTCAATGATTGCAATTAAGTTTCAACCATGGATCCATTCCTCATGGTGTACCTCTCCTCCAATTCATCCTTTCCGTTAGTCACCCTTTTAGTGGCTGGCTCTCTGGTTGCTTTGTCGGGAGGGCCCACTGTCCTCGTTGGTGACAGCCCATGAACCCGAAACAAGGAAAAATGAAATAAAGATAAGTGTTTTCTTATTTAAATGTCACCATCTGATCCTCGTTATGAAGATGGGCATCTGTGCTTAAGTCCACCAATTTTAAAATGGGCCTCGTATGACACAAGCTTGGGGTCGGGTTGGCTCAAAGCCACTCATTGTGTTTTCTTGTTTTTTTATTAAATGAGCCTAGGTTGGGCCATGAAAGAAGTTAGTAAGAGGCTATCCTATATCTAAAAATTATAAAAGAAAAACTGTTATATAAATTTTGAGAGAAGTAATAGATTGAATAAATTATAATTTTCCCCTCTCCCTGTGCATGCACTCTGTTCTGGATCACTCAAATGTGGGATTTATGTGGCCCTTGTGCTTCTATTGGGTGTTATTGCTTGTGCACCAGTGCTGGCTAGCTGCAGATGGTTTGAGTGCTCAGTGCTTGCCAGCATACGGCTGGCTTGAGTGCGGTTGTGCCTAGCTCAGCCGCTGGTGCTTTGGCGCCTATATTTTCCTTTTTAAATTTAAATTCATATCCCTTGAAAATAATCATGGTAAAACATACTTTGAACGAAAATGAATGGCCCTATAAATTATTGAAAGTTCTATTAAAAATGCCTTTCCAATGAAATGGCCCAATGAATGCATCAAGTGATAATATACCAAAATGAAGATAATATTAATCAAGTGACGCCAAAATGGCCTTAAAATATGTAGGATTTGATGCCTCATTTTGGGTTCATCACTTGCCATCACTACGAGATATCTGAGTTTGGTTCAAGATACTGAACAAGGTGATTGAGTGGCCACTGGCCAGTGATCATTAATAATGCTTGTAAAATTTTACCTAAATTAATGCGCAACCTAAATTAGGTAGGTTCTCATCTCAATACTATTGTGTTGATTCACTCACTAGTAATTAATTAAAAGTAGAAAAAATATTACCATTTTTTTTTGGAAATTTAAGCAAAGGTCTAAATTCTTGTAAAATAACACATCATATGGACTAGAAACAGGATAAACGCATGCTCTAACAACATAATAATTCGTTAATCTTTAGCTTATTGTAATTTTGGATCAGGCATGCTATGTGCTTCCTTGGTTTTACATGTTCCGTGGCCCGTTTCTGTTTTAATTTCGTTTGTCTTTGAACAGGGTCACATTCTTGAATAGACAAATATTCCTTGGTTTTCACTTATTTATTTATCTCATCTAGAAACACATGACTGAAATAATCGAATTTTAGAATTTAGAATGTGTACTTTTACTCAAAATAACACTATTTTATTTCAATGGATCTCCATGGTATGTACTTTCCGGACTCGCCTGATCGGATATAAAAAAATATTTAATTGGTCAAAGGCCGGACTCACCCGGCGGATATAAAAAATATTTAACTGGTCAAAGGCCCAACCGACAAACTAGGCCTCTAAGAAAGTCATCTATTCTCTGGATGAAGCAGGCTCACCAAACGCAAGCTACAATGAACCGTAGGAAGTCCCCTTATCGTGTTACGGCAGGCTACGGGAAGTTGCGAGTTGATCCAATGTCATGTAAACTCGAGTACTTATGATGTTCCGCGACGTATACGACCGTCTTATCAATGGTATATATTTAATATACCAGATTCGCCTCTGCTGGAAACGAGCAGCTGTTCTGCTGCAACCATTTTCTGCACGGTGAGGCGTATATCGCACCTCCCGGGGTATTCTTATCCGTTTCGTTCTAATCGTGTTCGGTTCGTTCATCTTTTAGCAGGCTTTGCTGATGTATTCAAATCATTCTCTAGATTTTTGTTTCCGCTTCATTTCAATTACAACCGGTTTCCGATCTTCTGACTCCGCTCTATCGAACGCCAATAATCCAGATCTCGTTTTCCGCGTTGTTTCTTGCATGAGCTTTTTTGCGGTTCCTTGTTTTTTTCGCTCATTTCTGGATGATTCCTGTTACTTTTTAATGAACTCTAATAGAATTCAGCGGAGCGCTTAATTTTCTATCAGCAGTCCATCAGATTTGTGTTTATACTTGAGTAATATGCTTGAGGCTTCGCCTTCGATTTGTTACTAAGCTTCAATTACTCATGCCCGACATACGTAATTTGTTACTTATCGCATCTTTTTGGACTGTACATTGGCTTTCGTTTATTTAACAACTCATTGTAGACATATTTTTTTGATAGACCAAGCTGCAACACTTTGTTAATTCGTTGTCTTTCTCGTTCTGAGTGATTGTTGGGTATGAACACTTGCGGAAGCGTATTTGGACTTGAATACATGCAGAATATATCGTTGTCAGCCTCACCATCAAGAGGACACTCTTCAAATGCAGAGAGAGAGAGAGAGAGACAGAGACAGAGAGAGACAGAGAGACAGAGAGAGAGAGAGAGAGAGAGAGAGAGAGAGAGAAATGGCCTTTGAATAGTCACAAATCATGGCAGTAGTGGAGTAGTGGCCCCCTCACAAAATAAGAACGATCCTAGAAGATAGGGACAATCCCAAAAGTTAGCCACGATCCAAGAAAATAGGAAAGGTCATATTTTCTAGGACCTGCCACAGGAGTGCCACATAACTTATGTAGTACAACGTAACCAGTTGTCGGGTTGGGGGATTTCAGACATTCCAACAGTGAGTATATGATTGTAAACTTTTTTCTCGCAGGAAGCAAAGGCTTTTAGAAGATTGATACCCAGAGTGATCATCCAACCTAGCGAAAATGGTACGAGTAATATCTTGGGGTTCTCGATTCACCTGCGGCCGTGAAAAGCATTGAACCTTGACACGCGCTCCTTCTTTTATCTTGCGCTTCCAGGTGAAGTTTACGGCCGAAGAGCTTCGCAGGATCATGGACACGAAACACAATATCAGGAATATATCCGTGGTTTCTCATGACCACAGTACTTCCTCCTCTAATATGATTACTTGTATTTATTTATTTATTTCCGTTTAAGTTTGGTTTTTAGTTATCTTCTGTTCGACGCAAGCAGTCAGAGGAGACAGTACTTGGTTTCCCTTTCTGATAAAATACAGACATAAGTAAAAGAAATTGAATTGTAATTCGTTTCTATTTGGCCACAGGCAAGTCTACTCTCATTGATTCCCTTGTGGCGGCCGCGGGTACTAGTGCCCAGGAAGTTGCCGGGGACGTGAGCATGACTGAAACCCGCCAGGACGAAGCTGAGCGTGGGGAATTCAAGTCCGCTGGAATATCTCTCTTCTATGAAATGGAAGATGAATCTTTAAAGAACTTCAAGGGAGAAAGATCCGGCAACGAGTATTTGATCAACATCGTCCACTCTCCCGGGCACGTTGAATTAGCAGCCGAGGACAAAGTCTCTCTGCGTATTACCGATGGAGCACTCGTGGTGGTGGACTTTATCGGAGGCTTGACTATCCAGACTGAATCAGGGCTACGACAGGCTCTGGAAGAGAGTATCAAGCCCGTTCTGGTCGTCAACAACATGGACCGATGCATCCTGGAGTTTGAGGTCCCAGGCGAAGATGCTTACCAAAATTTCAAGAGTATCATTGAGAGAGCCAACGTCATTATAGCCACATACGAGAACGACTTTCTCAGAGACGTGCAAGTGTACCCGGAGAAGGGGACCGTCGCCTTCTCTTCCTGTTCGCACGGATGGGCCTTCACGCTGACCAGCTTTGCCAAGATGTACGCTGCCAAGTTCGGCGTGGACGAGACCAAGATGATCAAGAAGCTCTGGGGAGAGAACTACTTCGACCGAAAGACTAAGAAGTGGACCACCGAGAACACAGGCTCTCAGACTTGCAAGAGGGGATTCGTCCAGTTCTGTTACGAGCCCATCCAGCAGATCCTAGCCGTCTGCATGGCAAACCAAAAGGACAAACTGTGGCCCAACCTCGAGCGGCTCAACGTGACCTTGAAGCCGGAGGAGAAGGAGCTGACGGGTGAGGCGCTGATGAAACACGTCATTCAGGCCTGGCTGCCTGCCGGCAAGGCTCTTCTGGAGATGACGATCTTCCACCTTCCTTCCCCGTCCCAGGCCCAGAAGTACCGTGTGGAGAACCTGTACGAAGGCCATCTAGAGGACATCTACGCCAAGGCCATTAGGAACTGCGACCCCGACGGCCCGCTGATGCTCTACGTCTCGAGGATGATTCCGGCCTCGGACAAGGGCCGGTTCTTCGCCCTCGGTCGAGTCTTTTCCGGAAGGGTGTCCGCGAGCATGAAGGTCAGGATCATCGGGCCTAACCTCATGACGAGCGTTCAGAGCACAGTCATCTGGATGGGCAAGAGGCTGGAGTCCGTGGAAGACGTGCCGTGCGGGAACATCGTAGCCTTGGGGGGTCTGGACCAGTTCATCAGCAAGAACGCCACCCTGACCGACGAGACCGCGACCGGCGCGAACAGGATCCGAGCCATGAAGTTCGCCGCTTCGCCGGTGCTCCTCGCGGAGGTGAAGTGCAAGATCGTGTCCGACCTGCCCAAGCTGGTGGAGGGTCTGAAGCGGCTGGCCCAGTCAGACCCGATGGTGGTCTGCACCACGGAGGAGTCGGGCCAGCACATCGTCGCCGGCGTCAGCGAGTCGCACCTGAAGATCTGCCTCAGAGACTTGCGAGAGGATTTTATGGACGGCGCCGAGATCATCGCCTCGGACCCCGTGGTGTCGTTCAGGGAGACTGTGCAGGAGAAGTCATGCAGGGTGGTGATGAGCAAGTCCCTCAACAAGCACAACAGGCTGTACATGGAGGCGCGGCCCATGGAGGACGGGCTGGCGGAGGCCATCGACGAGGGCCGCATCGGCCCGAGGGACGACCCCAAGGTCCGTTCCAAGATCCTGGCGGAGGAGTTCGGCTGGGACAAGGACCTCGCCAAGAAGATCTGGTGCTTTGGCCCCGAGACCACCGGCCCCAACATGCTCGTCGACAAGTGTAAGGGCGTCCAGTACCTGGACGAAGTCAAGGACCCAGTGGTGGCCGGATTCCAGTGGGCGTCCAAGGAGGGCGCCATAGCCGGAGAGAACATGCGTGGGATCTGCTTCGAGCTCTGCGACGTGGTGCTCCACGCCGACGCCGTCCACCGCGGCGTCGACCAGATCATCCCCGCCGTCCGCCGCGCGATGTGCGCCTCCCAGCTCACGGCCACGCCTCGCCTGCTGGAGCCCTTCTACCTCGTCGAAATCCGTACGCCGGAGAAGTGCCTCGGCGCCATCTACAGCGTGTTCAGCCAGAGGGGGGGATATCAGATCGAGGAGTCGCAGCTCCCCGGCTCGCCGCTCTTCATCGTGAAGGCCGTCGTCCCCGTGATCAATGCCCTCGGGCTCGGGGGGGCCATCCACGCCATCAGCTCCGGCCAAGCCTTCGCTCTTTCCGTCTTCGACCACTGGGACGTGTGGAACTCAGACCCTCTGGAGGCCGGGTCTAAGGCCGCCGCCATCGTCGCCGACGTCCGCAAGCGCAAAGGTCTCAAGGACCAGATCACCCCGCTCTCCGAGTACGAGAACGAGCTCTGAGCGTGAGCTCCCTTCCCTTTTCGTCTCCTCTTCGTTATTTCCTTACTCGTGATTGCTTTTAGAAGAAATACTATGTAGCGTCATGAACTTTTACATTTGTCAGCAAGGCATCAGGATCTTTTTGTCATGTTCAAAAAATAGCACGCGCCAACAAGAAGACGCCAGGTGGACGTCTTCTTTTTTTTTGCCAGCCACGGTCAACTTGCTGACATGGATTCCACCGTGGTAGCCAGGTGGACTCCACGCCGTCCGTTGCCGCCGCTGCCCGTCGCGGGGGGCCGCCGCCGCCGCCCGTCTCTGGCCGCCGTCGTCGGCGCCCATCTCCGGCCGCCCTGGCCGTCGCCGGCCCCCGTCTGCGGCCGCCGCCGCGCGTCGCTATCTCTATCTCTCTATCTATCCATCTCTCTCAATCTCTCTCTCTCTCTCTATCTCTGTCTCCTGGCGGATATAAAGAGTATGTGAACATCCCGTCATCTACTCTCTCTCTCGTGAAAAATCGATTTGCTCTCGCGCGTCAACGCCGCATCATCTTCTCTCTCGTGAAAAATCGAACGAAATACCAAGGAGAAAAATCCAGGTAGGCTGAAAGGTCGAACGAAGGGAATCCTCACAGAACTGGAAGGTCAGGAGTAAGACACGTTACGGGAAATCCTCTCTCTCGCTCTACCTCTTCCTGTTCCCTTTAGATGGTCGCTTTCTGGTCGGGGAAAGAGGGGGAATGAGAAAGCTTCTCCTGTTCTGTGAGGAAGAGGAAGAGGAAGAGGAAGAGCTTCAACTGTTCAATGAGGGGGAATGAGGAAGAGGTAGAGCGAGAGAGAAGATTTTCCGTAGCGTGTCTTACTCCTGACCTTCCAGTTCTGTGAGGATTCCCTTCGTTCGACCTTTCAGCCTACCTGGATTTTTCTCCTTGGTATTTCGTTTGAATTTTCACGAGAGAGAAGATGATGCGGCGTTGACGCGCCAGAGCAAATCGATTTTTCACGAGAGAGAGAGAAGATGACGGGATGTTCACATACTCTTTATATCCGCCAGGAGACAGAGATAGAGAGAGAGAGAGAGAGATTGAGAGAGATGGATACATAGAGAGATAGAGATAGCGACGCACGGCGGCGGCCGCAGACGGGCGCCGGAGACGGGCGCCGCCGACGGCGGAGGCGGCCGGAGACGGGCGCCAACGACGGTGGAGGCGGCCGGAGTTGGGCACTGACGGCGGCGGCGCCCGGCGACGGGCGGCGGCGCCCGGCGACAGGCGGCGGTGGCCGGCCGGAGACGGGTGGCGGCGGCCAGAGACAGGCGGCGGCCCCCCGTGACGGGCAGCGGCGGCAACGGCCGGCGTGGAGTCCACCTGGCGTGGATGCCATCATGGAGTCCACCTGGCTACTGATAACCCAAAAATAGGGGTAAAATTATGCGGTTTTTAGCCCTTGTTGTTGTAAATTTTAGCTTATACAATAAAATTTATAAAACCTCACTTAAGATGCACATGATGAGTGAAGGTATCGTCCAAGGGAGGCTAGTAAGGAGTTCAATTTGATGATTTTCTATAATTAAGACCACTTAATCTTCAATGAGGAGCAATTTAACCTAATTGGAAAGAATATTGAGAAAGGGAGGTAGAGTAGATGAGAAGAGTAGAAGAATTTAGGGGACTCTAAGTTGAATTAGTTGACCCTAAGAAGAGGATCAAGGAATTCACTTTAGAGGGAATTAAGAAGAAGGTTTTTACTTGGTTTGTTTGTTTTGCAGATTAACTAAGTCAGAACTGATTACAACACTATTTGATAAAGATAAAAGAAACTAAAGTTTTAATGCCCTAGAATTCAAAGTTAAATTTTTTTAGAGTTTTTTTTCTTTGGGAGTGCAGTTGAATGCCTAGTTAAATCCCTCAATTTTTCCTCTCAATCCTAATCAGGGCTTGTACATGCCGCTCAAGCCAAGCGATTTAGAAATTCAGATCAGAATCAAGAAGAAGAAACAAGAAATTGAACTAATTTCATTCATAATGCAACAAAATTCAAATACAATGAAGGGAAATGTACCAAACAAGTTGATCCAGGTTGGGACTCCTCTCTGTCTTGCAGCTGTGATAGAGAACCATCAAGAATGACCCCTCCCTCTCGAAATTCGGCTTTTATACCTAGGTAAAATGGAATAAATTACCATTTTACCCCTAATTAGTAATTAAATTTATCTATCAGTGCAGGCTTGATCTCAATGATCCAACCATAGATAGAAAGAGGGGATCAAAATGAGCAAATCCATAAAAAAATCATTTCAAACGGACTTTTGGATCAAAAGTTATGAATAAATGAATTTAAACCAATATTAGCCATTGGATTTAAACTCATTTATTCATATTTATATTTTTTTTCCACGCGCCAAAGTGTCCTCTATTGATTGGCCGACGACTCTTCAACTCCTCCAAGCGCGCACATCCTTGGCGCGCCACGTACCCCCCTGGCAAAAAATAAAAACAAAAAGAGTTGTCAAACGGCGCATTTGGAATCCGTTTCGATACGCACATACACGTGCGTTTCTTCATCTCTCTGTCCATTTATACTTTGCCACGTCACCGCCCATACACGCGCATTGTATGCGCTGCGCGGGCGGTGACTTTACCTCCCAGCGCTGGCTCTCATTACACGTCGTCGGATTATCATTCGACGGCTACGATGAGGCCACGTCAATCGGACGGAGGCTTCCTTGCAATTTTGTAAGAAGACCCTTCTGAATTTCTGGAATCACCGTATGACTTCGCCCACAAGTAATTGCGCATATACCCTTTGCGCACTCTCTCTCCTCTGCTTTTTTTCCTAAAACATTAAAACAATTAATAAAACATTTGCAATAAAACCCTTAAACTTTTTAAATCACATCTTTACGTCTGCAGTCACGACCAAGAGCTGTTTTGAGGGTCTTTTTGCAACGAAACTTTGCGAAGAGGCCCTTCAAAGTTCGAAAATGATATAAATACTTTTTTTCTCTTATAAATATACCTTTTTTCCTTAGAATAAATACATTTCCTCTTCAAATAAATCTCAGAAAAATCCTAAAAATTCGTAAAAAATTCTAGAAAATTCTAAAAAATTCATTAATTCATCCCCAAACTGATAAATCTCGAAATGAAATATTAAACTTGCCATTTTCATTCAAAAATAGTTATTTCAAGCTCCAATAAATCCTTTAAAATTCATAGAATTAACAGAAAATTAGGGAAAAATCAGAAATCACTTAAAAACAATATTTTCATGTAAATATATGATAACAACCCCATTTTAAGCTCTTTAAATGCATAAAATTGTGCTAATAACATGAAATAAAGACCGAATTTAGGGTGTTCTCAGGTGCTACGCCATGCACCATCATTCATAGTGTCAGGTGGTTGTTGATCGATGCTTGTATTAAGCTCAACTACCTCCACTTACCATTAATACATCCAGTATTATGTAGCGCAAAAGATGCACACTGAGGGTCATGAAGTGAGCTGAAGTATACACTTGGGAAAATAGCTCAACACCTGGAATTCCAAGTACACTAGTTTGTGTTCATTGTAAATCGTAGGATCACATAAGATGGGATATTCATGCCATCATTAGTATATTCTCAACCCAAACCAACTTGGACTCTTTAATTCCATTATCATACATGAGGGACTACCATTGATATAAGTATGCGGGGATGATAACATGGATACAATAATAAATAGTTAAACGCCTAGATGTTATCATCATTTTATCTATTTCATTTAAAGACTGGATGTTATCATTTATTTGACACATCGTATCATTCATTCATAAACACGACATTATGATTTTGACGTAGGACGACTACGGGGTAGGCGAGGAAGGGCGAGACGACAAGATGTAAGGGCTAAGGGTAGCATGGGTGTGTGAGGGATAAAACAATCCACAGAAATTCACGGCCGGATTCGGATTTAAAACCGATGAAAATCTGGTGGTGCAGCTCCGACCATTTCGAGGGTGGGAGTACTGTCTTCCCCCACCGCGACGATGCCTAAGCACCGAAATCAATACCCGAATTCGTGTCGCGAGGAAACACTCGAGAAAGAGGGAGAAGAAGTAGAAAATTCAAACCAAATCTAATTCTGACGGCGGTGGAAACTTCTCGAGAAAACACTAAACGAGGAACACTTCGACACCAAAGAGTTCAGGCGTACCTCGGCACCGTAGTGCGTGAAGAGGTTGCGGGAAATTCTGATCGTGACGGAGCTGGGCGAATCCAGGCATTGAGCGGCCCACTGGACGAGGACGATGCTGGGCGTTCTGGGCATTGAACGGCCCTGGTTGAGTGCAGATGTCGTGGTCGCAGAGTCAAGCGTGGGCGAACACCCGCGCGCTTCGCGCGCGTGGCCCGAAATGTCGGACGGCGTCGACGACGACCGTCGGCCTGGGACGCTCTGGGCGACGGCTTAGGACGTGCGTTGGGCGGCCTTGGGAGGCCTTGGACGGCCCTGGCAGGGGCGGCCTTGGGCGGACCTGATCGGCCTGGCTAGGGCGGCCCTTGGGCAGCCTGTGAGGGCGGCCAAGGGGGCGGCCTAGGGTGCCCTTGGGTGGCCTGAGAGGGCGGCCCTTAGGCGACCTGGGTGGGCGGCCCCTGGGCGGCCTGGGAGTGCGACCAAGGGCGGCCTCGGGCGGCCAAGGAGGGTGGCCAAGGGGTAGTCACGGGGTGGCCTGGGGCGGCCCTGGGCGGGTCTGGCGGTCTGGCTGGGGCGGCCCCTGGGCGGCCTGTGAGAGCGACCAAGGGGGCGGCCTAGGGCGTCCTTGGGTGGCCTGAGCGGGCGGCCCTTGGGCAACTTGGATGGGCGACCCCTGGTCGGCCTGGGAGTGCGGCCAAGGGGTGGTTACGGGGGCGGCCTTGAGCGGCCAAGGATGGCGGCATGGTAGGGCGACCGCAGGGGAGGTCTGGGGCGGCCCTTGAGGGCGAGAACGAGAGAGAGAGAGAGAGAGGGAAATGGAAGAGAGGGAAGAGGGAGAAAGAAATGGAAGAGAGGGAAGAGGTGACCGGCGGCGACGACGGCGGAGGATAGGGTTTGAAGGTAGAGGATAAGGGAGGCTGGGCAATCCTCCAAGAAGAGTTAAACAAAAACTCGATTCTTGAATTATGATTGCCTAAGAGTTTCTTGAAAACAATGGCCTTTATATAGGACTTAGAGGAAAGAGAAATTGACGAGAAAGTAAAGACGAGAAAATAAAGACGTGCGCCGTGTTACGTCAAAGGGCAGTTGATGATCTGCCTTTGGCGTCGTGTCATGACGCACGTAGAGGCGTGCGCGGGTGGAGACGTGCAAGTTGGCGGTTGTGGCGTGTCGGCTTTATGGTTGACTCCGGTTGACCGTGGTGAGTTGACTTTGGTTGACTCCGGTTGACCGTGGTCCAAAGCATGCGTGTTGACTCTGGTTGACCATGGTGACGCGTTCGTCGATGAGATGTTGGTGTCCTCGCCATCAGATTTATATCAGTTTTATAAAACTTAATGGAACATATGACTCATGAAAATGAATACCAAAATTATTATGGACTCTTACTTACCCATTTTAATTTTCCAGATTTTAGGAATTGTGAAAACTTTATGGTAATTATTCCATAAGGAAATGAAATATGTAAGTTAGAATTTATATGTCAAATATTTTTCAGATAATTGGGCTTAAATGTGTGTGACAGAGTTCGGTAGTGAGAAAATGGGCTGGTGGGGTGGGCTAAATGGGTTGTCAATGTGGAGCAGGTGAAGCGGCCAAATGTTGTGGGAGCAGACTAATGGGCCGATTTTTGAATTTGACCTTGTAAGGATCAAGGGCTTACCAACTTTGATAAAATATATAGCTGATAGCAAGGGTGCTACTTTATTTCTTACCATAGTACAACCAATATAGTCCTGATTCGCACAAGCAACAGGGGTGATTCATTTATACTTAGTCAACCCAAAATTATTTAACATGTAGGGACATGTTCTGGTACTTCCAGAACACATGGTTTCTAGTAACTCCAAAAAAGGATATCTCGTCGTTTGATCAAATGCAAATAAATATCTTTCTTCATCAATGAACATATCCCAAAATTTCCATTTTCCACAGGGATAGACATTGATTTTTAAAAACTTTGTAAAACAATATCTGTTACATCAGTGTGTTTTCATGCTCATATGAAAGATAAGATTCATTCTTTTATATAAATGCAATTACCAACTGGATTGATTGTCAGACAATTTCTTTAATTAAAAGATATATTGGATAAAAAAACTGGCAATAAATTGAGATTGAACAAAGATGAAATGATTTTGCTTGATTAACCAGCTCATTTTTTGATATGTAACTTCCATAGTATCTTTTTATATAATGAATGAGATAAAAACTACTTTAAATGTTACATAAATCCTCATTTTCCTGAATTTTTGCCACTCAAAAATTTTGGTTTTCTTTAGATTAAGAAAAATTTAATCACCATTTTTTCTTGGCTTGTCAGGTTTGATCCATTTCTCTTAATTAAATTTTTATACAGAAATAATCACATCACAACCATTAATTTACAGAAAAAAAATCTGATTTAAATAACTGAAGTTTTGGTTATAAAATTTACGTATGTATTAGATATTAAGATACAACGATGTTATAAGACAAGATTTAAACCATCATATTTTAATAAACAAAAGATATTTAAAGCTTTATGATTTAAATACATTGTTATTCACCAAAATTATTATTTGATATGGATAAATTTGTAGTAAGACAATATTTGAAAACATCAAGCTTAACATGAAAAACTTTGTAGTAAGACAAGATTTTCAAAAAATTAAGAATTGATCTATAATTTTATGAAACTCAATAGAAATCTCTTCCAGCCAATATAATGTATTTTTGGGATTTTATAAGATTTTATTTATTCATTTATCTCCATTCCAATTCATATTTTGATAGAAAGAATATTAAGCATAAACAAAATTATATTATTTCATTCCCTACATAATTATCATATAATTAAAAATAGCCCTAAATGTACATATTCAACATAAACGATGATAGAGGATAAAGAACCATCATTTTTGGTTTGAAGTTTCAAATCATTATTTTTTTTGGGTAAATGTATCATTAAGTTGGGTTAAAGAGAAGAAAGGTGTTGTATATTTTAAGCTGTTGTGTTGATTTTTCACCAAGTGGATAGGGATGTTTGGTTGTGAGGTCGTGATCAACATGATCCAGAGAAAATTCACGCACTAAAAGATAAGAAGGAAAAGTAACTGACCTTTAAAACAAATAGAAACCAATGATGAAATTACCTTTACGAGGATTGAATCCATAATTTCTCAGTACCTCAAGCTAGGCATATTGAGCTTTTAAGATCTTTTAAAGGTCTAACATCCTTCCCTTCATCTCGTTAACCTTGTTTTTTGATCCACCATCATTGTCTCTTGCTCTAAATGATAGAAAATAGTATAGCAACTCTCTCATGGAACTTTATTGGTTTTTGTATGGGTATTGAATCTTTTAGGATGACTTAGGGTGTAGTCAACAATGAAAACCTAGTTGATAATCCCAGTTTGTAATAGTGCCTTTGGAAATCATTCAGAACACTTTTATGATATCCCACTAGCTTGGCTAATAACTTCTTCACACTGTCTTCTTTGAGATGTCTCTTATTATATTCAGGACCAATATTCTCATCTTGACCACTTAGTTGCCTTCATCTGAGATTGTACTATTTAGAATCCCATGATTGGGGACTAGAAACTCATAGTCAATGTGCAACCATACATCCACTAGGTTTATTTGTGTCTCAGGTCTAAGGACCGCTTAAGCTTTTGAGATATGAATCAACCAAATTGAAAGTGTACTATACCATTATTGTATTCCTACAGGAAAAAAGTGGAATCATTTCCCTAGAGCACCCACTATCTGTTTGTTACTAGAACATCCATATCATATGAGAAGTAAACAATATTCAATCCATATTTTTGATGTCTTTATGGAGTATCATTTTTATATGAATATTTAAACACATGTTCAGAAATCAAAATATTTTGTCCGCTTGTTTTGTTATGGAAACAACATTCAAAAATCATTCATTTGAAAAGGTTTGTTATGGTGGGACAATGTGATTTTAAGTACAACATGTGTTCATAAACTTTAGCATTTAATTCATTTTTTTACATGAAATATGTTTAAATATTCTTCGAGCTAGTTTCTTAAGTTTGATAGTATATGGGGTAAAGTAGCATACTCAATAACCCTTTCGTTCCTTTTTATTTGTCTTTAATTTTTTGTTGATTTTTTATTTATTTTTTATTTTCCATAAAGGATTAAAAGCACAAAAAATGAGAGCTTTAAAAAATAATAAAGTATTGATCAAATATAAAGCTCTTGATAAAAGTCATCGCATGCTGGTGGGAAAAGAGAAGAAATAGATTGAGAAGATGAAGAATAAAATCAAAGAGGGAGATAAGAAGGAACCGATATTATGAAAGTTTGATATCACAAAGGGGAAGAAGAGAAAGAACTTGGGAGTAAAGTATATGACACGTAGTTAGGGATAATGGAGGAGAGATGAATTCAAATATGGATAAGAAACCAGTGGATGAGATGGCGGAAGCTAGGGAAAATGGGTGAAGACAATATATAGGTTTCAATGATAATTTTAGGTGGCTCCATAATGGTGATCCCGTGCTTTTTAACTTGAAGAAGTTCATACCCTTATGCCCATTAAGATTAAGTTAGCCAAGACACACAAGTAGAGTTGGATTATAGAAGGTTGTGGTGAAGTAGGGGTTGTCAAAAGTCACTCATCACTCCATCTAGGACTATAGTACTTCAACCCTTTTGTTTCTAAGTCTATTTTGTCATCCTACCAGATGCCCTCGCCATTTGGGAATCATCCATACATTGTCTAAAATCAAAGTCTGTACCATCTAAAGCATGTTTATCATCTGCTCTAAGAGTATAACTTCTCTGCACATACTCATATTTCAAAGATAAATTGGCTTCCTATGGTGGGGTTCTAATATTACTCAGGTTCATAAAAAGATTTACCCCGAAAATTAGATTGATGCATGGAGTTTGAAAAAATGGGACAGTTTGTTGAATAAATCCCCCCTACTATTTTATTTATGGACCTCAATGCAAAATTAAACTTCATAATAAAAGAATTGTAGATCGAACGGGAAGTTCTTCTTATCCATGCATCAGACACTTGCTTTATTTTTGCTTAGCCTCCTAGTGATTTAATTTTATTCAAAAAGGTAGATTCCTGTAATTTAAAAATAAAAAATCACCAAGAAAATCAAGGGAAAAAACAAAGAATGAAAGAAACTAGAAATTTAACTACTACCTTTATTGAAAGGAAAGTCTTAAAATAAAAGAAATTTCATGGTTTCAAGAATAGATGTGAGAGATGATCAAAAGCTACATGAAAAAAAATATTCTAAATTATTTTTGAAAAATGTATTGCTCCAAGATTTTAGATTGTGTAAATTTAGACTTGGAAAAAAAGGGTCTAATCTAAGTCAGAAAACCAAATTCATGGAAAAATATTTAATAGGTAAGTGATGCCATGATATGATGTATATCTTAAGTTTTTATATAATAATAAATCTATGATATGCTTTGATATACGAAATGGTATGCATGCTATTTATATTCATCGCTAACCATATGTGGTTTCATTAAATGATTGGGCCAAAGTTAAAAGAACCTCATTAATATTCATATTAAACTTGAAATATGCAATAAATCTTGAAATAATGAACTTCTCACACATTTTTGATCAAATAGATAATCATGCCAATCAGAAAAAATTATTTTCTTCAAATTTATTCCAGTTTACATTGATTCTGATTGTTTCTCAGTAAAAATGCCTCTGGAAAAACTTCTATCATATCATTGCTCTTAGTAAAATTTTCATGCAAATAGACATTATTATGATAAATGGCGAAAAAGTTCATGAGAATCAATTAAATATTCAAGTACTTCTTTTCTTGCATTATTTCCTTCATTCATAAATAATAATTTTATGTCCAAATAATGTCATCATGTTCTTGTACAAACAGAAAATTAATATACAAGATAATTTTAGCTTGAAAAGACTTATTATTTGTAAATTTAGAATGCATTTCAAGGTGGTGTATATTCTCTAATTGGGTTTTCTACCAGAACTTGATCACCCTCATTTAGACATGGTCGTTCTGTTCCTTCTGTGCGAATTGGAGCGAATTGTGCATTCTGTTCGGATTTCCGAACAGAGCAAACTTGGAAATGAACAGAACTTCACACACACCCGTGTGCGGTTCGCATTGTGCGAATTTTTTTAAAAAAAAATTACATTCGATCCTTCCATCATTCTAGGGCTAGGTCTGGCCCGGGGAATCTCGTCGGGCTCGTGAATCTCGTCTACCTCATCCTCTTTGGGAATTGATTCTCCGGTGAGCTTCCCCAACGGCTCTGCGACAACGATTCCACAAGCCTCGAGTTCCTCGCTCTCAACGATAATCTCCTTTCCGGTAGGATCCCCTCTGACCTGTCTCTCTGCTCGGAGCTCCGGCTGCTGGACTTAGCCATAAATAGGTTCTCTGACGAGATATGGCCAGACGTGGGGAAGATGAAGGAACTGATGAGCCTTCTTCTGAACAACAATAAATTATCCGGAGAGCTTCCACCGGAATTGGGTCGTCTCGGAAAGCTCAAAACGCTGGCCCTCTACCACAACAATCTGTCCGATGAGATTCCAGCAAGCTTCTCCAGCCTTGCAGAGCTCGAGACGCTTTATCTCTACGATAACCAGCTCTTGGGTGAGATCCTGGCCAATTTATCTAGTTGCACTCACTTACGGTACCAGGATCTCTTTGGACAACCGGCTCTCAGGCGAGATACATATAGATTTTTCCCAGTTAAGGGAGCTCAGGTTTATGCACCTCCATCAGAATCAACTCTTCGGCGAGATCCTGGAGAGCTAGGGGAACTGTCGGCAGCTGACGGTGCTCGATCTCGCTGATAATCTACTCCCCGGAGAAATTCCGGCGAGCTTCGGAAGCATGCTGTCCATGGAAATGTTCATGCTCTACAATAACTCTCTATCTGGTGAGCTTCTGGGCGATCTCATCCACCTCAAGAACCTCACCATGGTCAATCTCTCTAGGAATCGATTCTCCGGCGAGATTTCTGCCCTCTTCTCCAGCTCCACCAAGCTCGTGCCCCTTGATCTCTCCTGCAACTTCTTCTTCGGACATATTCCGGGAAGCTCGCCGGCGAGAATCCAATGGCTGTGGCTGGCCAAGAATCGACTCTCCGGGGATATTCCAAGGGATTTTTGGAAGATGACGACTCTCTCTCTTCTCGATCTCTCTTCCAATCGTCTTTCTGGGGAGATCCCGGCAGAGCTCTCCTTCAGCACGAGTCTATCCCTGATCGATCTCTCTAGAAACGAGCTCGCTGGAAACACCACTTCCCGTCCGACTTGCATGTGTTAAGCATGCCGCCAGCGTTCATCCACTGGTTCAACCTTCTTCCGCTGCTCGGCGAGATCAACCTCTCCAAAAACCGCTTCTCCGGCAAGATTCCGAGCTCAATCTCAAGTTGCCAAAATTTGATTGTCCTCGATTTGTTGAACAATTATTTCGTCGGCGGAGAGATTCCTTCTGGAATTGGTAAACTCCGAGCTCTTAACGTGCTTCGGCTCGATGGCAATAATTACTCTGGCGAGATCCCTACCGCCATCGGCGGGATGAAGAACCTTTACGAGCTCCGGCTCTCCTGCAACCGACTCGACGGAAAGATCCCGCTACAGCTTGGCGAACTTCAAGCGCTTCAGACAGTCCTCGACCTGAGCTTTAATCTTCTCTCCGGCAAAATCTCGTCGTTGTCGTGGTGGCGCGTCTCGAAGCTGGAGTCGCTCGACCTTTCATACAACCACTTCTCCAGCAAAGTCTCCCATGAGCTTGCTGCGATGGCCAGCCTTGCAAGCTTAAAGCTCTCTCACAATCTCCTGTGCGGGATGATTCCCCAAGAACTAGCGAGGTTCCCGGCGGCCAGCTTCTTCCCTTTCCGGCCTTTACTGACAATGCAGCACGACCCCATAGCCGCCGTCTTGCTCATCTACGCTACCGTGGCTGCCATAGCCCTCATCTATTTGTGCGAATTTGTGCGATTTGCACGAATTGTGCAAATTTTTCGAACATCTGTTCTAATTTTCTCACATAAAAAGAACAACACAACGAACAGACCCTTGTGCGGTTTGTTTGTGCAATTTTTTTGTTCGTTTTAAATGAACAGAACAGAACGACCATGTCTACCCTCATTTCATCTCCTTGAACTCCATTATCAATATTATTCTTGAGCAACAGGGATAAATCTTTTGAAAGTTTTATTCTAGGTGTGATATGAATTGTTCCTCATTTTTTTCCATTAATGGTATGGTAAATGATTCAACATGAAATAAATTTATAGGATTAGTAAAATAATGGACCTTTTGGGAATTTTATCTCAACTCCCTCACCTCTCGCTTGATCATGTTGAGCGGGGTTATGTGATGCAGGACAACAAAGGGGAGAGATGACTAGGGAGACGGGTATGACAATGATGGTGGAGAATGCATGACGGGGTTGGATAGAGGGATAAAACAGACCACAAAAATTCACACGATCGGCTTCGAAAACTTAAATCCAGTGAAATACTAGTGGTGCAGTCCCTTTCCTCATCGAGGGCGGGAGTACTGTCTTCAACCACCGCGACGAAATCAAGCTCCAAATTCAATAAATTCGAATTCACATTGCAGGAAAATATCACGAGTAAACCTAACCCACTAGTGATTGAGATTCCAAGAAAATCAAGAAACAAGTCCGACGGCAATGGATGAATTCTTGCGGAGCACTGGATGAAAAACACTCGACACCAAAGAGTTAGGTGTACCTCGGCACCGAAGTGCATGAAGAGGATGCAGGTAATTCTGATCGTGGCGAGGCTCGGTGTTCCTGGCGTTGTATGGCCCACTAGGCAAGAGTTCTGGGCGTTTTGGGCATTGAGCGGCCCTGGCGAGGAGCGTGATGGACAAGTGAGGAATGCCAGTGGACGGGCACGAGCAGGGCTGTCGCCTGCATGGGCGGCCGCGTTGGTTGCATGCACGGGCACGGCTGTCACTTGCACGGGCGGTCGCGTTGGTCGCCTGCACGGGCGGGCTTACACCTGTGCGGGCGGTCGCGCTGGTTGCCTGCGCGGGCAGTCGCGCTGGTTGCCTGCGTGGGCAGCCGCGTTGGTTGCTTGCACAGGCAGGCTTGCGCCTGCGCGGGTGGCCACGTTGGCTGCCTGCGCGGGCGGGGCTATCGCCTGCGCAGGCGGCCGTGTGGGTTGTCAGTGCGGGCGGGCAGTCGCCTGCTCTGGCGGCCACGTGGGCTGTCTGCGCGGGCAGGCAGTCACCTGCGCGGGCGGGCAGTCTTCTGCGCCGTTGGCCAGCGCTAGGGCACCGCAGGTGGCACCCCTGGCGCCAGATGCTGGCGGTCAGATAGCAACGAGGGGAGGAAGAGAGAGAAGGGGGAGAATGAGAGGGAGAGAGAGAGGAAGGGAAGAGGACGATTGGCGGCGCGGACGGCGACAGTGGTGGTGGCGGTGATCGGAGATAGGGAAGAAGGATGCTAGGGTGGGGCAAGTACTCCAAGAAGAGAAAGGAAACTCAATTCTTGAAATAAACTTGCCTAACTGTTTCTTGAAACAATAGACTATACATATAGGCCTTGGAGGAAAGAGAAAAATACAGTTAATAAAAATAAAGACGAGGGACGTGGTTCATGTCACGTCAAGGGGCAGTTGTTGATCTGCCTTTGGCGACGTGTCAGGACGCGTGAAGGGGCGTGTGTGCGTGGAGACGTGCGTGATGCAGGTGTGTTGACTTGGTCCGGTGACGATGGCGGCATGTCTGTAGCGGAGGCGTTGACTTCGGTTGATGGTGGTGGCGCTTCCGGTATCGATGTGTTGACGTTGTCTCCACCATTATGATTCTCTTTCCTATTCTCTATATCTTATATCCTCTTCAATATATATTTTATCATCTGGATTATAGATTCATTAAATATTTGGTTATTCACATGTATATATAGAAACTGAGATTGAGATTTGACTGAGATCCAAGGTTGATGTTCATCTTTCCTTGATTCAATTGGTTTTGAACTTGGTCAAAATGCATGGCATTCCCTTTTTCAACCTCCTGAAATTATTCATATTTATTTTAATCCATCTTCTTTTATTCATATTTCATGTTGTAATGTGAATGTTCATAACCTGGATTTTGTTGACAACCAAATTGATGATGTCCGTTATAATATGGCA
This sequence comes from Wolffia australiana, assembly GCF_029677425.1. Classification (NCBI taxonomy): domain Eukaryota; kingdom Viridiplantae; phylum Streptophyta; class Magnoliopsida; order Alismatales; family Araceae; genus Wolffia; species Wolffia australiana. Next base: position 17,320,425 of record NC_135839.1, on the reverse strand, counting down.
AGAGCATGCATTAAATATAGAGAAATATAAATAAAAAATACTTTTCTACTGTATTGATCATGACTTAATGCAAAATTTATGGCATTTTCCTCTTCTATTCCCTCACATTCCCCATCTTCATGATCATAAGTTAAACATAAATAACAATACTTTCTATTATTTTCTTTATCATTTTTAATTGTATTTAATTATGAAAAAATATCTAAATCTTCCCTCGATAGAATTCTACCAATTTAGTACATTCAATAAATAATCCAGATAGTAAAGAATGAATATACATTGTTAAATATGTTATTTCAAAAACATGCACTACTTTCGTATCAAAAATATTACTTTAAAGACACCTTCTACTCAAAATTTTAATATACTGGATTGTATAATAAAATGATACAATAAAGTTTCATTCTTACTCAAAAATAACATTTGTATAGTTCTTCATTTTAGGATATTCTTCAAGAAAAGATATTGTGTTTTGAGGTACTGACTCAGTGGTACATGCAATGACAAATCGTGCTTTTCAGAAAATTGTGTGGAGAAAAGTTTTTTGTCAACAAGATCAATATTTACAATGATTTTGATCAAATGACTCTTCACATGACAAGGATCACTATTTCCATCTGCTATAATATCGTAGTAGTTTCAACTTCTCTAGTTAAAATATTAACTTGATGCTCTAGAATAAAAATATCCAAAGGATAATGTAAGGGGGTATACCTATGAATTCTTATGAAGCAATTATGCATTCCATAATGTGTGATAATGAATCATAATGGAAATAGTAATAATAAAATTTACTTACTCAATGGTACCTGCTCTCTAGCAACAGCAATGACGACCTGAAATTGGGGTTGAATAAGTCATTGAAGGCTTATGATTTATGCACTAATATTTATAGTTCCCTACATTTATAGTGCAAGCATGGGTCAAATCTATAGGGAGTAATAATGGAGAAGTGAGACTTAACTTTAATTTCTGTTTTTGGATTTTTATACCTATTTAAATAATTAGCTGTAATTTAATAAAACCAAACTAGTGAAAAATTATTGAAAAGAGTGCTGAAAATATAATTTGAAAATTAAACTATTAAGTTAGGATTCATAATTTTTTTTTCAAGAATTTTAATAGAATTTCATAGTAGTAAAATAACAATTAATTCTAAATAATATCTTTTTTGGCAATAATGATGGGTGATGATTGACTACAATGTACTCGAGTGGATTAGAGAGGATGAAAGAGATATCGCCACAAATTGAGATGGAGATGATGACGGATAGTGCCAAAGCATGGCAGATGGGGGGTGAGTGATGATAATTTTACCATCACTGATGGAAATATAGATGGAAGTGGATATCTGGCAAAAAGAGATGGAGTTCAAGATGGTGTGTGATGGTGAAAACCTAGGATATCGGCGATAATAACCTAGGAAAAAGGATGAAGATATGAGTCAGAAAAATATGAAGATCACGCTAACCTTCTCAGCATGTCCCCAATAGGTTGATGGTGCATTTTTTCATGTGTATTGACCTGAGCATCGCTCTTAGAGTGCAAGAATAGATCCAAACAATAATTTGAATGACCAAATTACTTTGCTTCTGGTAATTAGGAAAAAGATCCAAGAGTGCCTTTTAACAATGATGGGGAGAGGTTTCTATGTATAAATCTGGGATGGTGAATAGATATATTAGCATTTTCAGCCATCCAATTTTCTCTCTCCTTCCATCCATGTATCATGATATTCTAGGAAGACTTAAAAAGGTCAAAATATTTAATTAAGCTCAAAATTATGAATTTCAAGTCAGAAAATTGCATACAAATACTAGAAAATCTAGAAAACTCTAGATATCATTCTATACAATAAGACCTTAAAATTATTTTTTTTCATAATATGAATGTCATAATATGACGTTAAAATTCCATCAATTCAAGAACGATAAGAAATTTTCTCTAGAAGTGCAATACATCAATTTTAAGATCTAACAACATGCATTTATGATCACTTATAATAAAAATAAGCACATAAAAATGATGGATATATGTGGCTATCAAGGCAATCACACTACCATGTTTATTTAAGTACATTGAATAACATATTTACATTCATTATTATTCTGTGTGATGTTTATAATGAAGTCCATGAATACGTGCAATGACTTAGTGAATTATGATGAGATCATAATACAGTGATCACTAGTTTTTAAACATGTATTCTAAATATTCCTATTCGAGGATAGTCGAGACGGACATCGAATTATCCAAATAGAATAACACTATCTGATCCTACTTATTCGATAAGTATAGCTGATCATGTGGCTATTACTGTGGCGACACTAAGGACAGATAATGGGTTGATGGCGTTGCCCTCTAATATCTAGTTTTTTTCCTAGGTTTAGTTAAAGTTTCATGTTTAAATAAACCATGTACTAGTGGTCTTAAGAGGAGACCCTTTCCTAATGGGTTCCCCCTCTTTTGATCCCTCCTTAGGGCCCATTATTCTCCCTACATAAGGGACGGAGAGGGCGCCCGTTCTCCTAAGCCTCATTTAAATTTTTGGAAAAAAAGAAGACCCGTTCCGTTTGAGAGTAGAGAGTAGGAGAGGGAAGGGCGGACGGGACGGGGCTTGCGTTGGCCGCCCGTCCCGTTCCGCCCCCCCCCCCCCCCGTTCCGTCAGGACAGGTCGACGGAACCCTAGGCGGTCGCCGCCGCTGGGGTCCCAGGTCGGAGGGGCGCCGCCTGGATCGCAAAGCCGCCGCCCGAGCAGGGGGCGCAGCCGCCTGACTCACGGCCGCTCGCCGAGCGCCTTAGCGCCGCAGCTGCCGGAGCGCCGCAGCGGTCGCAGCCGCCGGGCAGCTGCAGCCGCAGCCGCGGCAGTCGCCGTCCGCACCGCCGGAGCGGCCATAGCAGCCGAGCGCCGTAGCCGCCGAGCAGCGGCGCACGCCGCGCCGCAGCCCGCGAGCGCCGCAGAGACCGCAGCGGCCGAGCGCCGCAGCAGCATCGCAGCCGGCCGAGCGCCGCAGCGGCCGCAGCTGCCCGCAGCCGCCGGAGCAGTCGTAGCCGTTGAGCGGCCTTAGCCGCCCTCCGCGGCGTGGCGCCGGATCAGCCACGATGGTACGCGGTCGCAACGCCGCCGCCGCCGCGAGCAGCCACGGCCACCGTAGCCGCTGGAGCGACCGCAGTAATCCGCAGGCGCCCGCCGCCGAGCGGCTACAACCGCCCTCAACGGCCGCGCGCCGGATCAGCCGCAGATGGTCGCAACGCGCAGATGCCCATAGCAGAGCGCTGAACCGGCGAAGCGGCGCCGCAGCCGCCGGCCGCCATACCGCCGAGCCGCTTCGGCCACCGCGCGCACACGGCGCCCGCCGCACGAGATCGCACGGTGCCCGCGCGCGCGCTGCACCCCGCGCCTCGTGCCGTGCCGTGCCCATGCCGCGCCTCGGGCCGCACCCCACACTGGTCAGCCCTCAGCCGTGCCGACTCCGCCCATTGGGCCCGAGCACTACGGGTCGATGTCCCTATTCCAGCCCAAGAGGCCCACTCGACGATCTGGCTCCCGCATCCCGAGGCACCGCATCCCGCGCCCCGAGGCACCACCGCCGCCCTCTGAATCGCCGTGAAGTCCAACCGCCAGCACGTGCCCCGAGGCACCGCAACCGCTCTCTGGGAAGCCCAATCGCCATGCAAGCATCTCGAGGATGCCACGACAGTCCTATGCCCGTTGCGGGCCTAATTTAATGGGCTGCCGCAAATCTCAGTGGCCCGCTCTGACCCAAGCCTGAGGCCTGTTACCCCGAAGGAGGCCCATTATCGCGGCTCAATATCCTGGCTATCTCCGGTCACCGCCGATGCTATCTCCGGATGCCGTTGCCGTCGCCATCTTGGCTGCCGCCACCTTCGGTCGCTGCCATCTCCGGCAGCCACCGCCGCCATTGTTGCTGACCATCGCCGCTCGCCGCACGACTCTCCCATGGCCGTCGTATGCAGCTACCAGTTCGCCGATGTCCTCGTCATCCGGCCGGCTGAACATCCCCGTCCACCAGTATTCGGGCCCACCAACGCCCCGACTACTATCTATGGAGCGCAGATCCAGTGAAGAGCGGTCACCCTCGGCTTCTACGAATTGAGGCCCCGCACAAGACCTTTCCGGGACACCCACATAGAGCGGGGCGTGCCGTCCAAGATGACCGTCCTCGGAGAAGGACGAACGGATGAGCACCCCCGCCGCAGGACGTCGACCATGCCCGTCCTACATCATGGGTGCTCTTTGGAGAAAGAGTTCACTGAATTGATCCGTATGAATCCCTGAATGGTATTATACCTAAACGTCAATCAGGTTGATTCAAGTCAAGGTTGTATAAGTGATCCACTGACTTGAGACACCAAGGACATCTCGTGAATGGACGACTACATTTTGACTATGACTTACGAGCCTCTAATCATGGGATTCAAATAAGTTATAGATCAAATGTAGTAAGAAGCTTACGGAGATGATTGAGTGGTCAAGATGGGATCATCCGCCCTCAGTATATGACGAGATTGACTCGAGGAGGACGATGTAGAAAAATCCCTGGCCAGGGAAGTGAGGATATTGGAGAAGACGTTCTCCAATGATCCCGGTTACGCATCAGTACTAATCGAGTGACGGATTAGGGTTTGACGATAAACCATGCTCTAAGTCGTTCGAGAATCTCGCACGGATGATGGATTATACATATACGGTAACCGATGATGGTAAAGGTTCCATGAGAGAGTTCAAGACTACTCAGAATCTTCTAGAGCACGAGGTGTAGATTGGTACCCCACAGGCTGGAAACTTAACCTGTCGATTGGGTTAAATTGATCATTATTTAATTAATCTATATGTTGATATAGTTAATTAATAAGGTTGGTCAATAAATGTTATTGGGCCATTAAAGTTATTAACTAGAACGATACATTGGCCTAGAGGGTCACACGCACAAGGTCATAAGGGCATTGGTGGATATATTTTTCTTTGGAGGGTTTTTGAGAAAAACTTTAAGTGAAATATACAGAGGGAAAGGGGTCTCATTTTAAGCACCCATGCAAGCCTCATCTGAGAGCCCCCCCCCCCTTCTCCAATCTGTTCTACACTCATCCAAGGAAGAGTGTCTTCATGGCGAGGAGATCTTCAAGATTCTCAAGAAGAAGTGAAGAAGAAGACGTGGAGATCCAAGCACCGAGTAATTGCTTGGACACTTCTAGAGGCCGGACGTGTGAGCGGCTTCAGAACGATCTCGGAGCGGCAAAATCAAGGGTGGAACGAGTTCCCCAAAAGGTACTACAAATATTTTGTTTTATAGATTGATTGAGAATCGATCGACCACGGTTCCACATCCATGGAACGTATTTTTCCATGGATAAACCAAAGCACAGAACCCAACAAAAAATACATTAATTACTTTATGAACAGTGTGATATTTCTACTTACTAAGGATAGAGTAATATACTAAATAATCTCTAATATAGAATTAAAATATGCAATTGAATAAGATTCTAATTTAATTTATTCTATGTTCCAGGCACGTTAATGGCAATCGCCAAAGTAAGGAAACATTTCTTGCTTGACTTCAAATATTATTCTGAGACCATATCCATGTAATGACCAAATTTACAATAGAGAAACCCCTACCAACCTTGAGTTACAATTGGGGGAACCAAAAGTCTGGCCTAGTATGGTGAGCTGGTGTTATAAAATCATAAAAAGGTTAAGTGGCACTGGAAATTTTCATATACAAGCTACTCCTTTATGACTGAGTTGAAAATGATAATAAAGAATGTGCCCTAAATATAAACTACAGATCACTTACAAGGTTACTTTCTTTTTCATGTAAAAAAACCATGATGGGATATCTTACTTCACAACTCAAACACAACAACATGATATTCCTCAGATTTTGACGGCAGAGTCTAATTTTTAGATACTATATATCAAAGTTTAAATCTAGTGGCTATAATCCAATTCTCTCTCTATCAAACCTACAACCAGCCTATCATATACCTACATTCCAAAGAAAATAAGTCAAAAATATATTTTATGTTTTGGACCCATTCCATTTTTATTATTATTGGAGGGGGTAGAGTGAGATGTTGTTGAGTATGTTTAACCCAATGTCAGGGGGGGGGGATCTGTCAGTTAAAGCCCATGTTTCTTATAAATATTCTCATATTATACTGTACAACAACACTTCATAAATATTCTCATATCAGTCCCTCTAAAACGGAGGACTCAAACTGCAACTGAAATCCTTCGGCAAAACATGGTCACATCACATAGCTATAGTTCCGGATCATCCGGGACGTGGACGATGGACGAGACAGGATGAAGATCGTCCCGTCCAACATCCGGATATTTCAACTTCGTCTGAAGCGTCCCATGCAGGGATTCGTCCATTGAAGAAAAAATCGTCCACGTCCCGACTTTGCTAGTTTCCACCCGTCCAGAGGAAAACCGTCCGGTCCCTCGTCCTGGACAAAAAAAAATCATGTTTTATAATTTTAATCGACAAATAATTGAATATTTAAATCACAAAATGATACAATTATAAGAAAAATAAGAGTTAAAAGTAATTTTGAAAGTCGGATGGACTATTTTTCAAAATTTGTTGCAACTATGCCCTTAAAACAACTCTCGGTCACGTGTTGCAGGGTTAAATGTCCAATAAAAATAGTTCAAAGGACTGATTGAATTAATATAGATTTTCCTAAGTTTTTTAGGGAAATATGGAGGAGACAGAAAGTAGAGGGACATATGTACAAATACTTTTTGGGTGTTAGTTTGTGCGCACAAAAAAAAAAGCTAGGACTTGATGCAAAATGCAAAATGCAAAATGCAAAAAAGCTGGTAAGGTTTTTTCATCGGACGATAAGAAAACCGTCCCGTCCGTTTGTCCCAGGACGAATTTTCGTTCCGGTTTTCGTACAATCTCGCGGATGGGACGATTTGTTCGTCCTGGGACGAAAAAACCGTCCCGTCCGACGTCCCTGCAGCCTACACGTAGCCTTGTTGGGCGGATGATTAATTGTCATCCGTCCGTCCGACGCTATCAATGGAGGACTGAACGGAAGTCCGTTCAATCCCGTTCCACCCATCCGAAAATCGTCATCCTTCGTTAGTCCAGCAAGCCTAACATCACAATATCACATACCAGAGGAGAAAAAAGACCATAGAGGAAGAGCGGAGCCATGGCGGCGGCGCCGGAGGACTTGGCGTTGGGGCCGCTGAGCATCTACAAGGCGTCGAGGAGTATCAAGCGCAGAGAAAGCTCTCTCCTTTACAACGCTCTCCGCTCAATCTTCGAAGATTCAATCTTCGTGGCGGAGATCGCCCAACTGTGGCCGGACCTCCCTCTCCTCGCCAACCTCCGATGTGGGCTCTGGTACTCCTCTCGCTTCCACGCAACCTGCTACTTCAAGTCCACCGACGGCCACAACAACAACTGGTCTTTCAGCACGTCTCGCCTCAATCTCCACGTCGCTACCCTCGCCGGTATTTCCATCGATTTTGGTTGTTTCTACCGGATCGAACCGAGTTAAAGATTGATTCTTTTCCCTGTGAATTCCATGGGAAGGGCAGAGAGGCGGCTGCCTGATTGTGGATTCTACCCGCAAGGGGAAGCGCTTCCCTGACAGCATGTCCAAGACCATACCCATCTGGGCTTGCGTTCTCAATCGAGCCATTGCCAATCGATTACGCACGAAAAACCCAAAAAATATCCCCACTGTGAGTTCTTCCCCCTCTCTTTTCTCTCTTCTTGTCACCACTCACCATTCATTATTCAGATTCAAGTGCCCACCACTATGCCAGAAAATGAAGCAATGACGTTGCTTCTCTTCTTAACATCTAGGCAAGATATTAATCTCTACTTCTCTTCCACGGTGGATTAACATGGCCCAGAATCACAACGTATTACCTCTGGATTCCAAACCTGCAACTTGTCCTTTGATATCATGTTAAGATTCAACTGCAGAAAAAATCTTCAGAATCGCGACTGTAGAACTGAAGATATTATCAATGACACATATGTGAATTCAAGAGAACATACCTCATTCCATGGAGATCTTGATATTAAGAGGTAGTCTATTGAGTCAAGAGGAAAAATCCTCAAGTCTCAAGAACAACCGGATATCTGAAAGAAAACCATGCCCTGCGACTCAAGAACTGGCCTTATCCTCATTATGCAACATCGCCTTGGCCACCAAACTCAATGAATATCTTAATCCCAATCATCATAATGAACACCGATTACCTGTATTCTTAACGTTTTATGGAGACCTTAACCGGTGGGAGCAGGAGAAACATTCAACGGCGGAAGATCCAGGTTGCAGCTGGGACACATCGCTCCATCTTCCTCTCTGGGTGTCCGGCGTTGAGAGAGCGGCGATAGAAGCTCGCCTGGAAGGCTGGACGCGGCAGCTAGAAGACTGTAAACCCGACATCGACTCTTTAGCGACGACCCTTGGAAAGCCGCTTCGCCCTCTTTGGATCTCCCAGACAACGCTCGTCTGGCTCAACCAAGTACCGGAGAGCAGTTCATGGGCGTTCACCCCTCTCATTCTAGTCTCGGCCTCTTCCTCGACCGGACCCGACCAGCGCGGCTCGGCCGGGTACGAGTTCAGCTGGCGCTACGTTCCCGGCGCGGGCGACGACGAGGAGAGCTGGGCCGGTGGGCTCTCCCCGGGTCTCTTCTGGAGCCACGCCCTCGAGCTGGTCCGGTCCGGGCCCGACCACTGCAACCGGCGGGTCGCCGAGCTGGTCGAGAAAGACCGAGTCTATCGCGCCCGGAGAGGGTTCGACGCCGACTCGCCCGCCGCCGAGCTCGACAAGCGCTCGGTCCACTGGCTCGGTCCGACCGGCCTCGCCGTCGCAGCCACCGCCGACGCTGGCTCGGCCCTCGGCTCCGTCGACTGCCTTCTCAACTGCGACGCGGCTCGTCTCTCCAACTCCGACGTTATCGTCGCCGGCTATCTGCACCTTCCCATGCAGGTTATCGACTGATTGATTGATTGATTTTGCATGGGTTTTACGTTGAGTTATCGTTTTTTTTTTATCTTGGGTAGAGTTCCAAGTTCGATCGGTCGTCGATTCTGAAGCGACTGCCCGCGGCGGTGGAATTCGCGGAGTCGAACTTGAGCAGAGGAAGGAAGCTGCTCGTGTCTTGCAACGACGGAGAGGACATCAGCGTCTGCGTTTGTCTCGCGGTTTTCTCCCGCCTCTTCGACGAGTCCGGTATGGGATTCTCACAGTCAAGAAATAGTTTTTTATTTTTTATTTCTTTTGATCGGAGCCGTTGATCAGGATCGTTCGACGGTGGGAGATCTTTCCGGGCGTCGCCCATCACGAAGATTGACCTCAGGAGAAGGCTGGTTTACGTCTGCCGCCATCTGCCGGCGGCGCGGCCGAGCCGTGGGAATTTGAAACAAGTCTTTGGATATCTCTCGAGCGCCTCCGTGGAGTTTTCCTCTCCGTCGGATTGAAGTAACTCTGCGGGCTGTAGTAGCCGTATTCTGGCACGTTAGAAGTTTCCAGGAAATTAAATAAAAATTCTAAAGAAAAATGCCGAGTGTCAGCCACTACCATCAGCCTATAAAAGCCTCCACCTCTCTTCTTCTCCTGGCTATTACTGCTGCGAGGTAGCTTAAGGACGGGTATTGGTGGCCATTGAAAGCTGACAAGAGGAGAGTTTCTTGAGGGAGTTGTTGTCCCGCGGGTGAACACACCGCGGCTGCCTCGTTCTTCACGGCGGCTCCGCCCTCGTCTTCTCTTTCTCTGTGACCCGCGGCGCCGCCATGCTGTCGTTCAACTCATTCAACCGGAGCAGCTTGCTGGTATAACTATCTCTTCTTCTTCTTCCTCTTCTTCTTCTTCTTCTTCTTCTTCTTCTTCTTCTTCTTCTTCGTCTTCTTCTTCTTCTTCTTCTTCTTCTTCTTCTTCTTCTTCTTCTTCGTCTTCTTCTTCTTCTTCTTCTTCTTCTTCTTCCTCGATAACTATCTTCTTCTCGAGATAGTTGTAGGAATGCTAGTCAAGTCCAAAACAGAGAGGATTGGGTGGGGTGGGAAGAAAAGATGGAGAGATTTCGTTGTTGAGGTTTTTGTTTGTGTGGGTTTGTGTTGTCTTGTATGTTCTGGTTAATGCGAGAAGAGCTCGTCTAGCTATTCCTGCTGCGAAGGGCCAGGCCAAACCCTCTTCCCAACTGTGTGTGCTTGGCAGAGGAAGGCTGCCTCGGCGGCGGTGGTGCTCTGCAGTAGCGGCGGTGGCGCCGCGGGGCACACAATAATCAATGGCAAGGTCATCACCAGCCCCAAAGAGACGACGAGGAAACCCACTTCTTCTCCTCCAGACTTCTCCGTGGCAAAGTAAGAAAAACTTGTCTTTTTTTTCTGTAGTTTTGAAGCTGACACGCTCAAACTTCTTCTTGTCTGTGGTCTAGTGGGTCTTCTCTGCTGAGAGATCCTCGGCAGAACAAGGGCATGGCCTTCACGGAGAAAGAGAGAGATGGGTTCTCTCTGCGAGGCCTCTTACCCCCCGTTACCATCTCTCAAGAACTTCAGGTTTTCTTCTGCTTCCTTCTTTCTTCTTTCTCTGTCAACTCTGTCTTATCTTGTTCGAGTGCCTTTCGCAGGAGAAGAAGATCTTGCAGATGCTTCGCCAGTACGAAGTTCCTCTTCAGCGGTACATGGCGCTGATGGATCTCCAGGCAAAAATCTATCTCAGTGATCTCCGTTTTTAAGGAACTTGTGTGGAAGCCTGACGAAGGAATCTGTGATCTCAGGAGAGAAACGAGAGGCTCTTCTACAAGCTTCTGATGAATAATGTGGAAGAGTTGCTGCCTGTTGTGTACACGCCCACGGTCGGCGAGGCTTGCCAGAACTGGGGTTCTATCTACAGGCGTCCGCAAGGCCTCTACATCAGCTTGAGAGAAAAGTAAGCATAGCGTTGATAAATAATACTTGGGCAGCTTCTGATTTGTTGATCTTTTTCGATTTGCAGGGGCAGGATTCTTGAGGCTCTGAGGAACTGGCCTGAAAAGAATATTCAAGTTATTGTGGTGACGGATGGGGAACGTATCCTGGGGCTCGGCGATTTGGGCTGTCAGGTTGGCCATCGCCATTAATAATCTATGATGGTTGAAAATATGAAAGAAAAAGATAATTTATGTAGAAAATCCAAGTAACTTACAAATCCTGCGTAATTATATCTTCAGGGAATGGGAATTCCGGTGGGTAAACTGGCTTTGTACACTGCTCTCGGGGGAGTTCCGCCATCTGCAGTGAGTCATTTTTTTGTGTCTTTGGTCTGCATTAGTGCTGCTCTATCTAAGTGCCTTGTCTCCTCTGTTAGTGCTTGCCTGTGATGATTGACGTCGGAACTAACAACAATAAGCTGCTGAACGATGAGTTTTACATTGGTCTCAGGCAGAAACGTGCTACTGGGCAGGTTTGCATCTCCAAGTTTCTGTTGAACGTAATTATAACGGCGTAAATTATAATGGGAGTGTTCAATCAAACATAGGAGTATGCTGAGCTCATGGACGAATTCATGGCGGCCGTGAAGCAGATTTACGGAGAGAAGGTCCTCGTCCAGGTTGATTCCCTATTCCTGGCGTTCTGTTCTTCGGTTTTGGCATATTCCGGTCTTTGAAATTGAAATATTCAATCACGTTGCAGTTTGAAGACTTTGGCAACCACAATGCGTTTGAACTTCTGGCGAAATACCGGCAAACTCACCTTGTTTTCAACGATGATATTCAGGTAGCTGTGCTTTTGTATGCCTGAGTACGTTTTATCTGCTGTTTATGGAGATGTTTCTGAGCTAGTTTTTTCCACTCCAAATGATCGCAGGGAACCGCTTCTGTTGTCCTCGCTGGGCTACTTTCTGCACTTAAGCTGGTTGGAGGTACCCTGGCTGAGCATACTTTCCTGTTCCTTGGTGCTGGAGAGGTCCAACTTCATTCTTTCCTTTACGATATTTCCCTCTGTAATGAGCTGCTTGAAGGTAAATTCATGCCAGTAGCCTGATTTTCCTGTTTTTACGGTTCTCCCTAGGCCGGTACTGGGATAGCAGAGCTTATAGCCCTTGAGATGTCTCGCCAGGTAGATAATCCTTTCTAATTGTGTGACTGCTGGAGAGATGATTGATGTATTAACTTGTTGCAGACAAAGGCTTCTATCGAGGAATGTCGAAAGAAGATTTTCCTTGTGGATTCCAAGGTCAGCACTGGGAATTATATTTTACTTTCCTTATATAGATTCTTACTTATGGCATATGCAGGGTCTGATCGTCAACTCAAGGAAAGAGTCTCTCCAGCACTTCAAGAAGCCTTGGGCGCATGAACATGAGCATCTCAAAGGCCTTCTGGAGTCCGTGAAGGTCTGTGTAGCTCATGACTTACTGTTCTCTTCATCAATCTTTGACAGATTTCATCCACAGGCCATCAAACCAACGGTGTTGATTGGGTCGTCCGGTGCAGGAAGAACCTTCACGAAGGAGGTGATAGAGGCCATGGCCACCTTCAACAAGGTCAGCATCCTCGCGTTTCCCACTTATCCTTTCTCCCCCTTCTTTCCTTAACTTCATGGGAGTTATTCAAATGCAGAAGCCCGTCATCTTCGCTCTGTCCAACCCAACATCCCAGTCCGAGTGTACAGCAGAGGAGGCATACCAGTGGAGCAAGGTTGGCATAGAACCTCAAAATTACTGTCCTTTTCTTTGTGCTCATCATTAACCACTGTTCTTCACCAATTCACAGGGCTGCGCCATCTTTGCCAGCGGCAGCCCATTTGACCCTGTCCAGTGCCATGGTCGAACACTTGTACCCGGCCAGGCATGCACCTGCAACCGAGCTCTTTCCACTTTGTTTCTCTACCCCATTCAGTTAAACAATGCCTACATCTCTGTTTCAGTCAAACAATGCCTACATCTTCCCCGGGTTTGGGCTCGGGCTGTTGATCTCTGGGGCCACTCGTGTGCACGATGACATGCTTCTTGCTGCCTGTGAGTAGTATGCCATGGCCCCATCGCCTTCGAGTAACAGTTCTTGTAGCTAATTTTGGAGTTGGTTGTGCAGCTGAAGCGCTGGCAAAGCAGACAAAGCAGGAGAACTTGAACCAGGGCCTGATCTTTCCCCCATTCTCAAACATCAGGCAGATTTCCTCCCACATTGCTGCAGACGTCGCCGCCAAGGCATATGAGCTCGGTGGGTTCTTCCTCCACCGCCTCTTCGTCAAATCCTTCCTCATTTCCTTCATTCCTTCATTCTCTTTTGGTTTTTCCAGGGCTGGCAACACGTCATCCGCGGCCGGTGAACTTGGTGAAGTTCGCAGAGAGCTGCATGTATGACCCCACTTATCATCACCGATGATCCTTGATTCGATTCTTTGTAGCAACCTTGCAAAGTTATGAACTTGTTTCTGGACAAAATTCCATCGAATATTAAGAGGCGTCGTCCAGGACTTGAGAGCTGCGGATCCCCCAGAAGGACCTTGGACGCAGAGTCGGCCCAATAGCTGTGAACAGCCAGCCCATATAAGACTCACACGTGGCGCACCGTGTGATTGTCCACGCGTACCTGTCACAAGGAAAGGATGAGTTTGGTGATGATGACGTGGTTTGAGATAAGAAGGGACCCACCCGGGGAACCAGCTGTGCTCTGTGACAGCTGGCCCAATGAGGGCTAGCCCACTGGCACGTGTCAGTGTCATGATCTCATGCACGTAGCCGTTTGGATTCACATATGCGTTGAGAGGGCCATCCGTCGACATCACCACCATGTCCCGTCGCCTTCCGATCAACACCTACCATTAAATCAGAATATTAAAAAAAATTAGAGACATCACGGGACCCATCTTTTTCTTAAAGAAAGAATCAAGGATTACTATGGGCCAAAAATGAAGGCTCATGGAGAGGAGAAAAAAGAATTTTTTAAAGAAAAAAACTGCAAATATGTTGAGGATGAAGAGTACTCAAAACTTATGCATCGCCATTAATAGAGACCCAAAAGAGAGAGAAACCTGGCAGCTTCTACAGCGAACGCGGTCAAAGCTTTCCAGCAGCTGAATCTCCTTCTGAAGCCGGTAGGAGATTCCATTGACTTCCAGGAGATCCTGTCTCGTGGAATCCGAGAGAGGAAGCTTGCTGGCTATGCGAAACGACAGTGAGCCGGGATTTTTGACGAGCCCATCAAGCGACGGGAGCCCAATAACCTGCTTCCAGATCTCTGCAGAATAAAACAAAATTTTTTTTAAAAAAAAAGAAGAAAAAAAACAGCGTTTCTCGCTACTTACCTGCTGCCCTCCGAGCGAGAGCAAAGGAGTCGTACAGCTCGTAGACCCAGCGGGGCCAGAAAGCCAACGGCGCTTGATAAGAGCCTTTCCTTGTATGGGCTGCGAGGCCTGTTTCCTTTTTAAATTGCTCAACCGGGCTTGAAGCTAAGCTTCCTCTAATGGGTCTCATATTAAGTGGATCAAGGACTAGATCATCATCACTGCTTGAATCAGAAGAACGCTCTTCCCAGTACTTTTCTTCTTCCTCGTCTTCATCAGGATGAAGAGGCGCCGGTCTGTGGTTATGTGATGGGTTGGGGACCGAAGCCAGCTGCGCAAAGGCAGCTCTTGGAGTTCGCAGGGGTTCGTCTTCGTTGATGATTTGGACCTCCGCATTGGGCTGGATTGGAACAAATAAAACAAAAATAAGAGAGACTGTTAATAAAATTACTTCGCTCTTAAAGGGTATTTGGCTTCTCTTACCACAAAATCGGCGTCGACCCAATATCGCCGTAGAAGGAATCGTTGCTGACCGCGAGCCACCAGGTTCAGTGAACCATCTTCCAAGCGTTTGAATTGACGGATCTACGGTGGAGATTGGAAAATATCAGATGAATCGTCAGAGGAGATTGAATAGAAAAAGAAGCGAACCTCTGCAGTTGTGCCTATCCTCGCAAACTGTGGGGTCCCCAAGCGAAAGCCTATACTCGGAGATCGATTCACGATTCGAACCTGGATTCCAGTTTGGGTTTTCACATAAAATTTTCCGGACGGTGAATCGCAGAAACTAAATATTGAAAACCTAGAACGCTGATGAAATACCACAGCAATCATATATCCAGTGTTAGTCTGGGCCATTGATCTCTCAACGGCAGCTACCATTCTGGGTTCAATAATTCTCAGAGGAAGCGTGGCATCTGGGAACAGCACAACGCCTGAGATTGAAATCATAGGACCATTAAAACAATAAACAGTGGGAGAATAAAGTTGACGTGACGAATCATGCATCGCGTGCTCACATGACTTCAAATTATAACGGAACACAAGAAACAAAGATCATTAGCCACGCACTATAATACAACTCCCTGATGACTCGATCTGCAGGTAGAATAATAGACTCGGGCCTTATCTAGGCGCTTATAGAGAAGACGCGATGAATATGCGATTTTGATGCCCAAAAACAGAGCCTTGAGTAAACTAGAGTACCAGAGTAAACTCTAAACCGTTGACCCCAATACCTGTCAAGAAACCGGACTACAGCTCCATAAAATATTTTCATAGAAGCTTAAAATTTATTTCAACCAACAAATCAAACAATTGTCAGCGCAGAATTTATCTCCAGCTGCTTTGATCCCGGACTCAGCATAGTCAAATAACTGCAGTGAGCATCAGAAGAGGCGTTCTAAACCGATTTCTACACACAGATTTCTTCCCATGAATGGAATAAAAACCAAAACTAAACAAGGGACCAAGGAACAAAAATACCGTCCAAAAGAGCTCTCATGAAATGCAGAAACATTAAAAAAACGAAGATCAGCTGCAGAATTTTTTTTGAAAAAAATCTGCTGCAAAATATTCAGTCCCATTCTCTTAAGTTCTCTATAATTCATAATGCTCCAATGGAATTTGGTATTTTAAACAGAAGGGCATTTTAAACAGAAGCACCATCCACGTGGAACCATCACTCAGTTTCCAGCCAAAATAGACCCAGTGCTGCAAGGAGTCGAGGGATATTGCAATACATTCCCCCTAGTTAGTTCTCCATTTGAGATTTTGAACCCAGAGACTTTGACTCTGAATTGAACTGAAGCTTGGTCGCAAAAGGAAGATAAAACAGAACTAAGCACTAAATGGAGAGGGAATACAAGGGTTCAACACATCCAAAATGGCAAAAAGTCAGCAGTCACAATCCATCAGGGCATAAGTACCTAGATCTTGTGGGCCACAGTAGACCAGATAGGTATGGACTATTATCATTACCTTGTCCTTCAGGTGGTAGCAGCGCAAGAGCTTCTACCTCAGAGAGATTGTTGACAGTCATGTTTTCCACCAGCATGCAAATGCCCAGATCCTTCTTGCAGTGGTACCCCAAAGTAAATTTCTCATCACTCTGGAGGCAAGGCCCTTTGCAAAACGTGAGCTTGACACTCCACATTGCTCCCCCGCAAGTGCATTCCCTTTGATTGCTGGCGCAATATGTATCCTCTGGTTTAGCGGCACACTTTGATTCATCTAAGATTGTCTTTGAGTTATGCATCGCTAGGTCACAACATCCCGCATAGGTCATTGATTCATCTAAGATTGTCTTGAAGTTATGATAATAACAACATCCCGCATCCTACTTCCAGTGACTGTGCCATGCCAATGCCTATAAGGTGGTCGGCTGTAGACAAGCTCACATTCTGGTCCACCGAAACCCTCAGCATAAATGCCATCTGTTGGGTCTCTGTCCAGGGTACAGATCTCAGCCTAGGCCTCTGATACGAAGCTTGATGTAGGCTTGTATCAGGGAGGCGAGCTCGACGAGAAGGAGATGTCAAACAGATGAGGCAGGGATCAACTGGGGATGAGCTGCCTGAAGATGCAGTGAGGTAGAGAATGATCACAAGATCGCGAAGGGAAAGAGGGGACTTGGACATAGAAGGGAGAGACAAGTGATTTCATTCTTCTGGGCTGTCCTCCTAAAGGGAGTGCTGCCCTATTTAAAGGAAACACATTGGTCTCAAATGATTACAATGCCCTTGTGGGCTAACATGACGAGACCACCCCTAGATAGATTGAGGATTATAAAAACCTCCATCTCCATCTCCAGCGGGTTCTCCCGGGCCTCTCCCATGTCTACCAAATCTCCTCTCAGGTCTCTTTGAGATGGGATGCTACAACAGGTTCCCGAGAGGGAGGGCCCAGCAGATGGCCCCCGGGCAGATGACTTGCTGCTGTCACAATATGGGGCCACCATTTGATGCCTTCAATGCTGAGAAGGCATGTCTAGGGGTAAGAAATATGTGTCCGCCTCGGACAGGCACCACCTTCAGGGTCTTCCATGGTGGGAAATGGTGGAGTCTTGGGCGTAATAATGGCACCCCAGACAATGGATTGGCACTTTGGGTGTGCGATGCAGCTTACATTGTGCTGTCTTGGCCTTCAGGTGCACCCATGGCCCCTCTTGCGTGGCAATAAGTGGTGCAGATAAGGCCCTTAGTTGATCGAGATATGAAGCCAATTTAATGCTGAAGTTATTTTCTGAGAGCCAAATTGTTCCTTGGGCAGCACAGTGGCACTCAAGCGCTGCTTTGGCACTATAATGGTCATCAATGGAGTATCTATGTTCATGTGGCACTGTTGGGTCTGTCCTTCTCCCTTTGCCGTTAGTAGCACGCTGGTCTTGATCTTTTGCTAAAGTCAAACAGCCCTCATAGCAAAGTGGAAGTCATTTGAGTATATAGGAAGAAGACAGCGGAATCAGCCCCTGAGAGAGAAAACTATGCGGTATTGCCAAGAGAATTTACAATGGCACCCCACACAGCAACATGCCAACACAGCCTCGGTATTGGCACTTGGCATTGCATCAGATTTGGTGAGAAGGCACTACACTTTGTCCCATCAGGTCACCCCCCACCATGAGTAGCCACTATGCTGCTCTTCGCCTATAGAACCTCCATGCCCGCAGTTGATCCCACCATTGTGCGCAGTGCACCTGCAAGTCTTCTGCACAAGAAATGCTCCTATACCCCTCTAGATCTTCACCATATGTGCAATATCCGAAGGCTATGGAACTAACCGTGGGGTCTCTCTACCCTGTGTCGGCACCACCCCTGGTCAGCCAGTGCTTCACTGTGGCCCAATTCCTACACTTTAGTGTTGCGCCTGCTTTCCAGATTCGATGCACGCACACTCGGGCAGTGTGCCCTCACTCCACCAGTGAGCCTGCTCTCCAGCAGTGCATCTGCAATCCTGCTGCGGTGTGCCCACACTCTGCACTGAGCCTGTGCTCTGGCTGCAGTGTGCTCACCCTTCAGCAGTGCAGCAGAGAGCCAAAATTCTGGTGCCACTATCTTCTTCCCTGGTCCAGACAATTTCAGCGATGGTTGCAGAGCTGGGAGCCAAAATGGCTTCTTCACCTCATGCTTGTTTATTCTCTAACTGCTCTTGGCAAGGGATGTCAAAAACCATCATTGCCCTTCTCGAGCAAAAATGGCCACTATACCCCCGGATCGTCTTCCCTTTTTCTCCCCTCTTTTTCCCCTTCCTCTCTCAAACCTTCTCTGATACTATATCATGTCTTGAGGGACTGGAGAGAGATAGAGAGAGAGTAGGTTGGCAGATGATACCTCCAACCCTAGAACATGAGTTTTTGGGCTTAGGAAATCTTGCAGAAATGGTCTGAAATACTGACTTTCATTACATTCCATCCGATCACCCCATCTTAGGGGTATTTTTGGAATTTACCATTTTTTCCCTTGAAATAGGCTTAGCCCTCCCCTTTTGAGGTCAGATCAGAAGTTAGGTAGAATTCGTGATTCCTCTCCTGCCTTCTCTAATCAGCCTCCGTCTCAGACTTCTCAATCTCTGTACCTGCATGATTCTCTCTAACCCATAGTCATCTCTCTTTTACAAGATCTGCCGTCTGGTCTCTTCTCTTTTTAATCTCTCCAGTCCTATCTAGTTCAACAGTCTTATTTCTCACTCTCTTGTCAAGTGAAACTGAAACATTGATCAGGTGTTTGTTTGATGATTTGAGGAGCACATCATGTTGGACATAGAGAAACCCACAGGGTTCAATGACATTTGATCTGTCTTAATTCGTAAGATAGGAGATTCCATTTTCATGAAAAACATGCGAAAAAAACAGGAATGACGGTGATCTGATACTGGGCCGGTATTGTGCAAAATGGCTAACCAGTATTGTGTCATGGCAAAAGGAGGCCCAGCCCACAACTTAGCAACAGTATAAATACAGAGAAGTGAAAGCACCCTGAAAAGGAAGAAATCATTGTGGGTTTCTCCTTCCCTCATCATTTTCGTTTCCTCTCTTGCACCTCTCCCTCCCTCTTGACCTCTTCCTCCTCTCTGTCTCTCTCCGCGAGATTCTTCCATCGATCAGTGGACGACTATGATACGACTCTGCCACGTACGTATCAGAGGTCAAAACGCCTCCGGTCAACTAAGCAGGGATAGTCAACATACAGAGGCTATAAATAAAGTGCCAAAGGGGGGAAACGGGGCATCTTGAAAATCAGTTTCTAAAAGCGGGCTGGAGAGCGGGGTAGCCCCGAATCCAGAGAGGAGGAAGCGTCAAAGGCGACCTTCCTATTTTCCTATTCTTGTTTTCCTTTTCCCTTCTTCTTCTTGAACATTCTCTATTCCGACCTTGAACTCTTGGAATTGTTTTGAATCTAGAGGACCGTGCTTCTATCTTTTGGAATTTCTGTCATTCTTGAATCAAAATCTGATCGGAAGCATATCAGACTACACCAGGAGCGCAACAACAGCAACTCCCTCCCTCCCTCCCTCCCTCCCTCCCTCTCTCTCTCTCTCTCTCTCTCTCTCTCTCTCTCTCTCTCTCTCTCTCTCTCTCTCTCTCTCTCTCTCTCTCTCTCTCTCTCTCTCTCTCTCCAACCACATCACTTGGTCGATTGGAATTTAGACATTGTTTCTAGATATAACAAGAATCATTGCCAAGACTTTGTTACATCGTTCAAGATCAACCAATACAACTGAAGATTGCACCAGATGGCAATGGCTACTCTACAAATACTCATCACTCTCTCTCCCGTTAAGTCCAACTGAAGTATCAATTAGTTCTCTCTTGATAATTTCAGGCGCACATCATGCTGGACATTGATAAACCCCACAGGATTCGTTGACATTTTTACCTGCCTTAATTTGGAAGATCACAGGTTTACGTAAAAGACCGTAACTAATGAGGAATCACTATCCTCCCCCTGTCGTCTGACACAAGTGAGTAAATCAAGATGGGTCACAACTGCCAATGCAGGACTGAGCCACCTGACTCTTCTGCACACTGAATTAGTTGGAATCTATTTTACCGTTGTACAAATTACCAGCATTACTATCCAAAGTCACCATGACTCAATTTTGGATCGCTACCTACTTCAGTGTGAACAAGGTTTTTATCCATCATAACAATGAAAATTTCTAAGGCAAAGCTGCAAAACGTGTACTTCAAAAGTCAGACACTTGAAACATAAAAATATAAATGGATTCAAAGGAATATATAACAATTAGCCATTTTGACGAGAAAATGCCAAAAAAAATTACCTTCGAGGTCAATCATTGGCAAGGTTAGTATACGCCCACCATCCAAGAATGACATCCTGTGATAAGCATCATCGATCTCTGGCCCAATGTGATAATAAACGGTTCATAGGTTGGTGAGAATAATGATATTTCTGTAGACAGTGCAGAGGGGAAAAACACACCTCCCAAGTAAGTGTGGCGAGAAGCAAGGGATGTATTGAACGTAACATAAGAAGCGGACGCCACATCTATATTTCCACCAAGGAGACAGGAAATCACTTAGACCTGATCGTGGGAAATAAAACCAAAACAAGTAAAGAGAATACAATGAAAGCGAACACAAAATGGAAAGCAGAAAGGTCCAACCATTAGATCGAAATTCCACCTAAAGATAAACTAGACGGAAATAACATTGAAGTCCTGAGATTTGCAGCAAAACAATTGGTAAAGCAAACAATCATTGCCCGTCTGGCTGTAATAAGATCTTTACCTAACTGAGGCTGCGTAATCATCATCACTTATCTCCCTGGGACTACCTGGTTCACTTAGACACCACTCAGCAGAAACAGTTATAATCAATTGGGAATAATTCGGACACACAACTGATTCAAGATACCAGATGGTCCATTGATTCGGATCAATTAGATGAATTATGTTTTAACAAGATGGTAACAGCTCTCATCAATTTGAGGAGCAATCGGAGAGCAAATGTCTTGAATTATGTAAGTCAAAAGCTGGAAAGAGAAGCCGTGGCTATCGATGATTACGAATGTTGAATAAAGGAGTGAGAGAAGGGCGTTCTACATGAGTGATCGTGAAGAACTAAGTTTTTCTGTTCGTAACCTAGAGATATCCTACAAGCCCATCAAAGAGCAGTAATCGCGAGATAGTCGATGCACCTTGATTATCACTATCATCATCAGAAGACAGATCATGATGCTCATCAACCTCTTCGATCTCGAGCTCCTCCGCGTCAAGCTCACGGATTAATTGGATCTGAAGCCTCTCATTCTCGGGTAAATTCTCTTCCTCCATCGCACTGCACTCCGCAAGCGTCAATCCCACGCGACGAGAGAAGAAAATCGAAATCCCACGAAGTTTTCCAGAGAAAAATCACGCGCCAAAGATCAATTGCAGCATCCGTTCGCGATCTTTTACGCTCATCTCTTCGAATTCGAACATCTGAAATTCTAGACTAGGGTTCAACTTATTTGAATGATAAGTTCAAAAATACAAAATAATCTATGTATTACATACAAAAGACGGGACGGTTTTTTCATCTCAGGACGTTAGACGGCGGACCATGACGACTAGACAAAAATTTGCCTTTTAGGGCGTATTTTCGAATTTTATGTCCTAAGTTTTCAAAGTAAATAATATTTTCTTAAGAGTTAAGCTACTGACTTGATGTGGCTGGAGCAACAAATCAATTAGATGGATAAAGTTTGTAGCTGGAGAATTGAAAACTTTGAGGCATCAGACTTGTCTGATCTGTCGTCCATTGACACTGATTCACTTCCCTTTTTCTTCTGTTCTTCTGGTATAGTTTATTCATGAATATTTTTCAAACTATGTGGCTTGGATCACTGGCCAATAAATGGATCAAGTTTGCATACCTCATAATTAAAACTTTGAGGCATTAAAATTGTGTGTCATGCCACATATTGACACCTATCACTTCTTCATACAGTTTATAGCCCTCAAGTAACATCTAAGTGTTGGGTTCGGTGCCTTGGTTCATCAATGGAAAACATGTTTCCATGGATGCAGAAGCATGTCGATCGATTCACAATCAATCTTTAAAATAAAAAATCGAATGTACCTTTTGGGGAACTCGTTCCAACCTTGACTTCGCCTCTCCAAGATCATTCTGAAGTCGTTCACGCGTCTGGCCTCTAGAAGTATCCACGCGAGCACTCGGCACTGGGATTTCCACGTCTTCTTCTTCAACTCTTCTTGAAAATCTTGAAGATCTCCTCACCATGAAGACACTCTTCCTTGGATGAGTGGAGAAGAAAGTGGATAAAGGAAGGGTCTCTCAAATCAAACTTCCATGGGTGCTTAAAATGAGACCCCTTTTCCCTCTTTATATTTTACTTAAGGTTTTTCTCAAAAACCATACAAAGTTAAATATATCCACCAATGCCCTTAGGAACCTTGTGCGTGTGACCCGCTAGGCCCATGTATCATTCTAGTTGACAACCTCATATATCAACATATAGATTAATTAAATAAGGATCGATTTAAACTGATCGATAGGTTAAATTTCCAACCGATGGGGTGCCAAACTACACCTCGTGCTCTAGAAGATACCGAGTAGTCTCGAACTCACTCATGGGAACTTTACCGTCATTGATTACCTTATATGTATAATTCATCATCCGTGTGAGACTCTCAAACGACTTGGGGTATGGTTTTCCGTCATTTGATTAGTACTGATGTGTAACGGGGATCATTCGAGAACGCCTTCTCCAATTTCCTCAATACCCTGGCTAGGGGTTTTTCTGCATCATTTTCCTTGATTCAATCTCCTCTTATACCGAGGGTGGATGATCTCGTCTTGACCACTCAATCATCTCTGTAAGTTTTTTACTACATCCGATCTATAACTTATTTGAATCCCATGATTAGAGGCTCTTAAGTCATAGTCAAAACATAGTCGTCCACTCACGAGATGTCCTTAGTGTCTCATGTCAGTGGATCACTTATACAACTGTGACTTGAATCAACCTGATTGACGTTTAGGTATAATACCGTTCAGGGATTTGTACGGATCAATTTAGTGAACTCTTTCTCAAAAGAGCACCCACTGTATGTCCTTAGTGTTGCCACATTAATAGCCACAGGATCAGCTATACTTGTCATATAAGTAGGATCAACTAGTGTTATTCTATCATGATAATCGATGTCTAGCTCGACTATCCATCAAATAGAAATATTTAGAATACATGTTTAAAGACTAGTGATCACTGTATTATGATCTCATCATAATTCACTAAGTCATTGCATGTATTCAAGGGCTTCATTATAAATATAACACGGAATAATAATGAATGCAAGTATTTTATTCAATCAACTTAAACAAACATGGTAGTGTGATTGGCTTGATGGCCACATAATATCCATAACTAAGATCATGTATAAAATAAATAATTAGTTCTAGAAAGAATTTTGGGATATAAAATGCTAGAAGAAGTGTGGTCACTACAGCCAATTACATTAGATCTTAATATTATTTCTAGTTCTAATCATTATTAAAGCATTGTCTTAACTCTATAGTTGAAGCCAAAGAAGATCAGGTAAATCTGCATGTTGTCAGTGCAACACTTCTTATTCAAGTCCAACAGGATTTCAAAGATATTTATTTTCTCTCCTGTTTTTAGCTCTTGACCATCCTATGGATGGAAAACAATGACATCTTTGTTTTGGCCCTCCCTATGCAGATCAAATCATCCTCTTGAGATGGACCCTAAGCACATATGTGGGTCAATCTCACCATAGACCATGATGGATATTATGTTGCTGATAGCACATTAATTCAGGGAAGTTCACACCTTTTATCTAATGAAATTAATATAAATGTGTGTTATTGATATTTAAATGATTAAACCTATTTTTAGATTGATATAATGATTTATTAATCTATTTTTTTGCTTTTATTTGCATCTGACACGTGTCACCATTCGATTTGTCAAATGGCAACCAATCAGGAGTTTCTGTAATGATTAGTTGCGCTAGTCATTAAAAAAAGGCACAATTATTAGCTGCGCTAATCATTTCAAAAAAGTGCAATTATGGCATCACAAATCCTAATGCCATTACGCATCAATCATCCCAATGACATTCTCTCTCTTTCCATCCACACGAGTGACGTGGATCAATTAAAAAAGAGGTGATTTTAAATACAATAAATGCGATAAAAGAATTGAGAGAGACAAGAATGAAAAAAAGGAGAGAAAAATAGAGTCAACCATTGCGATGGTACACATGGCACACATGCATACCCCGGCAATTAAGTAAAAAGAAAAAGGGCATTGATGCGGCTCACGAAAATACAGGTCGTTTTAGGTAATAATAAGGAATATTCTCCCTTTTCTTGACGTGAATGACACTCATCAGGGTATCATTAAAAAGAAAAAATGGAATATTGTGATGTGGCGGCCATGTGCCGCCAAGTCATAATATTCAAAACGAGACGTAAAGTAAGTTTTATCCTTTTCTTCTCCAAGTATATGTGGCAATTTTGAAGCATGCGATCGAGGAAGATGAGGCATTCATGAAATCATTAAAGAATCAGATGAATGGATGACTTAACTGAAAGCAGAAAAAGAGGAAGTGTCAACACTAATGATTAAGAGAGAGAAAAAGTGAATGGCTGGGACTGCTCCAAATTCAAAATGTGATATCTAACAATCCACAGGTATGATTGAGCTGATATTATTAGGGTTGCTTTATCTCCCTTTCTCTTTCCATTTGTACCCTCGTCTGATATATAAATAGAGGTGTGGATCATTGTCAAAATCATCCTTAAACTTGCTTCATGCTCATGTGGGTCGATTGAAAGATATTAATTTGTTGAGATCCATCAAGTGTGTTCTTGGTGCCCTTGTTGTGTGAGAAGAAGCAACATCGCAGAGGGGAAGCTCTCTTGCACTCATATATAGATGTGATCTTGGCAGAATGTAAGGATCTATGATAATCATCTTCACCTTACATTAATATTTCTCGACATTGTCGCTAGCAAAGTGTTTCCACGATCGAATCTCACTGTCACACCACCTCCATACGTCCTTGAAATGGTGTCTTACCATCAGCATACCATTAACTTATTTATTTTCTTATTTGAATCATTCTCCACCCTATTCCCATCACCCCTCTCATCATCATTATTTCATTCACACATTCACTTGCTCGTCTCAAAATTGAACTATCACTATCTAGTAACTACCTTCCTCAACTTAATATCACTATCCCACCTCGTATTTCATCACCACTTCATTTTATATTAAGAATTATATGTTCTCATTTTGATAATCACCATATTAAAAATATTAAATCCTTCATCATCGTTCCCTATTGAGACGATTGGTACTCATCACTAGCTCAAATCACTTAGTAAGTACGGGCTAATATTTTTATTGAATAATCTCAAATACCAATGAAAAATTAAAAATCTAATTTTGAGATTATTAGTGATCAAGGACATCTCATGGATGGATGGGTATGTTTTTTCCTATGACTTCTGAGTCTTTAACCATGGGTTTTCAATAATTCTTATAGATATAGTAAGAAGTACACATGGTGGCACACACGACAGCGCACCATCATTGGACGTGACACCACTACTACAGGAGATGCCCCATGTCATGACACGTCGCCAACATCAAGTTCGGATCGGGGCTCCGAGCACCATTTAAATTAGATTTGAAATTTTAAGTTATTTTAAATTTTCTCTTTCCTCCAAGGCCTATGCATAGGCCAATGCCGTACTAAATTACTTGGTGATTTTCTTTCAGAATTGAAGTTTTTTTCTTCTAAGAGAAAATTTGCCCTAATCTCCTCTCCACCGCCGCCGTTGCCGCCGCCATTGCCACCGCCATTGTCGAGAGGAGATCTTTCCCCCGTAGCCTCCGCCATCACATCTGTCGTCCATCATCGTTGTCGTCACCACCGCATGCAGCGCTCACGCGCGTGGCCATCGTGTGCATGGCTGTCTGCGCCCACTATGCGCAGCGCCGCCTGCGCAGCCACCGCACATACTCGTAGCCCGTGCAGCCAACGCGCGCAGCCGTAGTGCTCGTGGCCACCATGGCGTGCAGTCGCAACCCGTGCCACCACCCCACGTAGCCGCAACCTGTGCAGCCACTGTGCATAGCTGCAGCCCGCGCGGCCATCGCGCAGAACCACTACCTGCGCGACCACTTCACGGAGTCTCCTCCCGCACCGCATTCTGCATCGATCTGCTTCAAACTCCTTGCCCCGCATCAATGCGTCCCATTTACCGTTTAGGTTTTGGGGTGCTGCCCCAAATACTGCAAGGGGGCGACTCTCCCCTTATCCCCCCCCAACTGACCGCGTAGTTGGATCCGCGACACCCTGTCAAAGCGCACATCATTCGCTCCTGCCAACAACACGTCGACAATTTTCTACATCACCTGTTCGCACTAGTCTTGTGCCAAAGTTTCATTCTTCCCTCTTTGGTGTCGGTATTACTTGTCTAGTGTTTTTCGTGTGTTTTTCCACTATCGGCGCACTTACTTGAATAGGTTTGAATCTTCTCATGATCGACCGTTCGAGATATTGGATTTGGAGCTTTATTTTTACCGCGGTGGTTGTAAGGCAGTCCTCCCACCCTCGACGAAGGAAAGGGGCTGCACCATCAACCGTTTCACCGGATTTAAATGGTCGAAGTTGATCGTGTTGATTTGTGGTATGTTTTATCCATTCCTAGTTGAGTTAGCCTATCTTACCCACGTCAGTCCTAGTCATCTTGCATCAACACATGGGTGATTCAGTTGTCAAGATGGGATTGTCTGCTATCATTGTAAAAGGAGATTGACTCAAGGAAGATGATGTAGCTAAATCTATGCCATGGTAGTGAAGATATCGTACAAGGCAATCTATAATGATCCCCATTATGCCTCACAACTAACCAAATCATGTATTACTATTTGATGATTAACCATCACCTAAATCATTCAAGAGTCTCAAATGGACAAATGATTATACATAAAAAATAACTGATGATGGACAAAGTTTCATGGGAGAGGTGAAAGACTACTCTATATCTTCTACATCTGGTGTAGCCGGGCACCTCACAGATTGTAGGCTTATGTATTAGTGATGCAGGACAACTAGGGAAAAAGAAGATTGTGGGGATAGGTGTGACAACGACGGGTGGAGGATGCAGGACGGGTTTGGATGGAGGGATAAAACAGACCGCAAAATCCACATGATCGAATTTGAAACTTAAAATCGATGAAATAATGGTGGTGCAGCCCCGTTCCTCGTCGAGGGTGGAAGTACTGTCTTCAACCACCGCGACGATGCCGAAGCACCAAATCCAATATTACGAATTCACGTCCGCGGGAAATCTCACGAAAGAAAGAATTTGTGGAAGTTCCAAGAAAATCAAATCGAATCTGATGGCGGTGGAAGAATCCTCGCGGAACACTAGACGAAGAACACTCGACACCAAAGAGTTCAGGAGTACCTCAGCACCGTAGTGCGTGATGAGGCTGCAAGAAATTCAGGTCGTGATGTGACTGGGCGATCCGGGCGTTGTATGGCCCACTGGACAAAAATATATGGGCGTTCCACGCGTTGAACGGCCCTGGTATTGAGTTGACCGGGCTAAGCCGGACTGCTTGGTAACCTGGATGCTTGGGCGTGGCAGACGAGAAGTGATGTCGTTGTCAGAGATTCAGGAATAGGCGAATACCCGCTCGCGCTTCGCTCACGTGGCTCGAAGCTTCGGGCGGCGTCGACGCTGACCGGCGTCGGCGGGCACTGGCGGTTGGGTGCGCGGTGAATGTTGGCGGTAGGCGTGCGGCGGTTGCGGGCGACTGCGTGCGCGGCGAGTGCTGGCGGCCGCGTGCACGGCGCGGGCTGGCGGTCGGCGCGCAGCATGCGCAGGCGACCGCGTGCGTGGCGTGGGCTATCAGCCGGCGCGCATCGTGTGCTGGCGGCCGCGTGCGCAGCAAGGGCTGACAGCCGGCGCGCGGCGTCCTGGTGCTGGCGGGAGAGAGAAAAGGAAAGAAAGAGAGAAGGAAAGAGAGAGAGAAAGGAGGGTGGGTGGTAATCGGCGGCGGCGACGAGGGCGGCGGCGGCGGCGGCGGCGGCGATCGGAGGAGAAGGGGAGGCTAGGGCAAGTCCTCCAAGAAGAGTTAACAAAAATTTAATTCCTGAATTATGACTTGCCTAACTGTTTCTTGAAACATTGGCCTATACATATAGGCCTTGGAGGAAAGAGAAGGTACAGTTTAAAGAAATAAAATAAAGACGAGCGACGTGACGAACGACGTGGTTTCGCGTCACGTCAGGGGGCTGTTCTGGATCTGCCTTTGGCGACGTGTCAGGACGCGTGAAGGGGCGTACGTGGGTGGAGACGTGCCTGATGCTGGCGTGTTGACTTGGTCCGATGACGATGGCGGCATGTCTTCAGCGGTCGTGTTGACTCCAGATGACGGTGGTGACGCGTCCGGTGTCGATGCGTTGACGTCGTCACCACCAATTAGATTAAATTGATCCTTGATTAATTAATGCACATGTTGACATAGTGAATTAATAAAGTTGGTCGAGAAATATTAGTGGGCCTTTAAAATTATTAACTAAATTGATATATGGGCCTAGAGGATCACACTCATAAGACTAAAGGACGTTGGAAGATATAATTTATTACTAGTATAAGTAGGGGGACACAATTTTAGGTTCCCATGCCAGAAATAAATAGGCAGCCCCTTTCTTATTTCTCTATTTTCTCCATTTATTCCACAAGTACTCCTTGATGGTGAGAAAGTTCACAAGCTCTTGAAGAAGAGTTGGTGAAAAAGGAGAGGAGATCCAACAATATTCTAGTTGCATAGATACTTCTATAGGATGGGCATGTAAATGGCTTGAAGAAGCTCACCTAAGAAGAAACTCTAGGGTGGAAAAAGTTCCCCACAAGTGCGGATCAGGGATTTGATCTGATCGTTCGAATGTTCGATCAGATAGAGCATTTGAAAAATTAAATCTGAACCTTGATCAAACCTAGTATACATTCAATCTGTTCCCAATCTTTTCACTGGGTTCAGATCAATTTTTTTTGATCTGGCTCAATGTTCATACCAAAAAATGAGATTTAATTCAGTTCGAACTGGCCATTCGGATTGGATAGGATCAAATTGTTTGAATTAATTAAAAATAAATAAATAAATATATAATAAATGATTGAGATAGAGAAATAGAAAGGAAACAAAGTGAGGGAGAGTGAGAGAGAGAGAGCACGTGAGTGAAAGAGAATGTGAGATAGATAAAGCTAGAAAGCGACCACACGAGCGAGAGAGAACATGAGACATAGAGAGGTAGAGATAGTACACGAGTAAGAGAGAACGTGAGACATAGAGAGGTAGAGAGAGAGAGTAGACGAGCGAGAGAGAACATGAGACATAGATAGGTTGAGAGAGAGTACACGAGTGAGAGAGAACGTGAGACATAGAAAGATCAAGAGAACAAGAGATAGAGAGCGGAAGAGAGAGAACATGGGGAAGAGAGCCATAAGATGAAGAGACCATGCACGAGGGAAGAGAGCCACAGGGGAGAGAGAGAACAAGCGCGAGAGAGAGGCAAGAGCCAACGGAAGAGAGAGAACAAGAAAGAGAGAGAGCCACAGCTAGAGAAAATGGGAGGGAGAGAGAGATAAAATGTGAGAGAGAGCATTGTTTGGGACTGGGATTGGAATGAGGACTGTCAAGTTAAGTAGTTATAGGAGGATATGAAGAAGAAGTTTGAGATGAGCAACCTTGGGTTGCTCAGCTCATACCTTGATATTGAGGTATATCACGAAGGTAAACAGATAAAACTAAATTGCAAAGCATGTCTCTAAAGATTATAGAGCAAAATGGGATGGAAGAAAAAAATCTATTAAAAATCCGATTTGAAGTGAAATAAAGGTATAGTGTTGTTGGATCTTCTCTAGCCCTTAGATCTACAAATTTCAATAGATTAATTGGGAGTTTGAAGTATGTAACATACACCACCCCCAACTTCATGTATTATTTTGAACTTTGGGCATACACATGGATAAATGAACTTCTAAACAAATGGCTAGAGTCAAAAGAATCCTTAGGTACATCAAAGGTATCTTGATCTCGGGCTCCTCTATTATAAGAGAGATGAATAACAACAGATTGGATACGGTGATACTAATCATGCTACTTATGTGGAAGGCAGGAAGAGCACTTCAGGAATGCCATATTTCCTTGGAGGGAATACACTATCCTGATCATTGTAGAAGTAGAAAATTGTGGCCCTTATCATCATGTGAAGTTCAGTGTGTAGCTATCACAGGAGCAGCGTTCCAGTGGCTCTGGCTAGAATGATTGATCGTTGAGTTCACAAATGAATATGATAATGTTCTGAAGTTACGGTTGATAATAAATCTGCTATTGCCTTGTGCACGAACTCAGTGTCTCATGGTCCAAAAAACATGTCAACACAATACTTTATTTCATCAGGTCATGCTTGACAGAGAAGACATTTAGTTTACAACATGTCAGCTCTGAATACCAGCTGGATAATATGTTTACTAAGGACTATGGAGGGTTTGAGTCTTGTAATGACATTTTTACCTTGGTGTTAAATATTTCAAAATGAGTCAAGCTTAAGAGATTGTTGGCGTAATCTTATTTTTTAAAAGGGGGAGGTTACAAACATAAATTATTGAAAAAGAGAATCAAATGTTCCAAAAATTCTAGAACTTACTTCTTCCATGACTTAAGAATTTCTTTAAAAAGTTTCATTTTAAAGGTATTTTGAAAAGTTTTATCAAGGGACTATAAATGTGCATAGTATATGCATGACGAACGTGATACATTTCTTCCCTTTCTCCAATCTCTCTTACATTCTCTTTTGGAATCAATAGGGAGAGAGCCTTGCATTTTCCAGCAAAAATCACCGTCGAATTGACATTGGGATTGCTGGTCAATTTGTGTTTTGTTTTATTGCGGTCATAATCAAGGGGTCCATGTTGATTGATCCGTATCGGGATTCGAGAAATGACCATGATCACTGCACTCAATGCCCGACTTATAACTTCCGTCAAGAGCACATTCAAAGTCAAAGTGAAAATCAAATCTTCTTTACCATCAAATAAACTAAAAGCAGAGTAAAATATTAGATGCAAGACAATAAATTATCCACAGGGTCAACTGCCACTTATTAAAAAGTGTCACACTCTAAATAAATTAAAATGAATTAGAAAAACCAGTAGAGAGACATAAAGTCTCTCTCAAACTCTGGCTCTTCACATAAGTGATAGAAAGGGGATAATGCCCAAATAAGGGTTTGAGAGAATAAGTGTCTTCTTAGCAGCTCTTCATCACCGTCTTTCTCTTCTCTCAAATGTCAGGAGAGAGAGGCCTGTAGAGAGAGATAGAGAGAGACCTTTAGAGTTTGAGAGGCCTATAGAGAGAGGTCTAGAGAGATAAATTCCTAGAGAGAGAAAGGCCTAGAGAGAGAGGCTTAGAGAGAGGTCTAGAGAGAGAGGCGCAGAGAGAGGCTCAGAGAGAGGCATAGAGAGAGGTCTAGAGAGAGAGGCCTAGAGAGAGGCTTAGCGAGAGAGACCTAGAAAGAGAGAGGCCTAGAGAGAGAGGCCTAGAGAGAGGCTTAGCGAGAGAGACCTAGAAAGAGAGAGGCCTAGAGAGAGAGGCTTAGCGAGAGAGACCTAGAAAGAGAGAGGCCTAGAGAGAGATGCCTAGAGACATAGGCCTAGAGGGAGAGGCCTAGAGAGAGATATAGAGAGAAGCCTAGAGAGGCCTAGAGAGGTCTAGAGAGAGATATAGAGAGAAGCCTAGAGAGGCCTAGAGAGGTCTAGAGAGAGATATAGAGAGAAGCTTAGAGAGGCATAGAGAGAGAGGCCTAGAGGGAGAGGCCTAGAGAGAGAGAGACCCACAGAGAGAGAGGCCTAGAGGGAGAGGCCAAGAGAGAGAGACCCACAGAGAGAGACCCACGGGGAGAGAAGCCCACAGAGAGAGAGGCCTACAGAGGGAGGCCCACAAAGAGAGAGCCTAAAGAGAGAGAGGGGTTATTATTCTATCGCTTCCAATTCCATTGGACAGAATTATTTCCCATCAGCCACAAGATTATGTGGCTGATTGGCCAAGCCCCAAAACAAACACTTTATCCGAAACCCTCCAAAAAAATTTAAATATTACTCCGAAACACGACGCATAAAAAATCAAATAACTTACTTCCTATTTTCGGTTAAATCTCAGAAGTCATCGCGAGGGGTTTTTAATTTGAGCAGGTTTCTTTACTCGAGACGGAAAATCGCAGGATATCACAGAAAATCTCTGGATGGCGCGGTGAGCTCGACGAACGGGGCGAGGAGCAGAGCGAAGGCAACGATCGCCATGGCGAGGAGATGCTCGTACTGCGGCATCAATGGCCATAATTCGCGTACGTGCCCGGCTCGACCAGGGATGGGCGGCGTGGTTAAGCTGTTCGGGGTCAAGATCAGCGAAGGAGAGCCCATGAAGAAGAGCGCCAGTATGGGGAACATGTCCAACTTCTCTTCTTCCTCTGTGTCGCCCAGAGCTTTCGCCAACTCTGATGATTCGTCCCTCCAGGACGGTGGCCTGGCCCCGTCTGGGTATGCGTCTGACGATCCGAACCAGGCGTCTTGCTCATCAAGCGGCAGAGACCGGAAGAAAGGTTTTCTTTTCCCCCCTTTTTTTGATTATCTGATTCTGGTAAATGCCTTAAAGATTCTGTCGAACTCGCCTTGGGTCAATTATTCCCTCTGTTTCGTGGATTTCATCAGATCATTCCTCGAAGATTATCTTTTTGTTGATATCTTGCGGCATAATTGTGCAGACTGATCATCGTATTCTTTTTTCTTTGTTACAATTTTCCCGGCGTGCATGAACTTAAATGTTTTGATATCTTTTGAAAATGCATTTATCTTCGGCTTTAGGACTCAATCAAATAGGTAATTTTGGTTGTATGAAAGCCAGGTGTGAAATTTAGGGGGTACAGCATTTTAGGGAACCGGCGTCCTATCTTCAGTTTTCTGGCGTCCCCTACTTTTTGACTTTGTCCTCTGGTCCTTTCTCTGAGCACACCTCTATCTGTGTCGCTTTTCAGTTCGTCGTTTTACCCACCTGTTGATGATGTTTCAGTCTCTTTCTTTGTAGAATTCCGAGTTCATGTTATTTTGGTTTTCATTTTCTAAAGTTCAAAAATCTTTCATTTTTATGACGGGAACTGCGTTATTTTAAAACCATTCTCTGTAATTAATGAGGACCAGAGATCAGCACTTATATCGTTTAGGGCCGTATGCCCTCGGTGATGTCTCCAGAAAATCATATATTGCAATTTTGTAATTGCTAAAATTTTATAATTTCTTTTATGTTTGTTTCCCGGTAATTTCTCTTTTATTCAAGATTTTTTTTCTCTCTTTTGTTATATAGTTACATCATCACTCTGGTATTAGTTCGAAATTCTGAATCTTCTCTCGTGTTCGTGGCAGGAACCCCGTGGACTGAAGAGGAACATCGACTGTTTTTGCTGGGTCTTCAGAGTCTTGGAAAAGGGGATTGGCGTGGAATAGCCAGAAACTTTGTGGTGTCAAGAACACCGACCCAGGTTGCCAGCCACGCCCAAAAATACTTCATCAGGCAATCAAATATTTCCAGAAGAAAAAGACGCTTCAGTTTGTTTGACATGGTTCCTGACCCTTCATTTTCGGTACCTCCTCATTACCCCCTTTATAAAATTTTGCTCATGTTGATTAAGCTTCTGTCTTTGTTGTGGAACACAACAACCTTATATCTGAATTATAGAGCTTGTCCCGAATTTAATGCCCTTTTTTATTCTACTTATTAAAATATTTCCATTTAATTATTTTTTTAAGGGAGTAGACGATGTTGATATACAGGAAGACCCTGCCCATCACACTGTGACCAGCAATCTTGATAGCTTAGTTCTGTCATCGGTTCAACATCTTTTGCCGAATCAGGAGATCAGTCAACCAGAGGCTTCTTCTGCACCGTCCGATCCTCCGGAAGAATTGGGAGGGGAAATCCAGCTCAATAGCCTTCCTCCCATGGCTCCTGGGTTTCACCCCTATCATGTGCCAATCCATCTCTCTCTCTGGCATTCAAGTGATGCTTTTGCAAAGAAGGAAGTGATGGGAGAATCACATGAAATCTTAAAGCCTATGCCCATTCTGCCTAAAGATCCAGCCAGTGTCGATCAACTCGCAAGAATGGTTGACTTAAGGCTGGGAGATGCTTCCACCGGCAGCTCTGAGAAATCTGGCCTCTCTCTCGAGCTGATTGAATCCTCTTCGAGGCAATCGGCTTTCCATATCAACGCTGCTGTTAAGGCATCAATGTTCGGTCAAAGCAGTGACAGCGCAGTGCATGCTCTGTGAAGTTTTTGGCTGGGATTAGTGATTCATTTCCAGTCCTGTATTTGTATATAAAGTTTCTGTTGTGAGAAGGCCAATTAGCATTTCTTTTCCCTGTCGAACGGAGGAAATTGAATAAAATGCATGTTATGTCTGCCGAATTTCCATTGATGTGTATTTGCCTTCACAGTCTTTATAACATCTCTTGATGAATTCTTAAAGGTTTTTTTTCAAATGTCTTGGTGCTCCAGATCCCAAACGTTGGTGCTGAATTAATTTCGTGTTCTTTTAATCCAATTGGACCCATATTCTTCCCAGGTATTACACAGCCGAATGCCTCCACTGTCTCTGGTAAAATAAGAGTTTTATGCATCGTTGTTTTCAGATAGTAACATACAAAAGTGAGGTTCAATTCACTCATAATTTTGATTATACATAAATCTTTGGGTCAACCCACTTGGATCTGGCTCCATTTCTAAACCAATTCAATTTCCTGCCTCTCTTTCTTCAAACTCTCATTTCAATCTTCAAACTCCAATTCAATAGTCATCTCGAGGAGTTGGAGGATTTTCGAGTTGATAATGTTTAAGGAGGCATTTCAAAGAGTTCGATAAATATAATAAATAAAATGCAAAAAGTATTTTAGATTTTCCCTTAAAATGATCACAAAAATAAAGTTAACCATTGAATCGGAGCTCTTGCTTGACATTAAAATATAGCCTTCAAACGCACATTTCAAATTCGTAATGGTCACCGGTTGGGGAGTACAATACTTTTTTTCCGAAAGAATTGCACTGCCCCATCCGTGACCATCATAAATCTGCAATGTGCGTTTGAAGACCATATTTTCATGTCAAGCAAAAGCTCTGATTCAATAGTTGACTTTATTCGCATGTGTTCCTTGTACATTTTTTTATGAAATAGAAGGAATGGAACAACTCGCTGGGGATGCAATGATCTGTTAGATAATTAAATGATTGTTACGACTGATGGAAAATTATGAACCAAGTATCACTTTAAAACATCATGAATGGAGGGAGAATTGGTGACTTCAAGTGGACTAAGGATAAGGGAAATAGTATAAGAGACTGACAATATATATTAGATAATATTTAAATAATCAGATGAGACTAGGAATATCAATAAAAAAAGGATGAATGCACTATAAAACA
This sequence comes from Wolffia australiana, assembly GCF_029677425.1. Lineage (NCBI taxonomy): Eukaryota > Viridiplantae > Streptophyta > Magnoliopsida > Alismatales > Araceae > Wolffia > Wolffia australiana. The sequence goes on along the minus strand of NC_135839.1, from coordinate 17,284,605 downwards.
TACATAAAATAGAGGGGATAGGCGGTCTGAATACTTGGTCCAACATAAGGATGTTATGAATGTCAAGAGAAAATGGCCAGTACCAAGACATCAGAAATGGCAGACTCTTACTTTCATACTTTAATAGAGTCATCATCTCTTAGATTAAGTGTTATCTTCATCTTTTTCGTCATCTTCTACCTATTTTCTTCCGAATAATTGGTCTGATCTGTTAAAAATTAATGGGTTGGCCAGTTCTTCACAATCAGCCTAAGGAATCTGTCCACACAAGAGAGAGAGAGAGTAGTAAGTATGCAAAATTGATCTTGATCTTCTCATTCCCAGTACTTACTTGTGAAATATCTAAATGCATCATTAAATTTAATATTTAGGATTTACTATGAAAAATAATCTTGATTTGATGCATCGTTATGTTAATAACCTTCAACAATATAATTTTGAATACTTTTGTATTTTACTTGTGTGTACTTCTTATGCTGGATTTTTACAATAAAGTTAATATGAAAATATAAATTTAATTCTCAATGTCACAAGATACTAGAAACATTCATTAACTTCCTGATAACATCTAAAATCACTTCAGAAGATGATAAACAAATCCTGTCCATTGCCATCAGAACCCTAAGAATGTTTAGGGTTTCAAAAAGCACATCACAGTTATATAGGCGAGGGACATGTTTTAGCATGATCGTCCTCTTTATTTTATTACCTTTATCATTTCTTTATGTGAGTGGGCAAGGCGACTTATAAGTGGCACTTAGGATTTGCCTTTTTCTCTCTTCTTCTCGCATAGACTAATAAGTGACTTAAGATTAATGGGCCTGCCCTAATAACGTGTAATGATGTTATTTAAAACAGCTCCAACTCAAGAAATGTACACGATCCTAAACAAATATACCTCCATTAGAGTATGTTAATTTGATGCCTTCAAATTAAAAAAAATGTCTTCATATCAAAAAATTGTGCTAGCTTATAACTTGTATGTCTCATCTTCTTCTCATTATTCCCTGTTATGCAAATGTCAACCTATGTAAAATGTATGGTCTATTTTTCCCGAAAATAATTCCGAGTTCTTCAAAACTTGAGAAAATCTGCAAAATCATGCTTGTGGAGATTACTTAAGACCATGAGATACCTTCTTGAGGTTACACACCACATTATCCTGATAAGTATGGAATATCCTAGAGTATCATACATATAAACATGTTAGTCTATTTCAACATTACATAATACACCCTTAACATTAAACTAGATGATGATTTTTTATGTTCTAAGGGCCTTGATTGAGAAAAAAATTAAATGATTAAAGTTGCAAAAAAAGCGGAATTGTATCTACACTTTAAATGATTGATTGAATCACCATGGCGTGCATCAGATATGTTTTATTGGTTAATTAAGGGAGACCTGTTGTGCTGTTCATGTGTGTAGTCTCAAGACGTATCCACACGATCCCAATCACATTTAATATCCCACTTCATTTCACAAATCTCTGTTATTGATCCACCATTGTTGTTACACTATTAGAATCAAAGTATGGGTGGAGGGGAGCCAAAGGGAGAAAAAGGTTGGGTAGCTAAAGAATACGAAACTTGGTGAATTTCTTTCAAGGCTTTTTTCTATTCAAGACATGAATCAAAATTCAAAACTTTAGGTATATCTTTTGACGCCCACAAAACCATTTGTGTATGACCCTTTAGGCCCATGTATTAATCTAGTTAATGACTCCAATGTACCCATACACTTAATTAGAAAACTAAATCAATTATCTATATCAACATATAGATTAATTAATCAAAGGATCAATTTAAAGCGTCCAATAAGTTGATTTTCCCACCCATGGGGTACCAAACTATAGCTCGTGCTCTAGAAGATAGAAAGGAGCGCATTGACTTTCTCATGGAATCTTTCTATCATCTATTAACTTGTATGCTTAGTCTCTCATCTTCTTGATGCTGCTAGGATGACTTATTGTATCATTAACTGCCAAGCCCTAATTAGTCATCTGAGTCGGTATTTATGGTTAAAAAACATTGAAGAAATCTTCTTTGATATTCCACCACCTTGGCTAAGGAATTCATCTCATTGTCTTCCTCGACCTGTTACCTCTCATATTGAAAGGAGAAAATAAAATCTTGAAAATTTAATCATGTTTGTGAAATTATTTCTGTACCTGAGCTAAGATGATTTGGAATTCTATAAATAGGATCACATAGGTCATAGTCAGAGTATGATTGGCCATACACATGATGCTTTTTGCGGCTAAGGTATAAGGAACACTTCGATAACTATGAGGGGAATCAACATTATTCATAGTTTGATATAATGTCATTTAGTTATTCATAGGGATCAATCAATGAACTATTTCCCCTAAAGAGCATTGATTATATGTCTTTAGTGTCTCTAGATTAATCACTACAAGATCGGCCATATGTATCATAAAAATGAGACTAGATAGTGATATTTTATCTGAATATTTTTATGCTCTTATTAAGTATCTTTGAAAAGGGAATATTTAGAACACATGCATAAATGTTATTAATCTATGATCTCCTTATAGTAGCACTATTTTGGACAATATACTTGCATGTGTTCACACTTGCATGATAATGAAAATATCTTATTGATGAGCATTGAAAAATATATGTAATGTGTGATTGGATTGACTGCCACAAATATTTTCATTAGTCCCACCCACATTTTCCAGCTAGGGAAATTGAAAGCCTCATTCTATTAATCTTGGAGGTAGGAGAAAATGTCCCAAAATCATTAATGAAATATAAGTATAAAACTTCCCAACCAACATAATGTTCCAAGGCTCCACCAACATCACACTTGCACATATATACCAGTCTACATCTAACCATCTTCTTCCCTTTAAGAAGAATCGTTAAATTCCTCATGTGGATCCTTTTCCATCCATGCTTCTCCTCATCCATGGCTTTCTTTCACTCCCATCTACAAAAAGCTTATCCTCTATTTTTTTAAACAAGTAAATACGAAGAGTAATAACAATCCCCTTGATCCAGAGTCATTCTTTTTATAACACACAATATATATAGGTTAATATGACAATATAAATATATATTTGCATTAAATTGGTTATGTATGGGTATTATCAAGCCATAAAATGATTAAATCTATTTTAAGAATGGTGTTACAATTTTTTGATTTTTAAAATATTTTTTTGGGATTTTTCTAATGCCACATTCTGGAAGAAAATAATTTTTTGATGTCAATATGATTTTTTCTGAATTGCTGGATGTTATATTCGTAACTGTAAGATTTCTCTAAGTCAGAATATCATTTTTTCGGGATTTATATTTAATTTTATGTGAATATTTCTGTTTGATTTGTCGACCACCAAGCAACCATTGTTAATGATTGGCGACAACCAGTCATTAAACATTATTAATAATTGGCATTAACCTATCAGCAAAATGACACTATATAAGATCTGATTAGCAATGCCATAGTGATACTAATGACTAAAAAATCTTTCTCTTATGACTTTAATCTTGGGGAGGATGTAATCCAATTTAAAAGTAGAGCCATTTTGGCGCAGTAAATGCGTGCGTAGATTTTAATATATTTTAAAAATTAATATTAAATATCTTGAATAATAAAAATTGATGGTTAGACTGGTATGTCACGAGACACGGGGGGCCATGTGTCATTTTTTAGTGGCTTTTGTTAAAAAAACTTGTGATATTGGGCCGCCTATGATATTATTATATTAAATGTCTTTATTTTACCTTTTTTAAAAAGCAACATGTGGTGCCACGAGAGCCATTGATCGTGGATGAAATGCAAAAATCTGAGCAAATCCATGCATTTAGTATAATGATAAAGACAAAACCCAAAAAAATGATATGATGGTGCTGACCTAGATGAGGAGAGAGAAATCAAAGGATTAAATCAATGACTAGGAATCGCCCAACTTCAAGGATTGATATATTACAATCCAAAAGACTGATTGAGCTGAAATTTAAAGTGTATGTTTGTCATTTTCTCCTCTATCTATCCATATGATTGGATATAGAAATTGAGCATCCTCCTAGAGAGGCAGATTTCAAGAGAGTAAGATTTTTAAGGTCCATCAAGGTTGTTCTTGGTGTCTTGAGTGCTTGGAGATGGTAAACAGAAAAGTGGGGAGGCTAATAGGAGCAGGAAAATGCCTTCATCTTGGAGGACCATAGAGATCTAATGTTAGTCTCTTGCCTTACATTAATCCATTGTCAACTAATTCACTTGGGTATATCATATCCATTCCATCATCATTGTCCACCATTATCCATTGACATCCATCATCCTCTACCACCTACTTCATATATCATCTATGTCTCACAATGTCATCCAGTGTTTCCCTCAATTTTCCCCTAATAAACCTTAAATCATTATCTTCCTCTATCTCATTTCTCACTCATCCCCTACTTCCACTATCTTCATTATTAGGCTCATCCCATCATCTCCATCACATCTCATCATCAAACCCTAATTTGAATATTTCTTCTTATCATTTCCCCTTATTCATTGTCTTTTCTTATCATCATCTATTCACGTCTCTCTCTATCCCACTCTCTCATTTTCACTTGCTTTGTTTACGTTCCTCTATCTACCACTCGTGGAAATATTCATTTTATTATTATTATTAAATAGTTATTATCTCCATCTTCATCATATAACTATCTATTATCCCATGAGTATTCCTTCCATCCTCTTAGAACCACTATATCAAGAGAGTTATTTCCCAAAGACCCATCCCCTGTCAAGATGACCCGTACTCATCCATTTCCTAGTACAATTATGTGAGCATTGGTTTCTAAATTTTTTTGATTAAACTCAAATGAAAAAATGTCATAATTTTACTTTATCTTGATTTTATCATCTTTCATATGAGAAGCATTTACTGAGAGGATACTTCACCTTTATATGGAACTTCCTCCCTTGTGTAATTTAATGGGACAGCCCAAATTATCAATATCATCTCCAAACTACCTGTCAGAAACAATGTGCACAGGATCCTGAAAGGGTGATCCATCTTCACCTAGAGGTTGATCATTTGAAATATCACTTTGCATCTCAAGAAGCCCATGGAAAATTCTTTGGCTAATAGTGTTTGGTCAATCGCCCAAGCTCTTCATCAGGTTGTCTCAATGGGATGGTAGCTCTTTCCTCCAATATATGCACCACCCACTAGATAGCCCCTTTGTGACCATATTAGAAAGTGAGTTTACTTGGGTGTTTCAAAATTTTCCATATTTTATATTAATTAAAATTATATTCTCGTTTAATATTTCATTAGTTGATATACAAAATCTCATGTTCCCTGGGTGACAACATTTTACCCTTTCTGACTACATGATTACCTTTAAAACATACCAAAACACCCTTGGTTAAAGTTTTCCAAACTGTGTATGAACATAGTCCTAAACCTTGGGTATGGGTGAGTTAATGTGAGTTGATCACATTGCCAAATACTCTATCCATCAAGCTAGGCCTAAAACCTAGTGCATGGATGAATTAATGTCATGTGATCAATGTGACTCTTGTGCCCCAATTACCTTTGGTGATATCTTTTTAATGAGATGTAGAACATTTTTTTAATTTCCAAAATACATTTTCGGTAAAACCAACCTTAGGATCATGTCAGCAAACCAGTTTAACTGCACCTTTGATACAACCTAAGGGGGTTCTATATATGTTAATGTTTTAGTGTTTGGGAGACTTTGGTTGTGTGATCAACTCACACACCCCATTTTTCCATGTCTACAACATAATAAGGGATACAATTGAAATACCTTGGAAAGCTACATTGTAGTCCTTAGATGCTAGAAGTGGCTTTGCGTCTCCCAAAGGCATTGATACATGTAGGAAAGGAGGTATCATCATCACCGCCATTGAATGTTGTCTCAAGACATCTGCAATTTAAAAAGCGCCTATGCAAGTCTTCACACATGCCTGCCATTAATGCCCGACGCTATGCACCACTCACATGGTCCATCAGGGATAAGGATGCATCACATGCAGATAGCTGGGATGCCGAGTCTCTGATCATGATGGTTGTCTATTTCTACTTGTGGTAGGTCCCATGAAGTGGTGAAGAGAGAGTGAGGGCGAGAATGTATCCCAAGTTGACGAGTATGTCCATTAATTGATTTCCCTTGCGCAGTTGGTGACAGACAATGGTAAGTCTTACCCTGCAATCGGTGATGCACTTCCTAACATTCCACATATATCAATGGGAGAAAGAACATGTATGAATTATGTCAACTAAGTAAACATTATGGCTTAGTGGATTTAAATAAAATTCCGAAGTATGTTTTTGTTGACTGTTTAAAGTTAATTGTGCAAAGTCAACCCTTATACGATGGATATTTGCATTAGCTCAGACATGTTTATTAAAATCAGGAATTACGTGTATGAATATAACCGACTCTATATTGTTCAAACTATGCAACCCACATATGCATTGGATGACCACTTTCATGTCTATAAAAATATGTGATATGTGACCACCTAGCGAATAGGGAAAATCATTGAGTTAGGACACTTTATTTGTATGATATGCTGAAAACCAGGTCCTATGTCATTGGCCAAGTATTTATCTGAATCTGACAGCATCTTTCGAGATGATGGCTAACATATAGTTCTCTACCTACATATTATATTAATATCTGAATTAATGGATTATTTTATAAGAGGTTTAATATAGAAGAGTACTATTAAATATTTTGAATTAGATGATTTCATATATTTAAAAGAATTATGTATGAAATTTTTGATGTTTAATTCATGGAGGAAAGTGAATTATTTTATTTACCGTTTAAGGCTTATCAAGTGACTAGAAAAGTTGTAATTCTTAAATTTTGAAGTTGAAGTAGTAATTTTGTCTTAATTTTATCTCTCACGTTGAATGCATTTAATTGAGGGGTTTGTAAAAGTGATATACTTATGTCTATAAATTTTCACATCCATATAGGTAGATCAAGCCCTAGTTTCAACTATCCTTTCTCCCTATCTTGGTGAAAAATGCAATCCAAAGAGAAAGCATGACATCTGGGCTTCTGTAGAAATTTCCATGCTGCTTTTAAGAAATATTTGAACATTGTTCTCTTCTAACCTCATCCGAAATGCCTAGGATTTGGAATCATAATTTGAGTGCTTGTCAGAAGAATTTTAAGAACAAAATGATTGTACCCCAAAATTTGTATCATGAATGAGCTTCGTTTGAAGATCATCCTCTTAAGATTTTTTATAATTTTTTGCAATTCTGTTAAAAATAAAATTTACGCCTGATATAAATACAAATCCATATAATCTAGAATTGTGTCACTCAGTGTAGGTTTGAAGAACAGATGGGCAGAAAAATATTTAATATTGGAATACTCTTTGTCAAAAACTTTGTTATGAAGATCATCATACCAAATATTGATGGAGAATTGAGGATAGTTGAATAAAAATCCATATCATCTATTATAAAAAATTTTGATGGAGAATCGAGGAAGTTAAAGGGAGAAAAGTGGAGCATTCTAAACTTTTGGATAAATAAAAATAGCCAATAAACGAGACAAATTATCACAAAATCTTTTATTACTTATTGTTCAGGTTTGTGTAATTATACTGATATTGTTTTCACACTTTTTTATTTGGTACTCTTAAAAGTATAGAGAAGAGGAGGAAACATCCATATTCACTCCCACAAGATTGTAAAATAGAATCTTGATTTCTATACACCGTGAACATGTAGTGAGTTTGATCTTGATAAACATTAATCTACATCAACATACAAGAAAAAATACTGATGAAAAGATGATAATCAAATTTTAGGTAAAATAAGGGTATTTTGAACCACCTTGTTAAATTGGATCGAATATTTGAAGTATTTTTCATTGAAATCACTTGAATGATTATTTCATACTGGATAACTGATAGACCCAAAATGTGTCATGTAATCATACACATTTTACTGTCATTTAGGGATCATTTCATGTGTATTGTCTTCAATTTTATAAGAATTCTGCATTTCATGCACTAAATAGAGCAAGTCCTGAAAAACACATTTTAATGTCATTTTTATACATGTTTTACATACTCAATAATTTCATAGTAAATAGATGTTTAAGACATTGTAATTTTTAATGTGAGTTTATATTTTTTTGCAGGGAAGAAGTCAAAGTTGAAGAAAGAATAGAGAAAAAATAGAGGGAATGAAATGAAGAATATATATAGAGGCCAAGGAGCCGACCAGGTACATCAACACCCAAGCCAGCTATAGGTACGCAAGTGCGAGCACTCAAGTCCACCCACATCCAGCAAGGGGCAGTGCTTGGGCGGCAAGGCCAGCCAGCCACTGAAAGAACACTCGAAGTCCCATCTAGGTCTATAGAGAGGTGTCAAGGGCGAGGTACAAAGGTAAGGTATGGCATTTTAATTCAATAATAAAGAGTTGTCGAGACTTATATAGCACCAGGTTTTTAAGAAATTTTTGACACGGGATTTAAAATCCCACTATGTCTTTTATTGTCATAGTGGGACGGGCCACTGATGAGCAACAAACGGATCACGCCCCAATGGGCCACAATCTAAAGAAAACAAGAATAAATTGAGACCGGGCTTTGAGCAAACCCAGCCTGAAGTCCGTGTCTTTTTGGGCTATTTTTAATGGCGGATATGATCAAGACCGTCCGATCTTCCTAAAGAAGATCGGACATTGAGATCTATACGATTGTATTTAAATTGTTTTATATCTATTCCAGGCCCTCATATTGGCTGGTGAGGATGACGCAGATGCGGGACCCAACTACGGGTGAATCAGAAGAGAGGACGAGACTGGCGAGGCACACTGATAGGGCGCTGATAGGGCAGGAACGACCAGGGGCAGTTCGGTCCAACTTTGCCCCTGGTCATTGACACTGTTGATTGGAGGCTATTTGCGGTTGCCGGGGGGGGGACTGCTTGTTCATCCAATATTCCGAGAGGACCCCTAGGGCCATCCTCCTCCATCGCAGGGCCCTGGAGGTCCATCCTAATTTGTTAAAGGGGGCCCGAAGGCTCTTGAATTAGCTATCTTTTGGATGAGATTCATCAGCGGCGAGAGACCCGTCTAGTGGCGATGAGAGTAGTAGGAGGAGCATGACACTCCTCCAACTGCTCCTGAAGCTTAGGGAGGCTCCGGGAGATGTAAGACCATCCTTGGATTTGCACCCGACAGAGAAGATGAGCAGGAGACTGCATACCAAAGTTAGGAGACAGCGATCGGCGCCGGCACTTTTGCTCCCCAAATCATGGTGATTCAGGTACTTTCATGAAGCTCTACAGTTGAAGGACAAATTCTGGATGTATTTTATCTAGTTAAATCTACTTAGAGATCGATTTTCGTAGACTTTGTTGCACTACGACTTTGTTGTGACATTTCATCGAACATCATATGTGTTAGATGAACATTCTTTGATTTGCCTAAGTTCTATTTTCTCAATCTTATAAAAATTGAAAACATATTCATCCCCTCTATTCCATCTTCTATTGGGCATTCTGTCGAACACCTCATGGGTGTTCGACAGAAAAACCCTCTTCTACCCTAATTTATTGTATACATACTATATAAAATACATAAATAAACAATATAACCCTCTTATTTTGACACTTTCTTGGGAATTTGGTCGAACACCTTGAAGGTGTTCGACTGAATCGACCCCCTAATTCCCTAAATCAGTTATAAAAATACAAATGAAAATATAAAACATTTAAAAACATCTAAAATACATATAGTAGTTCTATGATAAATATTTCACCTATATACGTAGTATTCTATAAGTACTATTATCTCTGAATTACTCTTACTACCTCTTTACTCCTTAATATTTCCCTAAACTTATATAATCACTTAATCAGTATATTATAATTAAATAATCACTTACTCTTTTTCTCTATGTATCTAGCTTATACTTTATAATTCTTCTTCCCTCTTATTACTAATTATTATTATTAAGCACTCCATACTTCTTCACTAATCATATTACTATCATCTTAAATATAATATATAATATCTTAATTATTTATTATTCTCAGTACCTATAAAATAAATATACATATAATATCAGATATTCTATCTTATCTAGTTATGTTATTCAAATAATATTCCCTATACTTACTAATAAATTATCTCTTGTTATTCTTGCCATGTCTATCATTTTTTACTCCTATTAAATAACAGCTCAATTATTGGATACATCTCTAAAGGCCAGTCCCTGTGGAAAGGACCTTACTTACACTATACATTTGAGTAAGTTTCTATATTTTATAAATTATATTTGATTTTAGGCAAATAAAAAATACAACGACAATTAAAATTAACATCCCAATTTGCCTTCATAAAATTGACGCCGTTTCCGGGGACTGTCGTCCCTTAGTTTGATTTGATTTTTGAGTTTCTTATCTTCTTATTATTACTATTATGTTCTATTTCCTTGAGCCGAACAATACAGGAAAAAGAAACTTCATCTTATATCAGCTAATTAGGAGACATTTGAAGTGGTATCTTTTCTTTCCTAAATAAGATTATTTTAAGTGAAATATTTTTATACTTGCTTGCATTATTACTAACCTTGTTGCAGGTGTAGTAAATACTTAAATTTCAGGTGAAATTTAATTTTATAATTTCTGTTATTTATAATTTTCATGTATTTTGTGCCCTTTACATTTCTATTTTTAATGATGTTACATTGTACCATTTTGAAAGACATATTATTGATATTCACTATGTACCTACGTTCTCATGATTGATCATGGAGGGAACTTATAGTTGGAACCATGCTCATTCAGAGTATGAACACCCATCCTTACCTTGGGATAGGCATGATTCAACAAATGATTATTGGATATCGCACTCACACTACACATATTTAGATATCCAACAACATGATCCTACCCCTGACAACTCCACACCTCCCTATTATTATGAGGACAGTCATAGCTTGTACCTAGCACCTTATGGCTGTCCTCCAAATTATCAGTAGCTATGATTATTCATAACACTAGAGATGACTTGTCCCATAACACTAGCTATGGTTATTCATATGGGGACAGCTACTCCTACCTTCAACACTCTCATGGCATACGTTACGAGTATGATGGATCCCCTACACAAGATCACACATATGATCATTGGGATCAAAACATGAATTCAACATTTAGGGTTGAACCTGATTTCTATGCACTGGACACACAACGATCATGGAACATATTGTGTTGCAACGCCAATAGAAGAGAACAACTCTTTGCGTCGCTTGATGATTTACATGCAAATCTTAGAATGAACTACATGTTAAAATGATGCGAATGATTAAGTTATGTATGAGGATATAGAAGAGAATTTTAGGGATGATTTTGAGGATTATCTTGAAATTAAAATTTTTGGAAATGAATCAAAACATATCCCTAATCATACTTTGGAAGATCTCCTGATGGAGCATGTACGTGTAGATATGGTGATGGAGCATCCACTCCTGCAGGACATTAATGTATATCCTATGATTATCACTGATCATAAAGAGGATACATATGAGTTAGATGATCATATACATAGAGGAATGACACACACTTAGATTCCTCTTGTGTTGCAACAGAAAATCTACCAAAGGAGGATGTAGGATGGGAATTATTTATTGAGCATCCATTCTATGATGATGTTGACAAAGCCTCCATGAGGATGATTGATGAAAGGGAAGGCACATTTGAGAATCATATATGCAGAGGAGAGAATACATCTTCAGATTCTCCTTATTTTGAGGGTGATGAGAAGCCAAATTTTGAGAAACCACTTGAGGATCACAATTCTAAAAATTGGCTTGAATTTTTGAAGTGCATTGAAAAACATTTTAGAAGGGAGCCTTTTGAGTTTATTGAACATCAGTTAAAGGACCAAAGGCACGTTGACTTCCCACTGAGATTGAAATCACACTATTTAGAAGTCAAGGGATTTTTAAAGTCTACCTTGAAATATAAGTACATCCACATGGTCATAGAATTTGATGTAGGACGGCTAGTGAGAAGGGCGACTGAGGGGATGGATACGACAATGACAGGAAAGGGATGCTAGACAGGTTTGTATGGAGGGATAAAATAGGCCGTAGAAATCCACACGGCCGAATTCAGAGTTTAAAACCAATGAAATGCTGGTGGTGCAGCTCCGATCCTTGTCGAGGGCGGGAGTACTGTCTTCACCCACCGCGATGATGCTAAGGCCACCAAAATCAATACCCGAATTCACGTCACGAAAGAACTCTCAAAGAGAATTGTAGGAAAATCCAAATCAAATCAGATCTGATGGCGGTGGAGACTTCTTGTGGAATACTGGACGGAGAACACTTTAACACCAAAGAGTTCAGGCGTACCTCGGCACCGTAGTGCGTGAAGAGGTTGCAGGAATTCTGACCGTGACAAGACAGGGCGAATCTGAGCATTGAGCAGCCCACTAGAAGAGAAGTCTGGGCATTCCGGGCGTTGTACGGCCCTTGCGGAGAATGAGACAGACAAGAAAGCGCGGATGGAGCTAGCGGGCGTGGGCGCGGGCACCAGTCCTGGGTGGTCTGGGGTGGCTGCCTTGGGTCCCCTTGGGCGGCGGCCCTGGACGGCTTAGGCGGTGGCCTTGGGCGGCCTAGGGCGGGCTGCCCTGGCCATCTTGGGGCGGCGCATTGGGCGGCCTGGGGTGGCTACCCTGGGCGGCCTGGGGTGGCTGCCTTGGGCGGCCTAGGGCGGGCTGCCCTGGCCATCTTGGGGCGGCGCATTGGGCGGCCTGGGGTGGCTACCTGGGCGGCCTGGGGTGGCTGCCTTGGCGGCCTAGGCGGCTGCCCTGGCCATCTTGGGCGGCGCATTGGGCGGCCTGGGGTGGCTACCTGGGCGGCCTGGGGTGGCTGCCTTGGGCGGCTGCCGGGGGCGACCTGGGGTGGCGCCTTGGGCGGCCTAGGGCGGACTGCCCTGGGCGGCATGGGGAGGCGCCTTGGGCGGCCTAGGGCGGGCTGCCCTGGGCGGCCTGGGGTGGCGCCTTGGGCAGCCTAGGGCGGGCTGCCCCGGGCAGCCTAGGGTGGCTGCCTTAGGCGGCCTTGGGCGGCGGTCCTAGGCGGCAGCCCTAGGTGGCGGATTTGGGAGGCCTAAGGTGGCCTCCTTGGGCGTCCCTGGGTGATTTCCTTGGGCGATGGATGAGAAGGGGCGAGAGAGAAGAGGGACGGAGAGGAAGAGATGAATGGAGAGGAAGGGGAGGACGATGACCAGCGATGCGAGGCGGTGGTGGCGGCGGCGGCGGAGGCAGTGGAGGTAGGGTTGAAGGAGGGATAGGGAGGCTGGGCAGTCCTCCAAGAAGAGTTAACAATAAACTCAATGCTTGAATAATGACTGCCTAACTGTTTCTTGAAACAATGGCCTATACATATATGCCTTGGAGGAAAGAGAAAACACAACTTACTAATGAGAAATTAAAGACGAGGGACGTGCTTTGTGTCACGCCAAGGGGCAGTTGTTGATCTGCCGTTGGCTACGTGTCATGATGCGTGAAGGAGCCTGCGTGCGTGGAGACGTGCGTAACGCCGGTATGTTGAATTTGTCCGATGACGGTTGCGGCGTGTCCGTGGCAGAGGCATTGACTTCGGTTGACTGTGGTAGTGTGTCCGTAGCGAAGATGTTGACTTCGGTTGATGGTGGTGGCACATCCGGTGTCGATGCGTTGGCGTCCATGCCACCAGAATTTCTCTTATGAAATTCTATAAAGTCTGATTGAAGAATGTAAAATCAATGCTTCCTAGGAGATGATAATCCAGTCCACTATCCCGATTAGTTTCTAGTTAGATTTGATTTTACAGCTAGAATTTTATTTACTTCCAATAAAATGCCGATGGTGAACCCATGAGGTCACATCAAGCACCGTCGACCAAGCCGACCATGAAGAAGCCAAACTCTTGGAAACCAAGGAGCTTAGATTATCGAGCTCTTTCTATCCCTAATATGTGTTTTCATGCACATCATTTATAAGCATAATTGATCAATGGGGGAAGTGAATTTTATTCATACCACGTGCTGCATTACATGCCCCTTCAAATGCATACATACATAACCCACTCAAACATCCAAGCCGATGACTTCTTAGATGAAGAATGACTGAGGGATCTAGCATCTCTTGAATAGTGTGGCGAACCACTTAAGGAGGAAGAGGGGTGAAACTAGGAATCTATCACCACGATCATGATCGACAGTCCTTGGTGTCTCCCTCGAGAGCAGATGGTGAGTTAGTGTGCGATTCCCTGTACTATCCAGTGAATGAACTTGACTAATCTAAACTTCTGAGCCTATTTTTCAGTCATTCATTCTCACCTTATAGCCTTGAGATGTGTTGTAAATCTCTCGTCCCAAGCCTAAGCTCCTAAACACATATCTTCATCCTGCAATTGATAAAAGCTCAAACACCTACAAAAGGGGTGAAAGCTATAAAGAATAAGCACAAGAATCAGGATATGGAGCAAGTGTCAGAGAAATGTGTTCTATATGTCTCTTATTTTCAAACCCCTAAGGCAAAAGCCAAAGAAAAAATACAAATGGGGAAATATTTAAAGTATTCAAAAGAAAAAAAATAATGAGAGGAATCAAGCTTATTTATCCTCAAATAGAGTGGACAACAGTATAAATGCTTAGCTAGATGTTGAGTTTAACGGGTATTGGATAGTACCAAAAGAACAAGCAGGATTGCAATTTTATTGAGTGTACAGAGAAGCTCGTAGAGATAGTCATAACAAGAGGATAATCAAATTTTAGGTAAAGTAAGGGTATTTTGAACCATCTTTTTAAATTGGATTGAATATTTGAAGTATTTTTCATTGAAATCACTTGATTGATTCTTTTATACGAGATAACTTAAAATTTTGTTTAGGTAACACTGTCTGAATATTTTTGAGTATTTACATTAACCACATATACAAACTTTGAGTATATCCTGGTAAAATTTGGGATAATCTATGAGATGGCTTTTGGAGGCTGAGTAAACTGATGTCAAGAGTAGTTGCTCCATGGAAGGCATGGGAGTCAAGGATGATAAACCTTCATAAACATTTTTTTTCTAATGGTATCCTTGTTAATCCTTACGTCCAAGTGTTTTGATTGGGAGAATTCAAAAAAACTTGGTTAAGGTTAATCAGATCCTCTAATTTGACAACACAAGACAACATTAAAGACTAACATAAGCTGTGTAATAATATTTACTTAGCCTGCCTTGCACTCTACTTCATTTCGTATATAGGTAGAACATATTTCACATCGTTAAATATATAAGAATGAATAAATTTTAAAGTACCCAATTCACCCATCCCTCCTAGGTCATTTCTTGGCCAGCTAAGCTAACACTAAGAATTTTGAGACAGATTCTATCATGATAGAATGGAGATTTAGCTCCTCACGAAGGAGCAAGATGTAATGTATTTCCATAGCCTGTAATCTGGTGATAGTGTAAACAAATATCTTTCTTCCGCTGTGATCCCAGAGGATGCCATCGATAGTGAGGATAGGATCAACTTCTCCTTAGATGTACCATCAACATGAGCTTAGGAGAACTCGTCTACGGTGAGTGTCTATCGACATTATGTAGCTGGGTGGTGAGGTGGGTCAAAGTGGTTAAGGTTCTTCATGTTTGTAGCACTTGGCAGGTAGCGAGTGAGCAAAGCACACGAGGAGAGACTAGGTAATGGGGTCACTAAAGCTAAAGCCATTGCTTACTATTTTGGATGATATTGTGTGCACTCATGGGTAAACCTAGAAAATCAGAAGAATTTCATTCTTTCTAAATCTCCCATTGTAGGTAAAATTATTGTGATGTGTAAATAAGAACTAAGATTAGGGCATTTGGATGAAGAAAAGATCTTATAAAAAATATAGTAGTGATGTAAGAGTATTAGGAATATAGACTATTGGAGACTAATGCACAATAAGTTGGCTCCTGCTTTCCTCATTGATCTAATAATGTAAAAGAAATATTCCTTAGTGTCAACTTGAGAAGAGTTAGGGCAACAAAGACACTGTGAGGTGTTGTATTGACCAACACACATCAGTAATTCATAAGTTTTTTTGAATAATCACTTAATCATAAGTAGGGGGTCCGTGATGTCGATCGATAGATAAAAGGGGTCTAGGGATCAAACATCGCCAAAATAGCCAAGCACTCATGAGGGATACCGAGCTTATACAATAAAATTTATAAAAACCCTACTTAAGATGTGTAGTGATAAGTAAAGGGTATTGTCCAAGGGAAGCTTGTAAGTTAATTCAATTGATGATCTAATTGAATAATTTGATGCTAATTAAAGTTAATTTGATCTTCAATGAAGATCAAATCACCCTAATTAAATGAGAAATTTAGAAAGGGGGGTAGAATAAATGAGAGAAGTAGAAGAAAAAAGGGGCTCTAAATTGAATTAATTGATCCAATTGAAAGGATCAAAGAAGTCAATTAGAGAGATTAAGAAGAATATTTAGATGTGTTTTGGTTGATTCTATTGGTTTGATAATCCAGGAACAACTACTCTATTGAATAATGGAATGGGAAATTCAATCTCCTAAAAAGTTAACCAGTTTTATGTTTTTTTTATAGTTTTCTTGAATTGCACTTGAATATCCAGGTAAATCTCTCAATTTCTCGTCCCAAACCTAGTCAGGTCTGTACATGCCACTCAAGCCAAGCGATTTAGAAGTTCAGACAGAAATTAAGAAGAACGATTAAGATATTCAACTAACAACATCCAAAATACACCAAAAAATTCAAATACAATGAAGGAAAAAGTACCAAATAGGTTGATCCGAGCTTTAGCTCCTC
This sequence comes from Wolffia australiana, assembly GCF_029677425.1. Lineage (NCBI taxonomy): Eukaryota > Viridiplantae > Streptophyta > Magnoliopsida > Alismatales > Araceae > Wolffia > Wolffia australiana. Next base: position 17,267,759 of record NC_135839.1, on the reverse strand, counting down.
TCTGTCTTGCAGCTGTGATAGAGCACCATCAAGAATGAGCTTCCCCTCTCGAAATCCAGCTTTCATACTTAGGTTACATGGTGAAAATCACCATTTTATCCCCATTTAGTAATTCGTTTTTATCTATCAATGTAGGCTTGATCTGAACAATCCAACAATACAGATGGAAAGAGGGGATCAAGATGAGCAAACCATAAAAAAATCACCTCAAACGGACTTCAGGATCAAAAGCTATTGATAAATAAATTTTAAACCAATTTAAGCCATTGGATTTAAATTTATTTATTTATTCATTTCCTTTTCAACACGCCATGATGTGTCGTGCTCTCATTGGCGGGCGCATTTTGAATTCTTTTTTTTTCACAAAAGTCCTTTAGAAAACGTGGAGTTGTTGCTGAACACCCCCCAAAAGTAATTGTGAATATGCCCCTTGCGCATTTTCTCTCTTCTATTTTTTCCTGAAATCACAAAAATACCAAGCATATTTTCAATTAAATCCCCGGCAACTTTTACATAATGTGTCTATGCCATTACCGAGAGCTATTTTTAGGGATATAATTGAAACTCATAATTACAAAAAGCCCCTAAAAGAGTAAAAATTAATTTAATACTCGTTTTCTCCTTATAAATATATCTTCTTCCTCTTGAAAAATTCATTTCTCACTTAAATAAATATTAGAAAAATCCAATAAAAGCCTTTAAAAATCTAGAAAATTCCAGAAAATTCTAGAAAATTTAGTAGTTCATCCCCATACTAATTAACCTCGGAATTAAATATTAAACTTCCATTTTCATTTAAAAATAATTATTTCAAGCTCAAATAAATCCCTAAAAATTCATTAAATTAACAAAAAATTAGGAAAAAACCTGAAATCACTTGGAAACATTTATTTCATGTAAATATATGATAACAAACCCTTTTAATCTCGTTTAATGTATAAAATTGGGAAAAATTGCTTGAGCTAAAGACCAAATTTAGGGTGTTATCAGCCCCTTACACAAATGTCCAACAAGGGGCCCAATAAGGACCCCCATTTTACAACTTAGTAAAGAAAAACTACGAAAGATAAAGAAAATGATAAAAATTTAAAAAACAACACAGAAGTGTCACGACGAGTAAGCGTACTTGTCGTGACGAACACAAAATAGAAAATAAAAACAACAGAAAAACAGATAACGACGGGTGCAAACACGTGCTTTACCCGGGCATCTTCACAGACACTTTGGCGTGCCGGTCGGGCTGGACACGGACCGGCGGCGATGCTGGTGATGGTGATGAGGTCGGCGATGGCTCTGCTGACGATTCGTTGGCGTCGTCAGGATGCGCTCCATCATTGCAAACTTGGAAGGGAAGCGGTTGTGGGAGACGTAGATATCAGACAGGCTCCATAGGCCAATGGTAATATCTGCTCCAAGTTATCAATGTCGAACGGTGAACGATTGATCCAGCACATGCAAGTATTCACGATGTGGAATGGAATATCGTTCAATCAACGCATGGAAGGCTGAAAGTTAACGGATGGCTGGCAATCACGTACGCCCTGAACAATAAAGAGCTGGTACAACTGTCGTTGCCTGTACACAAATGATTGTTGAAGCCACAATCCCCAGATGAAGCGACATAGTCGATCATAGTTGCAAAACACAAGGACTTCACACTGTCTTGCACCACATCATCAACACGATGTGATTTCAATTTTTTTCTAGAAAACCTTGGAACTCCACCAGAAGACTAAATATCTGACACCTCCTTTTTTCTTCCTGTTCGCCCTAGGGGTTGAGATCTGTAACTTCCCAGATGAAGAAGGGAATTTCCACGTAAATAAATTGCTTCAAATTTCTAAAAAAAAGACAACCAGTCTGTCCATTAGGGTAGGCCACCCCCTTTTTAGTAGGGGTGGTTACCCTAATGGGCCACTTGGGGGAATCGCCGGAAGATGGCCATTCCCCTAATGTCCTTGTAAAACAAAAGTACATAACATATCATAAAAAAAACAGGAAGATAATGGAGCCCAAACACAAGAGCCCATGAATGTTCATAACCACGAAAAGCAGAAATAAAAGTACATAACCTTGTGTACTTGAAGGTCGGGTCCTCGGTGTCGGCTGGGGAGTCATACCGTGGCTGCTGGCAAGCTTGAACAAGAGCTTCCCAGTGGTTCTCCATCACCAATAGAATATCAAAATAATGATGTCATTTTAGAGTGTGAAAGATGGACTTTTGAGATAGCTAAGAGGTAGGCATCTTCATGAATTATGGGAAAAAGTTTTAAAATAAAAATACTCTTTGAATTTTCCCATAAATGAACCCAAAAGATGCTTACCATAAATAATTACCAAGCCCTACTTGCAAGTAGTAACTGTATTCATGAGTCCCTTAATGGTATCATTAATGAATATGACTGGAAGATAATTAGGAAACACCTTTTTGAATAAAATTGTGTCATAAGATCTTGAGTGATCCCTCTTGTGAGTGAACGACTAAGGGCCTCTTCCACTAAGATTAAAAGGGTACATGTAGGTCACCCTACTGCAGACCACACCTGGTAGCAAAAAAATGAGCAGAGTTTCCATTCACTAAGAGATAAAAATGAGTGTTTATAAAATAAGCATAGACTAGGGTGATTAACTTGTTAGCAAAACCAAATAATCTCAATACTTTAGTAAGGTAAATCTATGTGCCTCTATCGTAGGCCTTCTCCATTTTGAGTTAGATGATGAAGGTTTAATCTAGGAATGTGGCAATCTAGTAACAAAGTAAGTTTTTTAACTAGAATAACATTCCCTTGGATCTACCAACCCTTGAAAAGATAACACTACTAAAGAGAGATGGATCTATCAAGAGCATTCCTAAGTTGATTTTCAATGACTTTAAGTCAACTTAACGACATACTTTTCAACGATTAAAGGGTAGAATGTCTCAAAAAAATAATGGGTTATCCGCTTTTTTCATAGACTATATTAAATCAGCATCAATGATACCTTAATAGGCTATAAAGAAGTCTGTTGAGAACCAGTCAGGCCAAGAGGTCTTGTTCCTACTAAGTGACATGGATGAATTCTTACTTTCAACTAGCACTTGGATGGCCGTAAGGATGGTGTTTTCCTAGTCTATAACTAGGAAAGGATAGAGGATAATATATCCTGGATCATCAACCTCAGTTGCCAGATAAAAAAGAAAAAGGATGTCATCCAGCCCATCAAGTGCCCACCAATCAAGACTTTGATTATTCATATCTAATTGGGATGTATAATTAGTTCTAGATCTATGATGGATTGAAGCATGAAAGAAATGAAAACTTATATCACTCCCTCTAAGCTACTAGGTATGTGATTTTGGGAAATAATAAATCGGTAAGGAATGACAGTTTTGGTCTCGATATTGAGTTTTTGTAAAAATCTAAACCTACTCCAAAACTTTAGTAAAGTCTCAGTTTGGTCAAGGATAAGTTTCGATTCTGTAACACCTATAGTTCAGTTTTGAGTACCAAGAAAAATAGATGTGAAAGTTAAAAAAATGATAGTCAAAATTTAGGTCAAATGATTAATTAAAAAAGTGAAAAAATCAATCTTAGTGGGCTATTAAAACATTTTCACCATTGATTCACCACATAATCAGAAAAGAGTTTGGTAAGAGTTTCCTGTTTTAAAGCTTCATGATGTAAAAGTCACTAAAGAAAAATAGGTTCTTGAGTTGTTAAATATGCTAAGTTTTTGTTTTTAAGGGATATCACTACATGTGGCTCCTTATCTGTGCTTGCTTATATGTTTTCTTGCTTTGGCTTCACTCGGCTATTAGATTGGTTCCAATCATCCATCAAGATCTATCTTACCAACCTTTAATAAACATATAAAATCCTCATGATCTATGCATAAGAGCAAACCAAATCAAAATAATTATTTTTCAAAAGAGAAGAATACCACCTGAATTAAATAAAAATAGGATTTATTTGAGTTACTCTATATCATCATCTGCTACCGATTCCATTATGTTACATCATCATCTACATGTTCCTCATGAGCCTCATCAAAATTGATATTATTTTTGTCGATAACCCTCTTTTCAATTTCACAATTTCTTGTCTTGTAGAGAAAATATATTCTGATGGAGCACTTGATGCATAGACTTTTATGAACTATTTTGCAAGGATAGCAAGACATGGGTATTTTTTAGATCCAGTGTGAGTTTCAGTTAGATAACCATCTATGTCAGCTCTAATAGATATTGGTACTATTGTAGTGTTTGTTTGCTCTAGCTTCATAAATTCAATCATTATTTTGATTTATTTGGCACTTAGGTCAAACCTATCTTCAATAACTGAATAAATATTTGAATTCAACATAGTAGGTTTACTTTCATGCAACTGAAGTGAATACAGAATGATGGAATTCTGCTCAATCATTAGAATAAACACAAACTTATTTTTGGATCCAACATTGTCGCAAATATATAGGAAGGGCTTTCTCTTTGAGAGACACTCATACTCTAATATTTCTCCCTCATGGCAACATATGCACTTTTAAGTGACCATGATTGTTCAAAGCTTAGGGGTACCCTTATTTCACCTTGAAGAGGCTTGTCTACACTTTCAACTGATGCTTGCGACTTTCTCGATAGAAATTCATAAGTTCTCAAAAGAATTGATAATTTTTACGGACTTCGGTTTTAAAATTACCTCAATGATGTCAAGAAAAGACTTGGACTTTGAAATTTATTCATTGAACTTAGACTTTGAAGTTCACCTGAAAGATATTTAGGAGATCACACTCGTCATCAGTAATGGAAAAGTCCACTTTATTTGTGTTGAGATAGTTACCTTTTTCTCTAATACAATGCTTTTCTCGAAACAGTTGACCTTTTCAAGTTCCACCTTTTTGGGAGATCTTCAAGGAGTAAACTACTGTTCCCCATGCCCAATTTCTCACGTAAATTTTCATAGTGGTGAAGCTTTTGCAGTGAAGCTCCAACTGCAATGAATAATTTTCAAATTCTATAGAGAATTTCTTTCAATGATCTTGGGATGTCTTCCTCAATTGTACTTTCTTGTTGTTCGGTACCCTCTTCAATTATATTTTTGGCCCTTACATGTCGATCAAAAAAAAATAATGCTCTAAATTTTAAAAGAATAACTTGCAAAGATTAATGAAATAATTTTTTTTATTATAATTCAATACCTAGCTTCTTCAAGCATCATTGCACATATAAGTTTAAAACATGTGCCAAACACAATGCATGGTGTTTCTTGGTGAACTTGGAGCCATTATCCTTCAATATCCTTTCTAAAGTTCCAACCATCATACAATGATTACAAACATTATTGCTTGTGATAGAAAATACCTGTAAAAGGGGGAAAATATTGTTTATTATTGTTTGATTTGGAGGTGAAAGCTAATAAAACATGAATTAACCTATGATTCAAATTGTAATCTTCGGAGTCTGATCCCTCAGGTGATCTGATAATATGCTTTACAGTGAGAACTCGTTCACAAAGCTTCCATTCCCATTGATACTATTAATTGTCATTCCACAAATAGCCACACGGTTGGTGGCTATCTTATTTTCCATTGTAATAGAAACTTTTTAAATCAGGCTAAGTTCATCTTTATATTGTGATTTCTCTTCTTTAAATCTTTAATCTGTTGCACGTCGTATTGTCGGCATTTGGAAGCTTCAAATTACATTGTGTAAAGTACTCACACATCTTTTTGAATTTTGTATGTTCAATTATCGAGAAGGGCATATCAGCACTAATGATAAGGTATAATTGTTCTTATTTTGTTTGCTCTAGTGTTCTACCTGAAAATTATGTTTTCATGTGAAAATACTCCAATACAGGTTTGTGACTAGATGAAGGCTTAAAGTTGCATATGAATTATGAAATGAAAATTTTTCAAGGCATTCTCAAGCTTTTTGTGCTACATGTCTTATCTTTTTTCACAATTAACTCCTTTGCCTTACAAAGCTTGCATCAATAATCTTTGTTACTCTTATATGTAGTATTTGAAGACATGTGAAATTAGTTCAACTTGTGTGTGATATTGATGTGAGATTTGTAATAAACAATACTACCAATATTAAAAATTAATAAAATCTAAAAAAAATGATTTACCTTGTCTCCACTACAATATATGGACATAAAACACGTGATACTTTGAATGATGGACAACAAGAGGCTGGGATAAGAGATTAAAAACAATGATGCCATTGATGGTGTCACTATTTTTGCCGGCGACAACAGTAGGTGGCAGCAGCACAACAATGTCGGCGTAACCGGCAATGAATGGCCCGTGCACGATCTTCCCAAAGAATCCAAAGAAATTAGGAAATGGTTTCCTCTCGGCTCTTAAATTTTCGTAATATAAGATTTATTTGAGTATAAGATTTGTTTAACTATAATATTCCTTCGCAGAAACATTGTGGCACAATTTCTTAAAGGGCTTGGGTGCTAGGAGAGAAGAGACTAAGGTTCCTTTCCCATTGGTCGCCGAATAAATAAGAAAAGTTTTAAAAGTATTTCTTTGGTTCAGTTTATGGTTCAGTTTTTTGTTTGGATAGAAACCTGTACCAAACGTTTGGTAAACCCCTGAAATCAGATGAAAAGGTACTGGTTTGGTCTGGATTTACCAAAATTCAGTAAAAAAATGTTGAATCCTTTATATCTCTTCTCTTTGGATGGAATTATTATCCTACTTGATGATCCTTTTCTTCTGATCCCAAGATGTGTGTGTCCAAGTGTCTTAAAGGTTGTAGTCAAGGGCAACAAGCTTCTTCTTTAGAACCTCTACTTCTAGATGCACATCCCCATATACATACCTATTCCATTATTTTAAATGGAGCATGATGTTCCTTATGAAGTGCTACAAAAGCAAAGTAGAAATCTCCTTTTCTAGTTGTGGTGCACAAAGTTGTGAAAAGGTTCATGTTCAAGCCACATGGTTAGAAACCAGAAAGGAAGTCTAAGGACTCTAGAGGTCTTTCTTAGAATGATGAGGCTTGGTGATTTCTTAGATTAATAACAATGTAGAAGCATAACTATCATGGATCACTCGATTATGAAATTTGTGTTTGTAAGAAAAAGATTGTACTATTCAAAATCTTGCCTATAATAGTTGGCTCAACAAGTGATACAAGGTAACAAAAATCATTAAAGCCTCAAGAGTCAGACAACTTGGTATTCACTACCAAGATAATTCTAAATCTATTGTGTGAGTTCCTCCCTAGGGCATCACATACTAGGAATTGATGAGAGGTGTAGATAATTGTGAGCATGTAAAGCTATCAGGATATATCACACAGAAGGAACATAATAAGGTCCTTTGGTGAGTAAGTATAAAAAATAGACTTTATCCATTCTGAGTTTTAATATCTGTGAATGATTATTGTCCGATGTGATAATAGGTTCAATAACCCCGACTATTTTTATTAATGATTATTTATGAAAGATGTGAGTATGATTTAGTGAGCCAGTTTCTAAGCCTGTTATACACCGAAATGACGTTTCAACACGTGGAACTACCAACTCAATCAATGTGCCTAGGGCTTGGTGTTGTAGATGTGATATATTTGTTTGTGTCTAAGTGATATCAATTAGGAGGGGCCACCTCAATATCTGAATTATCAGATAGGGATTTGAGATTTTCATGATATCATGGGGATGCCAATCCACTAGTATCATCAGAAGAGGAGGAAGGAAGACATGTTGAATTACTGTTTAAGGGTTCTTCCCTCAATGACAAAAAAATAATCCGAGTGGACATCTAGGAAGGCAGTCAAAGAGAGAAGGGGCTCTAGTGGGATGTATTAGAACCAAGGGTTTTATAATGATAAAGGGAGATGTTAACACAATATTTCATAGGATAATATGACCTTATTTACATTAAAATGATTTTATATGACTGTTATCAAACCTGAAATGATTAAAAATTTTAAATAAATAAGGTTTGGATCTTTTGTATTTTAAGGGATTTTTTACACATCCAACTCCAAAAGAAGATAATTTTTTTTAACTTAAAAAATATGTTTTAGTTTTTCTTAATGAATAATTGATTTATTAAGAATTTATTCATGGATTTTTGGGCTAAATAATATTTTATGCATGTGTCAACATTTGATTAGGCAGCTAATATTTTGTGAAAAATATTATTATAAATTCGGTATCTATGATACCATAACGACCAATCATTGATTGATAGACCTATATTTTTCTTTGCAGCAGTAAGATGGCACAATTAAAAAAAAATATTGCTCTTATGTTTTAATAAATACAACAAAAAGACGATCAAAAGAGATATTAAAACTCTGCTACTTTATAGCTTAAAAAGTAAAAAATGGTGGTTGGCAACTTATGCAATGTGTAGAAGTCATCTACTTGTATATATGGCTCCTATGCATGTAGATGTCCTACACGTGTCCATACAAGACTGGCAGATATATTAAAACGGACGATGTGGCATGAGAAAATAGGTCTCCACATCAAATGATTTTACTTATTATATTCAATTTACACTTTTTTGTATTCCAAGCTAGACACGGTGTGCCGAGAGCCGTTCAATAAAGAATAATGTGTTAAAATTTGGGTCAATCATTGCATTTAATTTCAGAGACATAAAAGAAGAATCTTAGATCTGATGTGACAGAAGGGACAAGGATGAGCAGAGAGAATGTGTGGGAATGATGTGGGGGTGTGAAGCTAGAAATGTGTATGACAAGGGTGTACAAGAGGAGGATGGTGGAGTACAAAGCGATTAAGAGGGGAGGGACCAAATGGCTTCTAGTGGAGATAGAAGTTTATCTGGTCTGACCCTTCTAGGCATTGATACACACTCAACACTAGTCTCATCGAGGAGTGAGAACATATTCAATGTCAACATAGAGAGCAAACACTCTTTGCCCTTACTTGCTAGTGAATAAAGAGGTGACACATCTTTGCCCCAAATAGATGTTTTGAGGTCTCTTAACAGCAGAGTTTTTCACCCACTAGTGAGATACAGATGAGGTATGGGTACAGGTATAATGTCTCTAGGCTTAGATAAGGTCGTAGGAACAGGTGGTGAGGCTGTCAATGTAGGTATAGATCTAACACTAATACATAGGCATTCAGTAGGGCCACTGCCTTGCATGATATTCCATGCCTCTATAATGATCTCATTATAGAGCAAGGGGATAACATGACTGGTGTTGTCTTGTGCATTGGGCAATAAGTGTGTATAATGTTTTTGAGGAGACTAAAGTGGGTGTAGAACTACATAAGTATGCACACACTATGGTTAGGTGTATCAACTTGTTTCCATTCCTAACTAAAATCATGCATCGGAGAGGCACCAAAATATCAAGGGGAGCATTACAAATTTTTACATCTTTGTCAAGATGTATAAATGTTCCAGTCACATTGGTGAATGACTCAAGTACATTGGTCATGGAAAGATGAGGACGTAGTCTTCAGAAACTAGTCCATATAAGGAAAAATGGGGGTCTTGATCACATGATCTGCATGACATCTTGATTTTCTAGTGACAAGTGTGCATGATGAATTTATCACTCTTCCATGTGGTGTGGCTCCAAGCATACTAAAAAGTACTCCTCTAGACGGAATCTGATAAAGACATTAGAATGATTGTGAGTGCCAATGACAATAAGGCCCCTCAAAGTTTTTTGGAACCGAGTACATGTTCATGATCATGTTGATGTTAAGCTTCTTGGGCACAGATTGTCCCTATATGGTAAACTCCAAGGGTGTTGCCATTTATAAAACCTCATCTTTTGAGAATGAGATGACTCTTATGTCATCGTATTTGGTTAATCCATGTGCCAGAATCATGTTAGCATCAATGTGAGTTATGTTCTCATCAACAATTAATGATCTGGAATCATCTATGTCTCACATACTACACAAACTGCTCATTATATCATTCGAATCTTAGTCAAGGGTCTGGTCTATATCGCTCCTTGGGGATCAAGCAATACCCTAGGGCAATAGTAATAGAGGCCATATCATGCTGATGTTCCCTTTCGCAATCATGGAACACACATATGAGAAATAGCTAATATGTGAGCTGATTTGACGTTACCCATGGAAGAGATGATGTTCTCAACACAATGGTTTCCCCAACAAATGATGACTAATGAAATGTTGACTAAGTTTCTATCATTTGAATGCTAAGATCAGAGCCCTACAAATTAACCAAGTATCATTTTTGTACACCATCATATCTTCTTCTCTTGGGGATCTCTGACCGTGGGCGATAATATGAAGAATAACAAGTGTCAACATAGATCAAAGAAGCTGAAGATTAAGCTTCCATGACATTTTAGTAAAATGTTTAGCATGTGCTTTGATGAATGTTAAAGTAATGCATGCCTCAATAGGGGTTGTGGTCAAGCAACTTGTTTATTAATTGTAAGGGATGATAAAATAGTACCCCTAGTTATATTAAAAGGCTACTGAGTATGACCGTATGGTGAACAAGTTAAATCATGCATTTAGGACTCTTATTTCTATGACATGAATATAAACATATTCTCTAATACTGTTCAAATATTTTTCTAAATTTGACTTCATTTGATTGGTTTAATAACTTCTTTAAAATCTTAGTTGCTATCTTTGGGTACATAAAGCTGAATTCATTGATTATTTAATGTTTAAATGAAGATATTACTATCCAATGGTGATATCTTGGTTAAAATGATTTTTTAAACTCACAGAAAATTTCGAAATATTTTAAAATATAAATCCTTGGCATAACAATTTGTTTTACCTCATAACACTTATAAGGTACTTTAAACTTATGGCGCAAAATAGAAAAAAATTATAATTAAAATAATTACTGTTTAATATTGTCTAATCATAATCAATAAATATGACTGTTGGTCTGTTGAAAATTACTATTATTCTCTTTCATATTTCTAAGTCCACATATACAGTTTTTGGGCCTAAGTTCAAACCCCTTCTCCTTGCCCTTTGAAATCGCTGTCCAAAAGCTAGAGGGATTTTCAATACCTAAAGAAATTTTCAAGGAGTTTTTGAACATTAGTAAAAGAAGACATTTATTTCTAACACCAATAAAATTCCATAGAACTTGGACTCTTATTTTTTCTAAGGTGATTCAAGATTCAAACAAAAGAAGACTGGCCTCACAAATTTGCAAATCCTTGACCTTGTGCTAAACTGGTCATCTTTAACATTTTGTTTATATTGATTTTGAGTTTTGTTGAACTTATGAATAGTTGGTAACATCAATATAAATCCAGAGATCTTAGAATAAAAAATTTTGCATGAGTTTTCAAAGAGTTACAGGGTTATAATTTGGACGCGATGGAATCAGACAGTGGAGTAAAAACGAAAAGATTGACCTCTAGAGATTTATTTGATTCAATTCTGAAAATTTTATGAGACATTTAATTTTTCAAAAATTGTGTTAGAAAACTGTTCCAAGTAGAATCATCTCATTTTTTCCCAGGAAGGAAAAAGATAATTGAGTCTTAAGCACCAAAGGTCAAACACAAATCAAAGAATTTCATCTAAAGAGCAAAGTGGAGAAGAGGACTTTAGGAAAGAATGACCACAAATAGGGAGGTTTTATTGAAGGGAAGTCATAATTACATTTATGAATTTTCATCTCTGAATTAATAATTTTTTATCTAAAAATATTAATATGGAAATATATGAAATTAAGCCTTGTCTTGAATACTAAAGGAGTTTCCATACTAAGTGTTGTTGAGGGGAAGATATTGTTCAGTAATCTATTGTTCTTGCCAGATTTTTGTTGTTAGTCAGGTTAAGGCTTTTGGGGCCATAGGAAGAAGGCTTTGGGGCCAAGTTGAAGAAGGCCAAGTGACTACTTTCCTTGTTCAACCATATTTCCCAAGTGACTCTCTTAGGGAGCATTGACACAAACATGGTTAGGGCACATCACCGCCTCGGAACGGACACCCTCCAAAAACATTAAGGAATAACCTAAGATGTTTTAAAAAATTATTGTCTGCCATTTCCCCTACCTGATTTCCTATGTAGAAAAATCCAAGGTTAATTAGAAATAAAAAATAACTATATGGATAGAGAACTTAATTCAACCCCTGATAACACGATAAATGCATAGCTATTTTCATAAAATTTAGATGATTATGGTCTTATTAATCTTGAGTTTATCATGTTATTATCTGGATTAACTGAATATTTTTGCATCAGCTATAAATTCCAGTTTCTCGACATTATAGCTATTTTCAATTGACCTCCTTGACTTCTTTGAACTCAATCAGTTTTATTACTTGTAAATTATTTATAAATACACTTGTGGAGAAATTTACAGGAATGAAAAGAAGCAACTATTAATGACTTAGAGAATTTCTAGGAGCTTATTGATTTTGCAAATGGGTTTGAGATGGTCCAATAGTGTTGTGGGCCTGAAAAAGAAAAATCAGAGGAAGATGGATCATGACCTGACCTGCCCATTTGGGTCTCAAATCCTTTATAAAATGGGGAAACTGAAATTTACAAGGAAAGGCTCTCAACCAATGGGGAAAAGAGGCAAAATGGCAATAAAATAGCACAAAAAATCAAAAAGCAGTCTTTCAGTCACTCTCCCTATGTATAAATACTCTCTCTCCCTCTCTTTTTCCCCTCATTCTGGACATGCGCTAGAAAGTGGCTGGCCAGCAAGACAAGGCATTATCTAGGATCGAAGTTGCTTAACCTGCTTAAGGTAAGTTTGTTGAATTTTTCATTAAATCTAATCTCTCATTTGCATTGAAACACCTGATCCAAGAAAAATATAAGGATTCAGAACTGAGGGGAAGCATTGAGGGCTCAAGATACTTGAATTAAGGTTATGGGAACTTAGATCTCCATTTTCCCACCATTCTCCATCCATTTCTCTCATCATTCTACCATTTTCTCGCTCTATACAACTGTTTTCCCTTATTTTTCTCTCTATAATCATCTATTCCTCTCTCTAAACCTTCATTCATACCTCTAGTTTGTTCCCCCAAATACTCATAAAAAGTGAATCTTTCTCATCTTTGAATTCCATTCCAAATCTCCTACAACATTTCATCTCCTTCTCTCTTTATTTCTTCATTTCGACTACTTTATCTCTTTAGGATCCATCCTTTTCTGTCTCTAAGATCTGTCCCTTTCTCTCTCCAGATATTCCACTATATCCCTACTTCACATCTCTAAAAATCACATAAAAATCGATTGTTTACCCATTCAAATTTTGTAATTCTTATCCGCCGCTGTTGGTGTGTGCTTCCCTTCTACACGTGAACAGCAGCGCACTTGCCGAGCAGAAGGGTGCCCCCACTTCATAGCCAAATTTTGGCCACGTCCAGAAGTAAGTGAGCTGCCCCAAACTGGGGTTGAACTGGCCTAGATTGTGCCGAATTAGCCTATGAAAAATAAACAATTTTGTGCATTTAAATTTTTCTATAAAACTAGGAAAAATCCCCAAAATTAATATCATCAATTTTTGGTTGTTTTAGCTTTTGAAAAAAATTCTCAAGAATCTAATTATCAGTTATTATTTCTAGTGGTTTTTGTTGTGAATTTAATTTCATAAAAATTCTAAAAGTATCTATTTGCCATTTCTAGAGCTAATTAAAAGTAGAAAAATTAGTATATAATATTTTAGTGTTCTTCCTTGCATTTATGCTTCAATTGAAATCGTAAAAAATTATATAAATTAACTGAAAATCTGTAATAAATCCCATAAATTATATTTCTCATTGTGGAACTCATTTCTTCAGTCTCCAAGCTTGAGAAAAACTCGGAAATAAAATTTCTGCCTGCTTGTGGATCGACCCTTACCCTATATTAACTATAGATTATTTAAGTGGAAACTTTCATAAATATTGTTGGCTAAGTCTAGATTTAAACAAAAACATAAAACCCTCAAATTTGGACCTATCAAACCCCCCTTCAATTATTCCGCAGCCACTTAAACTAACATAGCTTGATCGTACATTTTAGATACTGACATATGTTAGAGTATCAGAATCCATGGAGGAGGGTGATGTGGTATGATGGGTAACGTTGGTGATTTCAAGGGTTGAAATTTCATCTATTTTGGCCATTAATTTCTGCATGCTAATTGAATGTCATTCAAGGAGAAAAGGTGTGCTCCAATATAAAAGGGAATTCCACATCAAGATCATATTGGAAATATATGTGCCTACAAGCCAACAGCACATTTGATGTATCATTCAATATTCATTGATAAAAAATATATTCATAAGAATCAATGTGTGATGCTTATAATTGAAGTCCATGCATGCATACAATGACCAAGTGAATTATGATGTGATCATACTATAGATATCACTAGTATTTTAACATGTGTTATAAATAGTCATATTCAAAGGATACTCAATAAGGACATTGAAAGATCCAGATAGAGTAGCCCTCTCTAGTCTCGGTCATATCATGAAAGGTTAGTCCCCTAACCAGTAGTGTGGAGACATTAAGGATCCATATGAATCTCAAAATGGTGTTATACCTATCATCAATCAAGTTGATTCATGTAACGATTGTGTAAGTGGTCCTTGTAGCTGAGATACCAAAGACATTGTGGACCGATGGTTTTATTTTGATTATGACCTACAAGTCTCTAATTGGAGGATTGTAACCATCCTAGCATTGATACGACAAGAAGTCCGTGAAGGTGATTGTGTGATGAAGAGGGTTTTGTCAACCCTCAATATTAAAGGTGATTGATTCAAGGAGATATTCTAGGTAAATCCGCATCTAGGGTATTGAAAATATCAGAGAAGGCATTCTTTCATAAATTTTCCACACATCAATACTATCTAGAGTGAAAGATTAAGATTTGATGATTAACCATACCCTAAACCATTTGAGTATCTTGTGCAAGTGAGTGATTATACATACAACATAAAGGTCCTATGACAGAGCTAAAATGCTCATTTTTATCTTGTAGGCCACAATGTGTAGCTTGACACCCTCGTCCTGGACTTTAACTAGGTTATTGGGTTTAATCGATTGTTGATTATGTAATATTTATATCATATAACTTAATTAACTAGGTCAGCCTAATAATTGTTACTAACTCGAATGATACATGGGCCTAAAAGGTCAGATACCCAAGGCTTTTGGATGTTGGTAGATACACTCAAAGGTTGTGTACTTTTGTAAATTCTTCCCGAAGATAAGGACTTCTATACAATTTTTCCCAAGTGGTGTAAAAAGGAACCCTCATGCGATACCTGCATGAGTGACTATGTGTGATCCCCCTCTTTTTTGTATTATGCTTCCCTAAGTGTTGATTCTAGTGTGGATTGGATGTAGAGGGAATCAAAATTTCCAACATTAGAGTTTGCCAAAACAACAGGAGATTCCAACACTCTAATGATTATATTGACACATCTAGAGGCCAGACATTGGGATGGCCTAAAGATGCTCAATTTAGAGATGGAGAAATTGCAGAATTGATATGTGCAATGATTTCCAGCAACAGATTTCATGGAAAGAAGAGCAGATCCAATGCTCTAAAAATTGTGTGGATACATCTATAGAGGTCTGAAATCTGAACAGCTTGAAGATGCTAACTTGAGGAACCAATAAATCATGGATTTGTTCTATGCAAATGTGATGTTTTTTTATTTCTTATTTTTGGTTTTCAAATATATTTTTTTATTTAAAATTTTACCTGTGCAATTGAGTTTGGATCTTATAAGTTGAAGCCCCAAAGTTCTCAACAGATCATCCATTATGTATAATTTGGACATATAAATGGTTTGATGAAAGATACATTATCACTAGGACTCATAACATTAGTTGCTGTCAAATTTTCATTCTTGAAAGATTAATAACATGTTAGTTTGATGACATCATGCATGTTAGATAAATCTGAGTGCCGATAGGGAGAAAGCTATAATGTGTCATTGGACCAATCAATTAATTATGTTGAATACCCACTTTGCAGGGCAATCATGGGCCTTGTTGAAAGATATCCTCACCGTCCATCTGGTTCCACATATATATGAGATATAAAGCTTTAGAAACATGTTCCATCAGAACAAATTTTAGGTAAATTTTTTTCAGAGAAATAAAGCGCTATGAGTTCTCAAAGTGTAGGAGATACTCCTCTAAGCTAACCTCTACTAAGTGTAAACACAAAGCACATGATGACTCTAGATGAACTCCCATATAAGTGAAGAAAACTTTTATGTTAGAACAAAATAAGTTGCATCAGAATCATTTAATTCTTACCCCCAATGATTATGACTTTATTGATATAACGTTATTTCAGGATAACCAATGAGAAATCCACTTTAGATTTCAACATATATGGCCACATAATGAGTTTATGGTCATCAATAAACATGAAAACCACCTCCTTTGAAATAGGAAATGCCCTTAATGAATATATATTTTTGGCTGATTGATCAACCCAAAAATTTAGGGTATTGACTACAGAGGGAACTATATGGTATAGAAGCCAATTACACGTGCACATCTCATATGAAATTATTAATAAAAATAGCATTCATTTTTATTCATTTGTGATGTTTATAATGGAGTCCATGGAAATATTCAATGATAAATGAATTATGATGGCATCACTCTAAGATGATCACTAACCTTCAAAAGTTTATCTTAAATATTCTTACTCATGATATTTCCAATAAGGACGTCAAAGTATATAGATAGAACTACAGTATTTATTTTTACTAATATGTTGAGGAGGTCTGGCACTATAATCATTTTTGTGGAGACATTAAAGAGATATAGTGTTATTCTTTAAGGAAAATAGTTCCGTGAATTGATCCAGATGAATCCGATGGTGGTTTTATACCTAATTGTTAAACATGTCGATTCATGTTGAGGTTCTGTATGTGGTCTTTTTACCTAGGTCACAAAGGACATCGTATGGATAAAAAGTTATGTTTTAGCGTAGGAGTCCCTAATCATGAGACGGCAAATAGTCTTCCCTCCAAAGATATATATATATATATATATCATATGTATATAAAAAAATCTATAGATAGATAAGGGATATATATAGAGAGATAGAGATAGTGGTACATATAGAAAGATGCATGTATAGATACACATGGAGAAAGGTAATCCATAGGTAATATATATATTTACAAATAGATATTGTGGTGGATATATGGATCAAGAGATACATAAATAGATGTAGGAGACATAGAGATATATGTGTGAAAATAAAGATTTATGGAGCTTGAGATACACATATAAATAAATAAATATGAACCTAGAGAGAAAATATTAAAAATCTAAATATATATAGGTAAAAGCACAAAGAGGGATACAAGTCTAGAAAAAGCGAAATACATAGTCATGATCATCAATATATATATATATATATATATATAGAGACATGAAAATAAATGGAATTAAATTTAGAGATTAGTAATTATATAGAAATATAATAGGGTTGAAAAATGGTAATTAATATAGTTATTCTAAAGGAATGGCAAATAGATATTAAATAAAATATTTCTAATAGATGCTGAATAGTAATAAGTCTATCGGATTTAAATCTTGATAAAAAAATAATCATTTATTGTTTTTTGATGATTGCCATTTTGAGAATGGGAAGAGGAAAAGGAAATCCTACGGGTTGGATTGCTCATGTGTCCACGGGATAGCACCCAGGAAAATGCTTACAGATGCGACCATGAATCGAACCAGGTCAAAACATTCAGCTGTCGACTGACAAACTTTGCTGGAATGTCGACCGGGATGGGATGGCCAAGCCCTGGAAATCTCTTGAACAACATTTTCTAGTTATACATCTCTTCCATTTTGAGATGACTTCACATTTTATTACACACACATGTAATTATGTATTCATCAATTTAGTTAATAAATGAAAATAAATACTTTTGTATTTTCTCATTCTTCAAATATTAATGAATTAAATTTGTTCTAAATATAATGACACAAATAAACTCAATTTCACTCATAAAAAGCTCTGAAAAATTCTTAAATTGGTTTTAACGAGATTATATGATATTAATTCCCTAATTCATAAATTGATTATTTTTTGGAATATTTTTTATATAATATTCAATTAGTTTAGCCAATATCAAAAAAATGATATGTATGTGCCTTGATACAAATAATTTATTTATCTGCTAAAGTTGGTGTGATTTTGGCATTTACCAGTGGCAAATGAATATGTAATTTAAATGAATTTGGTCTGATAAATCTGAGTTGTGATATGGAGAAAGCTATATCATTCGTTGGGAAGAACACCAAAGTATCCATATAGAATGACATCATCTAGCCCTGCTCATGTGATGAGTATGCATGATCTAGTAGTCTTTAGTGAGGATAAACTAAGGAAAGATAGTTTTGATTCATATGGATCAATCATGGAATTGATCCATAGGAACCAATTAGTGGAATAATACCAAATTTTCAATAAGATTGATTCATGTCGCGGTTGTGTAAGGGGTCATTGGACCTAGGACTTCTAACACATCTTGTAGATGGGTGGTTTTACTTTGGGGATAACCTTAAAGATCATAGTCATGATATTCCAAATAATTTTAAATTGAGTGAGTCAAAAGGTTCACAAAGATTATTGAGTGGTCAAGACGGGATTTTCCACCCTCACTATGAGAGGAGAAAATACAAGGTAGACATTGTGATTAAATCATTGGCCAAGGTAGTGGAATAGCAAAGAAGAGTTCTTTGATGATTTTGAGATGTATTAGGACTAAATCACATGACCAATTAGGGTTTTACAGTTACCAATAACCTAATTCATCACAAGATTTCAAAAGACCAGGAACTATATATTCACAGCCGATATCATAAAGGTACCATGGGTGAGTTAATACACTCCCTTATATCTTTTAAAGAGTAAGGTATAGTTTGGCACCCACGGGCTTGAAAATGCCCTAACAATCAGGAAAAATCCATTCTTTATTATTTAATCCATATGGTAATATATAATTAATTTAGAAGGCCAATTAAGGTTATAAGGCCACTAGAGTCATTACCTGGACTGATATATAGACCTAGAAGGTCATGCACAAATTGTCATCTTGACATTGGACTATGTACTTGAAGTTTAGGGGTTTTCATGAAAATTCCAATTAATTACAAATAGGGGAAGGCCACAATTGTTTAGGTGCCTTCGGCTCTTCTTGGCTCCTCTCCACTCCCTTTGCAATCAAACAACATAGACATGATCGTGGTGTGACAACAAGAATTATCAAACTGGAGGAGATTCAGCTTGCATGGGATCGCATCGATACCTCTAGAGACTGGGGACATGAACACTTTATCGTATTTGACTCACATATGAGAAATTGTGGATTCAATATGTGCATAAATGATAAGATTATCAAGTTTTAGTTATTCTCATGATTCCATTCAGATTATTGCATCATAATAATCATGTACAAGGCCTAATAACTAAAATTTCTATTTCAATCTAGATGTGACAACTCTACATCCAGATTTTTTCCTCTAAAATCTGGCGCTAATTATTAAAATATTTTAAAGAAGGAAACTAATTTAGAGTTAGTGATAAAACTTGAGGTAATAGCGTATGCTCATGCCTACAAGGAAGCTCTGTAAAAATGTTAACACCAACCTTGGAATCACTCTTCACATCTCCGACCCTATTTCATTTTACTGTGAAAATAGTGTGCCATATCCAAAGAAAATGAGGCAAAATCTGATTGATTGTAAAGAAAATTTTATGTACCCTCAATTTTTATGGAGATAATTTCTGGAGTAAATATTATGGTGGATAAATTTTTACCCATTAGTGATGTATAATATTCATTAGCTCTGTCTTAGATCAGATATTTTTAAGATAAACCTAAATAACATGGGTTTTATCTCCCTTCCTCATGAGATAGTTCACTTGGACTTGTGAACCAGCCACTCTCATTGTGAACGCTAGGAAATAAGCTTCTCTTTGCACAGAAAAGTTTGCAGACTTAACGCCAAGCTTTGGAGTTATTACAGCACTGAAGCTGCATCATTTGGGGTTATCCCTAGTTCTTCATTTGGGTAAATTACTTACCTTAAATTTGATTATCTTTTCCATATAGTTTAATCAAGTTTATCAAAGAAACATAAAAAATAGAGAAAAGTAAAAAAAAAATTGTAGAATTTATTGAATGAATATACTCCGATGTCAATTTTATGCCAGTCAATAAGAGTATCTTTAAAAATTTTCATGGTTCTAATTTTACATTTGAAATCATCACTTAATTTTCATAGGGTATCACTAAGTAATTCTGTATCGATCAAAAGAAGATATCATAGGTAAAAAACTTCCTCTAACATTCTTATCTCATCATGCATACAAAATTTTAAAAGTAAAAACTTATGAAATATATATTTGAACCTTATAAGTTCACTGAACTGTAAAAATATATTATGTTGACTTGAAATAATTTGAACATGCTCATATGAAGAGACCATAATTTTCATTTGATTTCATTTTAGAATGAATTATTCAATAAAACCATTCATAATTTGAAATTTCAAATTATGTTCTTGTTGTACTTGTATATATTTTATACAAGACATTATTAATTATTTTAACATGTATTGGGCTTGTTTCATCATTGATTTATACTTAAAATAGTTCATTTAATTGGAGAAAAAATAAGTAAATAAGTATTCATCCAAATTTGATCAGTGCCATACCAATTATGCCGTTGACTATTTATATAATTCTAAATACCATGGAGTGCATTACATTGTATGATCTAAAGATCCCATATTTAATTCACAATTTTAGCTGTAATATTTTATGCTATTTTTATTTTAATATTTTATTTATATTTCTGCACATTTTTACTTTTCTAAGAAGCTGATTAAGTGTAGCCCATATTAGTACTCTATATATACAGGATATGTGGATTGAGAGTAGGGTAATGAAGCTTTATTCTTCATTCTCCACCTGTCGACTAGAGCTACATACCAAGTTTGACGCATGAAATATATTAATTTCTTGCATTGAGAACCATATAATTATCCAGTGAAAGGTAAATAGTGATGAAATTTTCACTAATGTAGTGATATATTAAAAAATAGTATATGATTACATGTTAGAATGATTAATCACTTATAAGTAGTTTTGATATTTCCAGCACTTCAACTTGGTACATTATATTCATGGAATGTCTGGCTTCCTCATTGGTTATTATGAAATTCTGTAACTTGGTATACATTGGTCGAGGTGATTGTCTATATCAAATAGAAGAAAAACTTATTAAATTTCATTTATCTAGGATCTTTCAAATCATTCTAATATAGAGGAATTCGGGTTGATCATCCCTTTTTATTTGGACTAGATATGACATTTTGCCATTTTGGTAGCAGATGAAGCCCACTTAAGTCTTCCTAATTCAATACATTGTTGGGCACTGCTCCTAAACTACACATTTTTTGAATTTTATGATCATTTGTATTGGTTATCTAATTAACTTTTTGACCAGTAATTTTTTTAAGGAATAGGAAACATTTTTATTCAGAGCATCATACCAAATTTCTTATGACAGCATTTATGAACTCAAATTTAGGGTGTTAATTTTTCTTTAATATTTGAGGTAATAAATAAAAATTTAAAAACCTTTAATATTTAGTAATGAGCAAGGGTAATTTCCACAGGGAATAGATATTAGGTTTAAACAATATTTAAATTATGATTTAAAAGGGATAAGAGGATATATTTATAATAAGGATGATATAAAAATAATATGAGTAGTAGGTAGGATGGGATATATCAAATGGAAATAAGAGAATGAGATAGATGAAGACATGAAGTGAAGATGAAGTGCGTGAATGGATGTGGATAGATGAGTGAAATAAAGTGTGGAAGAAGAAATGATAATGATCTAACTAATGGATATAATGGATAGTTGGTTGTGAGATGGAGAAGGATGACGGACTAGATGATTCAGGGTTTTAATATGAGATGAAGGTGAAGAGATTGAGATTAAGATTGCGATCAGAGATGGTTGTGCTACGGTTAGATGATGTAACACAGTGATGAGAATGGGATGATGAAATTAAGGTTGTTGATGTTACTAAAACACCAACAACACCTTAATGGACCTTCAAAATTCTCACTCTCTTTCAACTAGAATATCTATGATGAAGTGATTTCAAATTTAGTTGTTATAAAAATCTGTGGCTCTATTATAGATCAACTATATAGATGAAAAGCGGTGGGAAAAAGAAAGCTGCACTCAAAGTTTCAGCCCAAAACTCTTTTTGGATCGTTAGAGATTATGATTTAAATTTGGATCAGTCTCCACCCTCGAATTTTATATGACGTCATAAAAACATTAAAAATATGATGTAATTTAAAAATATGTTCATATAAACTGTAAATATGTTGCTCTTAAAAGTATTTGTTCACTTAGGGTTTTTTTTCCGTATTATCTATCTCTAGCCTCTTATGGATGAAACTTTATATGAAATTGGTTTATCATTTCTGTATCCTAGAAATGAGCAAGTCATTAAGAATGAAATGCACAATTTGATTCTTAGTAAAATAAAGTATTCACCTAGCTAATATGGTCCTAAAGTTTTGAAACATATCAGTAGAGTGGTTAAAGACAATTTGGATGGGAGACATGATTAATTCAAGTAGTATTTATTTATTGAAATGTATATATTGATTTATTAATCTATCATTTTGGTGTCAATGTGCTCGGGCCACGTGTCACCATTCGATTCATCAAATGGCGACCAATCACGACCATTTGCAATGATTAGCAAACTAACCATTGAAAAAAGGAACGATTATGGCAAATCGAGAATATTTATGGTAAAAAATATAAAATAAAAATCAAAAAGTGTGGCAATACATGTGACGTGCATATGCACCACCACAAGTGTTTAAAAAGATATTTATATCCAGATGGGACGCACGGAAATGCATGGCACATCAGGAAATCATTGGGGGAGTCGTCCCCTCTTTCGGATGTGAATAACATGGGTTATTGTGTCATTCATTAAGAAACAAAGAAAGAGAAAGAAAAAGTGACATGGCATGGGGTGATGCATCACCAAGTCACGATTAAATAAGAGTGAAAAAAAAGAATTGTTTTTGTCTTTTCCACTGCAGGTACATGTAGCAGTCTTTGAAAACATGATTTTCAAAGACGAGGTGGTGCCTATGATTAGATTTTGATGATTGGATGGTTAACTAAAAATCGAAAAAGAGGAAGCATCAACGCCGATGACAAGAAGAGAGAAAAAATGGACGTCTAGGATTGCGCCACATTCAAAGCACGGTATTTGACGATCTAGATGTCCGATTGAGATGAAATTTTTAGGGATGCTTTTTATTCCTTTTGTCTTTCCATCCATACCCTCTGAATTAAAAATAGGGTGCAGTTCACTATTAAAATCATCCTTGAACGTGCTTCCTATTCGTGTGGGCTAATTAAAAGATAATGAGTTTTAGAGATCCATCAAGTGTGTTCTTGATGCCTTGGGTGTGTGGGAAGAAGCAACAAAGAAGAGGAGAAACTTACCTTCACTCGCAAATCCCCCTGATCCTGGCAGAACATTAGGATCTACGGTAAGTATCCTGTCCTTGCATTGCTCTTTCCCAACATCGTTCCTAGCTTAGTTGGATTCCACTATCACACCTCACAATCACACCACCTCCATACACTCTTCACATCATTATCTTATCATTAACTTAGTCGTCAATTATCAGATCTGACTCATCTTTACCTTATTCATGTCACACTTCACGTCATCATTATTCCAATATTGCATTCACTTGTTCTTGTCAGACTTGAATTATCATTATCTACTAATTATTCTCCTCGACTTAATATCACCATCTCACCTAGTATATACTTGTCACTTGATTTCACATTTAGTATGTGTCTCTTCTCATCTCAATAATCACCATATTAAGAATCTCAAATCCTTAATCACCATTCCCCGTGGAGATGATCCGTACTCATCAGTAGCTAAAATTACTAATAGAATACAGGTTTATTTTTTTATTGAATAATCTCAAAAATACCAACGATGAATCAAAACCCTAATTTTGCAATTATCAGTCCACAAGCAGCATCAGTGCAAGGTATTCTTCTAAGGAGCCCATCAAGCCCCATAGAAGCCATTGAAGGCCCACAACATCAAAGACTTCGTAGAAAGACAATGTAGCCCATGCACACGTGCGTGAAAGGTGTTTATCTATTTCAATAAAGAGGAATGAATAGAATTTATGTACCCACTGTTGTTTTTTACATTATTTGATATGTGATTAACTTTTACATACTTTCCAAATCGTAGGGAGACCTATAATAATCATAGAGGGATCATGATCCGATACCTAGCAATCATAACAAAATAACAAAGAAAAAATGAGTGGGCTTCAAGTAAACCAGCCCAAACCCCATGTCATAACAGGATAATTTTAAGTGTTAATTTAATCGTGACTATCTGAACTTCTTAAGGAAGATTAGATGGTCAACTTATATTTGAGTTTTTTTTCGTTGTAAGCTTTTTATTGGTCTATGTTTGTTGATGGGGATGGTGTGGCACGCTAATGAGGAATCACAATACAACACATTGACAGGGCAAATGACTAGACAGTCGATGAGCCAGCGGAGTTGGGGAAAGGTGGAATACGGGAAGAAAAAGGGTCCATGCTTGCAACTTGATTGCAGCCATTGGACCCATCTGATTGAGATTTGATGAGGTGGGGGTGAAATCATCCTTCCCCATCCTGTCCATCCTTTTGGTGGGGTCAGTAACAGGAAAGCATATTCTGATCCAAAGTCCCTAAGGAGCCGTTGGATTCGGGACATTCAAAAGAGGTTATTTCTGAACCCTTTAAGTGCTTTATTTGACCCTAAATATCATATCTCCCGTTACATGAATAGGAGGAGCAGTACATAAAATTTAAGAGGCTTATCAGCACATCCCAAGTGATGACAACCTCCAAGGGGTTTAGGAGCTTCAGGACATTGCCAAACAAAGTGTGGGAAGACGAAGATATACACCATCATAGAGGAGAATAGAAGGATAAGCACTGAGGTTAGGGGTTGGTGAGCGACATCCCACCCTGTGTTCTTTTACTAATGGCAGATATAGCATCTTATTGACTCAATCTGGAACCAAATTACTTGATAAAAAAATCTTAGATTGCAGAAAGTTTCATTGAATCATTTTCCGAGTAAGATTACAGAATGAAATTTATAATTTGACTTCTTTGAGGCATTTCAACAAACATCTATCGAGCACTAACCATTTTATTTGAGTCTACCT